>NC_060120.1:577157996-577761746 GCF_021461395.2 Schistocerca americana
CCTACACAATGTTAGGCAGATGTACCAGTTTCTTTGGCTCTTCAGTGTATCTTTTTTCTGTTTAGAGACACTCATTTTAAGCTTTTCTTGCTGAAAATCAGTCTAACAATTTACTGGGCTAGTTAGTACGCAGCACACCGGGTTAGTAGACCCTGCTAGTTCATTGAAATATCGTCGTTGCAGAGCTGGCCAATACTAATATGGACTCTTGTTGGGATGGTTCAGCCAACGTTTTGTTCCTAACAGAAGCCGTTCCCCATGACGTGATCTATCACCCCTAGATATTTGACGTAACAACTTTGGCACACCCTACATACGTATGTGAAACAATGAACAAAATACGAACGAATGGAATATCGGTCAAGCTTTGCGACTGGTTTAAGGCTTTCTTAGCAAATACTACATAACACTTCATCCTTAATGGAGAGAAATTTTCAGATGTAAAAGTTAAATTGGCTATCCCAAGGCAGTGTTTTACAAGATGTTAGGGGTATAATTGCCGATATTTTATTGGTGACTGAGGACAGTGTACTGATCAATTTTACGTCAGTATTTGCTTCACTTTCGGACTTAAAATTGTAGCTATTAGTAGTGTTATGTTCTTAGGCTGGTTATTACCTCTCAGTATATGTGGTAAGAAGAAGCCATTAATGCTTATTTTCCCCTGAACAGCAGGTGAGGTGCTGAAGTGTGGACATGTGGGTGCAAAACGTTTAGTCTATACTGACAGACATAGTTCACTTAGTGGTGCAGTTACGACCATGCAAAAGATCAGGTAGTAAATTATGTGACATGTTTATGGGAAGCCAGATGCAGAGAAAAGCAACTAACGCATTGAAGTGCGTACATGTTAAGGTACCAATGGTCACGGTATCTACACTTATGCCCCTAACTCCTTATATATAGTAATAACAATGAGTTGGGATATGTCCGAATTAACTTTTACATTTGAAGATAAGAATAATATAATGTGTTATATTTGCTAGAAACACCTTAATCCCACCTCAAAGCTAGTATGATATTCCATACAGTCATATTTTCTTCATGAAGAAAGAATGTGAAACCACATCAGTTTGCTTACAAACGATATTTTTCTCGGCTTGATCGACAGGCACTATGATTTTGGCTGTTGAAGCAAATTATATCCGTAAGTTTCAGTTCAACTTCACTACTTTTACCTTAACCGGACTGCGAGGTTTGTTGATATTGCGCTCCTCTGTATAGCGTGTGTACTACCGTGCAAAGGCTGGGTACTTCCGTGCAAAGGCTGGGTACAAATCCGATTTAGAGTTGAGTCCTTATTCAGTCCTAGTAAAGCTTCTTTCTCCTCTGACGGCGGTTCATGTATGAGAAATTTCTGAGTTGCGCTGTGGTTCGAGGTCCACTTCATACTGTAATTTTTCTCCAATAACTGGCTGGCTAAGTCAGTTACAGCGGAGGAAGACTGCATCATAGAACCTCCAGAAAGTCAATGCCTAGTAAAGCACTGTAGTTCTCAAACCAATGTTCGAGTTTATAAGCAACCTACCTCGACCTCCAGTATCCGCTTCGATGCTCACTTGTTTCTCCGCGTCCTCGTTGATGTTCCTTGTAAAACACGCAAACCTCTTGGAGTTTTTCGGCATTGACGGATAGTTGTTCTTGTGTGAATAAGGTACTCCGCCTTAAGTTTTGCTTTGTTTCGACAACCTTCTCCACACCTAGTTCGTGCTCATCTGTGGTATCCTCGTCATCGATGGGACGTTTCAGACTAATCTGCTTCCTCCGTTCCGTGACAGGGATCTCAAGCACTCGAGCAAGAGTCTAACAGAGGCCACATATACTATGTACTTCGTAAACTTACTACCGTTTCTAAGTAGCCACCGACATAATTAATTCTCTCATTTGGTTCATCTAGCACTGTATGATCGTTCCAGTTCGGATCTTGCCTCATTGTTACTCCGAGGCATTTCTGTGGTAAGACTGGCTGCAGTTGTGATTCATTAATGCTGTTGTCACCCACTGTCTGCGAAAACTGTGAGGTTACCACAAATACAGGGCACTACGTCAGTTACATATTACATGAACAATAATGATCTTTTCATAGTTCTTTCGGCGTACTTAAAATTACTTCATTGTCTGTGAAGGACTCATCATTGAGGATAATAAGTTAGCGAATTTTCGAAACAAGGGCAAACGTAGTTTCATATTCTGTACCAACGTATTTTCTTTTGCATCAACGGTAGGGTACTGAATCGACAGCTAGACAAAAGCCTACATCCACAAATACACCTGGTTACCTCTCCCTATTGGGATAGTGTACGTCAACAGAGCGACCTGAGTTTCTCGCGAGAGGTGATCATTTTGTTCACTGCATTTGGACACAGAAACTTTTCTAGAACTACGCTACAATGACGGTAAATGTCATATGACAGCTCTATGATTCACGTGTGCTGGCTTTCTGTAGAATGGGGTGCTCATTTCCAGTCACTGGGGACAGTACTCGGGCAAAGAATCCCCGGTAAGATATTTCATTTACATGTCATTCTCTCTCCACAGGGGAAGAAGAGTCGTAAGAGGAGCTAACTGACCTGCAAATACCGTATAGAATCTGACAGAGACCATCAGACGCTGGAGGACTGTCAGGTTTTAGCAATTTCAGCTTCTTCTCAGTACCATTAGGACGCATTAAGATAGTTTTCATCATTGCAAAGTTACAGTGAGTGAATGGTTGCAATATCCCTTAATTTTCCTTTGTGCCCACCAGAATACTGAATCAGTATTTAGGTATTTGGTTCGATTTTTCTGACTAGGTACGTGTGTTGTCATAAAGTATCAGGATACTTATTTTAACGCCACTACATGGCTTTGCATCTGACCAGAATTTCTTAGGATTTTGGAAGAAAGATAATTTTTTTAGGAACCAACACCTCGCCTTAAATTACAGTACAGTTCCCCTACATGCTCCATGCTCGCTTCTGAATTAAACGATTCTAACGCCAGTTTGAGAAACGAGGCGAGCTCTTCCTTATCTAGTTTACTGAACAAGTAGAGTTTCCTGTTTGTTTTCGTAGCTCTTTGTACCTTGGTGAACGATGTTGGTACAACTGCCTCGTGATCGCTGATCACAGTCTCTATGTGAACATCTTCTGAGTGATCAGGTAAGTTTGTCGCCTACAAATGTGATATACTTCCTTCAGAAATGAGTTCGTGAACTATTTGCTCTACGTAATTTTCAGGGAGAACTTTTTATGACTTCTTCTTAGGAAGTGTTGTCACATGCGTCACTTATAAAACCGCAGTTTTTCCTAGTCTATTACGGGATGGTTAAAGTCTCTTCCAAATCTACGTTATGAGTGGAGAATATAGGTACTAGTAGTTCGATAGCTTTCCTAAATCAGTATGACAAACGCTAGGATGCCTCATTAAACAATCTAGAGCCAGAGGTCTGATATACAGTAAATCTTAATCGAACATCACATTTTTTTCACATTTCGTTATCTTCATTGTTAATATAGTTATAAGGTGTCAGGCAAATCCAACACCTTCCATGAAAACCCTGACATGATAAGCAAATCGGGCAGTATGTCACATAGCTCCGAATAAATCGCGACATTAAATTAACCAAAGTAATACGAGTAACGAGTGAGCAAATGGAATACCACAGACTAACACAAGAATGCCTAAATGCAGGTCATACCTTCCCACCGTGAGACAGACGCAGTTCCGAGGGGAGAAACGAGAACAGAAGCCGAGAGCAGAACCGTATTAAGCTATAAGGCCGTACGATAAGGGACGGACACCCACGTCGCCAGCCACCCGCCAGGACCACCCCCCAGCCCATGTTAAAAGATAGAGCCCTCCAGAAGAACAGTATAGATCTTACGATAACACTAAAAGGGCCACACCAGCTGCAAGTTTTAGCGTGAGACTTTTTCGCGTCTCTGTTACGTTGCAAACGTTAAAAACATTGCCCCACCACGAAAAATATAACGTTTCTCATTGGATAGACAGAATTTTTGTAGGCAGAGCTTAAGGTTAACATTGAGACCCTGATTGGTCAGATGAAAACACAGTCAGATAGTTTTTTTTTAAACCAACTTCGGTAAATTGTAGTAAGGAGAAGTTAGGAGAGAGTTGCTTCCGATACGGCGAGCTGTATGGAGCTGCGCCGAACGCCTCCCCCTGACACTGCCTAACCAGCGACAAGGTAATGAACGCACGCGATGCCGCATAACAGCGCATAAAGCTTCACTCAGAACTGCAGAAGTCTCATCTGTTACACCCCCTTTTTGCGTAATACTAGTGTCGATCGTCAATTAAAGCTCATGGTACTCACATTTGCTCCGTAAGTTAAAATCTGAAAAGTGATGATTTTTCTGTTATACAATTATTGAGAAGCCACATCAGCCACTGTAATTTACGACAAGTTAGATAAGTAATTAAAGATAATTGAGGGTCACTGTAGAACATTTTGATAGTTTTCTCTTTTGTGAAACTTAATTTAAACCTAGATTATAGATGTGATATGCCATAGGTCATCCTTCTATCCATTGTAGAACTTGGAAACCGACTCAGGGAATATTCGTTCACATTTTTGTTGAACACAGTTGGTTTTTTATCATCCCGTATTAAAATATTTCCTTTTGTCAATAGTGCAATTTATAAACAATGTTTTGTGAGTAGAATAAAATTTCCAATGGTAAACTTAACAGCTTTTTCGACGTTATTTTACCAACTAACTAAAAATGGGAAAGCCTTGAACCCCTTCCACTAAATTTAGTTAGTATTAAGATTCTAGCTAACTAAAAATAGGAAAGCCTTGAACCCCTTCCACTACATTTAGTTAGTATTAAGATTCTTTTACAGGGAGTGCAGTGGAGCTGACGCTGAAATCATTAAGTATTTGGTTATATCATCGCTAGTCTTACTGAACTCTTCTGAACTCTACATGTCATGTGTGGTCTGGCGTCTCCTTACCAGCAACAGGTCCCAGGTTCAAACTAGTCAATTCCCTAAAAAACACGCTCAGAGCGTCGTTGCGCGAAAGTGGTAGGGAGACACGACTTGGAACAAACAGACACCACGCAGAATGTTAGAGAATGGCGACCGAGCCAGGATGGTAAAATACCATGACTGAAGGTCGACCACATGCCTAACTAGGTCAGAAAAATATGCTGTTGAAAAATTTTGGTAATAAATTTTTTTTGAAAGTTATAAACAGTCGAAAACAGTAGCTACAGCGATAGATAGTAATAAAGTATTCAATAGAACGTGAGACATTCTAGCAGAGACAATAGCATAATTAAGATATGAATTTTAATATTGTTAGAATTAAGTTTTCTCTCCAATGCAAGCGCACAGGTGGCGGATACATCGTTGACAAGTTGGTTCTGACCCAACAAGTAAGTGAATGGAATACCAGTCTTGGGTATAATAAGTGTCAAGTTGTGCGAACAAAAAGTTTATGAAACGCGTGAGATCGTATGAGTGCATGTTGACGCGAAGTAGGGCGCGTAAATTGCTTTTAAAACAGAAAATAAGGGATTCGGAAAGATTAGCAATGGCAGATCGAGACATTTGACCGAATTGAGGTAGAGACCCAGCATGAAGATGGACAGAAAATAGAGGACAGTACAACAGACGATGCAGTATCGCGAGAGATAGGACAAATAACGCACCATAACGAGGATAATGTACGCCAAGGCACAGAAAACCTAGGTCAGCATACGACAGAGGAGCAGGAAAGTAGAGAGACAGGCGATGAGGATTCTAACTTGCGCCTTGAATACGTAGAACCCATAGTACAAGTAATCAGAGCTCCCTCACCACAGAGTACAAGGAATTCGAGCAGAAACGTGTCACCGCACAGTTCAATGCAATCAGTTGCAAACCAACACTTGGGCGAAAACACAGAGCGTAGGACGTCGGAAGAAAACGCACTAGGACCCACTAATCTGGCAGAATTATTATAACAAATTACGGAAACCATGACAAGGCAAAATAAAGAAATAGTGAACCAAATTAAAATTCAGAATGCAGAAACGACGAAACAAATTGCAGAAACCACGAGACAAATGCGTGAGATTAAAGAACAAAACAAAAAAATTCAGTTACACCTAAGTCATACTGAAGACGAGGCAAAAGAATCTCGAGAAGTGATAGGAAACTTAATAACAGGTCACAATCAATTGAGAACAGACACTGACAAGGTACAAGCGGACGTACAAACATTGCGTAATGACACTCAGGACGAGATCAAAACATTACGTAACAACACCCAGGGAGAAGTCAAGAAACTAGAGAAACAGATAAACGTAATTACTAGACAAGTAGCAGGTACAGCGTGTGAAATTGTTGAAAACAGTGTGTTACACAAACGTATCACAAAAGCAGCGCTGAAAAGATATGATAACCGCATAGTCAAAATAGAAGCGCAAACGAAGCAACAATTTCAGAAATTGCGAACTGAGTTGTTGCAAACCATTGAAGAGCGTAGTGAACAGGATCGAACAAGCACTGAGTCTGCAGCCACATCCGTATCTGTAATAGAAGGGGAAAAACAAGCAATTAACGAAGATATCATGCATTTGCGATTCGAATCACAGGCGGAAAGTAACATACGTGAAATCAGACAGCCTGCACAGCAACAAACACGTTTCGAAATTCTTGATGAACAAACGGCACCACAGACACATGCAGAACCACAAATGTATGTTTCAAGGCAGTTTGGATCGTGCAATGAAGCGGCAAGGTTAGCCAGACAAGATACCGAACCAATACGTGACAATGGAAAGCCAGGTCGCGAAGAGTACAGTGCAATGCATTCAGCTACACGTTCACAACCGATGGAAGAAAATTATTGCGTACCACTCCAACGATACTACGCAAGGGTACGCGAAAGTTACAGTGGACAATATCCAATGGATCGACGGGAGAAATGATCAGAAACAAAAGTGGCGAAGAATCGCGAATTTCATATGGAACTATGACGAAGTACGACAACGATCATTTCCTTACAGTCAGAAAACTTCAACACTTTCGAGAAGGAAACTCATTACAACCACGAACTTTTATTGATCAATTCCGAGTAGGATTACCAGAACACTGGACGCTAGCACACAAATTAGACTTTATATGTGCACACATGTCAGGAACAGTCGCAGAAACCATGCAGAATGTAGCAGCGACATCCCGATCGTACGAAGATTTCAGAGAGAGAAATTTCTCTCACGATATTGGTCCAGTGAAGCACAGAACAGAGTGAAGTACGAATTATTACAGAACCCATATTTTGAAAATTCAGGAGAGAAGAGTCCCGTGAAATTTTTCGAAGTAATGGCAAAGAAAAATCAATGCTTAGATGTACCATACAGTGACGGAGAGTTGATTAAATTATGCGCGATGAAGTTACCATTGAAATACCAGCAATCATTAGTAGGTCGCGGAGGCAATGACGTTGAAGCATTTAAAGGTATTCTAAGGGAACTAGAGTTCATATTTTCGGAAGATGACGAAAGAAAAAGACGAAGCGCACGTGAAAACGAAAGCAAAAGGCAGTGGAATCCACAAGACACAGTACGAAGAAACAATAATCACGAACCACGTGATAACTTCGCACCAAGAAACGACAGTAGATTTCAACAATGAACCGGTTATGGATTTAGAAGAGAAAATGGCAATAACTATAATTCACCCAGGAACGGCAACAACTATTACAGAGGGAACAACGACAACCGGAACGGGTATTGGAGAACCAATAGACCGACATATTATCAACAAAGAAACCAATATCAACAAGCTGAACAAGAAAAGAGAATACAGATAGTAGAGGTGGAGGTAAGACCACCAAACCCCGATAAACGTTCGAATTGACAGCGAAGCGCCCATGCCAAAGAGAATGACGCACCGAGCCAGGACAATTGCAGCATCTTGAACAGAGAAGTAAATACCTTATCACGAGAAGAGAAGAAGGAAGAAACAAATCCGCAGGGACCAGATGAAAACAAAGACAGGAAAATAACAATATCGTGTTGGGACGAAATTAATTGGGAGAATACTGACGAGGAAGATGAATTACCAGAGGCATGCACAACGAATGTAGGAGGAAAGTTCGAAGTAATGAGTATTGCAGCGCTATTTGAGATGGAAACCAGGGAAAGCGAATTCAATGAGGATAATGCACAGTCGACAGAAGTTGAAAATAAGTTACTAGTGGGCACACAACCCAACGTATATAATGAAGGAAGTTATGAAGCGATAATTAGAGCATTTAGATGCGATTATGTGGAAGTAGCGACGAAGAAGGAGAAGATAGTCGAGGATGAGGGAAAAGTAGAGGATGTTGAAGAAAGTGTAAATGAAGGAAGAAATAGAGAAGAGGAAATAAAAGAGAGAGAAGTAGCAGTCGAAGCTTATCCTACAGAAAGTTCGAATTCACAGGGGAAAGTCCTGAAAAGACTCATGTATGATTCAGTGGAGGATTCGTTGATGCAAGAAAAAGAAGAACTGAACCAACCCTCTCAAAATCAACCAATTTTAAAGGTAATGGTAAAGCATATCCCAGTCAATACTGTAATTGATAGCGGAAGTGAACTGATCGCGATCTCAGAAAATTTATTCATGCAGTGTAATTCCAATGAGGAATTGCCAGTTCTGAAAACGCGTAAGATTAAAATAAGAGGTCCTATTAGAAACAATGCTGCGGAAGTTACGAGACAAACAAGGTTAACTCTTTCGTGTCATGGTCAAAATATCGAAGCCAACTTCGTGATAATACCTAAACTAACTGTAGATTTAATTATAGGTGCAGATTTTTTAAATGAGAGACGAGCGATAATAGATATGGGGAAAGGTAGCGTAACATTCGGGAATGTCACACTGCTCTTTGAGCAAAAGCTAAAATTAGAAGAAATACCAGTTATAAACAAACAATTAAGAATGATGCGAGATAAAGAGGATGAAGAATTAGAATTGTATGCACAAAAGGGGGAATCGCCTCAACTCATGTTAGAAGCCCACAAAGAAATCGACAAAAAAATTGCAAGAAGTTCAAGATATTTCGGAACACAGTAAAAGAGAATTAGAGGGTATTTTACGAGATAAAGTAGAGGTATTTTTACCTAAGACTGGCAGTATTAAACACTTTCAGTACAAGTTTGAAGTAAAACAGCACAAACCATTTAGAGTGCCACCCTATACAATCCCATTAAGCTACAGGAATAAAGTATTCCAGGAGATATCTAAAATGTTAGATGATGATATTATTGAACCAGCTACCTCCACATATAACAGCCCACTCCATATTGTACAAAAACAAGATGGGAGCATCAGGTTAGTGCTTAATTCCACACAGATCAACACAATCACAATCACTGAAACAGATCGCCGAGAAAAATTAGAGGAATTGATACAAAACTTCCACGGTGCTAAGATATTTTCATCAATTGATTTACGGAGTAGTTTCTGGCAAATAGAATTGGCCCCAGAATGTAGAAAATTTACAGCATTTATCGTATTTGGTAGATGTTACCAATTTAAACGATTGCCATTTGGTTTAAATATATCATCAGCAGCGTTTATTAGGGGATTTAATACTATAATCAGTCCTGAAATTTTACAAAAAATTACTTGGTATGTTGATGATGTGATTATAGCAGAACCCTCTTGGGAACATCACAACGACACATTAAATCAGTTTTTACAGATCATGAAAGAGCATGGGGTCACAGTAAATATAACAAAATCCAAATTTGGAAGGCGAGAGGTCAAATTTCTAGGACACATAATTTCAGAGAAATGGGTAATGCCCGACCCAGAAAAACTAACGGCAATCAAAAAATTCTGTACTTCATACAATAAGAAAACTCTCAGAGGATTTCTAGGTCTCATCAGATTCTATAAAAAATTTATTTGGATCGACTCTCTCGCAACACCACGCCTGTGTGCATTGACTGGAAAAAACACGCCATGGGTATGGGATCAAGAAGGCAATGAAGAATTTTTAAAAGTGAAAAACGTGCTAACAACAGCACCGATTTTAGCACATCCTGATCTAACACAAAATTTTTGTAAGGCCACTGATAGCGCGAAAACAGGTTTAGGAGTTGTTTTATTTTAAGAATACAAACAGGCAGGGCTAAGATCATATAGAACAATTCCATTTGCCAGTCGTGTACTCACAAAAAGCGAGAAAAACTATTCAGTCACGGAGCTGGAAGCATTGGCCATTGTATGGGGCTTCCAACGTTTTCGATACTTCCTGTTCGGAAGAAAAACAAAAGTATACACTGACCACAAAACATTAGAATTTCTGTTATCTGCCAAACTAACTCATGGGAGGTTAGCCAGATGGATGTTAATACTACAAGAATTTGACTTCACTATTACACACATACCAGGACCAGCGAATGTATTAGCAGATGCTTTATCACGATGTCCACAGGGTGCATCCAATAACATAGGTTTGGAAGCAGCAGAAGACCAGTTTACAATGTACTATATGAAACAAGTACCTTTCGAAAACTACATTACGACAGCATTGAAAAACATAGGCAATGAACAGGGCAAGGATCCCAAAATACTAAGAATCAAACACAAGTGGAGAAGTAAGGATTTTCCAGACATTCAACAGCACTCTCTCGTAAAAAACAATGTTTTATTTTTTAGACGAAATGTTGCAACTAATGAATGGTTAATTTATATCCCAGATGAGCTAATTAATAAGTACATATGGTATACACATTTAAGTAATGGCCACTTTGGACCAAAGAAACGCTTTTTAAAAATAAGACAAACAAGCCATTTACCTAATATGGAAAGACGAATTAGAACAGTATTAGTCAAATGCAAAAATGTATGAGGGCTAAACACGTCACTTTCCAAACCAAACCACCTATGTTTCCAATAATCCCTAAAAAATTGAAACAAATAGCTGCAACAGATTTGATGGGGCCCCTCCTGCACAAAAAATGGATATATTTTCATATTTGTCGTTTTGGAACTTACTTCTAAATATGTTACCTTGACACCATTAAAACGGGCAACAGGTCTTACTATAAGTAAAGCATTTAGACAAGATTTTCTCAGACAAGTAGGTCGAGTGGAACGAATAATTTCGGATAATGGCCCATAATACAAATCAGTGCAATGGCAGAACACGTTAAAACAACACAAAATAAAACCCATCTACATATGTAAGTACAAACCTAGCGTAAATCCAGCAGAACGATCTATGAAGGACATAGGCACTTTATGCCGATTATATGCAGGCAAAAGACACAACACTTGGGATATATACCTTAAAGATTTTCAAGAAGTAATAAATGAAATGCCACATAGCACTACACTACTACCTCCAGTTACTGTACTTAAAAATATTGAACCCCCAAACATAACCAGAGAAAATGTTAGATTTCCTATTGCACCACGTAGACAGCACAAACAAGTCATAGCAACAGCACTCTCCAACATCAGAAAGGCAGTCATTAAAAGAAAAGAAAGAGGAGATAGAACAGAAATTAAAAGAACATTCTCAGTAGGCTAGAAAGTATTTGTAAAAACACACCATCTCTCCAGCCAACAGAAACACAAAATACATAAGTTTTACACTGCATACAAAGGACCTGTCATTTTTAGCCGAATTGCTCATGATAATGCTGTGGAACTAATGAATCCAAAAACAGGCAAAACCTTAGGACTTCACCATGTGAGCCATATCAAAAAGTTTGAAGATTAATTTTATTACTGGTAAATAATCAACACAATATTTCAAGATTATGTTGCAGATAAGATCGTCAGGAGAAAGAAGAATGAAGAGAGAGGAAGGTGGAAAAAAGAAAGTAGTTTCAATAAAAACAAAAACAAAAATAACACCAATAGCAGCATAGATTAAGGTGAAGGGATAAAGCGTAGATAGTCTAACAGCATGAAATACTAAAATGCTATACACCACGACACTACACAAAAATAAAAAAAACGAATTTGAGGATTCTTGTAGAAGTTAAGACTCAAAATATCTTAGAATTGTAACATGGAAAGGGCGCCAAAATTTGTAAAGCTTTTTAAAAAGGTGTAAAACAATGTAGGTACTAGACATATGTTAGATGATTATAAGTAAAACTTTTTGTAAGAACCATTGTAAAAAAATTCCCCAAAAAACCAGATGCAACGACCCACAAGTTGCAACCAGAGAAGTATCAAGAAAGGAAAGGATGTAATTAGCAAGACACGATTCCTACAAGGCAGGAGCATCAAGAGAAGGGAAAGGACAGTGAGACCAACAAAGAGCACTTGTAAATCTACTGCTGAAGGGACAGACAAGCAAACACTGGACATTCACCGCTCATAAAACCCGGGACGCCCCGACTCAGCGGAGCGACCAAAAAACGGCCCGACGAGAAGACCACTCGGGCAAGCCACCACTGGCAAAAAAAAAAAAAAGTGTAAAAGTCACATTACTGCTATTAAACAGCACGCTGATGCACGAAACTGAAGAAAACTTCCACAAAGTAAAAATGACACGTCCAAACAATTTATCAAACTGTTACTAAGAGGAGAACTTCAAAGCGACTAGTTATCAATAAATATTTCCATATCCTGCCCAGAGAAGAACCAAGAATCAAGTAAGAAGCAGAGAAAAAGCAGGAAGAAAAGAAGTTGAAGATTCGCAAGGTTGAGACCAAGAAAGAAAATGGGCGAAGAATAGATGACATACCTTCCCAAATCCCTATCCTATTGCAATCTAGTCGTCTGCAAAGTATCACAACGAAAAACGACCGCTTTCAGCGACATATAACGATGACTTTCACGCATACAAAGCCAGTAAACCACAAGATTCTGCACTCACAGCGCCATTCCATTATGGGACCTCCAAAACAGCAACACACTGTTGCAAAGCCAACAAGGAACGACGAATGAAGCTGTACATCAAATACTTGCCCACATCCATCTCTCTCAAGTCCATCACCTTTGTGCAAAAACATTCATCAACCTCATGGTTAAACATGCATAGGATTGTGTGAATGTGTGAAATCAAATTATGTGATGTAGGAATTGTGCAAAAGAAACGTGTTAAAAACTAAATAAGTTAAACTACAAAAAAACAGTCATCGACTATGGACTTAAGTAAAAAATAAGCTATCGATAAAAATAAGTCATTAGTTCTGAAATGGACAGTATATAAGGAACAAAAGTAAGGTACAATAAACACTAAAAGTATATGCCACTTATTTTCTACTCATAAAAATAAAAGGATAACTGTATTTCACTCATTCTCTCCTTATAAAAACAAAGGATAAAAAATTATCTTGTTGGATGTTTTCCCTTTTTTTAACATTTGTACCATTTGTTAGGATAATATCTCAATACTTGTGTGTGTATATTTCTTTGTCAAAGCAATTCTTGGAAATAATTCTTATTTGTTAGTGTAACAATGTTGAAATGAGTGTCTAGAAATAAAAACATTTCAGGTGTCAGGCAAATCCAAGACCTTCCATGAACACCCTGACATGATAAGCAAATCTGGCAGTATGTCACATAGCTCCGAATAAATCGTGACATTAAATTAACCAAAGTAATACGAGTAACGAGTGAGCAAATGGAATACCACAGACTAACACAAGAATGCCTAAATGCAGGTCATACCTTCCCACCATGAGACAGACGCAGTTCCGAGGGGAGAAACGAGAACAGAAGCCGAGAGCAGAACCGTGTTAAGCTATAAGGCCGTACGATAAGGGACGGACACCCACGTCGCCAGCCGCCCGCCAGGACCACCCCCCAGCCCATGTTAAAAGATAGAGCCCTCCAGAAGAACAGTATAGATCTTACGATAACACTAAAAGGGCCACACCAGCTGCAAGTTTTAGCGTGAGACTTTTTCGCGTCTCTGTTACGTTGCAAACGTTAAAAACATTGCCCCACCACGAAAAGTATAACGTTTCTCATTGGATAGACAGAATTTTTGTAGGCAGAGCTTAAGGTTAACATTGAGACCCTGATTGGTCAGATGAAAACACAGTCAGATAGTTTTTTTTTAAACCAACTTCGGTAAATTGTAGTAAGGAGAAGTTAGGAGAGAGTTGCTTCCGATACGGCGAGCTGTATGGAGCTGCGCCGAACGCCTCCCCCTGACACTGCCTAACCAGCGACAAGGTAATGAACGCACGCGATGCCGCATAACAGCGCATAAAGCTTCACTCAGAACTGCAGAAGTCTCATCTGTTACACCCCCTTTTTGCGTAATACTAGTGTCGATCGTCAATTAAAGCTCATGGTACTCACATTTGCTACGTAAGTTAAAATCTGAAACGTGATGATTTTTCTGTTATATAATTATTGAGAAGCCACATCAGCCACTGTAATTCACGACAAGTTAGATAAGTAATTAAAGATAATTATTCGTTCACATTTTTGTTGAACGCAGTTGGTTTTTATCATACTGTATTAAAATATTTCCTTTTATCAATAGTGCAATTTATAAACAATGTTTTGTGAGTAGAATAAAATTTCCAATGGTAAACTTAACAGCTTTTTCGACGTTATTTTACCAGCTAACTACATTTAGTTAGTATTAAGATTCTTTTACAGGGAGTGCAGTGGAGCTGACGCTGAAATCATTGAGTATTTGGTTATATCATCGCTAGTCTCACTGAACTCTTCCGAACTCTACATGTCATGTGTGGTCTGGCGTCTCCTTACCAGCAACAGGTCCCAGGTTCAAACTAGTCAATTCCCTAAAAAACACGCTCAGAGCGTCGTTGCGCGAAAGTGGTAGGGAGACACGACTTAGAACATACAGATGCCACGCAGAATGTTAGAACGTACATCATTTTAAAAATTCTGCGCCCCATCCAAGCAATCTGGACACCTTTGGAGCTTCTATTTTCGCTTCTGAACAGTTATATCCTCTCACGAAGTTGCTCCGATCGTTGCCCATGTGGAAGACGCGCTTCATCCCTCGAAATAACTCGCCGTACGCAAACAAAAATAATAACCCTACTAAATATTTGCGCTTTTACCTACGATATCTTGTCTTATAGCTTCGTTTCGCAAGTATCATTCGGCAATAAGAACTCGTAGGGATACACATCGCCTTAATGGTGCTAATAGTTCCATAATTTCCCTAAATCAGTGCATACAAAAGTTCGAATGCTTCATTAAACAATCCACAATCACTTACTTCACCATCTCTCTCCATTAGATCTACATCGCATGACCCACGCTAAATAAAAATAACAACACCACCACTAGCTTTGGATATGTTCCCAGAAAACTGTCAATTAGAGACTACGCACTATAAAATCACAAAAATAATTTCAAACAAATGTGAAAAGTTATTACAGAGTGTCTCAATAGCGATTTTAAAAATACAGTGTATTATAGGATCGGAACAAGGTAACGTAGGAACTGTTTTTGACTAATGTAATTCATAAAGTCAAGAAGATTTTCTAGTTTTTTCAGTATGTTTTCCCTTAGTGGCATATAAAACATGTAACCATAACAAAAGTTCCATCAAAACTATATCCGCGTTAGTTTTGTGTGAATCGCGTCATCACATCAGTGATGCCATTCACAGGATTTGGTGACATTTGTCTGCGACAGCTCCAGAAGAAAAATGTCACAAGGACGTAATGCCTATGAGAAACGGGAGTCGGACTACCTCTGACCCTTCACAGTACAATATTCGGCACATCTCGTACGGTCTTGACCCATTGTGGCTGTGCACCATCTTGTTAGAAACTGAGTGTTGGTTGGGGTCAGCCTATCCCCGCATTTACATCTGCTGGCCGCAGCTACAGTTCGGTGCATGGCGAAGGGTGCATAGCTTATAAGTGTTTTTTTTCCCCTCTTCCTGTACGTTTCGCGTTTGGCACGTCTGACACTGCAGTCCGTAGAGTACTTCTGTGATACTCTGACAATGATAAAACAAAAAAGCCCCGCGGGGTAACCGAACGGTCTCAGGCGTCTTATTACGGTCCGGGCGGCTTCCCCTGTCGGAGGTTCGAGTCCTTCCTCGGGCACGGGTGTGTGTGTCGTCCTTAGCGTAAATTAGTTTAAGTTAGATTAAGTAGTATTTAAGCTTAGGGACTGATGACCTCAGCAGTTTGGTCCCATAAAACCTTACCACAAATTTCCAAATTTGATAAAAAAAAAACCGTGACGAGTCGTGAAATTCTGTGAATTTTTCCTAGCTCTTCCGTTGATCCAACTAGGTAAAGGTCCCACATCGATGAACAACACTCGAGAATTGCTTGAAAAAGTGCTTCGTAAACTATCTATTTCGTGCGTTAATGACATTTCCTTAGGATTAATCTGATAATTTTGAGCCTTTGCGTCTACTTTCTACATGACTCACTTTAAATTTTCTTGGGCGGATACTATTACGTACCAAACCTGTCTGAGTCCTGCAACTGATGATCGGTCGAGTAGTCAAACGGTAGCGTATCTTTTCTTTGCGCATCAAGTTGCCTCGCAGAGCTAGAGACACTATGCGGTACGTCACTCACGTGTGTCGTCAACAGCTGCGGGCCTATCACCCTATTTTGATGCACGCCAGACGCTACCTTAGCCTCAGGTGACGTCTGCATTGAATGAGATACTGCATTACCTTCGCGACGCCATCTTTAGTCCCATCACATATTTATTTGGATATTCAGCACGCGTGTAATAATCCTGTCAGATACGTTTTTCTTCCTTCTGCTAGAATATTATCTTCAAATTTAAAGCTAGGATAATGAGTATGAAAATGCTACTGAAGCGTGGGAGAAGTACGGCAAGTAGGAAAAACACTTTTGTTAAGAATTCTGAAAGAAAATTCTTTAACGTAAAATTCAAAGTATTTCCAAATCGCCACCCAGCTCCGCGTATCGGAGAATGCAGTACACGAGAGACTTATGTGAATGTAGTGGATGGGTGAAACGGTGGTATGAGAATCACAGCATGCACGACCCATCTTCGTCACGGAAGAAACAAGAAAAATAAACTGTATCTGTCAGTTGTTGAATGGGTTTCATTCTGGACTGACCGATATATGATTGCACCAGGCCTGTTGCAGCTATAATTGACATTTTTAAATGTCTTCCAGGAAGTTAGTTTTACGAGGCGCAGTGCCTGTAACGTTATTGGAAAATTGTATAATTTTTTTACCTAGAATGAATTCATATGATAGTGTGGTAATTTATTTTCGGTAGCTTTGTGTAGTGTGCTTCTTTAAATAACCGCCTGGAGCAGAGACAAGCATTTATTCTTTGTTTTTACGTTTTGTGTTCTTTCACTTGGCTGAAGACCCCATAGCAGCTGAACCTTTTTAATGGAGTCAGATGCTAAATCTGGGGCTTCGGGTATAATACATATACTGGTTACTTGAATTTTCCAGGGGAATTTTATTTTAGGCTTCTTATTGCGGTGGTTCACTCGAGTCAAATTACAAAATGGGCATACGGTTAGAGGAACAGTAATGACGCCGTTTACGGGGGAATATTTATTTATTTATTGTTCAGCTTATTCAATCTATACAAAATGTAGCCTTTTGAAGTTATGAAATACATCGTAAAGAGGTGTTTCCATGCATCTCTATCCGCTGCTGTCTTCTGCCCGTAGCTTTCCTGAGTACCTTATCCCAGCGACCAGATGGTCTCTCTGGTGGTCTTCGTTTTTTCTCTGGGACTCCACTCTAAAACTGATTTTGTCTATCTTCCATCCTTCGTTCGTGCAATATGTCCTGCCCACTGCCTGTTTGGAGTCTTAACCCGTTCTATAACATCTTTTACCCCTGTTATTGCTCGTATTTCTTCACTTTTCTGTCGATCTTTCTTAGTGAGACTAACATCGACCTTTCCATAGCTCAGTTCTAAGTTTCCTTTTGAAAAATTCATTTAAGTCCAAGTTTCACTCCCGTACGTTAAAACCGCTAGGACACACTGATGAAAAACTGTCTTCTTTAAGTAGACTGGCATGTTAGATTTCAAAATTGTTGCATTCCTTCCATAAGCCCTCCAAACCAGTTTAATTCGGCGAAAAATTTCAGGTTTCAAATCCCCTTTTGTGTCAATTAACTGCCCGAGATAAACGTATTCTGTAACATTGTTTAGGATGTTACCGTTCAGTGTTACTTTTCCTGCAGTTACCCACTTATTATTTTAAGCCCAACTTCCTGACAACGATCTATTAAGTCTTTTATAGAGGACTGCATTTCCATCTTACTGTTTAGCTAGGACCACTACATCGTCAGCAAATCTCAGGTTGGTGAGCCTTGTTCTGTTGTTCCATATAATTTTGGACATAGCCATCTCGAGAACTGCTATAAATAATTTCGGGGGTATAGGGCCGCCCTGCTTTACTCCTTTTCCAGTAGGAAATTCGCACTTGTTTTTGCCTATGTTGATAGATGCTACAGATGTATCATAAATGTTGCACAGTATGTTTATATGTTTTGTTTCCACTTCTCACTCGGCCAGTGTTTGTATGACTGCAATGTGGCTGACAGAATCAAAGACTTTTTCGAAGTCAATGAAGGGTATGCATTGTGGCATTTCATACTCATTAGCTCGACTAATTACCTCACGCAGTGTGTTTATATAGTCAATTTCACTGAAAACACTGCGGAATCCAGCTTGTTCTATGGGCTGTGCAATCTGCACTACCATTTTAATGCGATTTATCAGGACTTAAGTGAACACTTTATATATAACAGAAAGTAAGCTAATGGGGCGGTAGTTCTTCAGATCGTGAATATTTCCCTTCTTATGTAGTAAGATTATGTTTGCTTTGTTCCAGCAGGTTGGGATGCTGCCATTCTGTATACACGAAGTAAAGACTTTAGCCAGATGTTTCTCTGTTTCCTCCCCTGTAAGCTTGAGTATGTCAATTGTCAGACCATCATGACCCCCTGCTTTGCCATGCTGCATCTCGTTTATAGCTTTTCTTATTTCTTCGGGGAGGATTTTGGGGCTTCATAATCATATGCGTAAGATTTTCCTAGTGGTTCATGTGTTGGTTCATATAATTTACTATAGAAATTCTTTATATGCTTTAGAATTTCTTCCTTTTCCGTTATGCGCCCATTATCACCGTCAATTACTATGATTTAGTTTTTACCAATCATAAGCTTTCGTTTAGCTTTCTCGCAGTTCCTTTTATTCTCTAATGCTAATTTCTGGTGTTTTCATTGTATTTTTATGTCGGCTTTCATGTCCTTCCTTATACACTTACACAGTTCTGAATATTCTATCTTGTCACAAGAAGTTTTAATTTTCATCTCTCGTCTTTTTACAGGTAAAGTTTTGGTTTCCGCCCTTAACTTTCCTGGTTGCTTAGTAATGGTTGTCAGTCCACCTATTTGTGCTGCAGTTTCTATTATCGTTTCAGCTATATTTTCTTCTGCTGACTATTCTAATCTCACTCGAACGGCACACTGAAAATCCTTTTTCCTTTCGTTTAAATTATCCATATCTACAATTTCTTTTTTCTGTCTTACTAGTTTTCTTCCTTCTTGTTGAGTATTAATGTTTATTTTCGCTCTTACCAGTCTATGGTCGCTATCAGTATGAAATGATTTAAAAGTGAAACATCTTTGATTATTTTGGTGTGATCTGTGATGATAAAATCTATTTCATTGTGGGTCTCATGATTTGGGCTTCTCCATATGCATTTCCTGTTATGGTGTTTCTTAAAAAAGGTGTTCGTGATGAATAATTTATTCTCTTCCGCAATTTGAACTAGCCTTTCACCCCTTTCGTTCCTCTCATCGATTCCTTGGCAGTCTACTGAGACATCACCCTGTTTTTTGATACCAACCTTGGCATTTAAGTCCCCAAGTACCAGTTTATAGTGGCAGTCTCCTCCTTTGTTATGTGGATTCTTTACTTTTTGGTAAAATGCTTCTACTTCACTATCCGAATAGCTTGCTGTAGGAGCGTGTACTTGGACTATATGTAGTTTGTATCTTTTTGATATTTTAATATCAAGCCTTGCTAATCTACTTGATGTTCCTTCTGTTATACACTCCTGGAAATGGAAAAAAGAACACATTGAAACCGGTGTGTCAGACCCACCATACTTGCTCCGGACACTGCGAGAGGGCTGTACAAGCAATGATCACACGCACGGCACAGCGGACACACCAGGAACCGCGGTGTTGGCCGTCGAATGGCGCTAGCTGCGCAGCATTTGTGCACCGCCGCCGTCAGTGTCAGCCAGTTTGCCGTGGCATACGGAGCTCCATCGCAGTCTTTAACACTGGTAGCATGCCGCGACAGCGTGGACGTGAACCGTATGTGCAGTTGACGGACTTTGAGCGAGGGCGTATAGTGGGCATGCGGGAGGCCGGGTGGACGTACCGCCGAATTGCTCAACACGTGGGGCGTGAGGTCTCCACAGTACATCGATGTTGTCGCCAGTGGTCGGCGGAAGGTGCACGTGCCCGTCGACCTATGACCGGACCGCAGCGACGCACGGATGCACGCCAAGACCGTAGGATCCTACGCAGTGCCGTAGGGGACCACACCGCCACTTCCCAGCAAATTAGGGACACTGTTGCTCCTGGGGTATCGGCGAGGACCATTCGCAACCGTCTCCATGAAGCTGGGCTACGGTCCCGCACACCGTTAGGCCGTCTTCCGCTCACGCCCCAACATCGTGCAGCCCGCCTCCAGTGGTGTCGCGACAGGCGTGAATGGAGGGACGAATGGAGACGTGTCGTCTTCAGCGATGAGAGTTGCTTCTGCGTTGGTGCCAATGATGGTCGTATGCGTGTTTGGCGCCGTGCAGGTGAGCGCCACAATCAGGACTGCATACGACCAAGGCACACAGGGCCAACACCCGGCATCATGGTGTGGGGAGCGATCTCCTACACTGGCCGTACACCACTGGTGATCGTCGAGGGGACACTGAATAGTGCACGGTACATCCAAACCGTCAGCGAACCCATCGTTCTACCATTCCTAGACCGGCAAGGGAACTTGCTGTTCCAATAGGACAATGCACGTCCGCATGTATCCCGTGCCACCCAACGTGCTCTAGAAGGTGTAAGTCAACTGCCCTGGCCAGCAAGATCTCCGGATCTGTCCCCCATTGAGCATGTTTGGGACTGGATGAAGCGTCGTCTCACGCGGTCTGCACGTCCAGCACGAACGCTGGTCCAACTGAGGCGCCAGGTGGAAATGGCATGGCAAGCCGTTCCACAGGACTACATCCAGCGTCTCTACGATCGTCTCCATGGGAGAATAGCAGCCTGCATTGCTGCGAAAGGTGGATATACACTGTACTAGTGCCGACATTGTGCATGCTCTGTTGCCTGTGTCTATGTGCCTGTGGTTCTGTCAGTGTGATCATGTGATGTATCTGACCCCAGGAATGTGTCAATAAAGTTTCCCCTTCCTGGGACAATGAATTCACGGTGTTCTTATTTCAATTTCCAGGAGTGTATATTATATTATATATAGTCTTAAATACATTCAAGCCTCATTTTAAGCAAGGGAACCGACACAGCCACAAGGCCGTACGAAACTTCATCTAACACTTCCTGCAAGTAAAGAAACACAGCGTCCGCCTAAGCTCCGCTGCCTTCTACTTTCTGGATCTCATGAATGAACACACCATGCTGGATATCAAACGACCGGTGCTTACGGAAACCGTTGTGGAGCTATTGTGGTAAAGCGTACAGAGTTACCGTGTAAAAATAATTGAAGGAATGCACTTTTCTGTCTCAAGAACGAATGGTCTAATAAGCGAATAAACCATAAAAAACACTCATTCATTCCAGGGCTGGCATGAACTATTTCCCTTAGCATACACATATGTGGAATGGTTGTCCCCAGATGGAAGTGTGATGTTTGTTTATTCAATAGGCAATGTAACACCCTGCCTTGATGGCTTTTTATTATATAAACTTTAAAGTTTTACTCATTGCGGCTTAAGATATCTTCAGGTCAGATAAAAAGACGCAAATGAGAAGTAGTTACCACACAGAGCTCAAAATGTTACATTTACTGTAGAATAAATAAAGCTATAGACGTAACAAAATGTACTATGGACTAATGTGACTGAGGAACGACCTTAAAATATGACGCAATATTATAAAATGACTGTATGCCTAACACTAAAACTATAAGATGCTCTATACGAAAGCGTTTTTGCGCTGACGCAATCTAACGGCCACAGTTTGGTTTACTTACAGCGGTCTATGTCACAAAAAGTAGCTTGAATCCACGATGTTCTTGTACACTGGAATATTTGACGAGATACTGTGTAACGATGTCTTCTTAATATGTAAAATTTGCTTTCATGTACGTACATGTAATACTTTGTGCTCCGTAAGATAACTACTTCTCATATGTGTCTTTTTATCTGGCGAATTCTGAACGTGGCTTAAAGCGAAACGAGTAAAATTGTAAAGTTTATATAATAAAATTCTATGAAGACCGAATACTGCATTGTCTAATACAATATTATAATCACGGATTGTTTTAATGCCTTTACTGCATTTATTGACAATGGTACATGAAGGGTCAATGCGTCGCAAAATGTACCAATGGTTTGGAAATGACAGTTCTCATTTAAACTCTCAAGATTGTCCGTAGAAAATTGTACACTTCGTAGCCTTTTAACAGGTTTCAATGCTTGCAGCAGCTGTAATGCAAGTGTAAACATTTTTGAAGGTCTCGGTTCGAAGCTCATATGGAACACAGGGAGTCGCCTATGAGAGACGCACTCAGCTTCACTTGTCATGGGCGACCACTATGACCCTGTCCGCCTGCGCGAAACTGTTGTATAATTCGCTTATTGACAATTGCGATAACGGTTAGTTCCATGGCTTTTGAGTGTCATGTATGATTTGAATAAACCTATAAGAACAAACTGTGCTTTCTGTTACAGTCATCAATGAGCTAAATATCAATATTACCTGGAACACACTGGCAAAAAATATACTTCAGTTCCTATTCGTATTCAGAAGAAATGTGATGCAAATCTCTCTATGGCCATCCAGGCGTAGGTTCCCGTGATTTCCTTGAACCACTCCAGGTGAAAGTTGGCTGGTTGCTCCATTAAGGCCGCAGCAAATTTCCTTCACCGTCTTTGTGTAGCCAATCTCCAGCAACTTTGATCGTCGAGAAACAGTAATAGTACTGTCTCAAAATTTAATTTGTTAAACAGTAACATCGCGCGAAAATGCTTGGTAATTTGTTTCGTAGCGCTTGGAATCTTGAGTCACGCTGCTGCTCTATGGCATTTGGACAATTTATGAAAGATTTTAATAATTCTTAGTGTTATTCGTTAACATTCTGAACTTATAACTAATAGAACACAATGAAATACAATTTTGAAAAACAGTGACGAGAGATGGAAACGATCTTATCAGTAAGGGTATGAAGGAGCCCCTGGACTACTAATGAGCGGGGAAGATAAAAACTGCCGCAGTGTTGTGGCTAAGTTCCAAAAGTAAAAACCGCAGCTACTCATTGACAGAACCGCTTCAATGATTATAGGTTAAATATACGGTATTGAGTAATGAGTGAAGATGTTCCCATTGACAATCAAAATAACTTCATGAACCAGCGTCCTTACTATGCAATACACATTGGAGCCATTTATTTTTCTTTGGTTTTGAATTTTGATTCAAGAGTGGATACGATGTCACTGAAGATTATATTTTACCTTGTTCTGTTTTGAGAAATGTTAATTGAATATAGTACAGTACTTCTTGCAAATATACCGGAGCTTCAGTGGGTGGCGCATCAAAAAGAATCGTCAAGTAGAAAAGACAAGACTAGTGATTCAGTCAGCCTGACTTTGTGCGGTTTGTCACGGAAAATTCTTTTTCTGTTGGCAGGCACACAACAGCACCGGTGCAGAAACTATGCTGCTTACGTTATCGGAGATAACACACCGGTAGTTAGCCGCTTTCCAACGCATATTCACGGGGGACAACTACTCCCGTGACCTGTAGGCAGTCCCGTATATTGCTCGTAACCTAACAACGGGCAACAAATAAAAATTCCCTCGTGTATTGTCTGTCGGCCATCACACGTGTGGGTGCAGAGAAGGCGCTCCAGCTACGTGACACGCTGGGTTTTACGTTCGCAACCGGCTTACGGGGCAATTGCCGATCATTATTTGAAAATAAAATGTTGTTGGCGAATATGTGGTATGTTACACATGAAATCGTTACCACGATTTCAGTCTAGATTCATTGGTGGTTCCATTGTGTTCTTCTAAACAGTGGGCTAATAGTGTTGCGTACAAAACTACTCGGATGGACGATTATTCAAAAGGCTGAATTACAAATTAAAAGCACAAAATTCGCATAGCTCGTTTTCCGTGTTTCAGCTTCTTATTTGTGTTAGAACTATACAATATTTATTGCAGAGAAATAAAGAACTTCAAACTGACAGGAAAACAGTAGGTGATTTGATGCCGTTTGTTGACCCGAGAGAGTTACTTGTACTTAAAAAAAAAAAAAAAAAAAAAAAAAAAAAAAAAAAAAAAAAAAAAAAAAAAAAAAAACCGTTCCGCGCGGATGTAAGCAGCCCAAGACGAAGAAACCAGATGAGACGACAAGTTTCTAATGTATTCTTCATTGTAAGCCATACCTTCTCTCTTATGTAGTTTTCTTAATTCTGTTAAAAATGTTAGAACTTCCGGTTCCTTCACGTACATTACAAAAGTGTTTAGGTAGACCTAGGCGGTTGACAGTGTCAGAACATTTCTTATGCTATGTAATCTGAGCAGTTACGTTCTTCAGTGGCACAACAACAGAAAACGCTATCCGTCCCTGCAGTATCAGTAGTCGTTTTACGGTTGGTCAACTCATATGTCGTTCTGGGACGATTACGTTCAGTGCAACAGAATACACGTTACTTATCGACTGAAGCAAGAGAAAACAAAGTGCAAAGAGAGGCATTAAGTCACTTTTGAGGTGACTACGCAAAAAGTGGACTGAGAAAGCATCGCATAGACTGTCCCTGTAAAACTTCTAGTTGAAAGGTATAACGTAATGTTATTGACTACCAACGGATATTCTTTCAGCAAGGAGAATCTTAACAAATTAGACCATTAACAATAATGTATTAAAGGCTCCTCCTTTTTGCAAGAACACAATTTTGTTCTATTCCCCAAACTTGTTTGACAACATTCGCAGTATTTTTAATGGGCTTTTCTTTTATTGCTTCTGAAGGATATACATAAAAAATTTATGTGCGTTAGGAATATGGATATATTGGCATCAGAGTTACATTCTGTTGTTTAGATTAGAAACTTCAGCTAGAGTTTACATTTTGTTACATTTTGAGCACTCTATGTCTGTCAAATGAAGTCCGCCGCATTTCTATATTAATACAGCGTGTCATCTGCAAGTAGGGCTGTTAGGGCAACATCTGTATTGACTTTTTTGCCTAGAGCGTAATCTCAAAACTAGTTATTTAGGTAAAAATTTGGCGCATGCGTCATTTGCGTGTACCATAGGTATAGTTAGCTTGTTCTGAGCTGTACTTAGTACATGGCCACTAAGTGAGTTGTTGTTTCTTTTATATTTAAAGCGACCGGTGGCCGTCAATAAAATTTCCTTAGTTTTTCTTTTGGAGATGTATCTCCTACGATATGGCATTTATAGACCGTGTGGTATTTTTGTAACAACGTTTATTTTCGTTCTTTTCTAACCCACTGACACATTCTCATTTCGCTGGTGTGTTACACCTACCACACATTTACGTTAGAGATTTGCTGTTGGCAGTCATTTGTCTCGCTATTTTGTTTACCATTGTTAGCTGCGAAATTTGCATTGGTTCAGTTGTATTTTCATTTGTGCGCGCGTGTGGGTGTTTACGCTTTTTGTGTGTTGTGTGATAGTTCACTTACAATGTTCAATATTGTTCTGTTGCAACGTAATGTTTGATCATTGATGAGTTTTTTGCTCTGTGTAACATCGTTATGGATATGAAAATTTTCTCCTTTTGTTAATAAATGGTAATGGTGGTTAATGTACCTTAGGGTCTGTTTTAACGCTGGTAGGGCGGTTGTTATTTTCAACGAGGTGGTCTGCAAATGTGAGGAGTGTGCTATCACATTTCAGTGCTCTTAAATGTTCAGAGTTTCTTATCCTAAAACGTCTATATGTATGTCCCACATCCTGTGATTTGTAATGTTTGGAGGTTAAATGATATCTACCTGCTTTGCCGCACTTATCTGAGATTGTGTTGTGTGTCTGTCATCTTTTCTGTTGTGTATTACTCGTGTTGTATGCCTCACGTATTCCTTGTTTTCTCATAATGTTTACTACTCTGTGGGTTACTTTGCCGTCAAATGTCAATGTGTGCCATGTGTTGGTGTACCTTTTATGTCGTTCTCCGCTTTATAATTTGCTGTTTTATGGTCCTGTCATATTGTTGTGGGTGTATTGTATCAGCTGCGTTTTTATTTGAAGGTTTAATTTTTTACTGTCTCTAGTTTGCAACAAAATAATGGCAGTTCGAATACCGGTCGAAGTCTTATGATGCTGAATCCACTAACTAATGCGAGCGAAGTGACACATTGGCAATCACATTAGATTCGTACTTGGTAGGACCACGGTTCAAGTCCCCGTCCGGCCATCCACATTAAGGCTCTCCTTTGTTTGCATAAATCGATTACAGAAGATGCAGTGATTATTCATTTGTCTAGAACCCGACTTATTACGTTCTACATCCTCGTCAGTTCTACATTTGTATTCTATTTCTATTGAGTCTGTCTAGACTGAACGTCAAATTCTAATAGTCCATTTTCGGTTATGCGATTGCAAAATATTATTCACTTCTATCATTTTATGACAGCGAGAATGTTCTTTATTCGTTATCAATCTTAGATGGTACCTAGATTGACGCAGCATTTACCTGACATACCGGCATTTCGACTTCACTACAAATCGTGGACGGCGTACACTCAACATTTAAAATAAAATACTACTCTATATTGCTAGTAACCGATCAGCGAAGGATTTTATCTTCTCGTTATTTAATTTTCATCATTGTTTGTGAAATAACAACCAATATCCGCAGAAAAAATGACCTCTCGTATCCCATTTCAAAGTATCAGTGTTTAACTTGTGTTAGGTGCTTGGACTATCACGGCAGTATCAGAAGAAGAGCATTTCATGAGTCAAAGAAACAGTACATATTCGTAATATTTATAAAACTACAATTATCTTGATTGTGTTACCATGGGTGTTCATGTAAACGTCTTTTTGCATTTCCCAGCGACTTACTACACGCTAAGCTTTTCCTGTCAGTTAAGTGACGTACACATCAGTGGTGGTTTTTTTCCTTGAAAAATATCAGGGTGGGTCATGAATCCGTATGTGTGGGTGGACAGATTCTCAGCTCGGAGAAAGACTAAAGCGCGCTACATCTCATACGATGTTTCATAATAAAACAATTTCGCTTTTAAAGTAAACTTCGCTCTAAGGCTTTTAATGTTTTAATTTACCAGAAAATTTCATTCGAATTTCATACTGCGAAGAAGAGCTATGTTGGTTGAAACACAAAAGTCACTAAAGAGGTCTCAGAAAGTACTGTTCGAAAATGAAAATCAGTGCCGAACGGAAAGCAATACGTAACGGGGGCAACTTACCTATTTTAGGATGTTTGTAGGTACAATAAACATGAAAATGAAGTCACACGGAGAAAATAGTAGAAATGGTGTGTACTGTATATTTCTTCGTATTTGTGGTGACACGTAGTTCACATAAAGCCAGATTGGCTGAACAGTTATCTCTATTCATTTCGAAACTGGGATGTATTTTTTGGTATTTGTATTTTGAAAGTAGACTCCAAGCAAGTAATGATATCTGCTGATTTGCACTAGCATGGAACGATAGTAAAGCTTGTAGCGTCAGTAGCTCAGTTATAGTATTGTAACACTTTGAGTATTGGTATTTACCTTATATGTTTTAAATAGCAATGTCTGCATCCTATCGTAGTGATACTGTTATTCAGCGACCATAGCCTAGTGACGGTCAAGATTTAATTTAATGCTGTCTGAACAGTGTCATTGTAGTTCACTTCACCGCGTATTAGAAACTTAAAAAAATAATCGAGAGAAGAAAGTAAGGCGCAATATTTTGAAGGCAGATGATCTATGTTGAACTCGCAGTAGAGAATCTACCAGTCGTCTATTGATTTGACTTGTTTCCTTCTTATGGCTTTTCACCACCATAAACTCCAAAAATATTCGCCTCTTTGTGCCCTCTTACGGTCCAGAATCCTTATCTTGATAACTTAAACAATATTTCTTTTGTATATATCGGCCGGCCGGAGTGACCGTGCTGTTCTAGGCTACAGTCTGGAGCCGAGCGACCGCTACGGTCGCAGGTTCGAATCCTGCCTCGGGCATGGATGTGTGTGATGTCCTTAGGTTAGTTAGGTTTAATTAGTTCTAAGTTCTAGGCGACTGATGACCTCAGAAGTTAAGTCGCATAGTGCTCAGAGTCATTTGACCCTTTTTTTGTATATATCGCGCTGTATATGGTAAGTAAAATAAGACATTTATGACTGTAATGACATTTCAAAGCAATGACGATGGTTTTACGAATGGAAGCGTTTGGCTTAAACTGTCTGATTCAGAACAGCAAATTCAGCCGTTATTCACGTGAAATACTTTACTGTGAATTAGAGTTATTTGAGGTGATACATTCTTGCCTTCCTCCACATAGTCTATTACTGAGGGGATCTAGAGTTTAATTTGCAGTCGGATGTTTATTTCTTCACACATACACAAGACTTGCCAAAGATGTAAGTCACATAAAATACTAAAAAATCTCTAGGAGCAAATGGACACAGAACCCAAGACCTTGAACCAGCTTTAGATGAAAAGCTTTACATTCACTCGATTACACCACACTTCACACTGTATTATTGTTTACATCGTTATTCCTTACTGAGGCGCAATAAACGTAATAACTCATAATTAATGTTTTTACTTTCTTTTTTTCCCAATTGCTTTTTATTTCTTCTGCGAATGTTTTCCCATACTTTCTCGTGTGCAGCGTCTATTTAATCTATTTCGTATAAACCACAAACTACCACTTATTATTTTGAATTAGTTATATCGAGTATAATGCCTTCTGTAAAGCGTATTTCTCTTTCAGTTTTAAGTAGTCGGTACTTCCTACATTTCATTGAAAAGGAATTGGTGAGAATTTGCTTCGGCTAGAATTTTTCATTCTTGTAAATTGTTATTAAATTTCAGTCGCCTCGTTATAAAAGCGTCTGTTATTTTCTAGAATGATGGTGCATTTCAGAGGATTTTCTATTCGTCCGGACATACCAAAAAAAATTTTCAAATGACTTTTCCGCCTTGTCTGATTTTTAATCTTCAGCTAACGAGGTGTCTCTAATGGTGGACGTCTGTGCTATACTGCCTCTCCTGCCCTGCAATTTTTTTAAGCCTACTGTGCCTTCTTTATTGAGCGGAAATCGACACACACACCATCACTCGCCTTTCTGCTTATATGAAGTCAAAAACAACAAAATGACGGTTGCAGGCAGGAGAGGCAGAACGACACACAAGCAGACCTCACATACTTATAAAATACTTATGCAAAATTTACATTTGATAATGAGAACAAATTCTCATAACGCGTCGTACTAGATAAGAAAAATTGCAACTGACGCAGTGTTTCATTGTTTAGATATGAAAGACATAGTTGCTGGTTTTCAAAAAACATCGAGTACGATCGATGAAATTAAGAAATAAATAAGTTTATGTCATTATCTGGTGTGCAACGACTGACAGCAGACAATCATGCTCTCTCTCTCTGATATACATGGTTTGTAATTCCACATAATGATGATTATTTTTATAAAGCAGCTACTATTTACGAAGTACTGTAAAACTTGCCTCTGCTATTGGTACTTCTCAAAGATTTTAGGTCCTATTCCACATGGTCTGAAAATGCCATTCGAAGCCGTTCCGACGTTATCCTTTCTACCGCCAATGACACACATGTCGCGCGCCCTACACTCAAATCCATCGAGCCATCCATGTGACTTGCTGTGACCTCATTCTACTCCGTTCACAATACTATCTATTTCAGGATCATATGACTCCATCTTCTAGCACAAGGGATCTTTAGCAGCTGCCTGGAGTCATATGACCTAGAAATCGATAGCATTTTAGGACTAACATGCACTCGACGGCGAAAGTCAGTTTCTGAAGATCGATTTTTGTCCAGGGCAATGGTGTATCTGGTGTACAAGATTGCTTGCATTTTTAAAATTGTTCGTTTGTTACATGAATAACCCGTCCATCTCATATTATTCTGTGACATAGCGTATAAATTTACTGATGAGATTCACGTGTCCTACTACGTGTACTATAAACTGCTGTAGACTGTATTTTCAGATAACGTAATAATATTCTAAATTTTTACTTATTTACTTAGAATACATGTTATAAACAGTCAGAAAGTCCCAGAACTGTTTTTAACATAAAAGTTCTTGTAAGAAACATATTCAGATATGAAGATGGTTCGTGTGAAACCGAAACTGGTTACAATCTTAAAACCACAGGAACTTCAGACGCACGACAGAATCTGTTGTACGAACCATGATTGCGAAATTTCTTGGCAATGTTGATAGTTTTCACATTAGGTCTGTCTATATGCAACCGAATAAAACAAATTTAACTATGCCACACGTGTTACGCCTTTATTTTTTTGAAAAGTCTCATCAGTGGCCTGATATATTCTTATATATTAACGTGTACGTTATTTTGCTTTACATACTATAAACTGATGTAGACTGTATTTTCAGGTGAAAAACAGTTCTAGCGCTTTCTGTGTTTTTGTAGCGTAATAATATTCCAAATTTTTTCTTATTTACTTGGAATACAGGTTATAAACAGTCAGAAAGTCACAGAACTGTTTTTAACGTAAAAGTACAGTGTTAAGTACGTAAAACAAAAAATATATAGAACTGGTTTCTTTTGTGTCTGTTGATCTCTATTTTTATTTCAATATGACGCTCTGGCCAACGCCACCCAGCTTTAGATCTATTCAAAAACAAGCATAAATCACAATTGTGTTCTAATTCTGTGTTTACAAAAACTAAAAAACTTTTAATGTACTTACAATACAAGTTGTATCACACCTCGTAGTTACAGAGTAACGCATCCTAACGGAGTAATCAAATCAGTGTCATATTCTAAAACCATAGTTGCATCAGCCAGTTTATATTAAAACTCGAAAAGAAATTTGATATGTGCAAAACGCCTGTAGCGTTAAAGAATTCCCTCTGCACGCAATGCTGAATCAATTCATACATAAAACTTTGCAAAACGTTATACATAAAACGTTATTGAGAATTGCCTAGCTTTAAAAACCTACTCAATAAAAAAATATTAAAAATTTTTAATAGAAACTTGTTTAGTGCAAAACTCTTGTAGCATTAAAGAGTGCCCTCTATACGCACTAACAAATATAAAATCCAATACTGAAATAATTGATACATAAAATATTCCAAGCCAGTATGCACAAAACATTAAAGAAGATTTCCAAGCTTTCCTCTTCAAGATTTTGTGTTTAACGCTTTAGAATATTTTATAAATGACACAATTCAGTACTGTATTTTAGATCCGTCAGTAAGGGTACAGGGCATTTTGTAACGCTACAAGTGTTCTGCAGCAATCGAATTTCCTTAAAAATTCTACTATAACGCGACTGCATGCAGCTATGATTGTAGCATATGAGTGAGACCTAATTGTTCCGTTATGACAGGCTCCTCTGTAGATACAACGCGCGAAAGTTTTACGACTTTTATATTGTAATTAGAATAAAGTTTTTTAGTTTCTGTGAACACGTGATTAGAATACAATCGTAATTTGGTTTTATTGTTTAACAGATATGAATATGGGACGGATTCGACATCTATGTCTTCATGTACATTTACATACATACTCCGCAAGCCACCTTACTTTGCGTGGCGGAGGGTATCTTGTACCACTGTTAGTCATTTCCTATTTTGTTCCACTCGCAGATAGAGCGAAGGGAAAACGACTGTATAAATGCACCCAAAACCGGTCGTTACAAAATGAAATTTAGGATAGACAGACAGAAAAATCGACAACTTTGCATAAATAAGGATCGCGGATAACTCCCTGTGACAAATATGCTCCGTTTGATAAAATAATAAAAACATAAATATGGATACGTTACAGGCCACTGGTGCTGCTTACAAAAATTGTAGGCGAAAAGCATATGGGTTGACAAAATTGGTTTTATTGAGCTGCGTGTAGACGGACCTGACGTGAAAATGTGAACGTTATAAGCCGGCCGGTGTGGCCGAGCGGTTCTAGGCGCTTCAGTCTGGAACCGCAAGACCGTTACGGTAGCAGGTTCGAATCCTGCCTCGGGCATGGATGTGTGTGATGTCCTTAGGTTAGTTAGGTTTAAGTACTTCTAAGTTCTAGGGGACTGATGACCTCAGATGTTAAGTTCCATAGTGCTCAAAGCCATTTGAACAATTTTAGAACGTAATAACGTAACATACCATGCAATTGAAAAGGACAGCAAAAGTGAGTGAAGAGCAAATATGTCAATGTTTGTGAAGGATTTATAGAATAAAAATCCGTTTGCATTGCCAATAATTTCTTAATGTATTGCACGACCGGATTAAAAAAAAAAAATGGTTCAAATTGCTCTGAGCACTATGGGACTTAACTTCTGAGGTCATCAGGCCCCTAGATCTTAGAACTACTTAAACCTAACTAACCTAAGGCCAGCACACACGTCCATGCCCGAGGCAGGATTAGAACCTGCGACCGTAGCGGACACGCGGTTCCAGACTATAGCGCCTAGAACCGCACGGCCACCCAGGCCGGCACCGGATTCGAAGCATAAAGCTTCATCTTCAAATAATTATGAGAAACTATATTTTATTTTCTGGGCATCCGCTACCGTTGAGAGGCATGATATCAGGAAGAATTCCGATAACAGCTGGCAGTTTATTGAAACGCAACCGGTTTCGCGGCATAAAGCTGCATCATTGGGTGCAACGACCTCCAGACGCCATAGGCATACACGCATCGCTCCTAGTAAAAAATTTACTATTCAGTGAATAACGTCAGTACCATGGCGAACGGCAGGTAGCCCGAATATGCGGCTTTAGGCCGAAAAATATGTCGTGCTAGCGCAATTCTTCGTAAAATCGTGCAAATAATTATGGGAAAGCAAAGGTGTGGCGGCCGGGTCAATCAGTCATGGGGGTCGCACCCACGTCAAACAAACACGTGAGAGCGTCAGGCAGCAACCACAGCTCGCGACTGGATAACACGACACGGAAATGTGGTTGCCGGTCCGCGTTTGTTTAAGATGATTGTGACCCCCATGACTGACTGACCCGATCACTGCACGTTTATGTTCCCAAATTATTTCATGGCACCTGAAGATGAAGCTTTACTGTTCGAAACCGTTCGTGGAATAAATTAAGAAGTTACTAGCAACTGAAGCAGATTTTTGTTATATAGACAAGTTCCTAGGTTGCGGATGTTAATTCGATCAGATATTTTTTTGCGAAGGATGAAAATGCGGTGGACGCTACATTTGTTTGGCAAGGGCGGGTGTGTACGCGAGAGCCGGAGTGGTGGCTGGCGGTCGGCGAACCGCGGGCCTCGCGAGCTCCCCCCGCCCCGCGTGCTGCCCCTCCCCCCTCCCTGCTCCCTCCAGAGGCCGCAGCACGGGACGCGCCGGCGGCGACGCGCAGTAAGCCCTGCACTACCGCACTAGCCGCAGACGACCATGGCTGCCCGGCAGGACTATCTGCGCCTCTTCGGTAAGTCTCCGCGCTGCCGCCACGTGCTCCCACCGAGGCGCTAGGCGCGACGCCGCCGACTCGGTACACACGACAGGTGCTTACCTCTCACGTAGTTCCACGCCTCGCTACGCACATCACTGATCCTGGAAGGTGACGCACTGCCACGAATTCACTTCACAATCACTCTGGAGCTATCACTGACTGCGGCCGCGCGGTCGTCGCCCTCCGACGCGGCGACGTCTCCTCTCGGGGGAAGACATCCCATCGCAGCGAGTCGCGGAGCGGCCCGGCCGCGGCGGCGATCGGTCCTGCGACCTCCCGCCTCCGAACCCGGGGAAAAACTAGGCCCAGCTGGGCACGAGAAGAGAGATTGTTGGCCACTATCATCCCCCACTCCGGCCTTGCGGCGGTGATTATCGCGGGCGCGCGCGCTCGTTCGCCTCGGCGCGGGCTGCCTGCCGATAGCGGGCCCGCACCGCAGCGCACCGCAGCGGGTGCAGCCCGGCGAGCCTCACGTACGACAGCGTCCCGCCACCGGCCGCGGCCGCCGCTCCCGCCGCAGGCAGCATTTATCTGCCGCGATAAGCGGCTTTACTTCGCCGTAAAACGGAAATTTGCTGCCGCCCGCGGACAACGGCGGAGCGCGCCGCGCCGGTTGCTCGAGTGCTCCCAGTTCAGGCGGCGGTCGACAGGCGAGGGTCGCTGGCGCCGGAGCCTGCGGGGTGGCGCGCTACCGTATCTTCCTTCGTCGTCGGCGTTGTCGTTGTTGCCGTGAGGCACCGTAGTAACAAGTGGAAAGGCGCGTCGATCTTAGAGCGTGAGATATGGTAACCTTAAGTCATTGACAACACACAACAGTCACGGTAGCACCTGATTCCAGAATAGCTGCAGTAGTTAGGATCTACGAACTATCCCCTCTTGACCAGGTCCCCAAAATTTAACTCGTAATGAGATCCCTTCGAAGTAAATTGTCATAACGATCGTCTATAAAGGCTTCGTACAACGATAAGAAATGTTACAGTTTATGGAATAATAACAAATATGACCAACTGTCTCGTTTCTTCTGTTTTATTTAACGTAACATTGTTCACAGTTTTATTTCGCATTCACCACTCATTCACACTCTGATGTGGAGTATATGTGAGTGCCTGAACCCTAACTCCCAAGTTCATCTGCATCTACATTTATACTCCGCAAGCCACATCGAAACCCTTTGATGAACAGTTTTGGTTGCTCGATACCAACAGTCAATGATAATGATACAGTTTTTCTCCTTTTCATAAATTGGAGTCCGCTCTCCGCGAAATAATTAAAAAAAAAACTGTCTCAATACCGCGTCCCTCGTGAGATGCGTATAGAATTATCCCGGAATTGACCGCCCTGTAGGTGTACTCAGTTTCATGACAACACTTCGCTATCCGCGATTTCGTGTAACTAAATATCCTTTTGTTACTCTGATTGTATACCGTCGTTATTTAAAACTCGCCCCAATATTTTTTCACTAGCACAATTAGCACTTCTTTACTTGTTTATTTCTAAGAGTAAACGAAAAATGACGCCGTATCATCGGCTTCGTCGATATAAGGAAAAACACCTCAATATGCCCAATTTTACCTCCTCTTATAGGATCGGCTACCTTACTCATTAATTTACTACATATTATTTCCAATAACACTAAACAGGTATCGCCGTTATATTTTAATTGTATTCAAAAGCATGTTATTATTATTATGACCTACCAAATCGTAACGAATCGAGCGGCGTGCGTTTTTAACGATAGCTTTACACTCGCCCAGCCTTTATTCAAGCAATATTATATATAAATATACAGACAGGACCAAAAGATCGATCTCTCTACCGTAACCAATAGAGGCAAATACGCTATTCAAGTTCCGTTACATGTATCTTGACTGCTATTGTTACAGCGCCCCGACTCACTGCCAGTTCTTACGCCCAGCAAATATAATTTTCCTCGACGCCGTTTTATAATAACTCTTTCTAAACGGTTTTATTCGAATTAATCCCGACCGTGGAAGCCTACCAACTTGAACTGGTGTACTTCGTTTCGCTCTTCTGCTACTGAGTTCGGACGTGTTCCTCCCAATGACTTTCGTGCTGCCAGTTGTAGGGTTTCAGAGCGCTGGAACCCAGAATCCAGGAGTTCATCTTCCCCACAGGTCCCGCGAAATACGGTTGTTCACTTTTACGGCCAGCAAAAATACGGATCGGACAGGTTTACGCGACCTCGTTCTGATGATGACAGACGATTCACCGTGCTTTTGTTCACTACTAGGCCTCCGTAGACATTCTAAAACCGGCTTCTGAATATCTGCGACACTCAGGCTTCCCGCGAAAAGGAACTCAATGACAGATCTCTGCTGGGAACGCACCTTCGTTCTTCGACCAGAGATACTAGTAGACTGGCCTTGCTGTGCAGAAGCTATAGGGCTGGTGTGGCTCCAACATAAGCCACGTGACTGTTGGCAAAACGCGGCGGGATTTCAAATCAGCGGTCTGCCATCCTATGTCTGTATCGTATTTTACCCATATTTCTCAATTGACTGCCAAACGCTTCCAACAGAAATTACTTTTTTATTTGCGAAAAATTATGTCAGAACTAAATTTGACCTGGATTTGTTCACAGTACCATTTATAAAATCTAACAAATACATCGAACGCCCCTCTGGTGGGCAGCGGGACGAAATTACTATAAACTGTCAATTAAAGTAAAATGTCGTTAAAATTCTTTTAAACAGTAAGAGTGGGCTCGTGTCAAAACTTTAAATATTGGATTCGCCGCGTTTTGAGCTCTAGTCACATATAAAAGAAAATGGGTTATAGGAATTATGTCAACTATAGGTGCCAAAATTGTGGACTTTAGGAGCAGGTCCATTTTAGAGTATCAATTTTAGGTGCACTTCAAAGGTTCAGTTCCTACTATTTTTACAAAAGTTTAAACTATCAGGTTAAAAAAAAAAAGATATTTTAGATGAAAGGTGAGACTTTCAAGTTTCAGAAAATAATTTTGGAGCCTACATTTATTTAATATTATTAGAAGGTAGAAAAAAATTCTCTTCATGTGTCGACTATAGGTGCTGTGCTCTTATTATAATCTCACTTGTATATACAAAAAGGCGTGTATGTACAGATGGCTTACAGTTTTTCCGTTTCAGGGCCTGTATCCAAATACGTCTTCGGTTTTCGTCCTTAGGGAACCTATGAGTAGGAACGAGAAACAGTTATACTTACTTCTGTAACCGAATCATCGCAGATACTTTCCAAAAGGTAATATGAGTGTGACATTACAGGCATCACTTTCAACACTTTAATTTACGCTATACTCTATTTCAAGTGTAAAAAACATATAAAAGTCACTTCAGCAGATTTCAATAAACGCATCTGCACTATTATACACGTGAAATGTAATGCCATTTCCCCCGACAAAACGCTGAGTACAGCCATAAGCGCAACACGAAACAATCATGTTTTGCCAACATTCACGTGACTTTGGCCCAGAGATGTTGGAGCCACGAAAATGACGTCCGGGCCAGTCTATTATATTTATAGTCGAAGCCTTCGTTACAGACGCCATTTTCAAGGCTGCGTAAAGCGCCGCCACCTATCGCAACTTCATGAAACTATAAGGGCAGAAGCGGGAATATTCTACAATGTCCCACAACAAATTCCGCATTTTTTCAAGCGAAATTAGCCGAGAAAATTTTTTTTTGCATTGCTTATTGAGCACCCCTCGTATGTCCCTGACACATGAACGGCAGTACATGTAATGTCAATTTAGAATAGATTGCATTTCTGTGGCTTCCCCGTGGATACACCGGTTCCCGTGAGATCACCTAAGTTAAGCGCTCTCGGGCGTGGTCGGTACTTGGATGGGTGACCATCCAGGCCGCCATCCGCCGTTGCCATTTTTCGGGGTGTATTCAGCCTCGTGATGTCAATTGAGGAGCTACTCGACCGAATAGTAGCGGCTTCGGTCAAGAATACCATCATAACGACCGGGAGAGCGGTGTGCTGACCACACGCCCCGCCTATCTGCATCCTCCACTGAGGATGACACGGCGGTCGGATGGTCCCGATGGGCCACTTGTGGCCTGTAGACGGAGTGGTGGCTTCCCCAGATCTTTCTCTTTGACAGTCGTACTTGAAGAAGCGTACTTAGGGATGCCCTCCGTCATCCCTGATCACCCGCCTTATCCATTGCATTATTACCTTCCCCTAACCCCGTCCTTTAACAACAATGTCACTCAACTGTGCCTCAGTGCTGTTGTGTTCTTCAGTCCGAATATTGGTTTGATGCAGCCCTCTTCGCTCCTCTATATGGAGCAAAGTATCTCCGTCTCTGTATCATTACTGTAACCCCCATCCAGTTGAACCTGCTTACTGCAGTGAATCTGTAGTCTCCCTCAACAATTTTACCTCCCACACTACCCTCCATTAAGAAACTGAAGACTGATTGATACCACAACATTTGTCGAATCAACAGATCCCTTCTTCTAGTATGTTATGCTATAAATTTATTTTTAGGAAGTAAGAAAAGCGATCAATCGCTAACAATCTGAATGTACTGCAGATCGATTTCAGCTACAGAATAGTCATAACCAGTGCATAAAACACCTGATGTGGTCACACTGACGTCATGTCCAGGCGCATGTGGCCCACACTAAATACCGAAATGCACATGGCAGTCACTACAAAAGACACAGGTAGTGCACCCAAAGTGGTCGAGGCCTGAGTTTCGTGTTAAACTTGACCACTACGGTTCCACTAACTGTGTCTTTTATAATGATTGCTGTGTATATTTCTGTATTCAGATTGTGCTCTACATGAACTTGAATTTCACGTCAGTATGATCACATCGGGTGTTTTATGCACTGGTGATGACTATTCTGTAGTTGAAATCGATCTGCAATGAAATTCAGACTGTTCGGGACTGAGCACTGTTCTTTCTTCCTCGAAATCCAACGGCTGCTGCACCACGGGACCTTATGGATTCCAACATAAAAAAATTTATTTTCTCCTCATTTCGAATCAGTACCTGCTCATTAGTTATCCGATCTAGTAGCACAGGGGTTCGATAAAAATATGGAACTACGGAGAGAAATTCATGCTTGAACGTACATCCAGATTCTAACCAAGCTTGCAGGTTGTGCTGTTGTATTTGACCACGAACAGCACCTTTTCAATGCCATCAATACTTTTCAAGTGTCAGTAGTGCTCATAGCAATGTCCTGCATAGCTGTGGCTGCACTATGTCGAGGGTAAGTGAATTTGATCGTGGGAAAATTTTTGGTCCTTGTATGGGTAGGTGATTCCATAAACAATCAAGTGGAAGAGTTTGGTGATTCAAGAGGCAAGTTATCTAAGATTTATACCGCATACAGGGAAAGCACAAAAACATCACCCGCTCAGTAGTCACAACGCGGGCGAAACTGTGTGTTGAGTGATTGTGACAGAGGGTTATTGATGAGGATTTTGACGAAAAGTAAGAGGATGACAGATGCAAAAGTCCCTGTAGAACTTCAGCACCAAAACAACACGAATAGAACTCCATAAATGCAGGGCGAGCTAGCACTGATCTGTGACGCAAATGCCGGTAACAGAAAATCGTAGTGGTGAAGCCATAAATCATGGACTCTGGAGCTGTGGAAGGAAGTCATTTGGTCCGATGAGTCTCGCTTCATAACTTCTGGCCGAGTTTACGTCCCAAGAGTGAACAATGGCGGAGGTTCGATTTTGATGTGGGCAGCCTTATCGTGGTATTCCATGAGCCCCGTGGTTACTGCCAAAGATTATATGACCATTTTGGGTGGTCAGATCCATTCCGTGGTACGGTGTTCGTTCCCAAATAGTGGTGCTGTGTTGCAAGATGATAGGGCACCTGTTCACACTGCTTGCATCTCCCAGCATTGGTTTTGTGAGTGCAAGAATGACTTGCCACATCTTCCTTGAACACCACAATCTCAATATTATTGAGCCTCTGTGATCTACTTTGGAGAGAAGGGAGCTATCGACCTCCATCACCTTTATTTGAACTTAGCACTATTTTGCAGGAAGAATGGTGTAAGATTTTCTTGAAAACCTTACAGGAGGTGTATTTATCAATTCCGAGACAAGTGGAAGCTGTTTTGAACGGGAACTGTGTTTTTTATCCATATTAGGTACGGTAATGTTTTTTTCACGTATTTGTCCACACCAAAGGTTCCAGGCATTTTGCTCTGATTGTTGCTAGCATCATATTTAAAGTACCAGGGAAGCAGGTTGCTAGCCTTAGTTGCCCCGGGTCCCATTGAGGTTTACCCCTAACGGTTGAGGGACTAACCGGAGGATTTGGTAGTCTTTGCCGTCTGAGCACAAAGGTGACCACGACTCAGAACATGTCCGAGATTCCCAGCCTTATTCCAAAGTAACTTGTATCCCGACTGTCAGGACCACTTACTTGGCCACTCATGTATATCTCAGAGTTAGATCAGAAATGTAAGGACTATGGTATGAAGATTAGCATCTCCAAATCGAAAGTAATGTCAGTGGGAAAGAGATATGAACGGATTGAGTGCCAAATAGGAGGAACAAAGTTAGAACAGGTGGACGCTTTCAAGTACTTAGGATGCATATTCTCACAGCATGGCAACATAGTGAAAGAACTGGAAGCGAGGTGTAGCAAAGCTAATGCAGTGAGCGCTCAGCTACGATCTACTCTCTTCTGCAAGAAGGAAGTCAGTACCAAGACTAAGTTATCTGTGCACCGTTCAATCTTTCGACCAACTTTGTTATATGGGAGCGAGAGCTGGTTGGATTCAGGTTACCTTATCAATGAGGTTGAGGTTAAGGATATGAAAGTAGCTTGGATGATTGCAGGTACTAGTAGATGGGAACAATGGAAGGAGGGTGCCCACAATGAGGAAATAAAAGAAAAACTTGGAATGAACTCTATAGATGGAGCAGTCAGGGCGAACAGGCTTAGATGGTGAGATCATGTTACACGCATGGGAGAAGCAAGGTTACCCAAGGGACTCATGGGTTCAGCAGTAGAGGGTAGGAGTCGGGGTAGACCAAGGAGAAGGTACCTGGATTCGGTAAAGAATGATTTTGAAGTAATAGGCTTAACATCAGAAGAGGCACCAATGTTAGCACTGAATAGGGGATCATGAAGGAATTTTATAAGGGGTACTATGCTCCAGAGTCCAGACTAAACGCTGAAAGACATAATCAGTCTTAAATGATGATGATGGTGATGATGATGATGATGATGATTTGTCCACACCTGTGCATTCTTCAGGATTATCCGGAAGCAGCACATTACAAAAGCTTCTATTATATTCTTGTCTAAACTGTATATAGTCCAAGTTTCATTTCTGCACGAGGCTTCACTGCAAACAAATATCTTCCAAAAAGACTTAAATTTATATTCGAAATTTGGAAATTTCGCTTTTGTACACTTTTATTGCTATTTACAGTCGGCATTTTGTATCCTCTCTACTTCGGCCGTCTTCTGTTATTTTGCTACCCCAATAACATCTACTAAATTATCTATTCTAATTCCCTAACTGTCGCTCGATTTAATTCCGTAACATTACACTCATTAAAAACCAAAAAAAAATATTGGCACTACTGACAATCTGAGACTTATCCTTGACATACTTATCCACCAGTTTTCTCCCTTGACGACATGGAATTCGTATACTCTCAGCCAACGAACGTGGATAAATTACATCACTGATTCGCTTAATAATGAATCTTGAAACTGTGGAAGTAAGGCATTTGCGGGACTCTTGGAGCTGACACTTTTTTTATACGGTCAATATGATCTGTTAGTCCTTTTGAACATGGGACCTACGGTCACGAGCAATATTCAAGGATGGGTCGCATGAGTGTTTTTTAAGCAGTCTTTTATATAGACTGAGTGTATTTCTCTAGTGTTCTACCAATGAACCGAAGTCTGACATGCCACCTGCTGTACCTACGACTGAGCCAATGTGACTGTTCTATAGTGAATAATCACGTGTCAGCAACTATACAGAATTAAACAACAGAAAAAATACAGAGTCACAAAATTTGTAATTTCCTTGGGCGTACGTAAATATAATTATAACCTACGTTGTAGGAGCATTTAAACCAAAAGATCTGGTAGACACTGAATGCAGTTAGTTCTAGCTATTTAATCTGTTTGCAGTACCGTGGATACCTTGAACATCCTGTGTATTACAGGGGACGTTGCAGTTGGCAGGTATTACGAAGAACGTTAAGTCTGTGTATTTTAGAAGGAACGCCATAGTTGCAGAGATGTGAATATACATCCGTGCTTCGGTACGAGATATCTACTTGTCGTTCTTGTGGACTGATGCGAGACAGGTTAGTCTGACTAGTTGTACACATGAATTTTAATGTTTCCGATCTTTATGTTAACTCGATACGAATGACACTGCTGATGATACAGTAATAGGCGAATTACGCAACGAATTTACACAAACGCGATTTTTCACTTAAATGCATTGAAAACATGCATTATGTTCTACAAAATGTACACGGTATCTTTAGAAAAACAGTATACTGATGTGCAAATGTGCGGAACAGAGAACATAAATTCCATGAGCAGTTCTGAACACAGAAAATAGAGCGCCACCGGCATGCATAACGGTGTATGAAATTAATATTTTTCACTAGAGTTTTCTGAATATTTTCGCTGAAAAGAGGCCGCTAAAGAACTTTTGTAAGCTGTTGTTTGACCAGCCGATGAATCCCTCTCTTCATTATCTTCGACACTTGTACTACTAGATCGCCTGGTATTTTGCTGGAAAGTACCGAGACTCCATAGTGGGATACATCTCAAACAGCCCGTTCTATATTTTGGCAAAGAGAATGAAAATAAGCTTAGAAAAATTTAAAAAAATACATTGTTTTGTACATCGAGCGAACTATTTACTTAGATCCGTCAAGTGATAACGCATATAAACATGACCTTTGGCAATCACATTTTAGAATACTGCACATAACCCCAGAATCAAATTAAAAATAACTCACATCTTCTTATTCCGATAAAGAGTTTCGGGAAATTTTCACTGATTGCAAGGCAAATGCCAGAACTAGTACTCCCCTCCCAAACATTCCCGTCTGTGAGTCTCTTCGCCCCTCCACTAGCATACAGGCATTTGGCTGCAAAGATGTGTCGGATTTCAAACAGCCCGCCGTGACCACACGGTTATGGAACGAAAAGTTATACAGAATGACCACGTTTATAAGGACCTAAGAAACGCAAAAACGAAGTTATAACAGACCATCCTGCCCTTAAGGATACAGGATCAAAGATAAAAAAGTAATAATATTTTGTGATAGGTGGACTTTTAATAAAATCTGAAATTTTTTTTACAAAAATTCATTCACAAAAAATTTGAAAAGTTCTGGAGTTGTAATAACAAAAAGACTGAAGATACAGTATGAGTTCTGGTCATAGAATGGCTGCTGCGTTCACATTTTGCGCTCCTGTCTTACATACGACGCAGAATAACTTAATAACGAAATTCGCAACCCGTACTACTCGTAAAATTTACCTTTTTAGAACATATGCAGATCATGGCATAATATCTATGTTAGGAAGTACGTTGTGTATTAATTCTTTAGCTTTCTGCAGCACAACCACACACGGTATAATATGCAAATAGCAGTTGTTGACAGTTAAAGGGCTAATCATCTAATACATGAGAGCAGAACAATTTACTGATATACTTTTACAAATAGGAAAAAGATAAATTCGTGTTCTAACTGCTGCTACAGATTCAGTGAAACAAGGTGAAAAGTCGTGCCAATTTCAGCTCACGGAGTCCACCTGAAGTCATCTTCTGCTTAAAATTTTATTCATCATCTGTCTCACTAAAATGTAACAAGAAGTGGGACATAGTTCACTTACCGTCACGAATTCGATGGTCTACAAGTTACTCGCCAACTCCTAGTCTTCTTTGTAGGAGAGATCGCTGTTAGGAGCATTCAGCGAAGCGAACACGTCTGTAGAAGGCCGTGTTCATGATGCTTTTAAAGCAAAAGAAAATTACTGCCTGTCGAGAAGTATGGCACTTTTGTTTTCGTTTAGAGCTGCTGACGCCCCTTTCAGATGACGTAAGTGTTTAAAGCTGGCGCTGACGAGTCTGTTTGTACCTCTTTCAAACATTTTTAGAATTTCCAATGTATTTCCTTTCAGGCACTGTTTTGCGCTGTGTTGTATGCTGAAAATCCACGATCATGAAAATACCAACGATATATTTCTAAACGAAGACTACAATGCGGTCCGCGACCCAGAAGAATTTTATTGACTGTGACAATGGTAGCGGAAGCCTACCTTTACATTTTACGAAGACTAAAATTGTTCTGTGTCTACGTTTTTGGTTCATTTACGTTCAGCTTGGAATCAGAAAGTATCACTATGAAGACGTTTCTTCTTCTTCTTCTTTCTACAGCAACACAGAATTCGTTACTTGGTAGCTTATCTCCGTTCTTCTGATAAGTTCTCACTGAGCCCTTGCAGTTGACTCTATAAAATAGCTTCTGTGCATTGAGTCCTAAGTCACAAGCATAATGCGTATGCCGTCCGTAGATTCTTGTAAACACTTCATATTTCTTTCCACATCTGTAGAGCAGTATTAATTTTCTCCCATCCCATATGTAACTTTCTCTGCGTGTTGTTCATATTTTCAGTCGTTTTTGTGCAGTTGCTGGATCAGTGCTGTTGCAAGTAATAATAATTTCGTGTAATTCAATCGCCGGATCTTTCAATTGGACGCCGCTTTGGCGACTTGTGTGTCCCTAATCTATCCCAGTTATCCAAGAGGGGAAAAGGGATCTATAGATCACAACAGAGAATACGAACTGCAACTTCTTGCTTCGTTGAACTGTGTAGGCTAAATTAAAGGCAGAATGAAGAAGTTCTGTGGTCCGGCGGGGACTCGATCCCGCGATCTCTCGATTCCTAGCCACGCTCTTTACCACTCGATCGCCAAGCCCGAATTCTTGTAAGAATAACACTATTCGTCTATTACCACTGTTCGCTTCATTGATTATTCTGTTTTGTATAGGTAAAGTACTGATATGTGTTAGATACAAACAGTACTATTCACACCCATAGCTGGGATCACTGAGGCATGCGTCTGCAGTGGCACTCGACTCGCTGGTATCCTGCTCGAACCCTAGCGGTCCAAGAATTTTCCGTCACTAGAATTTGGCCGGCAAGTGGAGGAGAAGTGGTGCCGTATAGTTCCCGATCACCAGACTTTGCGCCAACTCCCTGGTTACATTCCAAATCTCTCCGCAAAATACTCCTGGAGTGAAGGTTTGTAGGTGCTGATCCGTCCGTCGGGTGGGAAAGATAAGCTGGGTAGTCGACTCGTTTCTATTCGAGTTCAGACCCTGATGCCACCTTCAGTGCCTGTTTCCTCCTACGGCTTTTATATGCGTGTAGTGTGCTACGTTATCTATAACTTTATTAACAATTACCAATTTTGTGGTAGTTCCAATATCTGTAATTTTTATATGGTTTAAATATTACCATCTTATGAAGTATTTTATATACGAGAGGTTCTTGCTCGTAAATCTGTTCATGTGTTACTACAGACAATTGTTTGGATTTTCTGATGAAGACATCTGTAGTCCGTGACGAAACCATGAATCCTGCAGGGCTGTCCATAAATCCGTAAGAGCACGAGGGGGTGGAGATCTCTTCTGAACTGCACGTCGCAAGGCATCACAGATACGTTCAATCATGTTCATGTCTGGGAAGTTTAATGGCCAGCGGAAGTTTTTAAGCTCAGATGAATGTTCCTGGAGCCACTCTATAGCAATTCTGGACGTGTGGGGTGTCGCATTGCCCTGCTGGAATTGCCCAAGTCTGTCGAAATGCGCAATGGACATGAATGGGTGCAGGTGATCAGACAGAATGCTTACGTACGTGTCACCTGTCAGAGTAGTACCTAGACGTTTCAGGGGTGCCATATCACTCCAACTGCACACGCTACACACCATTACGGAGCCTCCACAAGCTTGAACAGTCCCCTGCTGACATGCAGGGTCCATAGATTCATGAGGTTGTATCCATACACGTACACGTCCATACGCTCGATATAATTTGAAACGAGACTCGTCCGACCGGGCAATATGTTTCCAGTCATTAACAGTCCAATGTCGATGTTGACGAGCTCAGGCGAGCCGTAAAGCTTTGTGTCGTACGGTCATCAAGGGTGCACGAGTGGGCCTTAGCTCAGAAAGCCCATATCGATGATGTCTCGTTGAAGTTCACACGGTGACACCTGAAATTAAAATCTGCAGCAATTTGTGGAAGTATTCAACTTCTGTCACGTTGAACTATTCTCTCTAGTCGTCGTTAGTTCCGTTCTTGCAGGGCTTTTTTTCAGCCGCAGCGACGTGGGAGATCTTATGCTTTACCGTATTCCTGATGTCGACGGCATACTCGTGAAGTGGTCGTACGGGAAAATCCCCACTTCATCGCTACCTCCGAGATGCTGTGTCCCATCGCTCGTGCGCCGACTATAAAACCACGTTCAAACTCACTTAAATCTTGATAACCTGCCATTGTAGCAGCAGTAATCGATCTAACAACTACGCCAGACACTTGTTGTTCTATATAGGCGTTTCCGACCGCAGCGCGTATTCTGCCTTTTTGTAAATCTCTGTATTTGAATACGCATGCCTATACCAGAAGAAACATACGCAATAAAGAAATGTATGCAATGCGTTTCTCACGAAACCTAACGAAACTTTAAAATGTAACTGAGCTGATGTTTACTCTTGTAAGTCTAGTTACTTTAGAAAATCCTCAGTAAACTGAAAGCACGAATTTGAAGAGTTCGTCCACACATAGAGCGCCCTCTCCTGCAGCATGACGATGCCAGAACACACAAGAGCTCTGCGGCATCACCAACAATCCGACGCCGTACATTCACTGTCATCAATCATCCTCCATACAGTCAGGATTTGGCCCCATCCGATTTTCATCTGTATCCAAAACTTCGAGGACATCACCTCGACACTGATGAAGCGGTACAAGCAGAGATGATGTTGTGGCTCGGTCAACAAAGTCACACGTTCTATGGTGATGGTACCAACAAAGTGGTTTCTGGTTGGAAGAAATGAGTATGTCCCCAAAGTGACTATGTTGAAAAATAAAAGCGTAGACATGAAGATTAATGATGTAATGTGTTACCGAGCGAGGTGGGTCAGTGGGCCACGCGGGATTAGCCGAGCGGTCTGAGGCCCTGCAGTCATGGACTGTGCGGTTGGTCCCGGCACAGGTTCGAGTCCTCCCTCGGGCATGGGTGTGTGTGTTTGTCCTTAGCATAATTTAGGTTAATTAGTGTGTAAGCTTAGGGACTAATGACCTTAGCAGTTAAGTCCCATAAGATTTCACACACATTTGAACATTTTGATTTGGCTCAGTGGTTAGCACACTGGATGCGCATTCGGGAGGACGTGTGATCAAACCCGCAACCGGCCATCCCGATTTAGGTTTTCCGTGGTTTTCCTAAATCGCTTCAGGCAATTCGGCGTGGTTCTGTTGAAGGGGAACGGCCAACTTCCTTCCCCATCCTTGCCTAATTCAAGGTGACTGATGACCTTGCTGTTTGGTCCCCTCCCCCAAATCAACCAATGTAACATATCAATAAATTTTGTTTTATTTAAAAAGCTTTAAGAATTTTCACATAATTTTGAGCTATAACTTTTCATCACACCCTTGTACCCAACTAGCTCGTAGTTCAGTCAAATTGTTTACATTTACTGCGATTCGAAATAAAACATATTCAATAAAGTATCAGGTGGTTATAATTAAAGTGCAGTTACTCACGGAGGTCCATTGTGGGCTGTAATTATCTTATTGCAGGGAAGCTTGGTGGACATTCTAATGCGTTAATGCCTAACCGACTTACGATGGAAAAAAAATAGTTCCAGTTTTGGCCACCAGGTGCAAATCTGGCGCTGTACATTCTACGTATGACGGTTCGACATCTATGCTGTCATTTGACAAGCCATATCGCGAGTGAACAATATCGTTGTCGAGAAGAGAGAAAGTGGGCCGTTAATGGAACTGTTTTATGCGACGTACTGCAACTACAATGTTGCATTGAGAGAGTATCACCGACTCAAAGTTCTGAGGAGAGCCCCGATGTCATTAAATGGTTTAAAGAAGATGTTGATGAAATTCGTAAACACGAGTGAGCTGGCTGTGGCACCTGGAAGAGGAAGGAGTCTTACCCCGGTGCATGTTATTGACGAGGTTGTTGTTGCTGTAACTGACGATGCAGCACGTGTGCCTCTTAGTACTAGTGCTCGTACAGTGTCACAACAGTTGTCCATCCCATGTTCAACAGCACGGAAAAATTTGCAGACTATTTTACACTGGTACCCGTACAAGATCCAGACGGTTCAGCAACTGAAACGTCATGATCTGCAGCAACGTTCTGAATTTGCTTTTCGGTATCTGGCACAAATATAAGTTGATGACATATGGTCGGACAATATTCTGTGGAGTGACGAGGCACATTTTACATTACAGGGTATAATGAAGACACAGAAATGTCGACTTAGTGGTATTATTAAACCGTATATTATGTTCGGAGAACCATTGCACGCGCTGTATGTGACTGTGTTCTGTGGATTCACAAGCACCTCTATTCTCTGTCCATTCTTCTTTGAAGAGAATACACTCAGGCGTCTGCACGTTATCGAGACCTCCTTGTGCAGCATGTGATTTCCGCTTTGGAAGAGCACAACTATGTGAAAACCACTGCAAGATGGGGCAAGATCATCTTGCTCGCCTAGTGGAAGATCTGTTTAATGCAACCTTCCGCTACCATGTCATCTTCAGAGGCTTTCCTGATACATAATATTCAAGATCATCTGATCCAAATCCATGTGGTTTTTGGCTCTGTGGATATCTAAAAGAAATCGTTACGGACGCTTTCGATCTCTAACTGATCTGAAGGCCAGTATACAGGGACACGTTGCCCGGATTCCATCGTAACTCTTGCAAGCAACTGTTGATCACGTCATTTTACGGATGCAGCATTTCGTCGGCATCTCCAGCGGACATATTGAACAAGTTGTGTAAGTGGCGAGTAATAATAAAACCAACATTATGCCTTTCTCACTTGTTAGATTCTTATGCCCACGTTCTGTTTCTAATCCATTGCATATGGAGACATTTCTATACGTCTTGCTTGCATTGACAGCTCCAGATTTGCACCTGGTGGCCAAAATCGGAACTAACTTTTTTCCAGCGTAAATGGGTTCCAGATTATATCACGAGAATACCTACCACATTATGCTGCCATATCATATTATAGACCGCTCTGGACCTCTGTGAGTTGCTGCACCTTAATTATAACCACACGATACTTATCATATTTCGTCTGACTGAATGAACTGAGAACGTCGACGGGAGTTGTGTACACGCCTAAAAGTCACCTACCTCGGCGTCTTGTTTTCACTATAATCGAGATCGCGGAATGATCAAGTTGGTGAGCCATAGGGACAGTCACTGACATGGAATCAGCGCGCCAAGAGATGATGCCGGTAAACAGACTATAATAATTAAAGAATGGAAGCCACGCGGCAGAGTGTTCTCGAAACGTACAACTCGAGCGTCCCTTAAGTTCATCGCCTGACCGCGACCGCCTGGCGACGCGTTCAAAAGCCCATTTCGGAACTTTCGTGAACTCGACAATTTTTGAAGGTAATGCGCTTTACATTTCGAATTTTTGGCAGTGTGCAAAAGTCGTAAGATTTGGGATCCCGGATATGGCTTACGTGGGACGGTTCATGGCAGCCCTAAAAGTTAGGACATACCGCGAAAATCGAGACTTGTGGGAACACTACCTACCGGTATTGTTTCTTACGCCATGTCGACAATATCTCTTGCGCTATTTTTGAAACATGCAGTAGTTATGTAAGACATAATGAGCAAAGGAAGAGTGCCCAATCAAAGCCGGCCATAATGTAGGTGAGGGGGGCGGTGGGGGGGGGGGAGGGTGGAGGGGGGGCTAGGAGCAGGCGTGGAGCAGTTGCTTATAGTGACAATTAATTTAGTTTATGAATATGAAAAAGGACGTGTAACCACAGCCTCCCGATTTCATGACTTAAAATATCTGGAAAATTATCACTAAAATGACTTGAAAATATTGATAAAATGACGTGAAAGTATACAAAACATATGTAAAGTCAAGTATAAAATGAGGTAGAGTAATGAAATAGGAAGTTGCAACTAAATTGTTGGAGCGTCGGATGGTGGCAAAATGTGGGAAATGCTATAAATAAGAAATCTTTAACGACTCGGAATCGGGTGATTGAGAGAATAGGTCTAACGACAGTACCAACAGAAAGTAACACGAATGCAGGGCAAACGTAAAATCTACGAGTATGAAAAGAGATTTTACTATAATCATATCGTTAATTTGTTTACGCTTGTAACATTGACTTGGTACTAAAAGTGCAGTGTAAAAACTTACCGGAGAAAACGATGAGCAAGTAACACTGTTCTTAAGGTTTTCACTACAGCCGGCGTAATCATCTTGAGAGATTCCCGCAACTGTGTTGATATTTAAGACAATTCTTATCTATTGTCCCGTCTCAGTCGCATATTATTAATTAGATTACATGTTTCGATCACTCTGGATCATCTTCAGATCTAAGTGGTTGCATCAGTAACCACTCTTGTCTACTTCGAACCACTCATCAGAATTTACTGACACGAGGTTCTGAGTAGGCACGACGTGTTGCTGACACAATACTTAGATCTGAAGATGATCCAGAGTGATCGAAAAAATAATCTAATTAAAAATATGTAACAAAAACCGAACAATAAACAAGAATTACCTTAAATTTTCAAAATTTCTAAATCATATGTATCAGGAAAATGTTTTCCCTTCTGACATGAAAAACTGCGGGCGCTCCTGTGCCTAATGGCTGCCTATAAAGCAGAAAAACTCTTAGGTGTAGACTGCTGACCCGCTGGGGTACCCCGCCGGTCACAGACCAGTATGTAATTGACATTAACAGATGGCGATGGTTATTGCCTTCCTCCACTGCATAATCGTCCGCCTCCGTAGCTGAGTGGTCAGAACGGCTGACTGCCATGCAGGGGACCCAGGTTCGATTTCCAATATCGCCAGGAATTTTTCCTTGATGGGAAGAGCCGTACGTCTACATCTACATGGATACTCTGCAAATCACATTTAAGTGCCTGACAGAGGGCCCATCGATACACCTTCACAATTATCTATAACCAATCTCGTACAGCGCACGGAAAGAACGAACGTCTGTATCTTTCCGCGAGAGCTCTGACTTCCCTTATTTTACAATGGTGATCGTTTTTCCCTGTGTAGGTCGACGTCAACAAAATATTTTCGCATTCGGAAGAGAAAGTTGGTGATTGGAATTTCGTGAGAAGATTCCTCCGCAACGAAAAAGTCTTTGTTTTTAATGATGTCCATCCCAAATCGTGTATCATTTTAGCGACACTCTCTGCCATATTTCGCGACAATACAAAACATGCTGCCCTTATTTGAACTTTTTCGGTGTACTCCATCAATCAGGGTGCACTCAACCACGCGAAGCCAACTGAGGAGCTAGATTATTAGCGGCTCCAAAGCCAAGAATCCCAGCAACGACTGGGAGAGCGGTACGCTGACGACGTGCCCCTCAGTACCGCATCGAGTGACGCCGTTGGCAAGAGGACGACACGGCGGTCGGGCGGGTCCAATTGGCCTGTATAGGGTCAGAACGCGGAACTCTAACTCACTTACTTTTACCACTGCATAGTCTATGAGTTTTTCTGAACGGCTATACACTGACAGAGCTGTCATTTGTGCGCTCAGGTGATTCATGTGAAATGCTTTCTGACGTGATTATGGGCGCAAGCGGGAATTAACAGACTTTCAACGCGGAATGGTAGTTGGAGCTAGACGCATGGGACATTCCATTTCGAAAATCGTTACGAAATTCAATACCCTGAGATCCACAGTGACAAGAGTGTGCTGAGAAAGCTAATTTTCAGGTTTGACTTCTCACCACGGGTAACGTAGTGATCGACGGCCTCCATTTAACAACCGATAGCAGTGGCATTTGCGTAGAGTTGTCAGTGCTAATAGGCAACCAACACTACACGAAATCACCCCAGTAATCAATGTGGACGTACGATGAACGTTTCCGTTAGGACCATGCGGTGATATTTGGCGTGAATTGGCTGTGGCAGCAGGCGAGTGACGTCAGTGCCTTTGCTAACAGCACATCACCTGCAGCGCCCCTCCTGGACTCGTGACCATAACGATTGGATCTGTGGCTGGAAAACCGTGACCTGGTCAGATGAGTCCCGATTTCAGTTGGTACGAGCTGATGGTAGGGTTGGAGTGTCGCACAGACCTCACAAAGCCATGGGCCTAAGTTGTGGCCAAAGCTGGTGGTGGCTCCATAATGGTGTGGACTGTGTTTACATGGAATCAGCTGGGCACACTGGTCCAACTGAACCGGTCACTTACTGAAAATAGTTATGTTCGGCTATTTGGAGACCATTAGCATCCATTCATTGACTTCTTGTTCCCAAACAACGATGTAAATGTTATGGATGAGAATACGCCATATCATCGGCCCACAATTTTCGCTGTTGGTTTGAAGAACATTCTGGACAATTCGAGCGAATGATTTAGCCACCCAGATAGCCCGTCGCCCATCGAGAGGTCAGTTAGTGCGCGAAAACCTGCACTGGTAACACCTTCGCAACTATGGGTGGTTGCAGAGGCAGCGTGGCTTAATACGAGGGTCACTCCAAAAGAAATGCACACTATTTTTGTAAAAATACAGTTTTCATTCTGCATGTGTGGAAGTTTTACTGTGTGTAGATACATCCTTCCCGCTTGTTTTCAAACTTAGTTCAACCTGTTCCCGTGAGTGGCGCCGTCACAGCATGTCTTCATGATGGCTGCTACACTCGACGTTCGTCAGAAGCAACGTGCTGTCATAGACTTACTGCGCTGTGAAAACGAGACAGTGGGAAACATCCACAAGAGGTTGAAAAAGGTGTATGGAGATGTTGCTGTCGATCGCAGTACAGTTAGTCGGTGGGAAAGCAGGCTACGTGATGAAAGCGGGCACGGCAATATTGAGGATTGTCCTCGCAGCGGCATGCCTCGTACTGCACACACTCCAGACAATGTGCAGAGAGTTAACGAATTGGTGACTGCTGACAGACGCATCACAGTGAACGAATTGTCACGCTACGTTGGGATAGGGGAAGGAAGTGTTTGCAAAATACTGAAAGTGTTGACGTTAAAAAAGGTTTGTCCTAGGTGGGTTCCCAAGATGTTGACAGTGGCTCACAAAGAAACAAGAAAAACGGTATGCAGCGAATTTTTGGAACAGTACGAGAATGGTGCAGATAAATTTCTTGGAAGAATTGTTACAGGTGATGAAACATGGCGCCATCATTTTTCACCAGAGACGAAGAGGCAATCAATGGGGTGGCATCATGCAAATTCACCCAAGGACAAAATTCAAAACCACACCTTCTGCTGGAAAAGTTATGGCTACAGTGTTTCTCGATTCCGAAGGACTCTTGCTTGTGGACATCATGCCAAGTGGAGCCACCATAAATTCTGATGCATATGTGACGACACTGAAGAAACTTCAAGCTCGACTGAGTCGTGTTCGACCACATCAGCAAAAGCAGGATGTTTTGCTGTTGCACGACAATGCACGGCCACATGTCAGTCAAAAAACAACGGAAGCGATCACAAAACTCGGATGGACAACACTGAAACACCCGCCTCACAGTCCTGACCTGGCTCCATGTGACTATCATCTCTTTGGGAAACTGAAAGACTTTCTTCGTGGAACAAGGTTTGAAGATGATGACTCCCTTGTGCACGCTACCAAACAGTGGCTCCAATATGTTGGGTCAGAATTTTACCGTGCGGGTATACAGGCGCTGGTTCCAAGTGGCGTAAGGCAGTTGAAAGGGATGGAAATTATGTGGAAAAATGAAAATATTGTTCCTAAAGGACGTATCTACACACTGTAAAACTTTCAACATGTAGAATAAAAGATGCATTTAAAAAAATAGTGTTTGGAGTATTTCTACAGGGGACTTCCAACGATTTGTTTGAGTCTATGCCACGTGTAATTGCTGGACTAAGCTGGGAAAAAGGAGGCCCGACACGATGTCGGGTAGCATCCCACGACTTCTGCCACATCAGCGTAAAAGCATGTCACAGCAACGTACCAGAAAAATAGCATAACGCATCCAACTGACCGATATGCGTGCCAAGCAACGGTAGGAAGCTTACTAGCAGCACAGTGGTTTGGTATTGTCGGTCGATTGCGGTGATGATGGAATCGTCCCACTGTCGCTAGCTGCCGGGCGGCGGTTGCTATCCTGAGGGACGCATCATGCTCCGTCCGAAGGTTGTGTTTGTCCAGAGGGGGCAAGAGTCGAGTCGCGTGTGGACAGGCGGCCGCGGCCGTTACGCGGCGGCTCCAGCTCCCAGCCCGCCGGCGCTGTCCCAGATTCTGGAGAGCGCTGTGTGCCCAGCGCGGGCTGCTCCAGGTCTTCTTTTTGCACGGCTGTTTGCTCGCTGCCTGCGCTGCGGCCTGCGCTCGCCGCTCGCCGCAGTATTTCATGTCTTCCTCGGCCGGAGTGCACCTCTGATATACGCCGTCAGCGTCAAAGGTTAAGCCGCAGGAATTTAAAATTTCGGGCACGCCTAGAGAAGAAGGCCAGTGTTGCACTTTCTTCTTTGGTGTACCATCCGAAGACTTTATAATAAAAGTAATAATTCTGAGGAAATGTGCATAGTATGGGAACGTAATAAAGAGATTAGGAACTAATGAACGATTTAATGAAAGCAGAGCCGTTACAGTAACCGATGTTGCTAAGGTGCACGCCTGTGCCCTGACGCTCGACTCCGAGATACCGGTCCGAATTCTGCCGATGGAACAAATGTTCATAATCGGTATCTGGCCGTAACGGGCAGGGACGGAGACTGGTGAGGTGGGTGTGTCAAGTTCTTGATCACCAGACTTTGTGTCAATATCTTCATTTAAATTCCTAACCTCATGAACTTTTGATGGTGATCCAACCATCAGACGGGGAAGTTAAGCTCAGCGGTAGTGGTTGATCAGTCGATTTTTTTTTTCGCAGCGCCTGTACTCAGGGCAGCTAGAACCTGGATACATCATTTTGAAAAGATAATGCCGCTTTATTTCTCGGGACGACAGGTTTCGTAGCTTTTAGCTGCATCATCATGTGCAATAAAATCAAGTCATTTTCTCATTCACTTTCCTCGATCTGAACATGATTTTATTGCATCTGATGATGCAGTTAAAATGCTGCGAAACCAGTCGTGTCTGTAAGTAAACCTAAAGCAGATTTATTTTTTCAAAAATGTTTTTTACTTCAGTCTGGTTTCTCAGTCGAATGAAACAATGAGATTAAACTAGTCTCTGCAGCTACGTCAGCTGTATAAGGGTTTTCACTGACCCTCCAAGTCTTAGTGGTTTCACTAAATGTGAAACAACCGAATGTCAGCTATATGAACATTTTCACTCAGTCTCCAGGTTTGAATGAACCCTTTTCAAACCCTTTAGGTTATACCAAGAGTAGGGTTGCCAACTTATTTTAAGGAGAGCTGAACTTAAATACGAATTTTCTGTTCTTCCTGCGTCAAATATGGATAGTTTTTAACGGTTAATAATTAGTTCCATGTTATAAATTTATGCTTAAATAAACCAACAATTATTTTTATTAAAATTTATTGAAGCTCTGTCTTTCTCTCTCTCTTCACGCTGGTTTTGCATCCTTCACCATAATTCTCTTTCAATAAACGCTGAGGCAGCGTGAACAGAAAGCAACTTTTTCAACTTTTATTGACTTAATCAGTTGCTTTTTCAGCATACACTGTCACTTGTCAGAAGTATTACTTTTCATGAGAAATATTTGTCATCTTTATTTTTTTGAAACTTTTTGAATTAATATAGTTTCATGATATGAATAATCCTTGCGGATACCGTATATCGCATTTAATTTATTTATGGTCGCTTGTTGTTTAGTCGTACTATTTCTTCCATTCCCACGCCACTGAATGTTTCAGGATTTTGACCTAGATATAAAGAAAACGCCTAACGCCTAATTCATAAACATAGACGAAAAACTGAATTAAAAATGCTTACTGGCATTCAGTAAAAGCAAACATCGGAATTACAATAACAGTGACGACAGGTAATAACAGAATGCAGTTAAAAATGACGGCTTAACAATGGCAACCCGATCAAATGGTTCAAATGGTTCTGAGCACTATGGGACTTAACATCTGTGGTCATCAGTCCCCTAGAACTTAGAACTACTTAAACCTAACTAACCTAAGGACATCACACACATCCATGCCCGAGGCAGGATTCGAACCTGCGACCGTAGCAGTCGCGCGGTTCCGGACTGAGCGCCTAGAACCGCTAGACCACCGCGGCCGGCCCCGATCAAATGTTTCTGCTCAGAAGTGAATGCTCTAGCCTGCGTCGACTATTTTTATCCGGTTGGTTCCACAGGCTGGTTCCACCCCAAAAAATGGAGTGAATAATATTCGTACGGAAACGTTGTTATCATTCGGTTCCTACTAAAACCCGATTTCACCAAAAAGAATGAATGACTATTTCAACCGACACGTAAAACTATAACGGAATGAGCCGACGTTTTCCATGAACCGACTGATTCCACTGTTTTCATTCCATTGTTCTGATCACTATCCAACGGTCGTCTTGGTGCTATTTGAGAGGAGTAGGCACTGTGCGGGCACCGAGTTTCATACTGCCTTCCTTCTGTCGTTGTGATACAACACAAACGCGATACTACATTACACACACCCATTTCGTTGGTTTGACACGTCCTGATACGACAGCTTTTTTCTGACCCTATGTCATGTCTCCATGTCGACCTGTGACAGGCCTGATTCCGTACAACGGACCGGCACATACAACCCACTTCACTCCCATGACTTGTTTTGGCAGTATGGGGTGATACGAGTGCCTGGTACCACTTCTACATCAGCTAAAACGACCAGGGTGCTCTTTTAAGGGGCGAGTAATATTCTGTCCAGGTTTGATACGTTAAATCATGACATTAACTTGCGACATGGATGGGACCGAACATTCGTTGATGCAACTAGCGGTTCGTCGTGTAAGCAGAAAGCATGCGTCCACGATTCCTGAAGCGTGCCATGAATACGGAAAGGACGACAGTAGGGCTAACATGACCGGTTAACCATTAGATTCAGGTTCACAATCCATCAAAACAGCCATATATACAACAGACCACGATGCAAGGAGATGCAGGCGAAAAGAGTGCCCAGTTAAGGTAGTCCTTAGCTGGGCATTCTCTCGCCTGTGTTCCGACCTCGCGGTCTGCTATGCCGTTCATGGTGAAATACAACACCACAACCTTTAGACTTGCCTAGCATCTGCATGTTCAAGCATGCATTTCTTGCAGTGTTTCCATATTTTTGATCAACCCTTGCATCTATTCTATTCAGTTGGATACTGGCAGAATGAAAAACGTATATGTTAGTATTTCGGACAAAATATTAGTTAACATCCTAAAAGAACACGCTAGTCCATCCATTGGTGACTTTAAGTCTTCCCTATGAAATGTGCCAGTGGTTTCTGTAAGACGGGTCGATGTGGAAACACGACAGAGTTATGGATTGATTGATTGATTTGGGGGAAGGAACCAAACAGCGAGGTTGTCGGTCCCATCGGATTAGGGAAGGATGTCGGCTGGGCCCTTTCAAAGGAACCATTCCGGCACCTGAAGCGGTTTAGGGAAATACGAAAAGCCTAAATCAGGATGGCCGGACTAGAGTTTGAACCGTCGTCCTCCCGAATGCGAGTCCAGTGTGCTAACAATTGTGCTACCCCACTCGGTGACAGAATGACGGAAAGGAGCTCTTGTGTTTGGGAGCGCACGTAACTACACCATGAAAGAAGCTGCCCGATTTGTTGGTGCATCGACGAGGTCTGTCCAGTGTGTCTACAAGGAACGGCGTAACAACTGCAGCCATGCACCACGGGGTAAGAAAAGCGGTCCAAGACGGATCCTAGCGGAGAGGCAGCGGAGATGACTGTCACACGCTGTCAATGATAATCGGTTTCAAACCGTACTGAATTTGCTTCTGTCAGTAAAAGCATGTCCATCTCAGCTCCACGTTTCCCAACGAACATTGCGAATATAGACCTAATGGACACTGGAGTCGGAAACTCGCATCAGACCACTGCTCCTAGCTGCACATCTTCAGTGGCCAAACGACACTAAAACTGGGCTCTACCAGACGGGACGGCCGCGCGGGATTAGCCGAGCGGTCTCAGGCGCTGTAGTCATGGACTGTGCGGCTGGTCCCGGTGGAGGTTCGAGTCCTCCCTCGGGCATGGGAGTGTGTGTTTGTCCTTAGGATAATTTAGGTTAAATAGTGTGTAAGCTTAGGGACTGATGACCTTAGCAGTTAAGTCCCATAAGATTTCACACACATTTGAACATTTTTTGAACAGATGGGACGTGTGTTCTGTTATGCGACGAGGCACGTGTTGCACGCGAAAAAACTTCCGTCTGTACTTGTTTATGGGAACAAACACCAATACGCACAAAAGTTGTGTTAGCACATTCTGTTTGTTGCTTCTATCTGCATACTGGGTAGCTGCGTATTTTACGAGCTTGCCGTTTTTCAAATGGTGCAAGACGCCGAGTGCACCGACCATCCGATGAGACGTTTAGCTCACAGTGCGTGGATGGTGTAGTTGGGAGTCACTCATTCAGGTTACCGTGAACGTGAACCTGGTTGGTTATTTTATCAGTGTCATTGACCAAGGCTTCCCACTTCATTTACATTCTCATGATGGATATACTGTGGAGACTACCGTCTTCGACGATGACAACATCTGCGTCCACAGGGCTGCATGCGTACGTTTCTGGTCTGACGAACAGTTAGGCACGACTGGATCGCTAGAGCACTCGATGTTAACCACATGGAAAATGAATATGTGAACTGTAGCATTCAACATTTCCGCGACTTAAAAGGTTTATGGGACCTAATCATCAGTGAGCAGTTGCAGTTGGATACCAGTGAATTCTCCACTTCCGAATCGAACGCCCATGTAGGAAACAGCTTCAAAGTGTGGTTAATTTACAAACGAGTCTTAAATATGTGACGATAGGCAAGTAAGTGGAAAAAAGTTTAAAAAAGATTTGAAATTATGTTTGAAGTTTTCTGCAAGTCGCTGTGGACTCTCATTATCAAACACAGGATGAGTGTAGCCTCTGCAAACTTGTGCTTCGTTTGCAGCAAACGTCATATCTCCTGAGTTATGTGTCGTACAGTCATATAATTTTGCAAGTACATTTAGTGGTACACGTTGATAGTGTCTGCTAAATAAGTTGTGAATAGAATGAGTTGCAAAGATGTAATAAGTTAAAATGTCACAGTTGATGGTGGAAGTTTTACTGAATGAACAGCGGAAATGTAGTAAGCGATGAACTTTTTTCCTTTAATCATATCGGAGAGGGGAGGAGGGGATGTCAATCAGAAAAAGCTTGGAAAAGATTTGAAACTAAGTGTAAAGTTCGTTGGAAGTCGCTCTCATTCTCAAACACTATAATCTCTATCACTTGCCCGACATGAGTTACACTGCCTCAAGACTTACAGTTTCGAACCGCAATGCTAGCATTACGGCGTCAAACATTTAACGTAAGATTATGTCCTTTAATGAGCAGATCACGACAGCATTGTAAATTTTCAAATTCGCTCACTAACTGTATGAAATATTGCTGCCTCTGGAAGTCGTTTGACGGGGATCTGCGCCTGGGATCTTGCACCGGCTTAGCTTTTAAATGGTATACATAGCATTCTCTAGGGACATCCTCGCCTGACTGACGTCATTGACGAGGCTACAGGCGGTGTTCCACAGGATTAGCATGACGTCTTTAGAGGTGAATAATTGTTTATCCGGAGTGCTTACTTTCTTTGTCTTCGTCATCTAATGAGTGACTGCTGCTTTCCACTTGCTGATAATATAAAATTAGAGGCAGAATTGTTGTACCAGGTATTATTTTTTGATATGAAACTTCGCAGCGGAGTAGTCCGATGCTCTTTGTTACGCGCAGGTACAAGGGTTGGACAAAATGCGGAAACTGCGTAAGAAACGCGTGCTTGAACCCAAGTGCAGATGCTAGCCTGACCTGCAAGTTGCGCTGTTGTATTTCACCACGAAAGCTACCTGTGCAATACCCTCATGACTGTCAGTCGTGGTCAGAACGGTGTTCTGTATCTACATGTCCATCTTTTTACAGATGGTTGCCGGAACCCCGCTGTTCAGTACAGAATGTCGAATCAAAACGCCGTTCAGCTGTTTAAATTTCCAAATTATTTTGTGAGCAACCAGTTTCGCCGGTATGCTATAGACGGCAAGTGATGATCCAAGGGATCGCTGTGGCAAGTACAAATCTAGGGATACCAGTCACTGAATGCTGGCCCTATTTTGACTGTACCAGAGATGGGAATCTCCCTACACGTTGGCCAGGGGGCCTGAAGACGGCGTAATTTATCGTCGAAACAGGTTGCTCAATCAAATAACAATTTGGAAATTCAGACGTCCGAACGGTGTTTTGATTCGACATTCAGTATTCTGTAGAGTTATGAGTGCATTATATCGGAGCAAAGTGAATTTAAAGGTGTGAAAATTTATGGTGCTTGTATGGTGGATGCTTCAGTAACCAAGGGAGCCGATGCTTCCAGTGTTTCAAGAGGCACCATATCGAAGACTTATACTGCATACAGGGAAAGCCGAGAGTGTCAGTTCAGTGATCATAACAGACAGTCATTGAAGAGGATTGTAACGGAAAATAAGAAGACGATAGTCCGCAGCTCGTGGTCGTGCGGTAGCGTTCTCGCTTCCCACGCCCGGGTTCCCGGGTTCGATTCCCGGCGGGGTCAGGGATTTTCTCTGCCTCGTGATGACTGGGTGTTGTGTGATGTCCTTAGGTTAGTTAGGTTTAAGTAGTTCTAAGTTCTAGGGGACTGATGACCATAGCTGTTTAAGTCCGATAGTGCTCAGAGCCATTTGAACCATTTTTTTAAGAAGACGATACCAGCAGGAGTGACTGCAGAACGGAGTGTCGCACTCGCGGGCCCTATCAGCCCCAAAACAACACGGAAGGAAGCTCCAGAACCAGGAAACTTCTGAGCGAGCTGGAATTCCAAAACACTCACCAGCGGTGCAAATGTCCGTAACAGGAAAACGTGTTGCCCAACCATAAAATCTGGACTATGGGTCTATGGAAGACGTCATTGGTCGGATGAGTATTGTTTGGCACTGTTTTTAACTTCTGACCGAGTTTACGTCACAAGAGTGAGACGTGGAGGGATTCGGTGGTGATTTGGGAAGCCGTATGGTGATATTCCATGGACCTCATCGTTACTCTGCAAGGTCGCATTACAACAAGGATTACCGAGTGAGGTGACGCAGCATTTGAAAATGTTGTGTTAACAACTACGACAGGAAAAACATTAGCTGGTAATGAATGATTCACCATGTACGTCAGGAGAGCAACAGAAAAAGAATGTCCGGAAGGCGCAGAGCTCAACCTTCTATGTAACGTATGTATTACACTCACAAAATGGACATCTTCGACATTCAAGAAATATTCAAAACAAATCATTAACTTCCTCCATGAACAACGAGTGAAAAATGGCGCCCCACATTGATCACAAAAGTTCGCGCCATCGAGATCGAAGGCGAACGCCCTGAAATTTATAAACCGAGCAGGACGTTCTGCTGGGCATCGACTCTCAAAGACTGCATATTGGTATAACCGGGTGACGGTAACTGAGGAATGTGATGTCGTGCATCCAAATGCGAAGCAGTCTGTCGTGAAGCTTATCGCGAAACCAGCTATCCTTATAGGCACGGAAAAGACAAACATTTAGATGCTGAATTTGTGCAGTGGTACCAAGTGGTATGAACTGCCATGTCACACACTTTTCAGAAGGGAAAGTTTGCTCTAAAGGAGTGCGATTTTTATACGCAAAGCAGGAATAAAAGCAAGTTATTTCGACCAGCTATTGGCTAAAAGCAGTGCTCATACCATAACTGTCATTCAGTTCCGCCCATTTTCCAACTCATGCTTGCTGAGACGTAAATATTCCCTACTGTCGTTGCAAGATCACGCATTCGAGAAAGAATTGTAGGAGGCAGAGCACCTTGAACTTGTCGCAGTACAATGAATAACTTTCCAGCCTATTTGCCATCCAGATTAACAGTTGGCGTAAGTGTATGCGAATTAATTAAGGCATTGATGTTAGTTGATACAACTCTCTTGGTACCTCTAATTTCCAGGGTCCTTTGATATGAATTTTCTCTTCAAATCCCGATTGGTAGGAACTGAAAATACATTCCTTACTTAACGGTGGGTTAAGTTTGTTTATCTCATCTACAAATATTCGAGCCGACTCCGCAGTTTGCTGTGCATCGTCAGGTTGACATTTCGTTCGAGATTTCTCACGTATTCCAATTTTGCAGCACTGTCTGAAGTTACGCAACCATCCGCAGCTTTCCTGGAAATCACTGTAATCTATATTGCGCGCAATTTGATTTGCATAACGTAGTATGTCACTATCATGCATATCCCGTAAAGTGTGTCGGGCATCGTTGAAGCGCGCAAATACTAGGCTTGGTACAAGTGCGTCTTGTCCTCCATTGAATATCTCTACTATTCCTTATGCACTACACGGTCATATTGCTGCAGACTTAATCTAGATCTGTTCATAATTGTTTTTATTGTGCTGCGGATTATCTTTCACGCACGTAATTATGTTTAGTACGCGCTCCTTGGACAACGTTTGCCCTTTACTATGTTTCACAGGAGACGTAATTTGTGGCTCTCTGTCCGACAAGGATGACGAACTACATGGCTCGACACCTGTTTCAGTATCACTTTCACTTGTTAAGCAAATACTGTAATCATTGTACCTCTCATGTACATTGTCCGCACGGTCAAACATATACGACACCACATATTTTACTGACTCACCTCATAGAAACGTTAAAATTTCATCTGCCACATCTTTCTCACTCTGTGAAATTCCTTGGGTTCCTTTCTGACGAAGTGTCAAGTTCGGCAACTGTTGTTGTAAATTTAATGCAATGTTTGCTCTGTTTATCGTTGCCATTGCTCTGCTTTGTACCACCACCACAGCACTGTAGCACTGTTGTGAGTTACTCGTCGATTACGCATTTCAACTATGCTTCACAGCCTCATGCTGTGGTCACCACTGGATATCTCCAGTCCCACCCTCTTCTGCATTTAGCAACAAATATTGTGCTTGCTTGGTAGACAATATATGGGGCGTCGAATGCTGTGAACATCAGTGGCCTTTTGCCACTTCGCACTCAAGGGGTTCCTTGTCAGTGATATCGATCCTTTGAGGTCTGTTTTGGAGAGAAAGGGGTGTGATTCCTATTCACTGTCATCATTAATCGAACGTAGCACTATTTTTCAGGAAAAATGGTATGAGATTTACTTGGGAACCGTACAGGACCTGCATTTCTCCATCCCGAGACGACTGGAAGCTGTTCCGAGTGCGAACGGCATTCCTGCACCCTATCAGTCATGGTAATGTGTCGTGTTTCTGGTGTTTCCATCTTTCTGTCCAACTCCCGTGGAGGGTAGAGCAGCTTGCTGGCAAGTAGTGCAGCGTGCGCGAGCCAGGGGAGACGTCGGCGGCCGGTTGCCAAGAAGTGTGTCTGCCGGTGACCTGCGGCAGCAGGAGGCTCGCCTGACCGCAACCCCTGCGCGATAAGGCGCTCCTCATCCCGCCTAATGAAGTGCTTCGCGCTGGGATTTATTTCCACTCTCCCGCCTTTATTTTTCTCCACTACCAGTCGCCGATAAGCTTGTTTTTGCTGGCCAGTCCGTCGTCAGAGTTGCATAACGATCTATAAAACCAGCTCAGCCTGATACGAGTATCACAATGTTCCTACAATGATTCAATGAAGTGATGCAGCGTGAAATCTACTTGACGTGTAAGCGGGACGCCGGTTCGAGCAGTAGACATTTGATTCAAATTATTTGCGCTCCTCGTTTTGCATATCGCCTACTTCGGCGATACGGCCAGGGAAAGGGAAGTGGCGGTGGCAAATTTGGGCGAGCTCGCTGGCGCTTGTCAGGGCGTGGATATCTGTGCGCGGTTGTGACCGGAAATGTGCTTCACCTTCCGTTATCTCCGTGGGAACGCCGAAGTGCGGGCGGCCGGCTAACACGTGACTTCCCCGTGCTGTCAGTCTTCCGACAAGTTCACGCACGACACGTGCAAACGGGGCTGCCTCTGCCTCCCGAATCGATGTTACCGTCAAGTTTGCTATCGGGTAAAGATTTGTGTAGCTCAAACCGAATACAGTGGCGCCCATCTACAGGTGCTGCCCCCAACCTGGCCTCGTCGAACGGGCTCGCTATCGTAAGTTGTTCCTCACTAGATAAACTTTTGCTGGAGTGTGTTGCGTTAGCTGTTCCACTATTCCTTAGGTTTAACATTTGTCCGCTTCCATCCCCCTCGCCTTCCCATGTATCGATGGACGATATCTATCGTGTATTTAATTGAGGTAACCTCTTTGTTTGGAGGATAGATATTATACACAGGTAAAGATCGATAGTCTAAGGGCTCCGACCTCATGCCTCGTACACGTGTTCCATTTAAATATACTCTGATAATAATTAATTTCAGTTAAGTTAGATAATAGCACGCGTATGGTTTATATTCAATAATTCAGAACGAACAAAATTCTTAAATACAGTACTTATTCCTTTAGCATTGATTGGTAGTCTCACTCATCAGTATTTTTGCAATACAATATTTACTAAGGCCAGTGCCATACTTGACGGTTCCCCGTGAAAATCACGAAAATTACATAATATATCATATGTGACAATTACCGTTTCTTATAATCATGCAATTACAATCTTTAACCAACTGAACCACCGCGTTTTAATCTGCTTTAGAAGTTAATATTCTTCCGCTCATCACATTTCCCTGCTTTACTTACCATATACATTAATTTTAAGTTTTATATTCATTAATATTTCACGTTAACCCTTCCACGAAACTCCGACTCCCTCCACGAGACTCTGGCGTCGCGCTGACTGCTTGAAAACCCTACAACTCTCAATGCCTGTAGGGCTACCAAAGAATTTGGTAGATACGTTATGCCTACCGGTTGACTATAATTTTCTTTTTTAATACATACTCTTTATGAGTTTGTTTGTGTGGTCGTTTTCCACAGAAAGTATATAAATATTATTGTTATGACTTCAGCTCTTTCTTTGTTGCAACATAATATTTATTACATTCTTGACGCGTGTCGCCTTTTATTTTAAGGGACTCTGCAATGAATTTATTGTGGAAAATACTCTTTTGTTTTCACTTACAGATTCGAAACAGTTCACACCATAATTTTGCACCAATAAAATGTTACCTACAGTTACTCATCCATATCGATAAAATATGAGAGTCCTCACATCTGAAAACGTATTCACACACACACACACAAAGGAGAAGTAATGAATAGAAACGTATACAAAGAAATAAGGCAAGAGATGTCTTGTAATCAAACAGTGCTACCTAGACACCGTTGACGGGGTTCGTAAAAGACATTTGAGCTTTCCTCCAGATTAGTAGTTAAACAGTTCACATAATATAGATTACGAAAAACGACGTTTGGGAATTTTAAAATCAAAATATCTCGAACTGCACCATCTAACCTACGACCAAGAGACAGAAAACACAGATTTTGCAAAACAGATTAGCAGCTGTAACATTTTGGTCCTGTGAAAACTATAATGTGCACTGTTGGAACCTAGAAAAGTATACACAAAACTGTATTTTCCAGAATGAATCCACGGAAAACGCGTTTGAAGTAATAGGGGAAACGCATCTGGAACGTAAATAAATATTATATTGAAGCAAGAAAAATGTATCTTGACACTATAAAACGAACATATACGGTTTTAGGTTGATATAAACTTTTCCACAACTGTCCTCCGCAGACGAGGTTGCTAACGCACGTCAGGGCGGCGGTGCTTGAAGCGGTGGTACGCGGGGGGTGGTAGGAAATTAACTCTCCTGCGAAGAGAGGAAAGGCGGGTTTCTCCTTGTTACAATTCGCGCTTTTGAGAAGATCTGAAATTTTTTGTAACCTTCATTTTATAACATTTAATTTGAATGTTTCTTCTAGTATCCTGTCCTAGAGTTGTTTTCACCTCATTCTTGAACAATTAACTGTTTCCTAATTAGTTACAGCAATAATAGACCCCACATAAATGTGGCACTTGTGCTAGTATAAAATTATCTACACCTATTTTTTATCTTATCTTTGTCGTTGAAAGATTCTTGTTTCGGAGATATATTTCCGTTCTAAAATCTAGCATTGTCTGTACTAATCGATAGTTCTAGGACTTTTTTCCATCAGGTGTTACGTATTCTTGAAATAAAATAAAATATCTTTTGATGCTTCATTGTAACTTTCGAGCGAAGCACCGTATGTGGTATGGATTAGCCCCTCTGACAATTCGCCGGTGTACCGTTCGTTCTGTAGTTTCCGTATAGTTCCAGCAGCATTTTGATATTTTCTATGTATTGCCTACAGCTCGCATTAAGACATGCCGCTGCATAATTTGCAGGCATCTGTTTTGAAAAGAGCGTTTTCGGAATAGTTTGCAGTACTATATGTAACCTCAGTAATTATATTTTTTTTCCCTGATGCAGGTTTCAAAAACTCATTCGCTGTGATTATATGATTCGGTGTTTCAGGACGAAACAGTTGTGGAAATCGAAGATCACAGAAAAGAACGAGGAAAGTTATCTGGAAACATTACTAAATATATAGCTGCATTACAATTAAGTTAGTCATGTTGGACTTACGGCAGCTCTGCAGCCGATAAGCGTTTAAAAAGAGTCTATATATGCCATAACCATACAGATAATTTTTTCGTTTACGAAACAGGTACATCTATTATTGTTGAGGAAACTGCTAAGGAAAGAAGGGGTGAAGGTAAAAATGGGAAAAGTTTTATCCAGTAGAGAAGCTACTTATATGGTTAGAAGAGCATTGATAAGAAAAATATCCATAGCAAGATATGCCATCATTGCAGGAATATAAATTTCTGTGAATGACGCCGTTAAGCAGATAATATTTCTTTTTGCAATTTTTACGTAACTTTTAATATGGAAAATTCATTGGAAACGTAGGAGCAGTAGATGAAACTATGGTTTTCATGACTGCAGATGCAGCAAAACAGAATGCACTGGGGTTTCATTAATTTGTTACTAAATGCGGCATACTCTATACTGTTCTTCGACGTACATTTATTGGTTATTAATGTTATTGTCATCGGTAAGCTGTCAGTTTTATATATGAACATTTCCCCTGCCATTTTGCTGCAAACCTTTGTGATAATCAGGTGTTTGATGATTTACTTCTTAAGCAAAAGTATGTGCGTGATATGTGCTTCTCATCTACTGTGTTATTGTCTAATACAAGGTTTCTTTGTTTGAGACGATTTGATACAAAAGTACGACTGTAGGTGAGCGATTGCGTAAGAATTTTACTTTTCCAATAAAATTGCACGACAGTTTTAGAGCATTCAGTATTTCCTTTTTTCCGTGCTTTCACAAACAGCATAACCTCAGACATTCGACGCTTACTCAACCGAGAAGGTTGCGCGCAAACCTCGTTAAGCTGCTTTGGCGAAAGCAGCGTCGTGAGACGCAGAGGCAAGCAACGTGAACTGTAGCACGCTGAGCAACGCAACAAGATGCGTTGAGCAACGCACGAGGCACCCGCCGTGCAGCAGGAAGCGGAAAATGCTGCTAGATTTCCGCCGCTTCGTAAACATGTGGCGGCGCTTGCAAGCACCAGCCGAGAGGCTGACGCAAAACTGTGGCTGCCGAGTAGGTGACAGGCTTGGCAGTCGCCTTACGCGAGCAGCGCAATTATGAAGCCTCCAGTACACATCTGAAATTATTAAAATGAATGTTCGTCGCACAATAAGTAAGCTCAATTGACAAAAAATTAGTCATACCTAGAGAAACAATAACAAGTATCATTTAATACCGTGTAATTCCGCCTCTGGAATCGATAATCACCTGGATTCAGTTAAGAAGTGAGTTTACGAGACTGCAGGTACGCCGCATTCATGTTAACCCAATCGCTGAGGATTTATACTGCGCAATCTAACCAAATTTTGGTAATGCTAATGTCGGCGATTTACCCGTTGTTCCAACGTGTCCCACACATTTTCTATGGGGTTCAAGTCAGATGATTTTGCAGGCCAGTCGCAATGCAATACGGTCAAATGGTTCAAATGGCTCTGAGCACTATGGGACTTAACAGCTGAGGTCATCAGTCCCCTAGAACTTGTTGTTGTTGTTGTTGTCGTCGTCTTCAGTCCTGAGACTGGTTTGATGCAGCTCTCCATGCTACTCTATCCTGTGCAAGTTTCTTCATCTCCCAGTACCTACTGCAACCTACATCCTTCTGAATCTGCTTGGTGTATTCATCTCTTGCTCTCCCTCTACGATTTTTACCCTCCACGCTGCCCTCCAATAGTAAACTGGTGATCCCTTGGTGTCTCAGAACATGTCCTACCAACCGATCCCTTCTTCTTGTCAAGTTGTGCCACAATCTTCTCTTCTTCCCAATTCTATTCAATACCCCCTCATTAGTTATGTGATCTACCCATCTAATCTTCAGTATTCTTCTGTAGCACCGCATTTCGAAAGCTTCTATTCTCTTCTTGTCCAAAATATTTATCATCCATGTTTCACTTCCATACATGGCTACACTCCATACATATACTTTCAGAAATCTCTTCCTGACACTTAAATCAATACTCGATGTTAACAAATTTCTCTTCTTCAGAAACGCTTTCCTTACCATTGCCAGTCTACATTTTATATCCTCTCTACTTTGAACATCATCAGTTATTTCGCCCTAGAACTTAGAACTACTTAAACCTAATTAACCTAAGGACATCACACCCATCCATGCCCGAGGCAGGATTCGAACCTGCGACCGTAGCGGTCGCGCGGTTCCAGACTGAAGCGAATAGAAACGCTCGCCCACATCGGCCGGCTAATACGAACAGAGAGTATCCAGAAAACCAGTCACATATTCTTCCAGCGCGGAGAAAGTTGCTGTTGTCGTCTTTATATGCCTGTGTGAGCAATGGCCTCCTGCGGGGTGACAGACTCCAAGTGTTCATGCAGTTTCCGTCGCAATGGTCTGTCGTTTACAGGTGGGTATGGACCTTTATTCACTGCCTGCAGCGATTTTTGTCAGTTTTGGAAGCGATCTTGATTCACAAACCGACGTCACCGGTCCTTCTCATTCCGGCCACAATTCTGACGTAGTGTTACAAAATTGCTTGTAGATAATTTGAACAGTTCTCCACGAAACACCAACAAACCCGCTAACTTTACACACCGCAAGGCCACGGGCAAGGCCCAACACGATTGCCCCTTTTCACCACTCTGTCATGTCCTCGCATTTACCCGCTTCAAAAATGGCTCTGAGCACTATGGGACTCAACTGCTGTGGTCATAAGTCCCCTAGAACTTAGAACTACTTAAACCTAACTAACCTAAGGACAGCACGCAACACCCGGGCGTGGGAAGCGAGAACGCTACCGCACGACCACGAGATGCGGGCGCATTTACCCGCGTTTATGTAAAACGTCTTCTGGAAACATTAAGGTCTCACTGATCGCTACTACATTATGCTGATGCAGAAGCAGTGCGCGTGTGGCTGAGCACGTGGGTCGATCGCTGCGCCATCTGTAAAGGCTTAACGATTTGTCTGTGCAAGCACGCTGTCGTGACGAATTTTTTATCCAGTGATCTTATCAACGTAACTGACAGTTGGTTCATACGGAAACACGCAGGCGGCAACATATAACTTTGGTTATCTACAATATCTTTCGTGTAATATATGTGAAAAAAAAAGATCCTAGAATAACTGGGGCTGTATACAGATCCAGCGGTTTCTTTCATCCTTTTGATAATACAATGAATTAAAACTGAAGCGACATATGAGTTAAGAGGTGGACGCAAAGTGGTTAAGACACTGGACTCTTATGTTACAGGAACGAGTCTTACGCCGTCCAGTCACTTTAATGTGACCACCTGTCAAAATCCTGAGCATTCACCTTTTGGAGCGCGGATCGTTGCGAGGAATGCAGGAAGGGAGTCAATGTGGTCCTGGGAGGTACTGACAGGGATGTGGAGCTATGCCGACTGTAATGCCTCGGCCATCTGCGCTACGTTTCTCGGTTGATATGGCGCTAGCAGCCCGATCGAAGTGTTTCACGGATTCTCGATTGGGTTTAAATTCGGGGAGTCTGGTGGGCAGGGGAGTATGGTAAACTTATCCTGGTGCTCTTCGAACCACGCACGTACACTGCGAATTGTGCGACACATTGCATTGTCCTGCTGGTAGATGACATCGAGCCGAGGAAAAACAAACTGCATGTAGAGGTGGACATCGTCCCCAAGGATAGATGCTCACTTGTGTTGATCCATTGTGACTTCCATAATGAGGAGGTGAGGAGATCACCCCGGGAGGGCCACGAAAACATTCCCCGGACTATAACTCATGCATGGTGTTTGCTTTCAGACGTTTCACTCCGTAAACACGAACGGCCATCTGTCCGATGTTGCGTGAAACGTGATTCATCTGAAAAGGGCACCTGTTGCAGCTCAGTGGACGGCCAGTTGCGATTTTGTCGTGCAAATGTCAGTCTTTGCCGCTGAAGAAGAGCCGTTAGTATGGATACATGAACCAGGGGTCTGCTGCGGACATCCATACGCAGCAACGTTCGCTGAATGGTCGTTTGGTGACAGTGTTAGAAGTCCTTTGGTTCATCTGGGCAGTCAATTCCTCAAAAGTTGCACGTCTATTTGCCCGTAGCTGTTGTTCACCCCCTGTCGTCTATGGCTCGTGGTGCACAATAGGCGCGCGCAATTAGCCGAGCGGTCTCAGACGCTGCAGTCATTGACTGTGCGGCTGGTCCCTATGGAGGTTCGAGTGCTCCCTCGGGCATGGGTGTGTGTGTTTGTCCTTAGGATAATTTAGGTTAAGTAGTGTGTAAGCTTAGGGACTGATGACCTTAGCAGTTAAGTCTCATAAGGTTTCACACACATTTGAAGATTTTTTTTTTTTTTTTGAACATTTGGTGCACAATAGTTGTCTTTTTGGCGCCGGTTTTGGATAGCACTCTTGACTGCTTATTACATGTTGACATAGAACATAGGCGGTGGTCACATTAATTTGACGGAACCATGTAAATACTCGTTAGGACAGCCTGATATATGTTTCCGTGGTTTCAAACCTGAAAACTGCTGGAAGGTCATGAAAGATATCCTTCGCTATCCGTAATCAAAAAATGGTTCAAATGGCTCTGAGCACTATGGGACTGAACTTCTGAGGTCATCAGTCCCCTAGAACTTAGAACTACTTAAACCTAACTAACCTAAGGACATCACACACATCCATGGCCGAGGCACGATTCGAACCTGCGACCAAGGCGGTCGCGCGGTTCCAGACTGTAGCGTCTAGAACCGCTTGGCCACCCCGACCGGCCGCTATCCGTAATATCCAACGCCATACCCCACTTAAAGTGTGTTCTTCCATGTTCGTCATTTAATGCCCATAAGCTACACTGATGAGCTAAAACATTATGATCACTTCCCACACCGATATTGGAAGTCTCCTGGTGGGCACGTGATGTGGTAAGGAAAGTACATAAGAGGAGCAGCGACGAATCGACATCATTCTAGCGGTGATTTTTTTTTTTTTTGAGTCATCAGTCTTCTGACTAGTTTGACACAGCCGACCACGAATTACCCAACTCTTCATCTCAGAATAGCACCTGTAACCTACGTCCCCAGTTATTTGCAGAATGTATTCCAATTTCAGTCTTCTTCTACAGTTTTTGCCCTCTGCAGCTCCCTTTAATACCATGGAAGTGACTCGCTGATGTCTTAACAGATGTCCTATTATCCTGTCCCTTCTCCTTGTCAGTGTTTTCCACAGATTCCTTTCCTCTCCAATTCTGTAAGGAACCTCTTCCTTCCTTACGTTTTAGTCCACCTAATTTTTAACATTCGTCTCTAGCTCTACATCTCAAATGCTTCTATTCTATTCTGCTCCGGCTTTCCCACAGACCATGTTTCACTACAATGCTGTGCTCCACACATACGTTCCCAGAAATTTCTTCCTCAAATTAAGGCTTATGTTTCAAACTGTAGTCTTCTCTTGGCTAGGAATGTACTTTGTGCCAGTGCTACTCTGCTTTTGATGTCCTCCTTGTTCCGTCCGTCATTGGTTATTTTATTGCCTAGGTAGCAGAATTCTTTAACTTCATCTACTTTGTGACCATCAATCCTGATGTTAAGTTTCTCACTGTTCTCATTTCTGCTACTTCTCATTACATTGTCCTTCTTCGTTTTCGTCTCAGACCATATTCTGTACCCATTATCTGTTCATTCCATTCAGCAGATCTTGTAATTCTTCTTCACTTTCATTCAGGATAGTAATGTCACCAGCGAATCTTATAATTGATATCCTTCCACCTTGAATATTAGTTCTACTCCTGAGCCTTTCTTTTGTATCCATCATTGCTTCTTCGAATTACAGATTGAATAATAGGGGCGGAAGACTACATCCCTGTCTTACACCTTTTTTAATCCGAGCACTTCGTTCCTGTTAGTCCACTCTTCGTACTCCCTCTTGGCTCTTGTACATATTGAATATTCCCCGACTCTGCCTGTAGCTCATCCCTATTTCGAACATCTTGCACCATTTTACATTGTCGATCGATTTTTCCAAGTAGAGGAATCCTATGAACGTGTCTTGATTTTGCTTTTGTCTTGCTTTTATTTTCAACTGCAACATCGGAATTGCCTCTCTCGAGCCTCTACATTTTCTAAAGGTAAACTGATCGTCATCTAGCTCATCCTCAATTTTCTTTTCCATTCTCCTTTATATTATTCTTGTCAGCAACTTGGATCCATGAGCTGTTAAGCTGATTGTGCGATAATTCACTCACTTGTCAGCTCTTGCAATCTTTCGAATTGTGTGGATGATACCTTTGCGAAAGTCAGATGGTGAACCTTCAGACTCATACGTTCTACACACCAATGTGAATAGTCGTCGTGTTGCCACTTCCCGCAGTAATTTTAGAAATTCTGATGAAACGTTATGTATCCCTTCTGCCTTATTTGATTTTAAGTCTTCCAAAGCTAAATTCTGGCTCTAATAGTCGATCCCCTATCTCTTCTAAATTGGCTCTTGTTTTTGCTTCTGTAACATCAGACAAATCTTCCCCCTCGTAGAGACCTTCAGTGTATCTCCTCTGCATTTAACAGTGGAATTCCTGTTGCACTCTTAATGTTACCACCCTTGCTTTTAATTTCAGCCAAGGTTATTTTGACTTTCCTATATGCTGAGTCAATCCTTCCGACAATCATTTCTTTTTAGATTACTTCACATTTTTCATGCCGCCATTTCATCTTAGCTTCCCTGGGATTCCTATTTATTTCATTCCTCAGCAACTTGTATTATTGTAGTCCTGAATTTCCCTGAACGTTTATGTACTTCCTTCTTTCATCGATCAACTGTTATCCGTTCTTCGATCTTCTGTTATCCGTGGTTTCTTCGCAGCTACCTTCTTTGTACCTCTGTTTTTCTGTCCAAATTCTGTGATTGCTCTTTTTAGAGATGTCCATTCCTCTTCAACCTGCTTACTGAGATATTCGTTATTGCTGTATCTATAGCCTTAGAGAACTTCAAGAGTATCTCGTCATTCCTTAGTACTTCCGTATCCCACTTCTTTGTGTATTGATTCTTCCTGACTAATGTCTTAAACTTAAGCCTACTCTTCATCACTACTAGATTGTGATCTGAGTCTGTATCTGATCTTGGGTATGCCGTACAATCCAGTATCTGATTTCGGAACCTCTGTTTGACCATGATGTAACCTAACTGAAATATTCCAGTATCACCCGGTCTTTTCCAAGTATACCTCCTCCTCTTGTGATTCTTGAACAGAGTATTCGTTATTACTAACGGAAATTTATTACAAAAATCAATTAGTCTTTCTTCTCTTTCATTTCTTGTCCCAAGCTCACGTTCTCCTGTAACTTTTCCTTCTATTTCTTACTCTACAACTGCATTCTAGTCCCCCATGACTATTAGACTTTCATATCTCTTTACGTACTGGGTTATCCTTTAAATATCACCATATACTTTCTCTGTCTTTTCATTTTCAGCTTGCGACGTCGGCATGTATACCTGAATTATCGTTGTCGGTGATGGTTTGCTGTTGATTCGGATAAGAACATCCCCATCATCTAACTGTTCACAGTAACACACTCCCTGCCCTACCTTCCTATTCATACCAAATCCTACTCCCGTTACACCATTTTCTGTTGCTCTTGATATTATCCTATACTCATCTGACCAGAAATCCTTGTCTTCTTTCCATTTCACTTCACTGAGCCGTACTATATCTAGTTTGAGTATTTGCATTTCCATTTTCAGATTCTCTAGCTTCCATACCACGTACAAGCTTCTGACAATCCACGTCCCGACTCGCAGAACGTTATCCTTTCGTTCGTATTCAATCTGTTTCTCACTTCCCCTTTGGCAGTCCCCTCCCGGAGATCAGAATGGGTAACTATTCCGGAATGCTTTGCCAACGGAGAGATCATCATGACGCCCTTTTAATTACAAGCCACATGCACTGTGGATTCGCGTTATGTATCTTTAATGCAGTGGTTTCTATTGCCTTCTGCATCCTCATACCTTCTGCATCCTATCAGTGATGCGGGACACAGATGGGGAAATACACTGACATAAGCGACTTTGTTAAAGGGCAGATTGTTATGCCCCGGCGCCTGTTTTGAGCATCTCAGAAACGGCGGAGATCGTCTGTCGTCTGCCTGTTGCGGTCGTGGGTATCTGCTGAAAGTGGTTGTACGACAGAAAAACAAGCGTGGGGACAAGGTGTTGGACATTAACACCTCATCACACAACGTGGAGGCTGTTGTACTCGATTGTCGAGTACTGCAATGTAAATATCATACAGACTCATCTGTGCAAATATCGTACTAGCTCAGTCGCCGTTGTGTTGTTAAGTGAACGAGTACGCAAGGACATCAGCACAACGTGGTATATGTATTACATTTGTGGTATTTTATACTTGACATGCTGATATTCCTTGCTGCCTTTCATTGTAAAACGACGTAGTAATACTATGTGACATGCAACTTGTCTTCTGTGAATACGTCACAAGGTACGCTGTAATATTTCGGTAACGGTATATAGTGTTTAAATGAGAACATACACACTATTTGATCAAAAGTATCCGGACACCCCCAAAAACATACGTTTTTCTTATTAGGTGCATTGTGCTGCCACATAATGCCAAGTACTCCATATCAGCGACCTCAGTAGTCATTAGACATCGTGAGAGAGCAGAATGAGGCGCTCCGAGGAACTCGCGGACTGCGAACGTGGTCAGGTGTTTCGGTGTCACTATTGTCATACTTCTGTACTCGAGATTTCCACACTCCTAAAAACATCCCTAGGTCCACTGTTCCCGATGTGACAGTGAAGTGGAAACGTGAAGGGACACGTACAGCACAAAAGCATACAGGCCGATCTCGTCTGTTGACTGACAGAGACCGCCGACAGTTGAAGAGGGACGTAATGTGTAATAGGCACACATCTATCCAGACCATTACACCGGAATTCCAGTCTGCACCACGATCCACTGCAAGTACTATGACAGTTAGGCGGGAGGTGAGAAAACTTGGATTTTTATGGTCGAGCGGCTGCTCTTAATCCACACATCACGCCGGTAAATACGAAACGACGCCTCGCTTTGTGTAAGGAGCGTAAACATTGGACGATTGAATAGTGCAAAAGCGTTGTACGGAGTGACGAACCACGGTACACAATGTTGCGTTCCGATGGCAGGGTGTGGGTATGGCGAATGCCCGGTGAACGCTATCTGCCAGGGTGCGTAGCGCCAACAGTAAAATTCGGAGGCGGTGATGTTATGGTGTGGTCGTGTTTTTCATATTTTGCGTGGCGCTACCACAGCACAGGCCAACATTGATGTTTTAAGCTCGTCCTTGCTTCCCACTGTTGAAAAGCAATTCGGGGATCGCGATTGCATTTTCAACACGATCGAGCACCTGTTCATAACGTACGGCTTGTGGCGGAGTGGTTTCACGACAATAACTTCCCTGTAATGGATTGGTCTGCACAGAGCCCTGACCTATCTTAGAGAACACCTTTGGTATGTTTTGGAACGCCGACTTCGTGCAGGCCTCACCGACCGACATCGATACCTCTCCTCAGTGCAAGGCTGGGCTGCCATTCCCCAAGAAACCTTCCAGCGCATGACTGAACGTATGCCTGCGAGAGTGGGAGCTGTCATCAAGGCTAAGCTTGGGCCAAAACCAGTTTGAATTCCTGCATTACCGATGGAAGGCGCCACGAAGTTGTAAGTCATTTTCAGCCAGGTGTCCGGATACTTTTGATCACATAGTGTATATGTATTAGCCACGTTGACTTGGAACGTTTGTTTTTTTAACTTTCAGATCCGATGAGGACAGCACAGATCTGTCAAAACCGGTAATCAATAAAAGATTTTCAAGTGATATTGGCGTACCTGATATTTCAGATTAATACAACAATTCAGGTCGTCCGTAGTTGTTGACATGGAGTAGACAGGACTCACACAATTCATTAGTTATTAGTCTTTTGGTCATAGAGAAGTTTGAAGGAAAAAAACAGAACTTTGGTACTACCCACAAGAAGATTTAACAAGGTACAGAGTACAAAAGCAGAATAATCTACACGTTTATATCTAAATTTGATATAACCCCTTAATCTCCTTACGTTGCATATCCTTGGACTGCTCAGTTGGTTCTAAGCCCGCCGTGACAACTTTAAGCTCGGGAATCTTACAATAATGCACGACATGAGCTCGAGAGGAGGACTGAGGAACGATGAGTCCACCATTTGTTTGCACTGTCTTCAAGGATGAAATATACATGTATAGCTGGTATCAGAGAAGTGCTTCTTGACCGAAGTTGAGTGTTTGGTTTTTGCAATACCCAAGATCTGGTATAGAAAACACTTCTGTCTGTTACTAACATAAAGAGACAATGAAGTTTTTGCATTACGTCGCGGAAGGCCGTAGTAGTTCCAAGCATATACCTAATTTCCTAAAAATCTCGTACTTAAAATTTGAAAGATGTTATATGGGAATAATTTTTAAACTTGACGCAAAACGGTATTCCCCACTAAGGCTCAGCGATATGTGCTGGACTGAAGCTGTGATGCGCACACTTAGCAGCCAGTAAAGGGGGACTTTACCCGCCTGTGCGAGCCTACATATCGTCTTACAGCAAACAAAAAGTCCATTCTAAATTCAGTATTGCAATGGACGCTGTCGGTCATAGCTATTCATTACTTATATTGTACATGTCTTTGTACTTGATTTGTTTGTAGCAGATTTTATACACAATAATGTTGATACACATGCACGGAAAATGAATATCAAGTGGAAAACCTATCCATCGAAATTGAGAAGAGTGAACGCAGCGACTGTTTAATAACTTCACAACGTCTTTTCATTTAAACTGAGGAAAAGGCAAACAAATCTGTCTGTAACACAGCATTAATTAGTGGTCGGTATCTGCACCAATACCCAAATGATCGTATACAGAATGGACCATTATAAGCCATAATGTGGATTAACTCGGAATGGAGATGAGATACAGTAAAATGTTTCAGATAAAAGTTATAGATGGCGAAGAGGATCACGCAATGCTACTAATGGCCTTGACCTTGAACGTAGTTTTCAAGGCGGTTTGGAGGTTTAAGTTATTTTTTCAAATTGCCCTAATATTTAATTCAAGATTTGGAAAGAGCGGGAAATTTTACGTTTAAAATGAAACATTTATTCAAGGGCATGGATAGTTCAATGAAGATCAAATATCCAAATACGTTTTTAGTTCTTGTAGGGATTAACTTAGGACAGAGGAGGGATACAGCAAAATACAGTGTTAGATACAAACTGTAAGGAGCATCCCGAGGAACGAGAGGCGAGGAGACTCATTCGATGACATGTAAATCAATTACCTGTCTTTTATTTATCTCTGTTCTCTCTTGCAAATGCCGCAATGACATTTATAAGCTGTGTTGTATTTATTTTTGCCAATAAACACGTTAATTTAAACTTCAAGTTCAAATCTCTGTTTTCCCTTTCCAAATCTGACGTTACAAACAGGGATTTCCATGAAACAAAATTCAACATTCCCATAACCTTCGATAATTACCTTTAAAATCATGGTTGTTGGTAACGATACGTGTCCCCGTAAGTTCCTTCCAGTCTGCATCTAACATAGTATTTTGCTGTCTTCCTCGTCTATTCTGAGTTAATCCCTAATAGAACTAAAAACAAATTTGTTTATTTGACCTTGATTGAACATTGACATGACCTAGAATAATGTATGATTTTATCGTAAAAGTTGCAGCTCTTTTCAAACCTTGGATAAAATATTAGGATTTCCATTGTAAAAAAATCACTTTAACCTTCAAATCACCTTGAAAATCACGTTCAAGGTCACCTCCGATAGTATCAACGCGTGACCCTATTCGTCACCTACCACTTTTATCTAAAGCATTTTGCTGTATCTCTTGTCTATCCCGATTTTTTCTCAGTATGGACTAAAATGGTCCACCCTATATGCTCCTCAAACCCCGGTACAGATCGTGGAGGAGAGTACGCTGTAGCAGTGTTAGCTCATTCCCTTCCAATTTTATGTACGTATGAGGTGAGGAGTTACCGACTCTTTATAAACCTCTGAGTGTGCACTAATCTCTCTTGTCGTACTTCCATAGCCTCTAAAGGGTATGTGCTACAGAATTGTCACACATTCTACCATAAATACCAATTTTTTAAATCTATCCAATAGTCTATCAGGAGCCAACGTTATCTTGTTTCCAGTGATTCCTATTTTCCTTCAACGGCTTACGTATATCATAGAAACGCGTCTTCTCATTTCCTCGATGTCTACTGTCACATGTATAACTAATGATCTCAAACTCCATTGTAGCTGGTGTCGGCGTCCTGCATACAATTTATTGAACAGAAACGCTGCACTTTCTCAGTATCCATCCAACAACTCTACGTCATCCATATACCTTCCCTCCTAGTGGGTTTACGTGTTCATTTCATTTTATAACGCTTCATAGTACGTTCACTAAATATTTAAACAAAGTAACATAGTAATCTCATAAATGCTATTAATTGCTTCTGCCTTTCTGTTTAAGAATATGATTTTGCATTGACACACGTTGAAAGGGGCTTACCATTCATTACACGAAGGAATTACTGCTGTATCGTATCACCCATATTACTTTTAAGCCAGATGCAGACCACTCTGGCACAGTACGGCGCTCCAAGATCCCAGCTGGTTCGGCAAGATCTGCGGGGCAAAGGGAGAAGTTTAATATGATGAATTTCAAAACGACGAAATACCTTATTAGGCATAGAAGCCTTTCCGTCCGTCCGATTAGAAACCGAACTTGCCGGCTAATGATGATGACGATGATGATAATTATAACGATGATAAAGTTGGCATCTTTTCGTGTTCTCGCTGTCTGGATTTTTAAAACTTATTCCAAACATAGTCCTGCTGAATGGGGCCACTTAGCACTGCTGGTTGTGATCCGTCTGATGGAGAGGGACCATAACACGGTGGCTCCTTTGTTGCTTTCATAGACGAGCACGGTAGATTTCACCTCTTCTACTCTAACTCACATCAGTTTGCTTCCCTCGTTTTAACCGGTTACATTCACCAACATTTACAAACGTGACGAACCATACCACGCAGTTCGCAAGAAGCCAATGGTAAGACACTTGCGCTATAATATTACCACAAGCATAGTGAGGTCTATTCAACGCAGTCAATTCATAATTACTATTTTGGGTGTTTTCCTTTTTCGGTGTTGTCCATGGGCAGAAACAGAAATTTAGAAACGAGCACTTAACACAAAAATAATACATGATGAAGTTTTTTCTTGATGTTCCCTAAAGAAACGTTAATGGTACAATAACTATAAAATTAAAAATCTAAATTCTCTAGTGGTGAACACCGAGTTAGGAATGAACAATCACCACGTTTTCGATGGGACGTTGACCACTGATCTTCATTCCTTCGTAACACATCGTTTTGCAGTGGCTAACTTTCTAAGGAAGTAGCGATAAAGAAGCGAGACTCAGCTGTGGTGAAATACGTTGTTCATTCAAATCAACTCACTGATTCGGGACCAATGATTGCTGTTCCAGGTTCTCAACGTATGTGGTTCACTACTGATACAGTGTTTGATATGAATTGGCATAAAGTAAAATCGCTCGCCGCGTTTTGTTTTCTCAATGGTAATCTCAGGCTACTGTATGGATTTTGGTACAGTTTCCACTAATAGAATAATTCACGACTAAGGTTTATGCATATCATTTATAAATATTTTGTGCAAATTAACTGAACTATGATGAATTAAAGTCCCCCGCAGCGTTTTCCTGTCTGCAGTTTTCACCAACTGACTGACTGATTGACGAGGAAGGTTTGTGTATATAATTTATTACAGACACGGCCGTAGATGCTACCCATGCGAAGACGTAAGAGGTCGCTTGTTTGATATGAAAGTCAATCAATAATGATCATACAAGGAAACGATGAATTTTGTTCGACACAACGGACAGCAGTGACAGATTTCTGAAAAAGAGGTATCTGTATTGAGTGGTGTCATGATCTGTTGTCTATAGTCACCCTTTGATCGCTTGTAAAAATTTAAAAACGCCATGCATTTTGTGAACAACCTCCAAGAGTAAGACAGAGCTTCTGTTATTTTTACTTCGACCCAGATATTTTTCACTGCAGCTGCAAAATGTCATTGGTTTTTTTTTTAACAACTATGAGAAGTAAGAGATGGTGAAAACTAGTACATGCTTGTATGGAAACAATCCTCATTTCCAATAAAAAAATATAGAACGTGCTTGACCAAAGTCAGGTCTACGAGTCATTACTTGAGTTGATTTTACACGGTTTGTGTATGGTTTATTTCTTTTTCCAGAGAAACTGCTGTCTGAAAAAGAACAGGAACTAGACAAATTTCAACAGTATCGGGTTGAAAAAAGTAAATAATAAAATATTGCATACAATATGTTGAAGAACAGTACATAGTCACATTCTGGTAACTTCGTTTTTAGCTCTAAATTTCTCAAATAGAGCAGTTGCAAATGTAGGACTGTAATAGAGTCATTACTGCACCAACCAAGAAACACAGTGATACAAAAAGCTAAGAGCGGAATGAAGGTATTCCCTTTGTAAATTTTCGGTGCAAATGATGCTCCTTCCCACATCTTCATGCTCTTGCTTACAATATAACTCACTTTATAAAGAAATTGTAAATAACCAGTGATGATGGTGCAACAGCAATGACATTTTTTCGCAGTAAAAACCAAAAAGTTAGTTTGTTCAAGGCAGTAACCACGAATAACTTTATCGCCAAGCAAACGCGAACGTAAATAGCGAGCTTCCAAAACTGCAAGATGAAAAACTAGAAATCTCTTTCAGTAAACCGTTTCATGTAAATGTCTGTCCTTTCGTTTGCCCCTTTAATAAAAAGACGTAATCTTTACTATTTTCAGGAAAATCAAAGTTAATTGTTGATGAAACTTCCTGGCAGATTAAAACTGTGTGCACCGACCGAGACTCGAACTCGGGACCTTTGCCTTTCGCTGGCAAGTGCTCTACCATCTTTTTTTATTTTTATTTTTTTTTTTTTTTAAAGCTTTATTCTCGTAGCGCAGGCCTACCTTAATGCATACAACCACACAGCCTGGTCCGAGACGCATGCTTGGCAGTGATTCCACCGCAAACGCCGTTGCCGGCTACTGTGATCTGACATTCTAGGACAGTTTTCGAATCTTTCACGGCAGATTTCAACGTGAACATTAACAAACGCTATATCACTGTAATTGTCTTCTCAAGAGCTGTCGAATGCAATTATAAAAAAATGCGGTTCCATTTAAAAAAACGTACTTGCTTCAATATCTCTGTTGATGCCAGCGCTAAAAACATTAACCAAACAAAAATACGTGCACTTCAGCGGTCTCACATTTGCTGAAAACCGCGTTTCTATATGTTTAGCCGTTCACGAGATAAAATAAGGAATGTGTTGTCATTTCTAAAATACTGCAATATTGTTCACACAAAGAAACGGAAAATGTTGGAATGACTGGACGATCAATCAACACCAAGATCACAGAACATAAGCGACATTGCAGCTTGGGGCAGGTGGAGAAATTGGCTGTGGCGGAGCAAGCGCTGTGTGAGACCGACCACATAGTAAAATTCGCCGACACGGAAGTTCTGGCTGTAGAAAAGAGCTATCACGCCCGCTTGTTTAGAGAAGCTATAGAAATGCACAAACACGATAGCAGCTTCAGCAAGAAAGAAGACAGCCTCAGGGTAAACGAATACTGGCTTCCTGTGCTGCAGCGGACGACCGTTGCAGGTAGCAAGAAAAGAACCGTACTGAAATGCGAAGCCCTAGGACGTTGGCGCTCCAGGTACATTGTCTGTTGCCGCGAGCTCGGCTACAGTCACCACCAGCAATTGAGGGTGAAACTTTGATAGTGCCAGCTACTCGTGCTGGCGAAACGTCAGAAAAATCATCAGACGAACGTCGGCCGAAGAACCCGAGACAGGAGCCAACAGGCACTTGAAATGATAATTAAATCAAGACCCTAAGCTGTCGAGAGGCGTCGATATACATCAACGGGGACAGCTGAAAATGTGTGGCCCGACCGGGACTCGAACCCGGGACCTCTTGCTTACATGCCAGACGCTCTATCCATCTTTTTTTTTTTTTTTTTTTTTTTTTTTTTTTTTTTTTTTTTTTTTTTTTTTTTTTTTTTTTGAACAGGAAGTCAGGGTAAACAAACAATCTTTATTCGTACAATTGTGCTGTCCTAGGGATAAGTAAAGTATCGAGACAGCAAAAACAATTTGAAAACCAGAATAAAGTAAATGACAATCCTAGTCATGGGCGGGAGTGAAAATGAAGTTATCATCTGCATCACAATCCCTGCAGCACGCGGGGTCGCATCATAAACCTGGCAGAAAGCCATATAATCTTGACCATTTCTGCCAGTGTCTCTAGTCGTTCTGCTGCAGGAGTCTTCCCAGTTCTGGGACACCCCATCTGTCGGGCGGATTGTGAAAAACACTTCCTAAAAAATTGGAAAAGTAAGTCCTGTATTTCGTATGACTCCGTATGAGCTCGTGTTGTTCTTGTAAATACAATCAATAATCCATCACGAACTTAATATCGTACGAATACAAATATTTCGCCGCATGTCCAGCGATCCAATTGACCGCATACGTCTTTTGATTCGGAAAAAAGGTCTTGTCCGGTAGAAAAAGTACATCCGATTAGATTTCTGTGTAGTTAGTGCGCCGAAGGAAGGCCAATATTCGACGCGTCAGCATCCAGACGTCCCTCGCTGCGCCACACACTAAACCATGTTCTTCCGTGGCTAACAGTCCACAGTTGGTGCAAAGAGGAGAATCGACCATATGAATTGTATGTAATCGACTCCTGGTCACAAGTTTACGGTTTATAAGAATATACCACATCGATCTCGCTGCTGTTGACAGTAATGGAGTATGCACTGCACACCAAATGTGGTTCCACGTTCTCGACGGGTATTTGAATTCCATTATGTTGCGGCCATGGTGATCCATCAAGCATCTATAGATCTCCCGAGTCGTGGGTATTCTCGTTGAAGGGACTTTCAGACGAACATAACTGTAATCAACAAGAAATGAGGCAATGTGTGCAAGAGAAGGCGAAATATTGCCCACCGCAATAGGGGGTTCGTACGAAGGCGGAACAAGTGCTTCTATCAGAGCTGACGTTATGGTATGCTTTCTTTGTTGCCAATTTCGTATCATTGCTCGCATGTAAAGCGCCAGAGCTTTGTTTCGCACGTTTGTGAGGTTGAGGCCACCGTTCCGGAACTGTAGCGTTAACGTATCATATTTGATCTTAAATAACATCCCAGTACTAACATAGTAACCAAAGGCAGCCATGAGGCGGTCGGCGATACCCTTCGGTATTGGTAGGATCTGCGCTAAATGGGGCATTCGTGACGCTATGTGAACGTTGGTGTATGCCACACGTTGGATCATGTCAAAGGCTCTCAGTGAGTTGTTGCGTATCGTCAGACGAACATTCTGCAGAAGCCGCCGAGAACTCGCCGCCGCTGACCGCCGTAGTGAACGGGTAAATGTAATCCCCAGACATCTCAGCGATTCCACCGTCTGGAACGGTCCCGGTACGTCTACCAGACCCCGTCCAATGTGCATAATTTTGGATTTCGTCATGTTAACGACACTGCCTGCCGCCGTCCCGTAGGAGTCTAGATGTTCAACAGCCTGACGAACTTCATGTCCTGATCTGACAAGAAGGATCAGGTCGTCCGCATATGCGCGACAAATGAAAGAGTTCTCATTAAGCGCTATCCCAGTAAGTGAGCGCCTCATAACACACATCAGCGGCTCAAGCGCTATCGCAAACAGCATCATGGAGAGTGGGCACCCTTGTCGGACTGAGCTGTTAATAGGTATCGAGCCCGCTTCCCGACCGTTTACAATCACCTTCGATGTAGCCCCTCGTATTAGCCTCATAACGATGGAGATGAAAACCGGAGGAATCGCCATTCGACTCATGACTGACACCAGGAAGTCATGGTTTATCCTGTCGAACGCACGATCGAAGTCCACAGATATCATCGCTGCTCGCATTTTACACGTTTCCGCAAGGGCGATAACGTCACGGTATTCACTTAACGCCGAGGAGATGTTGCTTCGCACCCCTAGGCAAGCCTGATCAGGGGATATTGTCCTGGAAATCGCCAGCTTGAGACGAGACGCTAGTAGTCGTGCAAAGATTTTATAGTCGGTGTTTAGCATAGTGAGAGGCCGATATTGATTAACACTACGACTCCCCGCCATCTTCGGGATAGGAAGAAGAAAGCCCGTCATAAAATCCGACGGTAGGCGCATGTCCGGACGCATCGCCTCATTGTACATCGACACCAACTGTGGCATCATCATGTCCACGAATTCTCGATAAAACTCTAGCGTAATCCCATCTGGTCCTGGTGATTTATGGGCCGCTCCTTTTGTGAGTGCCACCTTTATATCGTCTTCTGTGAGTGGCTCCATAAGCGCTGCCTTATCCGTCTCTGTCAGTGTCGTTTGCAGATGTTGCAGTATCTCTTCCCCCACCAGACGGTCCGTCGGTGTACCGGCATAGAGGTGGCGGAAATGCTCCAAAAATTCATTTGCAATGTCCTGTTGTGTTGTCAGTTGACGGCCATCTAAACCGTGGAGCACTGTTACCAATGCCCGGCGGTAACGTTTATGTTCCCGCGACACATGGTGCATCGAGGTACGTTCCCCAGCGATGGTATCGAGACATCTTGCCCGTATTGGGATGCCACCCAGTCATCGTTGCGTGATCGATAGGATTTGTGCCTTGACACGATGAACTTCCGCATGATGTTCTGCAGACGGCACCTGGAAGGACAGCTCACGAAGCATGGTGTAATAATAATCAAGAGTGTCTCGTTGCCATCTCGTCTTATCCCGACCATACTGTATGAGAGCTCTTCTTAATGCCGGCTTAGTACACTCGAGCCACCATTGAAGCACGGAGGTATATGTTGGTAGACGGCGTTGACATGTGACCCCTACCTCCTCGACTCTCCGACGACATTCGGGGTCCGCCAAAAGTGACGAATTGAGCTTCCATGTCCCGCGGCTTCTCCACACACTTTGCCTAGGGAGTGCTATGGTACAAATGTAAGCCAGATGATCAGTAAATGCCGCAGGCCATCGTTCCGCGTCGACCACCTTATCCTGTAGGCCAACCGAAACATATATTCGATCGAGTCTGCTCGCCGAGTGACTGGTATAAAAAGTATATCCCTCACGGTTCCTATGGATCATGTCCCAGGTGTCGCTTAACTCCAGATCCCGGCATAGCACATGCAATTCACGACAGGTATTGTAATGTGGAGTCTGGTCTTTTTGCGCTAAAACACAATTGAAGTCACCACCTATAATGAAATGATCGAATCTGCCGGTAAATAAGGGCACAATCTCTTCCGAATAATATCTAGCACGCGCCCGTCTGTTGTCTGTGCCGGAAGGGGCATAAACATTGAGAATGCGAATTCCATTAACAGTTATCGCCAGTCCTCGTGCCGAAGGTAGATAAGCCAGGTCTCGGACCGGAATCCCGTCCCGGACCAATATCGCCGTTCCACTGTCGTTGTTCGAGTGCGGCGAGGTGTAGGAGATGTATCCATGGACTTCCTGGAACTCAGGAATGTAAATTTCCTGCACCATAAGTACATCCACATCCGACGCGTATATCATGTCCCTAAACAACTGCTGTTTCACGGGCGATCTAATGGTATTTACATTCACTGTCCCTATTCTGTATGCCTGGGGTCGAGTAGCTGTCATCTCCACATGATGTTAAAATGACAAAGTTTCACCGTATCGATAGTCCCTTTGCACATCCGCAGAGGGTCGCCCGACGGACGTGTCCCTGCGGCATTAGGTTTCTTGAGATGCGGACGGATGCGAGTCCCCACCAGTAGAATGGTCCGCATCGGTGATTTCGTCGTCCTGTTCATACCAGCTGATACTATTGGGGTGCTCCAAATTTTCCTGTGCGGCATTGATGTGTGACATCTGTTGTTCTTTCGCAGCATTAGACTCCACCGCAGAAGGGGTAGCAGGCCCCGGAGCGGATGCGTCTTCCGAGCGACATGACATCTTTTCACTGTCCGAATTCATATGGTCTGCGACATCCGAAGCTTGTGGTTCCAAGTCAGACAGTTCCATAGTGTTAGACTCATCTGGGCTTCCAAGAAGAGAAGGGAGCGTCTCCGCAGAGTTTAGTCGGCGCTTCTTGCGGCGCTTTGGCGAGCGTTGTTTGCGGGCCCTAACCTCGGCCTCTGGTGTTGGCAAATCTTGCATCACCTGCGCTCTCGCCGCCGCTACAACGCCCTGGGGCCGTTCCACTTCAGCTTCCATACCTGTTGTGATGCTCTCATCCTCTTTCTGCACCATCTGTAATGTCTGGCACTGAGGGTTGGTGGGAGCCGTTCCTTCTTCAGTATCTGAGCTACCGAAGCACGACTCACGCCCGGTCCTCACAGCTTTACTTCTGCCAGTATCTCGTCTCCTACCTTCCAAACTTTACGGAAGCTCTCCTGCGAACCTTGCAGAACTAGCACTCCTGAAAGAAAGGATATTGCGGAGACATGGCTTAGCCACAGCCTGGGGGGACCGGGCGTGAGTCGTGCTTCGGTAGCTCAGATGGTAGAGCACTTGCCCGCGAAAGGCAAAGGACCCGAGTTCGAGTCTCGGTCGGTGCACACAGTTTTAATCTGCCAGGAAGTTTCATATCAGCGCACACTCCGCTGCAGAGTGAAAATCTCATTCATAATTGTTGATACTATATACGATAAACAAACCTGCGAGCCAGCGAGGAAGTTCCTTCGTTGAATCCTAGCAACACAGTAGTGGAGTGGCCATCCTGAATATGTACCAACAAAGGATTAGTTTTTTGGCTATGTTGACAGTAGCGTTATATATAATTATACTTTCCAACTGCGTTGGAGTTTAAGTATATTCGCGAAACTTATACGTGTAATAATCAGTTTTGAGATCCTTGCGGCTGTCGTGACTGCGTCTTGGTTGCTGCTCTTCCTGATTATAATGCCAATATTTTGTAAACGAACCACTGAGTGAACTGAAAGAAGAAAACTCAATTTCCACACACTTCTATTCACTTTATAAAACTGGAAGTACAGCACCTCGGAAAATTAATCCCACTTGTAACCTCGTGAGAGTTTCGATGAGGACAAAAGTTCGTGTCCTGTGCGTGCATTGAAGTCGCCAGAAGCTGGCTGAACTGAAAACTTGGCGAGTTACGGCCGTCTGATGAAAAAACTGACGGAAATCCTCACGGCCGTCTGGCTAAAGGTAAAATATAAAAACAAAGCTAAAATTGTGTGGTGCATATGAACATGATGGCGATAAGTAATCGGGACTGATTTTGTGATGAGGCATAGAATACTGGTGAAGCCAAGGTACCTCTATCTTTTGGTGCCGTGTCACTCTAAAAGGGACATTATTAAAATATGGATGAAGATATTCAGTACTAGTGTGCAAAGTGCTTTATTTGCAGAAACGGTAGCAGGAAAGTGATAGTTTTTATTGTATGGTAGCTCTGGAAAAGAAAATAGAGGACTTCAGAGCGACAGGATATAACTGCTCAAGCCGTTTCTAGGGTACCTTTCGCAAAGAGAAATGGAAACACGTCTAAAAAATATGTTCCGTCACGTCAGAAAATAAATTTTTCTGGCAGATGTACATTGCATCTAAGGAAGTACTTGAAGGGATGTTGAGGTGTCGCCTAACGACAGCTGCCTCTGTTCTACTCGGAAACGAGCCGTGTAGAGAGTCCGTGGGAGGTGGTTGTTCGGTTCGCCTGGAGGGCGGCCTCTCGGACCGTCGGGCGCCGGCAGCACCAATCGGCAGTGGACGCTACCTGCCGGCCCCGAACCGGCTGTAAAACGCAGGCGCAGGCGCCGACCCCCACTACACACTCCCCGCAGCGACCGCCTCGTCCCCTTCACCTGTCCAAAATGGCCGGAGCCAGCCGCTATTTCTCGTTTCAAAAGGCAGCGCTTTTCCAAGCTTTCTTTTCATCGGCAGACATATGCAAACTTCGACATGTCACTCTGTTATAATAATATACTCAATCCAGCTAAACACGACCGTTAAAAATGTCATTTGTGTACAAAGGTTACAGACAATTTCTGAAGTCAGTCATCTGCAGGCGCCCAAAAGCTGTACCAAACGCTTTTGACTGCGGTACGCAAGGACTCCAGAAAGTAAGTTAAATTCGTCGTCCGCGCTGAGACCATTGCGCAACAAGAGTGGCCCATTGTCCGAAATGAGTACACGTTCCGGGTATGAAAAAACAGTTGTATCACAGTGTGCAATCGAAATGCCGCGGCAGCTGGAAACGTACTAGAAAGTTGAAGTATACCGGACGGTACGATTTGTGTGGGCAAAATGTCTAAATTGCACACAGACGCACCGCGAATTCTGGCGATGTACAGACCAACGCATTGTACGACCAGTTGTAATGAAATGATGCCAACAATTTGACCAAGGCCGCACAGATGTGGGCGGTACTGATCACGGAGTCCAGATCTTGCACCATGTGATTTCCATCTTTCCGGCAAGCTGAAAGAATATCTGGAGGGTACGAGAAGTTACAGAGACGACGACGTTCGCACAGAGATTCTCGAACGGCTCCGTGATCAAGGAGAGGATTCCTATCGTCGAAAAATTGGAGGATTTGTAGATTGTTCCAACCGTTGATCCGGATTGCACAATTTGGTTGTAAGTAGGATGTTTAGGTTTTTATGTAGGTAACGCCACGTAGTGCTCTGTATGAAAATCGCTGACTGCACTCTAGGCAGTCTGTGGCTGGTTGGACTCATTGTTGGAATATTCGCTTGTGTAGTGTTGGGCAGTTGGATGTGAACAGTGCATAGCGTTGTGCAGTTGGAGGTGAGCGGCCAGCAGTGGTAGATGTGGAGAGAGAGATGCCAGAGTTTTGAGAACGGACGATCTGGACGTGTGTCCGCCAGAAAAAGGAAATTTGTAAAGATGGATTTCATGAATTGATATATATATATATATGATGACTTTTGAACAGTATTAAGGTAAATACACTGTTTCTTCTCTATCAAAATCTTTCTTTTGCTAACTATGCCTATCAGTAGTTAGTGCCTTCACTAGTTAGAATTTTTTATTTAGCTGGCAGTATTGGCGCTCGCTGTATTGCAGTAGTTCGAGTAACGAAGATTTTTGTGAGGTAAGTGATTCATGAAAGGTATAAGTTATTGTTAGTCAGGGCCATTCTTTTGTGGGGATTATTGAAAGTCAGATTGCGTTGCGCTAAAAATATTGTGTGTCAGTTTAGTGATGATCAGAATAAGTAAAGAGACAAATATCCGAGTACGTTCAGTTTTGCTCATCTTTTGAAAAACAAATAACGTAAGATGTTTACCAGCACAGTAATACATAATTTTCCAAAGGGGACGTTTCATATGGTCAGTATGAACACTGGAGACGTCGATTAGACGCTGTACGGCGCCAGATTTGCACCTGGTGCCCGAAATTGGAACTAATTTTTTACCAGCGTAAATAGGTTCTGCATTAATGTAATAGCATATCTACCAAGTTTCACTACCACACGATAGTTGCATCCCACACTGGATCTCCGTGAGTAACTGCACCTTCATTATAACCACCCGGTATTTCTGTCTGCTAAACATATGTATAACCTTCGTTATGACATAATCACAGTGAAACAATACTGCAGTTATTGTGAACGTTTAATACGGATTGATGCTCTGCAAATCAACGTAAGTTTTCTACATGTATCATTCACAAAAGAGGTGTGGATAGAATGGCTGTATATAAGCCTCTGTCATTAATATAAGCCGAAGGCTAATTTATCCCTTATGAATATAGGTGAACTCTTGGATTTTTGTCAATTTAAGTTTGCTGCACAAGACCACACACAGTCACTGATGCTTTTGAAAAACAATTTATCGGGATGTAGATTTCGGACATCTACGCTCATCTTTATATCGCAAATCTACTATTCTTATCATGATGACTATCATCAACGAAATGCAGCTGGTATTTGTATGTTCGCTAGTGTTCGGTTATTAAGACACCCTTTAATCGTAGCTACTGTGTTAATGCTTCAGACTGTAAGTGTAATCTACAGTTTCTCCGGCAACTGTAAGTAAGCTCCCAAGAGTATTAATGAACATCTATTCTGGAATTTTGTAAGCAGACTAGCTAACAAACGTGGCATTGCCTGGATATTAATTTTGCTAATTTTCTATTAGAAACAAAAACAACAGATGAAGAGTTTGTAGGGTAATATCGAAATAATTTGATTTCCATCTATTCGTGGAAACACCTTTGAAATTCAGAGCTTTATATACGGCTATTGTTTTCGCCTACAGGCATTTGCGCTTCGCAGTTGAAATCCCTGGGATTTCACTAAAGTTGACTCAATTTAAGAGTGTCTTAGCAGTAACGAATATACATATTAAAACTTCATGCATGATGCAGCGTTTTTCACACACTTCAATGTTTATGATATCATATCTCTTGTACTATGTGTCTTACAATGGTATATTTCTGTAGGTACATTCAACGGCATATGTCGATACTGTCTACGAAATATGTTGCGAATAGAGTTATTGGCACAGAAGTAATAAATTTAAACGTTATGCCTGATGCAGCAGCTTTTCACGCAGCACATTGTTCATTAAGTCATATTTCCCGAACCAGAGTAGATGGTTACTACCCCCACAGCGTGTGTTGCCTGAAAGTAAGGGATATGTTTACCAAGTTTGGCTGAAATCCGTCCAGTAGTTTAGGAGGAGATGTGGAACATGTACAAACACACTCACACATAAATGCATCCGTTTCTATAACGCGCATGGCTGTTTACGAAAAACAGACTTATTTCTTCAAGTGTTCACTCACTGTTCTCCGACTCGCATAAGCACGTCACCTGTTACATCAACCTATTGTGTATCCGGCATTTTTGAACACTACCACGCTGTAGATAATTTCCAAAGATTACGTTTTTATTGCACATTTTACTGGATAAAGGTCTTACTGTGCAATTCTTTGCTGAAACTGCCGTTATTTGTAAACTTGGTGATGAATGCTAAAATATGAAACATGAATTTGTAAAAAAAAAAGTAAGTTGAAGAAGTAAATTTCCAGAAATAACAATGAACCGTTTGTTTTCTTTCTGAAGTGGATAGTGCACTAAATTTTTATAAGTTGTGACACGTGTACTGAAATTACATAAAACTGTTATTCAAGTACATTACTGTATATACCTCTTCACTTTCAGTTAGTTTAAAAACTTCAGCTGTGATTTTTAAATGGCAGAATTCTGATTTATAAGCAGATAATATACAGAGCGTCCGACGAGGTACGGTTAATATTCAGGGATCTGTCAGGTACTGTCATTCAAAGCAAGAAGTCTAGTAAACATCGTCTCTAAAATGCACACGATAAGAGGTTCGAACACTTGTTCTGTAAAAGAGACGTGTTTCGCAGACGCAAAGCCCTCGCTAATGCTCATAGCTTTTAAGAAATACAATTTAGAGCTCATGTTTACTGGAAATTTTGTTATTGCTTTGGTCCATACTACCAAGCAAAGAGCTTGCAATAGGAGAGATATGTTTCAGAGTATCGAAGATGAAGAAGTGCTTATAGCTCTTAAGGCTTGCATTTTAGAGCCTATGTTTACCAGACTTTCTTGCTTCACCTGATCATTCCTGTCATATCTCCGAATGTTGACCATTCCTCCTGCCCGCATCTCGTGGTCGTGCGGTAGCGTTCTCGCTTCCCACGCCCGGGTTCCCGGGTTCGATTCCCGGCGGGGTCAGGGATTTTCTCTGCCTCGTGACGGCTGGGTGTTGTGTGCTGTCCTTAGGTTAGTTAGGTTTAAGTAGTTCTAAGTTCTAGGGGACTGATGACCATAGATGTTAAGTCCCATAGTGCTCAGAGCCATTTGAACCATTCCTCCTGGGACACCCAGTGTGCTTTGTTTATTGAAAAACACCTTTAGAATACACAGAAAATTAAATCATTAGGGACATTACGATACAGAAAAAACGTTTCCAAATCAAATTACAACCTTACTCATTTACCTTTATTTCTCAGAGTGCAATTATTTTCATAAAATACTTTGGATTCATCATTGTATGGAAGCACTTCAGCATTTTGTGTATATCCTTAATCTTCCTTCACTGAGAGGTCGCATGTCATTTGGATGAGCATATCTGGTAGGTGGGTCTGGGATATGTGGATATTTTGGCCCAACGATGAAAGAATGTAGAATTTTTCCTGCAATGAATGGTTGTACCAAGGAGGATATCCCTAACAGAGTCTTTAGGCAACTGGCATTTTTTTAGGAATGTGGGCACCAGTTGTTCTAACCATAAATGTCTTCAATTTCAACGATAGTAATGGTAAAATTTCCATTAACACATAGGTCCTTCACTGTGTAGTGTCTGTCCACACGTCTCAGTATTCTTTTCACTACTGCAATGTCCATCTCTGATGGTAGATAGTAATGTCCTGTGATAGGAAAAGCCTTATGTTAAAGCCTTATGTTGAAAAAACGCCTAAGGGCACTTACAGGTTCTAAAACCTGACGATGTTGTCGTTATTCTGGCCTAAACAGTCGGCACAAATAATAGATGAAACACAGGTATTGAAATAATGGAGGAGAAAATGTTATATCTCTTTTGGACTTTTTTTTTTAGCTTGCCCCTCATGCTAGATGGGAGGATACTGAATTAGTTTTCATGTTATGCCTAGAGCAAACTGGAGTAGTCATGATACATGTCTTGAACTGGTATCTTTTACTGCAACGCTGTGAACTAGGAGTTCGCTACAGCTACACGTTTTTAGGACTGCTTTCCACTTTGAAGTTCAATTCTTCACACGAAATGCACGTGTCTACACTGACCCCACCAAACCTTAAACGTAAATGGTTATTGAAATAGCTGTGATAATAGTGGTTAGGAACACTATTAGGATCTTCGTCAAGAAACATTTCATGGAACTTTCTACACTTATTTCACTGTTCAAGTGGTAAACGTCAGTGTTCGGACTGGGCTTGTTTATTTAGTAAAGAGGCAACGAGAGAATGAACAGAAGCAAGTGTACCGGCGCCTTTTGCGTTTTATGTTTTCCACGATGGCCTCTAGGAGACTTACCAATAATGAACAGCAGCTTAACGTAATCCCTTCACTTGATTCGGTAAAACAATGAATACTGAGGAATGCTTTCTTTCACACCCCTACCCGTTTATCTGAATCCTCAACGTAATAAATGGACAAAGCTCAACTAGTAATAGGCTCTTCTTTCCGTCCTCTTTGTCAAAAAGGCAGTACTTATAATTTTTCCCTGTAACAACAACTTTTGTTCGTTCTTAGTTGCAAACTGACTCGTAAAATTAACTGCTTCTGGTAACTGTTTTTCAATAATCAAGTTTAAAAATGTTTTCCTGCATCAGAAATATGAGAAAATATATTGTAAACAAGACTTTTATTGATTAAATTTCCACTGTCTGTAAGCTACAGCATTGTGAACTACAATAAATATTGTGAAACCAAATTAAATTCAGATTTCTTGCCGGAAAGCAGGTGCTATTTGCGTTACTGAAACTAATTTCCGCACGTGATTTACGTGCTCCAAACCGTTCAGCTCTGCGCGTTTTAGTGCATTCTGAACTCATTTTAATTCCTCTCTTCCTTTTTTTGTAATTTTTTCAACACAAATACGTAATTCATTACTATTAAATGCTATTGTTGTTTTCTACTTACTTATGACAGGTTTACCACACAAACGTAAGTAATATCGCCACTTAACCAACCTAAAACTATGAATGAATCTGTTAATAATTATAATTATTCAAATAACAAAAACAACTTAAGTCGTGGATTTAGATTGTTTTGTCGGTAAACACGACCTTTTTATTACCGAAAATACTGTACAGAAAATACCAGCTAATGTCATTTTGCTATGAAACGTTGCAAGTTAGGAATCGGAACTGGCTGTACTGGTAATTCAAAATCATGAAAATGTAAGCTAAAGTCGTTTTGCAAATTGACCATTCACTTGTTTACGTACCCCAAATCTTAAAATGCACGTGATGACTGGGTGTTGTGTGATGTCCTTAGGTTAGTTAGGTTTAAGTAGTTCTTAGTTCTAGGGGACTGATGACCATAGATGTTAAGTCCCATAGTGCTCAGAGCCATTTGAATCATTTTGTTTTAAAAATGCTATTTATATTGCTTAAAGACTGAGGTAATTTGTTCACTGTACATTTGAATACTGTTCTTGTCTCGCGCTCCATACACTTCTGTCTTTCCTTGAGGTTGAGAGACTGAATCGCGTTTCTAGTGGACTGAGGCCATCTCTAATTGTCTCAACGCCGTCTGGACGTTGAAGTCTAATTTTCTTGTTAGTGTGTGTGCAGCCACACTCGTTGGTTCAAGGAAGACATTATTGGCGAGAGACTTTAGTACTGCACTGTTTTACTGTAATTTGCCTGTGGCGGGATGTCATTGCTGCGTTCGTTGAGTACGAGAGAGTCGCAACTGATGTTTAGCCAAGAACAGCTTCTCAGGAAATTTGTCCCGTAATGTAATTTTGGTATAATTTATTATTAGAAGAGACCACTAATAAGAAAAACGAATAACAACTGATACGTATTGTAAGGAGCTTAATGGCGACATGTTCTCGCTTGAACTTATAGGAACAGTTCGGTTATTCTATGAGTTAATTCATTATCATAAACTTATAACAAAGTCGTAAATCGTTTAACGTCTGATTAAATTACCTCAATTTTAAAATTTTTCTAAAATCGTTGAAAAGAAATGGATTAGTGTAGCACTTAGTTTGTGTGTAATAATTTGAAGAAGTTGTGTTTATAGTTATCAAATACTACCACTAAATGGAATTGTATCGGTGCATAGATGACATAAAGTCTTGCAAATTATTGAGGTACAACAGACAAATACTAGTGGTTCTTTGTGGCAAGGTTTAACTCATACTCGGTCCTTGGAGACTGTCAGTTAAGCATCTTTTATGACTGGAATGGTTTCCATAAAAGTTTTCAGAAAACATCTCCAGAAACACGTGACCCTTCCTTTTAAATTAGATCTCTGCAGTTGTGTTACTGTATATCAGCGATTGGATTTTAAAAGGTTGCTGTAAAATGTAAGGCAACTACACTTACCTCACAGTCTCAACTATAGCGATATTTATACAAAGGGCACAAAAGCCTCACGTTCAAGACTGGAGCAACATGCTGCCATTTGTGAAAATTAATGACAAAATCCGTCTGTTGTATTTACAATAGCTTATTTTGTTATCCTGTATACGTTTCGATGAACAACTTCGTCTTCAGGATTTCAGCAGACAATTGCAAAAACCTGAAAATGAAGCTACGTTTCGAAATGTATGTTGGCTGATGAAATAAGCTATTGCAATGACAAAAAATGGAATTCAACGTTAATTTCCGTTCATATTACTGTCTTGATCCGCCGCAGGGCGCAACTGTCAGTACCGTAACAAGCTGATATCATTTACTTCCATACTTTCTTTCTCGCTGAATAGTAGCTTTGGCGAGGAACACATGTTACGTAATGCTACAGTCAGAAATACAGCGCGCACGCGGGCACCCCACCTATATTAGTCCTGAACAGTGTCTGTTGAACACAGTTCGTAAAATCTTCGTATTGTACAAAACATAATGTTTTTCATTTTCTTGTTCCTTGCCAAAACATGTTTCGACACATCTTCAGAGGGTCTCGTTTTGTTTCTGTAAAATACATGCAAAACTACAAGGTTGTTCTCTGTTTTAAGGCCTAAAAACTGTAACATGGGTACTTAATTTTTTTGTATTTTTCCCATAAATAAACATAAATTTAAACACTAGGTTGTAAAGGTTGTCCTAATTTTATGCGTTTCATGACTTGGCAGAATATCAACTGCAAAGTAATCGTCTGATATGCTCTCAAGCCATAAAAGTAGTTAGATGACACGTTATCAAGTCATAAAACGCGCAAAAGAAGACGAGCCTGTACAATCCAGTCTTTAAAATTAATCAGTTTCCCGTGAATAAAAAAATTAAGGCACGTGATATAGTTTTAGAGCTCCATAAATTATTTACTCAAAAAAATTTTACAGAATACAGGGTGAAAATTAATGAAACCGACAACCTGTAGGAAGGGATTCCTCGCTGGAAATATAGGGAAAAATGTCTTGTGAACGTGTGTCCGGACATGGTGTACGTGCAACGACAAGTCGTCCCAGAACACAGTACAGAGCTGCATCGCATCCACGTCACAATTGGTGTTCAAAGTGGTCTCCATGGAATACAATGTACGCGTTCACACGTCGCATCATGAACTGCCGCAAGTATGTGGTCACCAAGAACGCCTGCCAACAAACTGATGCCGGTGGTGGTGAGACGCCTCAACCGCTCCTCGAGAATTGCCTGTAGCCCACAGATGACGATTATGGAGATCGATGACGCCATTTCTGGCAAAGGTTGCTTCGTTGGTAAAGAGGACTGATGACAGAAATCCGATAATTGTGATGGTCCAGTGCAAAAACCACCGACATCATCTTTCCCGCAGAGAGAAAACAGCTGCTGATAATCCTTGCACTCGTTGCCGGTGACAGTGATAGTGGCAGTTGTCATGTAAGATATACATATCTTCTTTGGCACACACCATGTTGGCGGGACACTTGCCTGGAGCTTGTACTACGATTTGTATCAATATCCTGTAGAACCCGCTCCTCCATATCCAATGTATGCACAGTCCGCCACCTCCCAGCACATTCGTCTGTCTGAAAGGACCCTTGATCACAGAAACGCCCAAAAAGGACTCGAAATGTTGTGCCATGTGGTTGGTGTCTGTGAGGGTACTTGTTTTTGGTGTAGCCGTGCTGCCTGTCGACCGTTTTCATCTGCTTGGCCGTACCAAACACCATCTCGGGTTGTGCCCGATATCAATACCGAATCATTCTGCTGCTTACAGTACGGTGCGTCAATCACCGAGCCTTCAACACACGTAGAACACGCGGTACGTGGCCAGAGGAACTGTCATTCGTCAGCACCATCTACTGTGGCAACGCTGCATTTCCGGATCTATGTTCATAGGCCCTTATTTGCTCCATTTCCAGTCAGGAGTCCGTCCCTTCAGTTTGTCGGTTTTGTTCATCTTCATCCCGCATAAAACGACACCTAGGGCCTACTGTCAATGACCGCTAGGTGTCGAAACGTGATTTGGCAAAGAATAAGAAGAAGTATAAAACGTAAGGTCTTGCAGAAAGTGAAATTTTTAAAAGCCAAATTTAATTAGCAAGCACAGAAAAACGACAACAGGAGTTCTGATATCAGCAAGATGATTGTAGGGTTTGTTAGTAAGAAATATAGGACTGCACGTCCTATCGTGATGCTCTGAGTGTGACAAATACTTCAGACTGCAACTCTGAATGCGTCTTATGAGCTGAGTTGTGATGAGCCGGCCGAAGTGTCCCTTGGGCATTGTTTACAGGCCAGATAGCCGCATCGTGCCAGGGCCAATATTTAACGAGGCCTTAGCCGCTAGACACTCTCTTCTAAGTAGCCTGACCGCGGGGCCCTTCTGTGATTGGCTATGAGCCGTGATAAACCTTGACCTTGCCGCGATAACGCAGCAGGGAAGGCGGCCAACTCGGGCTGCCCGTCCCTGTCGCTTTAGTTTGTCCGCACACTCCGGCTCGGCGTTTCTACAACTGGGACACAAAGCCAGGCGCAGTCGCTCGGCCTCCAGCACAGTATGCAGTTAACGCACAGAGGGTCCGTGCCCATCTTGTCAAAATGGTCATGACTGCTGTTCTGATTAATCCGTATGGTTTCATGTCATTACGTAGGCCTGTTTGTCGAGTTGTGAGATACCAGAAGGCATCCTGTCCTGATGAGAACAAAAACTTCCACGTCATAGGCAAAGGAAGCCCAATGGACTAGGTCCATGTGCAGTCCAAACATGTTGCTGTTCATTCGAAACCGCAGGATTTCACGAAGTGGAACCATTGACCATAGGAAATTCGATATGATAGTGTCACCAATTCTGCTGCCTCCATATAGCCTCGCTGTCATGACATGTCTGCTTGTAAAGAGAGCCTATGATCAACGCAAATTCAGGATGAATTGTAGAATAGAAGATACTCAGAGTTTCGTGACATATTAGTCACATAAATCGCGTTCTTACACAGCTGAATTTTATCATCAAACACAATTGTACATTATTTTGAAACTTTTTTATTTTTGTTTATTTCTTTATTATTTTTTACATCTTGCCTTCTCTACTCATGAGAGCAGAGCAGGTTGCTGGAGAACATCGTTCGTGTACGGCCTTCGCCTTACAACCAAGAAAAACTTCCTGCCTTGGTAGAGAACTAATTAGAACTAACTTTAATTTATATTTGACACAGTAACTGCATTGTTCGAGATAAACATTAAAAAGTATGTGTGTGTGTGTGTGTGTGTGTGTGTGTGTGTGTGTGTGCGTGTGTGTGTGTATATTAGCGTCTGTTTCATATTAATCCTAAGCTGAGCAAATATTCGTAAATGCAAATGGGCTAAAGTACTAAGGCTATCAGATAGCTCTAATGTAAGACGCAATCAGAACAACGAATGGGACTTAAATTTTTACCTGATTAATTATACGTGTATCGATTATAACCTTAAAATGTTAACAGCTGAATAGCAGCAAGTAAAATGATCACTTAAATTCTGAGCATTAATGAAACTTTTACCCAACTGAGCTTTCTGTTACTTTTGACTTCGTCACCACCGCATATGCAAGTTTATTTGCAAATCTCATCTTCTTTCTTCCCCTCTTTCTTTTTCAACATTAACAATTTTGTTCCTGACCTGTTATTCCGGTTACGAATGACAGGTCGTACATGATAATTATATTATTCATGTTCATAATCATTTTGAACAAATTCACATCACTTAACTGCTATGTTGTTGTTGTGGTCTTCAGTCTGAAGGCTGGTTTGGTGCAGCTCTTCATGTACTCTCCCCTGTGCAAGCCACTTCATCTCCGAGTAACTACTGTTACCTACATCCTTCTGAATCTGCTTTCTGTATTCATCTCAAGGTCTCCTCTATTATTTTTACCCCCTACACTTCCCCCCAATACTCAACTGGTGACCCCTTGGTGTCTGAGAATGTATCCCATCAACCGATTCCTTCTTTTAGTCAAGTAGTACCACAAATGCCTTACCTTCCCGATTCCATTCAGCATCTTCTCATTAGTTATGCGATCTACCCATCTAATCTTCAGCATTCTTCTGTAGCATCACATTTCAAAAGCCTCAGTTCTCTTCTTGTCTAAACTGTTTATCGTAGACATTTCACTTCCATAGATGGCTACACTGCAGACAAATACCTTCAGAAAATACTTCCTAATACTTAAATCTATATTTGATGTTAACAAATGTCTCTACTTCAGAAACGCTTTTCTTGCCATTGTCAGTCTACATTTTGTATCCTCCCCATTTGGGCCATCCTCAGTTATTTCGCTGCCAAAGTAGGAAAATTCATATCTCATTTTCAGTGTGACGTTTCCTAGTCTAATTCCCTCAGTATCATCTGATTTAATTCGATTACATTCTATTATCCTTGTTTTGCTTTTGTTGAGCGTCTTATTTCCTTCTTTCAAGGCGCTGTCCATTTCCGTTAATTGCTCTTCCACGTCCTTTGCTGTCTCTGGCAGAATTACAATGTCATCGGCGTACCTCAATATTTTTAATTCTCCCCGTTAAACTTTAATTCCTACTCCAAATTTTTCTTTGGTTTCCTTTATTGCTTGCTCACTGTGCAGATTGAATGATATAGGGTGTAGGATGCAACCTTGTCTCACTCCCTTCTCAGCCACTGATTGCCTTTCATGCTCCTCGACTCATATAACTGCCGTCTGGTTTCTGAACGACTCGCAATAGCCTTTCACTCCCTGTGTTTTACCCCTGCTACCTTCAGAATTTCAGAGTATATTCCATATATTCCAGTCAACATTGTCAAAACGCTTATCTAACCGTACAAACGTTATAAACGTAAATTACACTGTGGGAAATACTACAACCAGCCACAAGTCTTTTTGAGATGGTTTTATTGTACCATTACTAGTTTCAGGCCTGGGCCCATCGTCATATGGTAGCGTTGCCTTCTGTGCGAATTTTACATTTGTACCGTAAAGTATAACGAAGTTTCAGTGATTACATTATTTTGCACTTATAAATGCTCTATACAGCGTACTTACTTCATCAAAGCCCTCCTTTATATATAGACTTATTTTACAATCCATACTGATCAATGAACTGAATTAAATGCTAGAGACGGATAAATTAGCTTACATCGGCTGCTGATTTTATGTGCCAAAGAACTGATGGAGTTACTTCAAAGATTCTTCTTCATAGTACAAGTAATTTTATACAGTTAGACATTTAATTATTACGGTTTAAAAGATGCTGTAATGGACAACGAAGAGTTTTCCCTCACTAAATTGATTATTATTTATATCATTCCAAATTATAGGAGTTGTATGAAATTTTGGAGCTACATTTGGTTTTATAATTCTAGTTGATCATTCAGTATGCAGTCATTTTTTTTTTTGTGAATGTGGTTACATATTTCTAATTCCTGTATTAAACCATCTGTACTTCTTTTTCGGCTAAATGTAATAACTCTAAGTTTTCTTCGATGCTTATCTCTGTGTTTCCGTGTTGGGTCAAGTGAGCAGTGAAAGTTGACTTATTTAGGTTGCTGAGCCTTAGAGCACCCATGTATTCAAGGTATCATACGTTGAAGCTCCTATCAGTTTAGTGAATGTAAAATTTGGGGCACACACAACAATTTAGTTTACAAGTGCCAGACCTGTGGTGCACTTGAGTTTTTAAATTTAAGTTGTGAATAATTTTACCTTTCAGTTTATTGTTTGTGGAAATATTAATATCGATGTTTTTGACACGGAATGAGTTTGCAATCTGTTATGACACTTTACCAATGATCGGTATGCAGAGTTTTGGGGAGTTATTTGCGATAAAGTACTGTTATATTTGGACTTACAATTAGCTTTGTTACTATTGTGAAGTTTAATGATGGTGTCAGAGCTATAACCATTATTGTGGGTTATTAGTTTGATTGTTTTTAGTTCTTGTGGTTTATCTTCATTGTTCAAAGGGATTTTTTCCATTCTGTTGAGCGTTGTCCTATAATATGCGATTTTGTGTTGCTGCGGTGACATGAAGAGCTGTTGACTGTGTCATCTGTTGTAGTGGGTTTTCTGCATATTTTAAATTTATGTTTATAATTGTATTTGCTAATTTTTAGAGCCGAGAAATTTATGCAATTATCGGTTTCATCCTCAACAGGAAACTTTATGTTTTCGGGGAGTTTGCTAAGCTCTTTTAAGAACCCTAAAATTATAGGCTAAGTTTAAAAAGCTGTCAAGGAGTACAACTTCCTCCTAACCTCATTTGAAAAATCTGAAAGCACAATAACGAACCCTTCAGCCCCAAAACTTCGATCACAAGCAAAGATTCAAATAGAAAATTATTCTATACATCGGAATGTGAACTCACAAAAGAGCCCTTTCTACAAAGTCAGTGAAATTCTTAATGAGATCCTCACCAAGCCCTTTACATTTGAAGATAATTTTTGTGTAAGCAATAGCTCAACAACCTAAATAAATCAATTTTCGCTACTCACTTGGCCCAACACAGAACTAAGCATCGAAGAAAACTTAGAGATACTATATTTTGCCGAAAAAGTAGTACTGGTAGATTTGTTGGAGAGTTTATAAATAGGCAGCCCCATTTACAAAAAGCCTGACTGCATAAGAAAAAATGTAACTCCAAAATTTCATACAAGGAGTATAATTTGAAATTATAGAAATCATAATTAATTAACTGAGAGAAAAATTCTTGTTTGTCCAATACCAGTATCTTTCAAACTAAAGTAACTAAATGTTTAACTGTATAAAATTATCTGTACTTTGAAGAAATATCTTTGAATTACCTTCTCAAGTGTGCCATATCTGTACACATATCACGTTCTTTGGAACATCAGATCAGCAGATGCTGTAAACAATTGTATCCCCCCTCTTGTTCAAATAGTTCAAGTGGCTCTAAGCACTATACGACTTAACATCTGAGATCATCAGTCCCCTAGATTTAGAACTACTTAAGCCTAACTAACCTAAGGACATCACGCACATCCATGCCCGAGGCAGGATTCGAACCTGCGACCGTAGTAGCAACGCAGTTCCGGACTGAAGCGCCTAGAACCGCTCGGCCACAGCGGCTGGCCCCCCTCTCGTATTTAGTCAGTTCATCGATCAGTATGGACTGTAAAAGAAAATCAAACCTCTGTCTTGTAATATGTAAATAAGGGCTTTTGATGAAGTAAGTACGTTTTATAGAGCATATATAAGTGTAAAACTACGTAATCACAAAAACTTTGTTGTATTTTAGGACGCAAATGTAAAACCGTCTATAAACTATGCGTCACGAAAGCGTCGTTACGTAAAACTTGCAAAGAAATCAACGCTACCATCTGATGATGGACTCAGGTTGTAACTAGTAATGCTACAATAAAAGCGTCTCAGAAAACTTGTGATGGTAGTAGTATTTTCCACAGTGTAATTTAATGAAACAGCTGCGATGTTCTCTAGTCGGATAAAATAATGTGGCTATGAACGTGGGCTTCTATTTTCTTTTAAGAGGACTCGTGGGGGCAGTATTGCCTCGCGTGTTCCTGCATTTCTCCGGAATCCAAACTGATCTTCTCCGAGGTCAGCTTGTACCAGCTTTTCCACTCTTTTGTAAAGAATTTTTATCATATTTTTAGCTGAAAAAAGCTGTGATGTATTGTAACAGCTGCTTGTAACATAACTAAAGTACTTTTGGTGGCATTTTTGTCTGGTTTTTACCACTCCCATGTAGATCGTATTAATTATTTCTGACATAATGCTATTAGTGTGTGCATGGATGTCGTAAAAAACTGGCCTCTTTTCGGTGTTAGGCAGTTAATATGCTCCTCGGCACGTATGTAATACAAGGTATGCTGAAATTGCGATATTGGTTGATTAGTTGGACGTATGTGACACGCGTATCTATGACTCATTTCATCAAATTAAAGAAAAGGACCTTCTTTTGAGCTGCGCTATTAAAGCATCCATGTTATCCAATGAGTAGTGAACGATAGTGTTGCATCTTGTCGCAATCGCAAAAACAGACAGGTTATTGAATTCTAGAACGACTGAACAATCAATTTTTAGTGGCTACTGTCCTTAATTCTCCCCTTGTGTCTCGATATTCGTATTCTTCCCTCGTACTGTTTTAAATCAGTATAATGCACTGACAATTTTAATTCACTCATGCCTTAGTCTGCCGTGCCTTTTCTCCTCCAGTCAGTAAAATGTGAATATATAGTATCTTCCATTCCGTAGCTCGGATAAATTTAAAACCACTGGCTAAGCGATGAGGGTAATGTGAGTATAAACTGGAAAAAATATTTTACAACTGATGGAATACTGGAGATCCACGTCACCGCAGCACGCAAAAAATACTGTGCTAAATACTTTAGAAAGAAGTAGTAGTTACATTAAGTTTCAGATTGCAAAATAACAGCAGTAACACGTGTTACATAGCGTAGCACCGTAGTAAAGCTTCTACACGTGTTGAAGTAGAACTGCGACATTGCTATTGCGTAAGCTGTCTGCTGTCACAGTGCTTGGTGGACACCATTTGTCCTTACATAAAATAACCAACAGTTTCGGAAAAGGAGAAGCTGCAGACAAATGAGTGTGACTTTCTCCCCTGAACAACCTGATCCCAACGAGGTTGCGGCCAGCCGATTAGGGAGACGTTTCACGCAACGATGTATAGCGGGAGGCATATCTTGCAGTAGTGCCGACGCACAACCAACCAAGCGACTGTTCGGTTCGCGCAGAGCGCCGATAACAGGGAAGAGTTTGTGATGAAGGAATCACTGATAACGGCACAACGCATCTAATCCGATTCGTTTTTCAAGTCGATCGTGGGGAAAAAAGTAAGCTGAACATCCACAGAGTAAGTGTTTTGTGCTGGGTTTCCTATAAAAACGATAAAATGTATTGCATTGGGGCGGTCTTTATTTTTTAGACCTTCCTGTTTCTTCAAGCTCACCCCCTAGTTTTCTCCTTTTTTTTAAGGAGAATTTTGTTGAAATTGAAGACGAGGAACCCATGCGGCAGTGGCCGAAAAGTTGTGTAATGCCATTAGGTGTTGTTTATTACTGCTTATGCGTACTATTACCACACTACAGAACGAAATTTTCACTTTGCAGCGGAGTCTGTGCTGATGTGAAGCTTCCTGCCGGATTGAAACGGTGCGTCGGATCGAGCCTCGCATTCGAGACCACTGTCTTTCGCAGAAAAGTGCCCAACCGACTGAGCTACACTCACGCCCCGTCCTCACAGTTTACTTCCGCCAGAACTTCATCTCGAAATTTCCAAAGTTCACAGACGGTCTCCTGCTCAACATGCGGTGCTAACAATCCTGAATGAAACGATATTGCGGAGACATGGCCTAGCCACAGTCTGGGGGATGTTTGCAGAATGAAATGTTTGCTCTGCTGTGGAGTGCCGAGTTCAGCCCAGTCAAGAGGCTGGGCATGTTGAAGAAGTTAAGCGTAGATTTAGTTATTAAATAAGTCTCCTTTTCCTGGGATTATTACACTCCCTATTTTAGAGCCAAAGAGGCTACGAAAAATCTCAACGTGATAAAAGATACGGCGGAAAGTGAAGTTAAGCTAAGTTTTCAGTGGGCTATTGGGAGCCGATAGCAGTCAAGCACGCGCATAAGCAGTAGTAAACAATAAGTAGTGACATGACGCCAACGGCCTTGCCGCAGTGGTTCCACCGGTTCCCGTCAGATCACGGAAGTTAAGCGCTGTCGGGCTGAGCTAGCACTTGGATGGGGGACCAGCCAGTCTGCCGAGCGCTGTTGGCAAGCAGGGTGCACTCAGCCCTTGTGAGGCAGACTGAGGAGCTACTTCATTGACAAGTAGCGGCTCCGGTCTCGTAAACTGACATACGGTCGGGAGAGCGGTGTGCTGACCACATGCCCCTCCGTATCCACATCCGGTGACGCCTGTGGGCTGAGGGTGACACGGCGGCCGGTCCGTAACGTTGGGCTTTCAAGGCCTTTTCGGCAGGAGAGTGACATTATGCAACTTTTCGGTCACTGCGGCGTGACTTCCTGGTCTTCAATTTCAAGCCGGCCGCGGTGGTCTAGCGGTTCTAGGCGCACAGTCCGGAACCGCGAGACTGCTACGGTCGCAGGTTCGAATCCTGCCTCGGTCATGGATGTGTGTGATGTCCTTAGGTTAGTTAGGTTTAAGTAGTTCTAAGTTCTAGGGGACTGATGACCACAGATGTTAAGTCCCATAGTGCTCAGAGCCATTTGAACCATTTTTTTCAATTTCAACAAAATAGTTCTCAAAATTCTTTTTAAAACAAAAGGAAGAAACTATTGGGTGTGCGTGAAGAAACATTAAAGTCATCGTCCTAGTATTGCATAAGCAGGAATTCCCAGAGTAATTCGCTCTCGGATGCAAGATCTCTGAGACACTCTGATCCAGTAGCTCTATCCAGAAGTAGCACGTTCGGATACGGTAGAGGAACAGATTTTAGTGACCATAATTTGATCACCAAGAAGAGAATGAATGGTTTGCACTATTGCCGTTCACTTGAGTGGGCCTAAATCACAAACAGAAATCTATCAGCAGTCGCTAATGGAGTGGGAGCGCGTGACTCTCTTGACGGCGATCCTTCAGTAGGGCAGAGACTCTGGTCTTGTCGTCCCCACTGGTGCTATTTGAGTGGTTTTCGCCTGGGAACCGTCCCTTGATTTTGCGTTACACCTTTTACCCAGCAAGAATACAAAAACTACCTCACGAGCAACTCATTACAGTCATCCACACTGTAATATGCCCACTTCATTCATGTGTTGTAAGAAGTTAATGTCAGGCGACTTCTACTAGGACCTCGACAAGAAAGTAGCACTGAATTCTCATTTGCCCTCAGAGCCCGTCGGTGATTAGATAACTGCTTTTGGCATTGATTTCCTTAAGTTTTGGCTGGGCTTAACTCAGAGATGTAATGTCAAAAAGACCTTGAGAGCAGATTCACCTCTTACTATAAACTGTGCACTGATGTAGCATAGCAGACGAGGACATCTTACACAACAGAGTTCCTTTCCCCTCTTTCTTTTTGCCTAATATTCCAAAGTCCGAAAACGTCTGAGAGCTATGTATCGTACACTGGATCCCGATGCCACAGACATTCATAATACTGCCGCATCAACCACTTCTCGTTGGATACCAGGGCAAAGAAAGGATCCTCGCCCTCCTAAACAAAGAAAGGATCCTCACCCTCTTAAACTACTCTCAAGAGGCAAGGGGGCATGGGTTGCTGCTGTTAGCATCAGAGGCTGCAAATGATAGTCTTAAAAAAGGACTGACAATAATTTTATTAGAATGAATCTTCTCGGGTATCTTGGCGCACCAGTCCGCTATGAGTCCGCGTCGTTTCGTAAGGCACCTTCCTCTTCTTCCGTCCCCTCCTACTGCACTGAACGCAACGAGAACCTTCATCCGCATAAGACGTTTATTATAATTTCGGTGAAAATAACATCCTGGTAACGATTTTCGTCAGTTTTATGAACAATGCTGCTGAGTTCAGCTGTACCAACTCGAATGGTATTACATAAATAGGTCTTCTCAACACGAAAGTTGGTCAGAGCTCACTAAGCATGATTCCACGCAGGTGGTATGCCCTTGCTATCTTCAGACTTGTACGCTGGTTTAGTCAAACTGTTAAAGGAGGACGTAAAGTTTATGTATGCTCCAAATCACTGTGCAAGATGGCATTTTCGACTTATACGAATGATTTCCAGAGATCAAACCAGAGATAGCTAGTAGAAATTTCCTGGACTATCAGAGAACTGAACCTTTCAATTTGTAGTCTTACAACAGCTTAGCCACCAGGTCGCAAAAATGTTACATACGTCCGCTATCTGATCAAAAGTATCCGGAAAACCGTATGTAATGTCGAGTTGACCACTAGATGTCCCAAAATGTGGACCCGGCAGAATAAAACATGGCGAGGAGTTTTGTGACGTCAGTGGAGAAGTAATAGCAAAATGAGCCCGTCAGCAGAGCTGGTTGACTTCGATAGCGTGCTCGTCATTAGATGTCACCTCAGTAAAGAAAATCCGTTAGTATAATTTCAACCCTTCTGAAGCTGCTCAAGTGATATGATTGTGAATTGGAAACGCGCAGGAACAACCAAAGATAAACCAAGATATACTGACTGACAGGGACTGTCTCCTGCTGTGGACGGTTGTTGCAAAAATTCCCATGGCATCAGGGGAGAATCATTAGACAGTTCCGAAGTGCTACCAGCAGTTCATTTAGCAGAATGTCTTTGCGTAGGGAGTTAAGAATAATGGGGAGCAATGGTCGAGCAGCTCGTCGTAAGCAACAAAAAAATGACTCTGAGCACTATGGGACTTAACAGCTGTGGTCATCAGTCCCCTAGAACTTAGAACTACTTAAACCTAACTAACCTAAGGACATCACACACATCCATGGCTCTGAGCACTATGGGACTCAACTGCTGTGGTCATCAGTCCCCTAGAACTTAGAACTACTTAAACCTAACTAACCTAAGGACATCACACACATCCATGCCCGAGGCAGGATTCGAACCTGCGACCGTAGCAGTCGCACGGTTCCGGACTGCGCGCCTAGAACCGCGAGACCACCGCGGCCGGCCACACATCCATGCCCGAGGCAGGATTCGAACCTGCGACCGTAGCAGTCGCGCGGTTCCGGACTGCGCGCCTAGAACCGCGAGACCACCGCGGCCGGCCGTAAGCAACACATTTCTGTAGTCAGTACTAGGCGATGCTTGAAGTGATGTAAGGAGTACGCCACTTGACAGTGGACTAATGGAAACGACTGATTTGGTGTGAGGAATCACACTATTCCCTGGGTCGTGAAGCATCTTCTGTGAGACATTGGTTTGCGAACAGTAACATTCGTGAACCGAATGGAACACTTCTGGAATGAGTTAGAATGTCGACTTCGCTCCAGACTCTAGTGTCCAACATCAAACATCATCTCTACGGCTTTTGAGGCTAAATGGACAACCATTCCTCTTCATATATTCAGAACATCTCATTGAAAGTGTCGCCGGCAGAGTTCAAGTCGTAATAAAGAGGAAAGGTGGCCACATCCCGTATTAACGTTCATTAACAGGTACCCGGAAACTTTTGATCCTTTAGTGTATATGTACATTAAAAATTGAATATAACAGATGGAGGTACGTCCTGATTCTCTGGAAACCCTTTGGCGTACTGTGGTGCAATCTTCGTAAGTTTTGCTGCGTTCTGTAAGTGCAAGACTAAGGTAAATTCTTAGCCAATAGTCAAAGACAAGGAGGTGAACATAAACCGAGGTGAGAAAAGTCGTGAAATACCTCCTAATATCGTGTCAAATCGTTGGAAGTGCTCTGCGTGGTTACTGAGCCATGCTGCCTTTTTTTCCTTTATTTTAGCCATCAGTCTTCTGACTGGTTTGATGTGGACCGCCACGAATTGCCATCCTGTGCCGATCTCTTCATCTCAGAGTATCACTTGCAATTTACGTCCTCAATTATTTGCTGGATACATTGAAACCCCTGTCTTCCGCTGCAGTTTTTACCCTCTACATCTCCCTCTAGTTCCATGGAAGTTATTCCATGATGTCTTAACAGATGTCCTACCGTCGTGTCCATTCTTCTTGTCAGTGTTTTTCATATATTCCTTTCCACGCCGATTCTCCGGAGAACCTCCGCATTCATTTCCTATTAACACACCTAATTTTCAACGTTACTCTATAGCACCAGATCACAAATGCTTCGATTCTCTTCTGTTCTGGTTTTCCCACAGTCCACGTTTCACTACCATACAATGCTGTGCTCCAAACGTACATTCCCAGAAATTTCTTTCTCAAATGAAGGCCTATGATTGATACTAGTAGTTTGATACTAGATACTAGAGTCCAGCCGATATGGTCACGAGCCCATGAGGGGCGCTGCAGGCGACATCTTTCTGTCAGCGAAGGCACTAGCGTCCGTCGTCTGCTGCCATAGCGCATTAAAGCTGTATTTCGCCGCACTATCGTAACCGACAAGTTCGTCGCACGTCCCGCATTTATTTCTGCGATTACTCCACGCAGTGTTGCCTGTCCATTAGCTCTGACAACTCTACACAAACGCCGCTTTTCTCGTCGTTGAGCGAAGTCCATGGTGAGAGATAGTATCTGAAATTCTCAGCACACTCTTGACATTGAAGATCTGTGAGTGTTGAATTGCCTAACGGTTTACGAAATGGAATGTGTCATGTGTTCAGCTCGAACTACCATTCCGCGTTCAGAGTCTTTTAATTTCCGTCGTGCGAACATAATCACTTCGGTAACAGTTTCATACCAATCACCTTAGTACAAATGACAGCTCCACCGATGCACTGCCCTTTTATACCTTGTATATGCGATACCAATGTCATCTGTATATGTGGATATCACTGACTTTTGTCACGTCCCGATAGCTATAAGATTCCACCGATCAATGTGGCACCTATTTCTTCATTATTGTACCACGTCGCCAATTGTTTCATAGAACTCAGCTACGTTCGGGCCGATCTTCCAGTCACCCGTCCTCCCCGTACAAAAGATTATTATCGTTTGTTTATGCTGTCCAACCCTTGCGATCCCATGGTGCTACAGCACCCTGACATTAACTGGCGTCCGCAGCTCGTGGTCGTGCGGTAGTGTTCTCGCTTCCATAGCTCGGGTTCCCGGGTTCGATTCCCGGCGGGGTCAGGGATTTTCACTGCCTCGTGATGACTGGGTGTTGTGTGATGTCCTTAGGTTAGTTAGGTTTAAGTAGTTCTAAGTTCTAGGGGAATGATGACCATAGATGTTAAGTCCCATAGTGCTCAGAGCCCTCATTAACTGGCGAACGGTTTGAGGGTGTGTGCATGCACCCTTTTTACCGCCGTCAGTGTCTGCACTCTGGTATACTTTATTCTGTGGCAAATTCCCGACTAATAGTCGACTTTATCCCCACTCTGGCCTGACTGTCAGTTCGAAGACACCGACGAGCACCGTCTTACGTGCCCCCTCAAACGAAACGTATGGCTCCTCATCCAACGAATCGTGGGCTTTTACCTCCGTGCCCCGCCAACGACGGTAACGCCAGATTCCTTGTTGTTGCCCCAGACATTTCACTACCCTCTTGCGAAGCACCATACACTGATCTGGTTTTGAGGACAGGCTTTAGAATACCTCTTTCAGAGTGGTCCGCATACAGTCCTTGACTTTTGGTACCAAGTTGTGACCGCGCATAGCACCTTCACCAGAAACCCTTTTTACCGACAAACTTTTGCCGGTTATCTCCGCAGCGTCTTCCTTGACCCCCCTCAAAGTTGGGGTGTGCCATGCCTACCCGTCACATGATGCAACATCCTTATCCACGTCCTCACGTGTTGACAAAAAAAAAAAAAAAAAGAAAAAAAAGGAAGAAAAAAGGAAAAATATGTTATATTTTGTTATATTTAATGTTATTCTAATAAGTTTGTTTACCTAACAATCATTTGTGTATGTTTAAAAAATGGCTCTCAGCACTATGGGATTTAACAGCTGAGGTCATCAGTCCCCTAGGTCTTAGAACTACTAAAACCTAACTAACCTAAGGACATGACACACATCCATGCCCGAGGCAGTATTCGAACCTGCGACCGTAGCGGTCGCGCGGTTGCAGACTGAAGTGCGTAGAACCGCTCGGCCACACAGGCTGGCTACGTTTAAATGGTACCTTGAAGAACTGTTGCATTGTACATATACAGGGTGTTACAAAAAGGTACGGCCAAACTTTCAGGAAACATTCCTCACACACAAATAAAGAAAATATGTTATGTGGACATGTGTCCGGAAACGCTTAATTTCCATGTTAGAGCTCATTTTAGTTTCGTCAGTATGTACTGTACTTCCTCGATTCACCGCCAGTTGGGCCAATTGAAGGAAGGTAATGTTGACTTCGGTGCTTGTGTTGACATGCGACTCATTGCTCTACAGTACTAACATCAAGCACATCAGTACGTAGCATCAACAGGCTAGTGTTCATCACGAACGTAGTTTTGTAGCTAGTGCAATGTTTACAAATGCGGAGTTGGCAGATGCCCATTTGATGTATGGATTAGCACGGGGCAATAGCCGTGGTGCGGTACGTTTGTATCGAGACAGATTTCCAGAACGAAGGAAGACGTTCGAAGCAGTTGATCGGCGTCTTAGGGAGAAGGAACATTCCAGCCTATGACTCGCGACTGGAGAAGACCTAGAACGACGAGGACACCTGCAATGGACGAGGCAGTTCTTCGTGCAGTTGACGATAACCCTAATGTCAGCCTCAGAGAAGTTGCTGCTGTACAAGGTAACGTTGACCACGTCATTGTATGGAGAGTGCTACGGGAGAACCAGTTGTTTCCGTACCATGTACAGTGTGTGCAGGCACTGTCAGCAGCTGATTGGCCTCCACGGGTACACTTCTGCGAATGGTTCATCCAACAATGTGTCAATCCTCATTTCAGTGCAAATGTTGTCTTTACGGATGAGGCTTCATTCCAACGTGATCAAATTGTGAATTTTCACAATCAACATGTGTGGGCTGACGAGAATCCGCACGCAATTGTGCAATCACGTCATCAACACAGATTTTCTGTGAACGTTTAGGCAGGTATTGTTGGTGATGTCTTGATTGGGCCTCATGTTCTTCCATCTACGCTCAATGGAGCACGTTATCATGATTTCATACGGGATACTCTAACTGTGTTGCTAGAACATGTGCTTTTACAAGTACGACACAACGTGTGGTTCATGCACGATGGATCTCCTGCACATTTCAGTCGAAGTGTTCGTACGCTTCTCAACAACAGATTCGGTGACCGATGGATTGGTAGAGGCGGACCAATTCCATGGTCTCCACGCTCTCCTGACGTCAACCCTCTCGACTTTCATTTATGGGGGCATTTGAAAGCTCTTGTCTACGCAATCCCGGTACCAAATGTAGAGACTCTTCGTGCTCGTATTGTGGACGGCTGTGATACAATACGCTGTTCTCCAGGGCTGCATCAGCGCATCAGGGATTCCATGCGACGTGGGGTGGATGCATGTATCCTCGCTAACGGAGGGCATTTTGAACATTTCCTGTAACAAAGTGTTTGAAGTCACGCTGGTACGTTCTGTTGCTGTGTGTTTCCATTCCATGATTAATGTGATTTGAAGAGAAGTAATAAAATGAGCTCTAACATGGAAAGTAAGCGTTTCCGGACACATTTCCACATAACATATTTTCTTTCTTTGTGTGTGAGGAATGTTTCCTGAAAGTTTGGCCGTACCTTTATACTGTTAGCTTGTTCAATAAAGATTATTGCGTGACGGACTGCCGTCGTGAGGGGACCGGGTTCGATTCCCGGCTAGGTTGGAGATTTTCTCCCCTGAGGGACTGGGTGTTGTGTTGTCTTCATCATCATTTCATCCCCATCCGCCACGCAGGTCGCCCAGTGTGGCTTCGAATGTAGTAAGACCTGCACCAAGGCGGCCGGACCTGCCCCGTAAGGCGCCTACCGGCCAATGACGCCAATCGTTCATTTCCATTGTAAGATCAGCTCGAGGCGGGATTCTGAATCATAGAGCCTGTTGGCAGTGAGCTCCTTGTCGATGATGTGAGATTGCAGCGTTTATGCGGAACGGCGTCTGTGCCCGACGCAGCACGCGATCCGTCAGGACACGGAGCTGCTTAGGAGAGTGGGTGTGTCCACACGCAGACAGCAGGCTGGCAGCGGGCAGCGGGCAGCGGACGCAGGCAGAGGCGCGCGGCTTCCGCCCGTATGCGGCGGCTCAGCTCGCGGCCTCTTATCGCTTCCGCCCCCGTGACGAGGGTGACTTCCCATGGCGCGTGATAACGCCGGCGCAGATAGCCCGCGCCCCGCCTCAAACGGCAAAAACGGCCCGAGCGGAAGAGCTCGCCTCGACGCGCAGGAAATAATAACGGAGAAAGTACCCGGCGGGCCCGGCCGTTTCTGACACAAGCAATTGGCTCCGCTGTGGGAGGACCCAAAGAGCGGGCTGTCCTTCTCAGGACGTTACAGCCTGGCCACTCGTTTAAAGAACCCCTTTTTCCAGTGGCCTCTCTGAACTGCTGGTACTGAGTCGGGTACAATACCTGTATATCAACCTCAAATACTTCTAATCCATTTGTAAGTAGGCTATTTAGGTTTTTATGTTGGTAACGTCACCTAGCGCTCTGTATGAAAATCACTGGACGTGCTGTGTGCAGTCTGTGGTTGGTGGGCATTGTTGAAATAGTCGCTATTGTAGTGTTGGGCAGTTGGCTGTTAACAGCGCTTAGCGTTGCGCAGTTGAAGGTGAGCCGCCAGCAGTGGTGGATGTGGGGAGAGAGTTCTGAGACCGGACGATCTGGACTTGTGTCCATCAGAGACAGTAAATGTGTAAGACTGGATGTCATGAACTGATATATATATATATATATATATATATATATATATATATATATATATATATATATATATAATGACTTTTGAACACTATTAAGGTAAATACATTGTTTGTTCTCTATCAAAATCTTTCATTTGCTAACTATGCCTATCAGTAGTTAGTGCCTTCAGTAGTTTGAATCTTTTATTTAGCTGGCGCTCGCTGTATTGCAGTAGTTCTAATAACGTAGATTATTGTGAGGTAAGTGATTCATGAAAGTTATAGGTTATGGTTAGTCAGGGCGATTCTTTTGTAGGGATTATTGAAAGTCAGATTGCGTTGCGCTAAAAATATTGTGTGTCAATTTACTGATGATCAGAATAAGTAAAGTGAGAAATGTCTGAGTACGTTCAGTTCTGCTCAGCTGTTTGAAAATCAAATAACGTAAGAGGTTTATCAGCACAGTCATTCATAAATTTTTCTAAGGGGATGTTTCACATTTTAAATCAACTGTGGATTCCATTGAATCTGATTCTTTCTGACCAAACCTCCTCCCGTAAGTTTTTCTTTCTTTCGCTTATCTTCCTTTGATCTGTCGATAGTTTTGCTTTCAGTGTGACTGATAGACCGACTCCTTGCACTAATCTACCTCTGCATCTACATACATACTGCGCAATCCACCAAACGGTGCATGGCGGAGGGTACCTCGTATCACTACTAGCATCTTCTCTCCCTGTTCCACTCCCAACCAGAACGAGGGAAAAATGACTGCCTATATGCCTCTGTACGAGCCCTAATCTCTCTTATCTTTGTGGTCTATCCGCGAAATATAAGTTGGCTGCAGTAAAATTGTACTGCAGTCAGCCTCAAATGCTGGTTCTTTAAATTTCCTCAGTAGCGATTCACGAAAAGAACGCCTCCTTTCCTCTAGAGACTCCCATCCGAGTTCCTGAAGCATTTCCGTAACACTCGCGTGATGATCAAACCTACCAGTAACAAATCTAGCAGCCCGCTTCTGAATTGCTTCTATGTCCTCCCTCAATCCCACCTGATAGGGATCCCAAACGCTTGAGCAGTACTCAAGAATAGGTCGTTTTAGTGTTTTATAAGCGGTCTCCTTTACAGATGAACCACATCTTCCCAAAATTCTACCAATGAACCGAAGACGACTATCCGCCTTCCCCACAACTGCCATTACATGCTTGTCCCACTTCATATCGCTCTGCAATGTTACGCCCAAATATTTAATCGACGTGATTGTGTCAAGCGCTACACTACTAATGGAGTATTCAAACATTACGGGATTTTTTTTCCTATTTATCTGCATTAATTTACATTTATCTATACTTAGAGTTAGCTGCCATTCTTTACACCAATCACAAATCCTGTCCAAGTCATCTTGTATCCTCCTATACTCACTCAACGACAACACCTTCCCGTACACCACAGCATCATCAGCAAACAGCCGCACATTGCTATCCACCCTATCCAAAAGATCATTTATGTAGATAGAAGACAACAGCGGACCTACCACACTTTCCTAGGGCACTCCAAATCATACCCTCACCTCCGATGAACACTCACCATCGAGGACAACGTACTGGGTTCTATTACTTAAGAAGTCTTCGAGCCACTCACATATTTGGGAACCAATCCCATATACTCATACCTTAGTTAGGAGTCTGCAGTGGGGCACCAAGTCAAACGCTTTCCGGAAGTCAAGGAATATGGCATCCGTCTGATACCCTTCATCCATGGTTCGCAAGATATCATGTGAAAAAAAGGCGAGTTGCGTTTCGCAGGAGCGATGCTTTCGAAAGCCCTGCTGATGTATGGACAGCAACTTCCCTGTCTCAAGGAAATTCATTATATTGGAACTGAGAATATGTTCGAGAATCCTGAAACAAACCGATGTTAAGGATATTGGTCTGTTATTTTGAGGATCCGTCCTTCTACCCTTCTTATATACAGGCAATGATGGGCATGGTGGCAATATGGGAGGCCTTCCTCGTTCTCTTCGCCACGCATTAGTAAGGGTAGTTCGTCTTTACCTCCCACGAACAATGATCACAAAGTTTTAACTATCTCCTCAGAAAAAAAGAAAACATCAGCGTCCGGCCATGAAGCTTAGTACTGGACGTATAATGTAGCCTTTAGGGCCGATGTTTTTACCACATTCAAAACTTCCGGGCTGAGAAGTTCGTGGTCGGCATATAAAACTGTCCCTTAACATTTTGCCTCTGGACGTGGGGGACATATTCGGAGGTATAACGGCAACTGTAGCAGTGATCAAGTGTTCCCCTACTTCACAGAGCCGCACATAGGACACCAACACACCATCACGTGATGTCGCCAGCGTAATTATCTCTGGCTGGCGCCATCGTTCTCTGTACACGAAACTGATCGTTGTTCTGTAGGCCCAAAGTCAACATCAATATTTTATCTAACTTTGTAACTTCTTCTCCTATGTTTAAATTATTATGCTGTTTGTAAATTTCCATAGCTTCTGTACCTGCGCGCATGTAAAGCATTGTCTTTTACACTACTGGCCATTAAAATTGCTCCACCAAGAAGAAATGCAGATGATAAACGGGTATTCATTGGACAAATATATTATACTAGAACTGACATGTGATTACATTTTCACGCAATTTGGGTGCATAGATCCTGAGAAATCAGTACCCAGAACCTCTGGCCGCAATAACGGCCTTGATACACCTGGGCATTGAGTCAAACAGAGCTTGGATGGCGTGTACAGGTACAGCTGTCCTTGCAGCTTCAACACGATACCACAGTAAATCAAGAGTAGTGACTGGCGTATTGTGACGAGCCAGTTGCTCGGCCACCATTGACCAGACGTTTTCAATTGGTGAGAGATCTGGAGAATGTGCTGGCCAGGACAGCAGTCGAACGTTTTCTATATCCAGAAAGGCCCGTACAGGACCTGCAACATGCGGTCGTGCATTATCCTGCTGAAATGTAGGGTTTCGCACGGATCGAATGAAGGGTGGAGCCTCGGGTCGTAACACATCTGAAATGTAACGTCCACCCTTCAAAGTGCCGTCAATGCGAACAAGAGGTGACCGAGACGTGTAACCATTGGCACCTCATGCCTTCACGCCGGGTGATACGCCAGTATGGCGATGCCGAATACACGCTTCCAATGTGCGTTTACCGCGATGTCGCCAAACACGGATGCGACCATCATGATGCTGTAAACAGAACCTGGATTCATCCGCAAAAATGACGTTTTGCCATTCGTGCACCCAGGTTCGTCGTTGACTACACCATGGCAGGCGCTCCTGTCTGTGATGCAGCGTGAAGGGTAACCGCAGCCACGGTCTGCGAGCTGATAGTCCATGCTGCTGCAAACGTCGTCAAACTGTTCGTGTAGATGGTTGTTGTCTTGCAAACGTATCCATCTGTTGACTCAGGGATCGAGATGTGGCTGCACGATCCGTTACAGCCATGCGGATAAGATGCCTGTCATCTCGACTGCTAGTGATACGAGGCCGTATTACCTTCCTGAACCCACCGATTCCATATTCTACTAACAGTCATTGGATCTCGGCCAACGCGAGCAGCAATGTCGCGATACGATAAACCGCAATCGCGATAGGCTACAATCCGACCCTTATGAAAGTCGGAAACGTGATGGTACGCATTTCTTCTCCTTGCACGAGGCATGATAACAACGTTTCACCAGGCAACGCCGGTCAACTGCTGTTTGTGTATGAGAAATCGGTTGGAAACTTTCCTAATGTCAGCACGTTGTAGGTGTCGCCACCTGCGCAACCTTGTGTGAATGCTCTGAAAAGCTAATGATTTGCATATCACAGCATCTTCTTCCTGTCGGTTAAATTTCACGTCTGTAGCACGTCATCTTCGTGATGTAGCAATTTTAATGGCCAGTAGTGTATAAATCATTCATCTCACTGAATTTTATTTTATGGTTTCTATCTCGGAAAATATTTTCTGATATCGCTAGTTTCTAAGAATTTCCCAGCAACAATTTCTTTTGTGTTCAACTAAGTGGGTATTAAGACTAATTTTTGTGGTTCCAATGTATACTTGCCCACAGTTACGTACGGAGAGTCGCTAGGGATGCCATACTACTTTTTCAGTTCTTAATCATTTATCTTCTTCATAGGTCCTAAGACCCCAAATTCGGCCAACGCTTCCCAATGCTGACTTTTTAATGAACGGCAGAAAAACGTTCCCAATTTGCGGTCGTTGTTCCTTATCAGTTTGTTTTTCTCTCGTTTTGGACGGAGCGCTCGATCCGGTTACTGAAGTAACCGTTATGCTTGAAAGCGATGGTAGGTGATTAAGCTCATCTTGTAAATAAACTGGCTCGCAGATTTTAAAAGCCCTGCCTGCCAAGTTTTGATGACACCTCTTTTCCGTCTTGGGTGGTGGTTGGAGTTCTTAGGGAGGTATCGATCAGTCTGCGTAACTTTCCTGTACACGTTATGGTAAAAAATTCCCGTCCACTCGTTTAATCACGTACGCATCCAGGAAATTAAAGTATGCATTGCCTCATTCTCCATCGTAAATCGATTTTTCTAGGTTCAAACTCTTTATATGTTCGAAGAAGACATCAAACTCCTCTTCACCATGACTCTATAACACAAAGGTGTCATCCTCGTAGCGGTAACACTTAGCTAATCATTTACTGGTTGTCTACAGCACCTGTTGTTCGAAAATCTCCATAAACAAATTGGCAACACCTGGACTAAATTGATTGTTCATGAACACATCATCAATTTGCTCATAAATTTTATTGTTATACTGAAAATAGCTTTCAGGGACACAATGTCTAAATAAAGTTACTATATCAGTCGGAGAAATATCTGCTATATTGAAATAACTTGGTTTTCAGGAATCAGTAAATATAGATACAATATCAGAGCTGAGAGAATATTACTCGAGATCACCTTCATGTATTTTAGTAGAACTATTTACAGTTTAGCCAACGGCCTTTCCATAGTGGTGACACCGGTTCCCGTCAGGTCACCGAAGTTAAGCGCTGTCGGGCTTGGCTAGCACTTGGATGGGCGTCTGCCGAGCGCTGTTAGCAATCGGGGTGCCCTCAGGTACTCGAATGAGTAATAGCGGCTCAGATCACGAAAACCGATAACGGCGGGGAGAGCGGTGTGCTGACCACATGCCCCTCCACATCCTCATCCAGTGTCGCCTATCGGCTGAGGACGATATGGCGGACGGTCGGTACCATTGGGCCTTTAAAGGCCAGTTCAGACGGAGTTTAGTTTATTTACATGTTCAGCAAACTAGATAGGGTCATAAGTCAATATGGACTCGAAACTTTTGGCTCTGGAGACGAGCATGTAGAAGAACTGTTACTCAGATTTAGAAGAATAATTGGCCTTGCACTTTATGGATATTTACCTCGCAGAACAGCTCGTCATGCACAGGACCCGACATGGTATAAACTCAGTGTGAAAAAGAAAAAAGAATCGAAACGCGTCAAAAATTAAAAAAAGACTTTTAATTTGTTGACTGATTAAGTTGTGATTCTGTTTATATTTGAGACAGACAGGCACGGAAACAGCCCATAAAAATGCATGCATGGAAAATGAAGAAGTTTAACTAAGACACGAATGTCGTGTTTCGTTTAGCGCTGTAGTGAGAGCGCGGTCATACGGACGTTCCGATACAAGTAAGTATTACATACTTTTGTTTCGGTAACGAGTACTTTTAGAATTGAACCAGTCTTTCAGCCCTTACTCGGCATTGAAAGAAAGGTGCTTGTATCGAATACCTGGCGTTAAAACAGTTGTATCTGTAGTTCGAGAAGTAGTGCACTGGATTACAAACAGTGTTGTGTGGTAAGACAAAATAAAAATGAAACAAATCCGAAAGAAGACTTCTGAAGGCTCACTTTGGACTCTTGTTTATGACGTTAAAACAGGGTGGAACCCGGCCTTTTTCATGTTGGAGAGTTTCTTAAATTTGAGAAAAGTGGTATATGAAATCGTAAACGATAGTATTTCAGCACCTGAAATGTCAGATATTGTAGTGATGGAAAAAATAAACCAACCTACAGCTTAATTAAAACCTTTTGAATACGCCAGAAGAGAAGTGTCTGCACAAAAGTACGTTACAGTACCCAGAATTATACCAATGGTTATTAGTTTTCAACACAACTTAAGAGTATTCCCGCCAGTCCCACCAATTGTCAAAGAACGCAAAAAACGTTTAATTTAGAAAGCTGAAGAAAAGGTATGGGTTAATTGAATTAAATGACCATGCAGCCATTGCTGCTGTATTGGATCCAAGATTTCAAAACCTCCACTTTCAAGATCCAGCGGTATGCGGACGAGCCATAAGAAAGCTCGAAAGTATGGTTTATGAGCAAGAAAATTGCCGAAGTGAATCGGAGGAGGATACTGCTTCGTCTACTGTAACACACGAATACCGCTTTTGGAATCATCATAAACGGCTAGCGCAAGGCCGCGGAAAGTAAAAAGAAACAAACCAAAGTGTCGAAGTGACTCTTTTGTTTGTCAAACCCTGTAAAATCTTTAAAAAGCAACCCATTTGCAGAATGAGAAGACATGAAAATTATTTTCCGTATCTGTACTAACTTGCTCAACAATACTGAATGTTTATTTCTAAAGCTTGTGCACCTACGACTCAGAATAGAAATATATTGCCTCCTAAATATTTGCAGCAATTGCTCTTTTTGGGAAACTCCCCAAAATGTGACTTTTTGTTTAAGGATTATCATTAAGAAAGAAAGAAATTTTTTGTGTTTTTAGATTACAAAAAATAAGTAATAAAGCAAAATATCACATTTACTCAGCAATACCTCATTTGCATAAAAAATTAAAAAACTGTCTATGTGAGCAGGTATCGATACATTTGGAGTACCCACGTGAGTGGTATAGTAAAGAAACATCCCTGCTTGGACATCGACATTGTTTCTTATTATTTGAAACCAGTTTCAGCACATTTAAATTCTTCAGTAAGCTTGTTCCTGGCTTGATAGGATCTTCTTAATAAATGAGTGGGGTTGCAAATCCGGGCCTTTAGCATACGTCTATCTCGTTAGTGCCACCCTAAGAAGTAGAGGAACGTCACGCTGTTACACAAAATGGAACCATCTCTCATAGTACGGTGCGACGAACGGTTAGAGTGTCGTTTAAATCTGCCGTTAATTTGTCATGCTGAGTGTTAAAAAGCTAAAATTCGCCCAACGAGAAACAAGATTACACTGTAACATCTCCCAATATAAAGCAGGTAACAAGGTAGCTCTGTACCCGGGGTTTCTATTACCGATTTGGAGAACGTGCAGCACAGGAATATCCCCTTCAACTTTTAGTTGTGGAAGATATATTTATCTGCAGTTTTAAACCAGATGGGAAGAAAAGATGAGAGCGTACTTACCCTGATCACGAACATACGACACGCGACTTTATTGTTGGTGATGCAGGCAGTAGACCTGGCAGTCTACTTTGTCCTACAGTATTTGAGATAAGTACCTTACGCGCGGGCACTAATATCACCCTCTGCCACTCCGTTCACTTCCGTAATCATCTGTTACAAAACAAATACAGCTCTGCTATGTACAAACAGTTCGTAGGCACCTACGTGACGTAGTAATTCGACAAACATACTGCGGCAGAGAAATCTACAACCCAAGAATGTGGATCGAAACCTTAGGTTTCGAGATAGTGACTAGGCATAGGCTGGAAAGAGGCCGGTAGCTGCCTTTCATCATAAGACAATATCCAAACATGATGATCACTAAAGAATTGTTACTGTAGTCTAAATTTTTTTGCCATGCAGTTTGTGGCCTCTCTACACGTACTACGTAATGCGAGGTCTGCGTTTTGTAACGTGGTATGTGGCTTATGAGGAACCGTTAAGATTTCTAAACATGTGTCTCCCTGTCTCGGCCGGTATGGATGGTTGTCAGGTGTCCAGTCCAATGCTCTTTATTCTTTGATATTATTTGCAGGACAGAGCTTGGTTGCTTTCCAAACGAGGATGTGTTCTACGTTTCCTGACATTAAACAGTCGATCTGCTTGTGCACTCACGAGAGCCGCTGCACCGACGTGCTGCATGTGGGGCGTCTATTGAGCGGACCGTGGTGGAAGCCAGTGAGCTCCACGGAGGGCTTCAGTGCGTCCTGTCGCGCTGTCTCGTGGCGACTCCGGACGTTATCAGTCCCTTCCACGAGTCACTTACGTCATTTTGTCTACATCTTTCCGGACGTTTCTGATCACGCTGCGCTATCGTGATTCTCTCTGCCGCTTTTGATGATCGTGATTCAGCATCACAAGCGTTCCCTAAACAGGCTGCGCATAGTGAAACTGGAGACCAACCCGGGTTACGAAACGTACACAGCGATTTTTCCAGCAGTAACAAGATATTACAGTAATTAACTCACTAGAAAGGCAGCTGAAGCTTCAGGCATCCTAGAAACAACTTCCATCGGCGTGTATAAAGTCCCACGATCCAGACTAAACTGGCCTAACATTCCATGGAAGACCTTATTAATTCGTTAACGACCACATTTATAACAGGTTTGCAGAGTTGTTCCCGGTTTCACATTTAGAGACAATGACATATGCATGCAGGAAATAAACTACGTAGGTTTTAAAGAGAGAGAACGGACGATAAATGAATGAACAGATTGAAGGAAAGAAACTAATATTTTTCCAAGCGTTTTCCTAAACTACTTAGTTAAGAAAAAGTGTATTATAATAGATATAATAAAATTGTGTACGCTATAGTGACAATATGAATACCGCGATTCGTCAAACTGCTGTTAAATGTATCACTGTAGTACTGCCTCAGTCGTAAGTACGTTGGATATTAGGTGAATAACGAGGAAATGTTCACATAGTGCATAAAGGTGCTGTTCGAAGGTGTGTACTAACTTCACTGTGAAAATGCAAAACAGCTGCTATGGGTTATAATGACCTTTATGCGTCCTTGAGACGTTAACCCGTAAGTATTCCACATTTTTAAGTACTTCCAGTCCGCATACGACAAGAGATTTTTTTAATTAAAGTTCTCTGGAGATGGTGCATTAAACCGAGGTTACGAAAGCCAGTTTTACACAGACAATGTAGATCGCACATGTTTCTGTGTAATTTGGTACCTAATTCCAGTTGTAAAAATTACGCCAAGAGTAGCATGTGGAGCTGCACCAAACCAGTCTTCGGACTGAAGACCACAACAAATAACACGTAACTGTAAGTAATTCTCCCCGATTATTGTCTCACGTCCGTTATAACCTTTGTTCTATTGTGGCATGGATGTTCTGCTTGGTGACCGAGCGAGGTGGCGCAGTGGTTAGCACACTGGACTCGCATTCGGGAGGACGGCGGTTCAATCCCGTCTCCGGCCATCCTGATTTATGTTTTCCGTGATTTCCCTAAATCGCTTCAGGCAAATGCCGGGATGGTTCCTTTGAAAGGGCACGGCCGATTTCCTTCCCCATCCTTCCCTCACCTGAGCTTGCGCTCCGTCTCTAATGACCTCGTTGTCGACGGGACGTTAAACACTAATCTCCTCCTCCTCCTCTGCTTGGTGTCACAAGACTGTCAACCACACTACCGTAACCGAACTCAAATCCTATGCCTTATCAGATAGCACGAATTTTTTACAAGTAACACGCACTTCAATAAATATTATTTTGATACTTTCTTTACTTTGTGTTCTGCCTTACGGCAGGTCTTGTCATGGGGGAAGTCTCGTCAGAGAGGTCCACCGTATTAGCGTCTAGGGAAGTGATTCCAGTGGTGGTTTCCCGTTGCCTTCCACTGATGATGATGAAATGATAATGAGGACAACAAACACCCAGTCCCTGAACGGAGAAAAGCTCCGACCCAGCCGGGAATCGAACCCGGGCCCCTTGGCATGACAGATCGCCGCGCTGACCACTCAGCTATCGGGGCGGACATTTTGATACTAACTCACTATATATTATGAAAGATCTTAGATGAGTTTAAAACAAGCTAAACCAACCTGACGGACCAAGGTTCGAACTCAAGCCTTTGCACTTCACAAGCATGACTCACGAAATTCGACAATCCACATACGCCTCACAGGCTAACTCAACGTTTCTCCACGTCACTTTTACCTCGCCATTCGTGCCCTTTGCACAGATGGATCCCCGGCAACAGCGAATATATTGGGAAACAGGGAGAAGTTTTGTTGCCAGTGATAACTGCGAAACTATGATCATAAAAAAGAAGAAGGAAGATTAGGGTTTAATGCCCCGTAGACGTCGAGGTGATTAGAGACCGAAGCTGTGGTCAGGTCAAACTGTCGGGCGTATCCTTTCTCCCAAAGGTAGTCCCGCAGTTGGTTGGCTCTGAGCACTATGCGACTTAACTTCTGAGGTCATCAGTCGCCTAGAACTTAGAACTACTTAAACCTAACTAACCTAAGGACATCACACACATCCATGCCCGAGGCAGGATTTGAACCTGCGACCGTAGCGGTGGCTCGGTTCCAGACTGTAGCGCCTAGAACCGCACAACCACTCCGGCCGGCCCCGCAGTTGGTGACGGCGTCTCCATGGGGGATGTAATGGAGTGGTGACGTCTTACAGCTTCTATCTTTCTGCGAGGCATACACTGATGGTCTCGTTGTAGAAGCTTTGCCAACGGTAGACAGTTCTCAGATACCTAAATCAGCCTGGAACATAAATACGCACGCAATTCCAAATCACGGAACAGGGTCCTCAATGAAACACAACGCTTAGCACTGAAAGCATGTTCTTCACGAGCGCCAGCGTACAGCCAGAACAGAATTGAGCAGAGCTCCTGCACAGAGAGAGCTGCTATTTATGCAAACACCGAATACTCCGCAATATAAAAACATTACAAACGTATTTCCAGAACATTCCAGAACTGATAAATACTGAACAAATATTTGCTGGTGGGCAGGCCGGATCTGGCGACTTGCAACACATCAACCAGCGACGTTAACCACCACGCCACGCTGCACTCGTCACAGCTCGCCTCGGTATTTAACATGTCACAAACCACCAACGCAGCGCACATTCAACAAACAACAAGAAATACCTTGTCACAACTATGGTTCACATTTGGTATGGTGTTCTAAAATTCCTATGACACTATTCTAGAGGGTGCAAAGAGGAATCAGCAGAAAAATCTTTATATATGAATACATGTCCGCAAACAATCCGTTTCCATGTTTCAAGGTAATATGGCTGATCCACATTTTTAACTCTCGTGCTAGTGTGACCTTTCTGGCGTAATTAACTCCAAAAAATCACTCCGTCTTCAGGCCACAAGTGGCCCATCGGGACCATCCGACCGCCATGTCATCCTCAGGTACTTGATCTGGTGTTAGAAGGATTAGCCGGTGAAATCTTTCACCGTTTCCAGGGTACGCCCGATCGTGTCTGTCTTCAGTCTTTAGGCTCACAATCTTCTAGGAGGCTCCTTCTTTGTAACCCATCCTCAGGTGAGGGTGCGGATAGGAGGGGCGTTTGGTCAGCACACCGCTCTCCCGGCTGTTATGATGGTTTTCTTTGACCGGAGCCGCCACTATTCGGTCGAGTAGCTCCTCAATTGGCATCAATAGGCTGAGTGCAACCCGAAAAATGGCAGCAACGCATGGCGGCCCGGATGGTCACCCATCTAAGTTCCGGCCAGGCCCGACAACGCTTAACTTCAGTGATCTGACGGGAATTGGCGTATCCACTGCGGCACGGCCGTTGCCCAGTAACCACAAAAACGGCTTGATATTGTGACCACCATTTTTGTTGCACAAATAACTGTATCTGCGCAATGAGTTCTGATACATTTGGTAAAAAAAATCTGACGTACGCTTGACTCTTTCTGCTGTACACATTATACAAAGTGTAGGTCTTCTTCCGCCTCTACATTGGTCTGCTAAAGAAGTTTCCTGGCGTAGTACCTTAAGAAAAAGCCTAGGCCAATCGTACTCGCGGATCTTGGTGGCCGAACATGTGGTCTTCCTTAGATCGTTGGGTGGAGTTAGTCTCGGTCTGTCGTCCCGGTGTAAAATTGAGGTCTTCGTGTGAAATCAAGTGATGGTATCGTATAGGCACTCAATGGGCCATTTTCAAGTCGTCACTCTACTCCGTAGAGTGCGCTGTTGTGAAATTTCCTGGCAGCTGAAAACGTGCCGGACCGGGGAATGAACCCGGAAGCTTGCCGTTCGCGACCAATGCTTTTATCAGCTGCGCTGTCCAGACACAACGGACGATCGCCCTCCTAGTTTTAAAGCCGTGAAGTGGGAGTGGGGCGTCGTATGGTCGTGATGTGGCGCCTGGCCACCTCAGCTGGTAAGAGCATTATCCACTAAAGGTAAGGTTCCGGGTTCATGTCCCGCTCCGACACACAATTTACACATGCCAGGTAGTTTCAGTGAGAATTGCCACTTTTCACTGAATTAATAGATTTAAAAAACTTTTGGCCCGTTTTTTAATAAAATTTTACTAAAATCCATAGAGGAATTTGGTACTGAAGCAACCTGTCCCAGTATGTTGCAGAAAATATACGACAATATTACAGCTTCCATTAGACTTTATCTCGACGGCTAGAAATTCAGAATAGATACAAAAGGCAAGCAAGAAGATTCCATATCACCAAAACTACTATTAACAACCACTGGGGAAATTATCATTGGATATAGCTGAACCACTTTCCTTCGCTGATGACAATCCACTGTTTCCCTGTACTGCAGAAAACTTCAATAACGAACAGAGAAACTTCAGAGAGCAAATTTGAAATTAGATTCCAAAATCAATTTTAATGAGACAAAAATACAGTCAAAATTTCGAACGCTTCATAGAAATCAAATTATGTTGGTGAATCGTTATAATTGTTATCCAAGTGCTCGTAAAGGTGCATCTATTCTGAGATTAGTTATCTGCAGTTCTATCGTTTTTTCTCACGAATATTGTTTTACATTTGTTTTATGTGTATGGCTAGTACATATAAATAGTCGAAACAAGCGTTAACAGAGAAGAAAGCCGTAAGGGTAAGCAGCACAGGTCGTGTGGAGCATTGTTGGTATTCCTTTTCTTTGTCTTACCTGATTTTCTTTGTAGATTATCTAAATATATCAAAATATTATACAGAGACGCGAATAAATCTTAGAAAACTGACTCAATGAGTCCTCAAAGTGTAGAAGAAACACTACTACTGTATACGGAAGTAATATAATTTCCAGCTTGGTCAGGAATATTTTAATCTTTCCGTGTTACATTTCTCGAATTGTGGGAGTCTCTCCATTTGAGAATCATTCGCTCCATATTTTATAACCAACAGATTAGGTCCAAAGTTAGTTGTAAATCAAACGTCTGGAAGATAGTGTTGTACACATTTCGCAATTAAATACGAGTAATTATAATTCTATGTCCTTTAACATATACTCTATGTTCGTGTCACACAAAAGCAAAGGCAAGCAAATTCTGTTTTCCGAAGAGTAATTGTTAAGTTTTCACTGATCCAGCTGACCATCTTCGTTTCCTAGTTTCTCTTTTCTAAATACACTCACTAGGCTCTTGTTTTTATTCGCCCTGCATTAAATTAGAAGCGTCACGTGAAACTTGTTTGTTGATCGAAAGACACAAAATAGTAGACGTCAGTCACTCTCGATCTGCGTAGTCTAGCCGATACGAAAAACTGTCGAGCTAACGTCTGATGACTGGAACTTGCGTAACGCTCCAGATAAGAAAATCGTCTGCTGCTAAAAGAAATACAAACTGTTTCCACGCAAGAAAGAAGTGTGTCATGTACGAAATGAATTAATCATTTTATAAAGCCACACTTGTATATATATCATTCTCATCGCTCTGTTATTACTCTTTCTAAGGACTTTCCTCTTCTTATCATGTCTGCGATTCGAAGCTCGTGTAATTAGCATAATTATCATTGAGTATAATGGTGCCTTGTTAATTTGAATCTTTTATGTTAGTCTTATTCGTGTCAACACTCATTACTGGCTGTTTTTTCTTTCGTGTAATGTTCCATTGATCTCTAAGTGTTTAACAATGGCATTATCAGATTCCCGACTTATTCTGGAATGTTAAAGGAAGAACACAAGTTAGAGACCTAGCTTTAGTAAAAGTGGTTGTAATGTGTAACTAATTAGTGGAACCAAGATTGTGAGTGGAACGTGGTAAGCACTGAGATATGGAAATGTGAAAGCCTACAATTCACGCCGAATGTTGTTCTGGTGCGACGCGGACAAGATTGTACCTCGCATCTCTCTTCTGATGATCGTGCACCCTACGACGGCGTTACATAAATAATATAGGGATAAGATCTTTAAGTGTTTTACGTTGTTTCTTTTCTGTTGTTTCAACATTCACCCAGGCAGTGTCAGCATAAGACTATGGAAGTACAGTTTTCTAGAACAAACAGCTCAGTCGTAGGTTTTATGCTCACACGATGTGTGAGCAGTACGTGAGAAAGCGAGTCCGCTAACTCTCACTAAACGGCGACTACAACTTAAAATCTTCTGGACCAGCAACTAACGGGACGCGATCTTAGCTTCCCATTTGACAGACGGATAACCATTACTTGTGTCCCAAGTCAGCATTACACGAGTACTGAAGAGCTGGAGATTATACTCGAGAAACTGGTGTAAGGAGTCATATCCTGGAACAACCATATCTCCTCTTCTTCCCGACTAAGAACTAATGATGAAAATGCCAGGCTTCTAACCGGCTACCTCCAGGAGGAGCTACTGAGACGTAACTTATCCTAACTCCATCTCTTCAGTATCTTGCAATTTCCTTATTCCAGTCTCCTGATCTGTACATTGACTATTCTGTGATTTTGCAACAATCAAGGCGGACAAATTACAATTCAGTGTAATAATAAACAGTGGCGGGAGAGGTGCTTGCGTGCAGGAAGCTGTTTAGGTGTCTCCAAGACTGGCGAATGACACGTCTGAATCCGTACGTTGATCATTATTCCAGTTTAAGTGGGGTAGGACGTCAGTCGGGCCGACTTGGAGCAGCAGAGGCACCACAGGACATTTTAATTTCCACTGTCTATACTTTTACAAATAAATTCATAAAACTTCGCCAGCATGACCATAAAGGATTCAGGATTCATACTCATAGCATTGGAAGTTCAAAAAAGTAACAAAATAAATTTTTTCAACATGCGAAATTTCATCATTTTTTCACTTACTATTGGCTGCATTTGTTGCTATATGTAGACTTTTCGTCATAAGTAACAGAGATTCTTCGATGAATTTTGCACAGCATGCAAACCATACTTAAGGGTGTATGAAGATCTAGAATTTATTTAATTTATGAAAAACTGAATGAGCTGTTACATTTTATACTTTATGTTTAGAAAAAAAACTCAAATTTTATAGTTAATTATCTCAATTTTTACCTCAGTTTTTAATAGATTTGGAAAATTCTAGAGTTTCATACACCTGTAAGCATGCTTTGTATGCTGTGCAAAATTCATCGAAGACTCTCTCTTACTTATGAAGAAAAGTGTACCTATAGCAACAAATGCAGCCAATAGTAAGTGAAAAAATGATGAAACTCCACATGTTAAGAAATTTATTTTGTTACTTTTTTGACCTTCCATTGCTATGAGTATGAATCCTGAATCCTTTCTGGTCATACTGGCAAAGTTTTATAAATTTATTTGTAAAAGTATAGACAGTGGAAATTAAAATGTCCTGTGGTGCCTCTCTCGCTCCAAGTCGGTCCGTCTGACGTGCTACCCCCCCTTAACAGACAGCGGTCACGTATTCTTCACATAGTTTTCTGGATATAATCTGTCGAATGCCAGACTTGTTCCTTACTCCCGATTCCCACACAGAACACCATGCGCGGACGTACCAGAAAACCACAAAGATTTTCACGGAGAGGCAGTGCACACATATTAGCTCCCTTTCATAAAATGAGACGGTAATGACCAGTTCTAAGCTAAAATTAGGTGCAGTGCTGCACCCCAATAACAATGGAAGTTTAAAGGCGGATTCTCATGGTTGTAAAGGAAATGGTGCAACTGGAAAACCCGATCCAGTTATCTCCAATAGGGACCCCCATCTTACTAGTCGGAGCTTACTGGAATTTGACTAACAAGAAAGAACCAAGTTCTACGATCGGCCTGATCTCAAACAGCCCGCTCTTCCCAGAGAGATATAGATAGCAACAAATATATACATAAATAGCTAGGTAGATAAAGGCGTGTCAGTCACGTAACACCGCACATCATTCATTACCTTTGGGGTACAACATCCAAATTGTCTCAAAAGTAAGTGAGTAGACGATCAGTGAAAAGTGGCGGTTTGTCCACTCGCCAGCAGAGGGCAGGAGCAGCGAGTTCGCTCGGAAACGGGCCTGCAAACGGTTCAGTGTTGTTGGGCTTGTGAGTAAGGGCGAACGCACCAGCATGCCGCAACTGGCTCACATCTGCAACTGGTGCTGCTTTGCGCGAGCGGCAGCCGCGCTGTCGCCAGAACGCTTACCTTTGTTGCCTGACACCCCCATCGACTTCTACACGTGGCCATGCAAATCCGGCAAGTACTGCATTTAGAGATGACAACTCTCGACTGTAGGCTAGCTTCCAGGGGCAACAATACTGTTACATCCTCTGTTATGTCTCTTCTAACTGATTCGACCAGCTTGGGAGAATGAATTTGTTTCGATATTTGTTTAGGAAATCTTGAATTTACCGATACCAGCTGTCTGCTTTGACGCTTGGCGTCATCAAAATGGCTCCATAAACCACTCGTCAAAATTCAATAAACGTGAAATAGCGCTAAAACAAAAATTATAGCCGTTCTTATGACATCACATTTGTTGGTTTCGCCAACTCACAACCAAACTGCCATATATCACAACCTACATTAGAAAAGAAAGAAACATAGAAGCAAAATAAGTATTGCCAGTGTTTCGTCCTAGCTCTGTTTGCGCTTGTATAACGTTACACGATACATTTTCTCACCGGTCAGAAAGAATGTCCTGCATCGGTACGTTCAACCCACCTGAATATGTTATTGTATCGTTCTATCTTAAAAACAAAAACTACACAGTAGAACGCCATCACTACTATGTACTTATGTGTGTGAAATACAAATGTGATATAACATTGTTTACGTACGTAACAACAGCTTCAGAACCTTTAACACAGAAGTCAGTTCCAGAAGCAACAAAAACGATACACAGGCATTTGCGATGACACAATTGGTAACCTTCCAACACATGGACCAGTAGCGTTGGTTCTAGAAAACATAAAGACCTAACTACCATATATGTTTATTTAAGAAAGGGTTTTCTGTGGTTGTGAGATGGTCAGCACTATTAACTTTCGCATTGGGGATAATGCCGCCCCGAAAATTATCTGTCCGTGTCTCGAGCATGAAAGCATTCTGCTTCGACAGTAATTAGTATCGATAACATCTCCAATAATCCACTGATAATCCTAGTGTTTTTTCTTACGGTGGTGCAAGAAGTCGAAATATACATAACAGTTAATGACCCGATCTTTAGTGTGTTGCAGAATGGCTGCCTCATTAATTTCTAGCTCAGTAATTTGCTGTTGTACTGTAGTCTTTATTTCACCGACCTTTTGCCACATTTTCTTGTAACGCCCAAAAACTGGCTAGTCAAAGTTTTTTATTTTGTGGGCGTGTGCGTTCGTGCAGAACTGTCAACGTTTTAGGGGGGAATATTTTAGATTTACTTTAGCCAAAGCTTTTCGTTGTTTTTGACTCTGCTCAACTCAACGTATTTTGGTATATGTCCAAAGCTCACGATATCGAACACCCGAAACTTATCATCTGTTCAGCACACTATAACAAAGTACGTAAACGTAATAGTCGGCTGCCGTAGAGCTTCTTTCCTTTTGCACTGGTAGAGGTCAACAAAACCAGAATAACTGGGAGGGAGAGAGAGAGAGAGAGAGAGAGAGAGAGAGAGAGAGAGAGAGAGAGAGAGAGATGGTGAGAGGGGGGAGGGGGAGGGGGGGGGGGTTGAACAGTGGCGTCACCGTGGGCATCTAATTAATGGAGGTTGCGTTGACGACATGTGTAGCGGAGACTGAGGGCTAAATTAACTTGTCAGATATATCGTCTCACAAGTTGTGAATAACCGACTCTGATCTCTGCTGTTGATAGAGGATTAACAGAGGACCCCATCTCATCTACTTCCCTCTCCTTTCTCATATATACACGAGGGTTGGAACTTTAATAGTGGCAAATATTTATTTACAGCTCGTACAAAATAGATACGTGTTTCAAAGTTTTACTGACCTTCAAAGTAGTCATCAGCATTGTGTATAGCCCTTTGCCAGCGAAGTGGAAGTCGTAGGGTACTCTTAGCAGTGCCAGTTGTGTTGACAGTTCGAGCGGCGCGGTCTGTTGCTCGACGAATTTGTAGCAGTTCTGAAGCGAATGCCGTGAAGTGTTTCCTTCGGTTAGAAATCGAACTTACAAGGGCTTAAGTCAGGGGAGTGCAGTAGGTGGTATAGCACTTGGCAGCCACATCAGTCAAACAAATCAGCAACAGCTTGCACTGTTCGTGCTTGAGCATTGTCCTGCAAAATGATGGTCAGGTCCTGCAGAAAGTGTCATCACTTACGTCTCTGTGCTGTTAATTTTTGGAACGCAACCTACGACCAGCTTAGAGACATAAGTGATGACACTTTCTGCAGGACCTGACCATCATTTTGATGGACAATGCTCAAGAACGTACAGTGCAAGCTGTTACTGATTTGTTTGACTGATGGGGCTGCTAAGTGTTATATCACCTACTGCACTTCCCTGACTTAAGCGCTCGTAACTTCAATTCGATTTCTAAACTGAAGGAAACGCTTTATGGCATTCGCTTCAGAACTGCTACATCACTTCTTTACCGTTACTCATTCCACCTATGCTTCCCTTTTCTTTCGTTCAGCTGATATTTACCCACTAATTTTCAAGTTACAGGGTCTATTGTTACTTTTTTTCCCGTAAGCATTTAGATGTTACTATTTTCCCAATCACCAGCATAAGACATGACGATCTTCTCTACTTTTTCACACTCTTCCTCTAAGGTTGCTGTATGTAATTTGTGACTTAGCGACGGTGAGGGTAGCAGCAGCAGCATAGAATCTCGTCACGCAGCACATTTAATTCTTGTACTTCACCAGTCACACTCGCATTTATTTAAGAAGTTTGTCAAATACCAATGGACTAAATTTATAAATGGAAATCTGATTACTCGAGATACAAACTGAAACACTGTGACAAATCTGCGAGATTTTGTAAATTTTTGCTATTACACGATCAAAGTAAATGCGTAACAAATGAAATAAGTAACTGCTATATGATGCAGAGTTGCAAAAAATGGTTAAAGCTATATTTTTGCAGATTAATTTCAAATAAATAAAACGCAAATATTGCATGTGATCGCATGTGGGAACAGTATGGACAAAAAAAAAAAAAAAAAACGGTTCAAATGGCTCTGAGCACTATGGGACTTAACTTCTGAGGTCATCAGTGCCCTAGAACTTAGAACTACTTAAACCTAACTAACCTAAGGACATCACACACATCCATGCCCGAGGCAGGATTTGAACCTGCGACCGTAGCGGTCGCGGGGTTCCAGACTGTAGCGCTTAGAACCGCTCGGCCACTCTGGCCGGCAGTATAGACAAACTAAGGCGTTGATAAGTTCAGAAAGTATTAGTATTCGCAAATAAAGTAGTGAAAAACGCACAGGAAGACAGTAGAGTAAAAGTTTCCAGAAATTGGTGTATTTCAGAAGAAATGATTAAATTCCTTGATAAGGTTAAGTGAACAGATACGCCGGATGTCTGAACACAACGCGTACAAATAATATTTTTTCTGTCTTGTGATGTGTTAACAAAAGAGTCGTATCAGGCGTCTGTTCAGATTTCCAGCAGCGTTGACAGTACCATTTCTGCGCACAGTATTTAGACGGCTTTGTCAGTAGTCTAAATATTGTGCACAACATACACAGAATCGTCTGCAGGGATGTAAGTCAGAAAACATACCATACACAATGACAAAAATCTCGTAATTCACAGTGGTCGTGTTGCTCGTAGCGGAAAGTATTCAGCAGACGTCATCCAATAGTGATAATGAGAATTTGAACCGATCGATGCGGCACAGTGGTGAGAATACTAGCCTACCATTCCGAGTGCAGCGGGGTTCATCCCTCAGTCTGGCCATTCAATTTTAGATTTTCCCTGCTTCCCCGAAATCTGTCAAAGCAAACGGTAGGAAGATTTGGTCGGAAAGGACACGACCAATTACGTCCTTCATTTCGAACTTCTCCTGTAATCAAAACGTAGCAGATACGACATGAAATCCAACTGTCCCATTACATTGTTGAAGCGGAGCTATTAATTTTCAACATCACTCGAAAATAGCCTAATTTTTTTACTGTTTTTTAAAATTATCAATCTTCTGATTGGTGTGATGTCTCCCGCCAAGAATTACTCTGCCCCACCCCGCAGTAGCGCTTCAACCAATGTCCTCAGTTTTCTGTTGGATATATTCCAATTTCTGTCTTCTTCTATAGTTTTTACCCTCTACAGCTTCCTCTAGTGCCATGGAAGTTATTCCCCGATGTCGTCCCTTCTTGTCATTACTTTCCATATATTCCTTTCTTCGCCGATTCTGCGGTCGATCTTCTCTTTCCTCACCTTATCAACCCATCTATTTTTAAACATCCTTCCACAACGTCACTTCACAGTCGCTTCGATACTCATCATTTACGGTTTTCTCACAGTCCATGATTCACTCCCATACAGTACTGTGCATCAGATATATATTCTCAAAAATTACTTCCTGAAATAAAGGTCGATGTTTGAAACTGGTATATGTCTTGTGGCTGGCAATCCCTCTTTCCCTTCGCTAGTCTACTTTTTATATCCTCCTCGCTCGTCTGTCACATGCTACTTTGCTTCCATGGTAGTAGAAGTCATTCTCTTCATCTAATCTGTGGTCCCCAATTTTGATACGTTTGTCGCAATTCTCATGTATGTTATTACTCATTGGTTTCTTCTTTCTACGATTTACTCTCAGTCCATCTTCTGTACTCATTAGACTGTTCAGTCCAGTCAACGGCTTCTGTAATTCTTCACTTTCATTGAGGCTACCAGTGTCATCAGCGAGTTGTTATTGCCATCCTGTATTTCAGTCTCTGTCTCCAATCTTTTATTTCCATCATTGCTTATCAAAGAATAAGACTGAACAATAGGGGTGAAAGACAGCTTTCCTGTCTTATACCCTTTTTATTCCGAGCAATTCATTGTTGATTTTCCATCCTTATTGTTTTCTTGGTTATTATATACACTACTGGCCATTGAAATTGCTACACCAGGAAGAAATGCAAATGATAAAAGGGTATTCATTGGACAAATATATTATACTAGAACTGACGTGGTGATTACATTTTCACGCAATTTGGGTGCATAGATCCTGAGAAATCAGTACCCAGAACAACCACCTCTGGTCGCAATAACGGCCTTGATACTCCTGGGCATTGAGTCAAATAGAGCTTGGATGGCGTGTACAGGTACAGCTGCCCATGCAGCTTCAACACGATATCACAGTTCCTCAAGAGTAGTAACTGGCGTATTGTGACGAACCAGTTGCTCGGCTACCATTGACCAGACGTTTTCAATTGGCGAGGGATCTGGAGAATGTGCTGGCCAGGGCAGCAGTCGAAGATTTTCTGTATCCAGAAAGGCCAGTACCGCACCTCCAACATGAGGTCGTGAATTATCCTGCTGAAATGTAGGGTTTCGCACGGATCGAATGAACGGTAGAGCCTCGGGTCGTAACACATCTGAAATGTAACGTTCACTGTTCAAAGTGCCGTCAATGCGAACAAGAGGTGACCGAGACGTGTAACCAATGGCACCCCAAACCATCACGCCGGGTGATACGCCAGTATGGCGACGACGAATACACGCTTCCAATGTGTGTTTACCGCGATGTCGCCAAACACGGATGCGACCATCATGATGCTGTAAACAGAACCTGGATTCATCCGAAACAATGAAATTTTGCCATTCGTGCACCCAGGTTCGTCGTTGAGTACACCATCGCAGGCGCTCCTGTCTGTGATGCAGCGTGAAGGGTAACCGCAGCCATGGTCTCCGAGCTGATAGTCCATGCTGCTGCAAACGTCGTCGAACTGCTCGTGCAGATGGTTGTTGTCTTGCAAACTTATCCATCTGTTGACTCAGGGATCGAGATGTGGCTGCACGATCCGTTACAGCCATGCGGATAAGATGCCTGTCATCTCGACTGCTAGTGATACGAGGCCGTTGGGATGCAGCACGGCGTTCCGTATTACCCTCCTGAACCCACCGATTCCATATTCTACTAACAGTCATTGGATCTCGACCAACGTGAGTAGCACTGTCGCGATACGATAAATCGCAATCGCGATAGGGTACAATCCGACCTTTATCAAAGTCGGAAACGTGATGGTACGCATTTCTCCTCCTTACACAAGGCATCACAAGAAAGTTTCACCAGTCAACTGCTGTTTGTGTATGTGAAATCGGTTGGAAACTTTCCTAATGTCAACACGTTGTAGGTGTCGCCACCGGCGCCAACCTTGTGTGAATGCTCTGAAAAGGCAATCATTTGCATATCACAGCATCTTCTTCCTGCAGGTTAAATTTCGCGTCTGTAGCACGTCATCTTCGTGGTGTAGCAATTTTAATGGCCATTAGTGTATATTGTGCATTACCCGTGATTCCCTGTAGCTTATCCCTTTTATTGTCAGTATTTCGAACAGCTTGCAACATTTTGCATTGTCGAGCGCCTTTTCTATGGGGAAGTGCTGGTAATTAACTCTTTGTGCTTTTTAAATCAAAGAAAATGCATGAACATTACACAAATTTATTCTTCAGGTCTACGCATTTGTTTTCCAACATTATCACCTTGGCGACGAACACATTTATCTCTCTAGGTGTCCTTCTAGTTTTGGAAACAGATGAAAATCGGATGGAGTCAAGTCGGGACTGTACGGAGAATGATCGATGTTACAGTGAACGCAAGGCGTTGGATTTTTGCAGATGTCGCAGCTCTTGTGTGGTGTGACATCGTCATGCTGAAGTGGAGGGTGCTCCATGTGTGCACGAAGTCTCCGAATTCGTGCTTTCAGTTTTCTGAGGGTTTCGCAGCACACAGACAAAGTCAAGTTACACATCGCCCTGTTACACGCAACTCTTGGGAGCAGTCCAGCAGCAGAGGGCTGCAAATATGTAGGCATGAGGAATAAGGATGTAGAATGTTAATCATATCTGTCTTCTACATCTACATCTACATTTATACTCCGCAAGCCACCCAACGGTGTGTGGCGGAGGGCACTTTACGTGCCACTGTCATTACCTCCCTTTCCTGTTCCAGTCGCGTATGGTTCACGGGAAGAACGACTGCCGGAAAGCCTCCGCGCGCGCTCTAATCTCTCTAATTTTACATTCGTGATCTCCTCGGGAGGTATAAGTAGGGGGAAGCAATATATTCGATACCTCATCCAGAAACGCACCCTCTCGAAACCTCGCGAGCAAGCTACACCGCGATGCAGAGCGCCTCTCTTGCAGAGTCTGCCACTTGAGTTTATTAAACATCTCCGTAACGCTATCACGGTTACCAAATAACCCTGTGACGAAACGTGCCGCTCTTCTTTGGATCTTCTCTATCTCCTCCGTCAGACCGATCTGGTACGGATCCCACACTGATGAGCAATACTCAAGTATAGGTCGAACGAGTGTTTTGTAAGCCACCTCCTTTGTTGATGGACTACATTTTCTAAGCACTCTCCCAATGAATCTCAACCTGGTACCCGCCTTACCAACAATTAATTTTATATGATCATTCCACTTCAAATCGTTCCGCACGCATACTCCCAGATATTTTACAGAAGTAACTGCTACCAGTGTTTGCTCCGCTATCATATAATCATACAATAAAGGATCCTTCTTTCTATGTATTCGCAATACATTACATTTGTCTATGTTAAGGGTCAGTTGCCACTCCCTGCACCAAGTGCCAATCCGCTGCAGATCTTCCTGCATTTCGCTACAATTTTCTAATGCTGCAACTTCTCTGTATACTACAGCATCATCCGCGAAAAGCCGCATGGAACTTCCGACACTATTTAGTGTACCCTCAAAGATCGACAAATCATATGAGCATGTCTTGATTTTTCTTCAGTCGTGGTTCCATTATCAAGCGCAACGTCGTAACTGCCGTGCCTTTCCGAAAGCCAAAGGGGTCTTTACCTAACGGCTCCTCAATTTTCTTTTCCATTTTTTGTGTGTGTTGTTTCTGTCATCAGCTTGAATGCACGAGCTGGTAAGCTGGTTGTGCGACAATTCTCTCAACTGACTGCCCTTGCTGTCTTCGAGATTGTGTGGGTAGTATTTTCCCTAAAGTCAGACAGTATGTCTCCAGTCTTACAGATTCTACATACTAACTTGAGTAATTGTTTGGATGCCATTTCCATGAATGATTTTAGAAATAGCCTTGTTTCTCAAGTCTTCCAAAGCTCAACTAAATTCTGACTCTAATTCTGGATTCCCCCTTTCTTCCATCTCGACTCACTTTTTTCTTCTAACACGTCATCGGACAAATCATCCCTATGATGGAGGCTTTGAAGGTACTCTTTCCACATATCCACTCTTTAGCCTGCTTATACTCGTAAAACTGGATTTTCCAGTGCAGTCATTATGTTGCCGTCACTGCTTTTAACTTCACCGGTTTTTTTATTTTTCTTTCTTTTCCTGTTTCTTCATATTTTTTCTGCAGCCATTTCATTTTAGCTTTCTGTACGTCCTAATAATTTCATTCCTTAGTGACTTATATTGACATATTACTTTCTTTTCGTGAACATTTTTGTATGTAATTCTTTCATCGAGCAAAGTACTACTTCAGTTACCAAAGGTTTCTTTCTAGTTAACTTCCTAGTGTCTATGCTTGTCCGCACAACTTTCGTGATTGCTTCTTTTTTTTTCAGTGATGTCCATTCCTTTTCAACCGAACTATCTACCGCGGTATTCATTATGGCGGTATCTAGAGCCTTAGAGAACTCTAAATTATGATCCAGGTCTACAGCTGCACCTGGGTACGACTTTAATCCAATATCTGATTTCCGAATCACTGTCTGATCATGAAGCTGAAATCTTTCCGCATCTCCAGATCTTCTCCTCTTATGATTTTTGAACAGTTCAATTGCTATTACTAGCTGAAATTTATTGCACAGCTCAAATTGTCTTAGCCCCTCTCACATCCCTATTACTCCCGTAACTCTTTCTTCTATTCCTTCCTCTACCACCACTGTTCAGTACCCCATCATTATCAAATTATATCGTTTTACGTACTGAATTAATCGTTCAATATTCTCACGTGCCCTCTCTGATTACTCTGCAGTTTACAATTAAGTGCCTGGCAGAGGCTTCATCGAACCACCTTCAAGCTATTTCTCTAGCGATCCACTCTCGAACAATGCGCGGGAAAAACGAACACTTAAATATTTTATTATGAAAGTCATTTCTCCCAATGTAGGTGGGCGCCAACAAAATATTTTCACACTTCCAAGAGAAAGTTGCTAGTTGAAATTTCGTGATTAGATACTGCCACAACGATAAAGCCTCTGTTTTACTGATTGCCATCATAATTCGTGTACCATATTCCTGTCACTCTCTCTTCTTCCACTTCTGTTTGTGCATCGGCATGTATACCTGAAGTATTATTGTTTGGTGTCGGTTTGCTGTCTGTTCCTGAACTGTAACGGAAACTCACCTAGTTTATTTTCTTATTCATAACGAATCCTAATTCCGTTATAACATCTTCTGTTGTTGTTGATATTACCTTATATTCGCCTGACCAGAAGTCCTATCTTCTTTTCCTTTCTTTACACTAATCCACTCTACATCTAGACTGAGCCTTTGTATTTTTCTTTTCACATTTTGTAGCTTCTCTACCACTTTCAGACTTTTGTCATTCCACGCTCCGACTCGTAGAATGTCGCCCTTTCGTTGGTTATCTAATTTTCTTCTCACAGTCACTTCCCCGTTGGCAGCCCCCTTCCAGAGATTCAAATGGGAAATTAATCCGAAACCTTTTGCGAATGCAGAGATCCTCATGACATTTTTTTAATTACAGGCCACATGTCCTGTCGATCCACATTGTGTGTCTTCAACGTAGTGGTTTTAATTGTCTTCTGCAGCCTCATGCCGTTTATCACTGGTGATTCTTTCGCCTTTAGGGAGAGTTTCCTATCCCAAGGACAAGTGTGCGGGCTGAACCTGTGCTCTTTTGAGTAGGCCCTTGGCAGAACGAGGCCGTAAGTCTTCGACCGCCACTGCTATTGATAAAATCTCTTTAACTTCCTTGTCAGTAACAGCTGTTGATTATCGCAGTATTTCTCCTCTGAATTCTTCTTTCAGCCTGAAACCAGTTCATAACACGCACTTATCTGGGGATTATTACCATACTTCTAGTGGTATACAAATGGATGAAATAACCGAACGATAGAATACAACTGTTACTTGTAATTCCGGTAATTTCTGTACAGAAATACTCGTGAGATATGAACTGGTGCTCTAAAATACGAGTACATTACGAACTGGATCATCATCATCATCATCATCATCATCATCATCATTTGTGTGCACACTATTAGTGTTAGGCATTCACTTTGTCTTTGCAAAATTCTGTACAATCTTTTGTTACCTTAGCTCGCATACCAAACCTCTCTCTTCTTGTTAAGTCTTCCAAAAAATTTTTAGAGCTCAACGTTTGATACGTTATCTGTATAACTATTTTTTGAGCTCTTGTAACATCTGATTCAACTCAAATTTTCGAGTTGTACCTAATTCACTTCCGTATAGCGATGTTCAATAGACATAAATTTACACAATTAGTTATTTTTAGTTCCATTTAATATTTAGACCTGAAAGAGTTCATTAGTCAAAGATTTCGATGTTCAATAGACATAAATTTACACAATTAATTATTTTTAGTTCCATTTAATATTTAGACCTGAAAGAGTTCATTAGTCAAAGATTTCTTCGGGTATCGTCATGTGGCTTTAATTTATTTCTCGTTTAGATGTTTATTACTTCCGACAAGTCGGTTTTTCATTTGTCTGCATTCCACCTTAAAATGCGATTAGCTGAAAGGGACAGCATCACAGTACATATGTTTGTTGACTAAGTTGTCTTGGTAGCGGAGTCAACTTAAATGGGAGGTGTGTGAAAAACTCAATTGTAGGAATTAAAAGAATGGAGGAGGGGATGTTCAGTAAGGGGGGGGGGGGAGGAAGGCATTGTCAGAGAGAATGATAAGTAGGGAGAGGGGTCTTTTAAGAGGCGGATAGAGGATGAAGAGGCATAGTGGGCTGGTGGAAAAGGAAGAGAGAGGCAGGAGAAAGAGAAAGAGCACGGACAGGAGCTGGAGGAGGAGGAGGAGGAGGAGGGTGGAAGAGGGCGGAGGTGTAGGAAGCAGTTGGGAGGCGGACAGGCGTAATAGGCAGCTGAAAAAGGATGCGGAGAGGAGGATGTAGACACAGAGAGGGAGGGGATAAGAGATTGATAGAGAGAGATGAGGGAGTTGGAAAGAGGGGTGGATGGGAGGAAACATACAAAGAGGCGACAGGAGGAGATGGAGTGAAATAGTGGGGGGAGGGGGGGGGGGGGCGAAGGAGATAGAAAGATGGATGAAGAAGGAGATTGAAAGAAAGGGGGACGGGGTGAGGGAGGAGGAGGAGACGTGTGCAATATATGTGCTGTTAGCTTCCGCGGCCGAAGCTGTGGGTAAAAACATGGCTTTGTTGTGTCTGGACAGTGTACTGCCTACTGGTAAATTAAATGGTTAGGCGCTCCTCTATATTGTTCGGCCGAAAGATACGGCGTGGTAGCCGCCGTCTGAGTCATCGAGCGTACTACAGGTTGTAAAAAGGAAGCGTCCTTAGGCTAGGTCGCAGCCTATAAACAGAAGAGGCTCGATAAGACGGCTGAGATAAGTGTATCGCGGCACAATTAATGCGGCGCGGCGGTATTGTGGTCATTAGGGCCCGCAGATAGCGGAGTCTGCCTGCGGCCGGCGCCGTGATACGCTATCGTCGCCGTGCCGCACACGCGCTCCGCCGCTATCGTGGGCCCCGAGATAATATTGTCGCTGCGCGGGACCATTCATGCATGGCACGCGACGCGGTGCCCATTCATTTCGCTGTTTCGGTTCCACGTCTTAATCACAACTTCTGCGAATCTGAGGAGGTGGACCTACACTGCCTCACAAAAAATAAAGTAATGCGCCCGATAGGGGAGGAGGGAATGAAGTGAAATTTCGGGGTTCAGAGGGTGTGTGACGTTAGTGATTACAAAATCGAGTCAAATGTACAAAGAACTTGGCAGTATCAGGCCACTTATCAGTATGACGCTGCACTTCGTCTGGCCTGGAGGCGTGCACTGATTCTGTTGGGGGTGTCATAAAGACAATGTAATCTCTCCTAAGGAAAGCTGATCCACAATCGTTGCAACTGGTTCTCTATATCCTGGACACAATTTCCGAGCTGGTCCCACACGTGTTTTATCGGGGACTGATGTGGGGATACTGCTGGCCATAGGAGTACCTCAGCATCGTGTATACAGTTCCTAGGGACATGTGGCATGTGGGGACGAGCGTTGTCCTGTTGAAAACTAGCACTAAGATAGTGTCGCATAAGAAGGAACACACAAGGACACAGGGTGTCCGTGACGTACTGTTTCGTCAGTTCGCTCACTATGACGCCAAAACTTTGAAAGAATGGGACCTTTCCCCAGGTCGCCACCATACTTGCCGAGGTAGTTCATCCGGGCTAGTCCAGAGGCGCAGTTCATCGCTGAACACACTTCGAAGCCAGCAGTCCATGCTTACCGGTTGCAACTCCACTCCAAACGCAGCCTTATGTGCTGTGGGGGTTAACGACGACATACGCATAGGACAGCACTGCGTTACTGCGGCTGCTGCTGTTGCCTGATCAATGGTGCGAGGTAACTCTCCTTCCTTGTGGTTGTCGCACGTGGTCGACCGGAACCTTTATGACGAGTACGCACACCCTTTTGGTCCCATTTAGTCCAACATCAGGCCACTGTCACACCCGACTTCCCCATAAATCCGGATAATGCACGATTCGAACAGACCTCCCACAAGGTCAGTTTCAAACTCTTGGGTGCACTTAACGCTGTTTCGCCCGAATATGCGACAAGCCTGTGTGCTTCAGTTACCGTCCAACATTTGACGCTGTTCGTACCCCTTATTTACCTTCCCAGGCCTGGTACCAACACTAAGACCAATTACTGTTGTAATGTTGATGCTTTAATTTGTTCTGAAAGTGGTGCTGATATTCAAGACAATAAAAGCGGGTTAAAAGCCGTGAGCTATATGGGGAAGTTAACCTTGCATTACTGAGTAACTGTTTCACCAGGTATCCAGTCTAGCTTACCAAATTTCCAACCAGACTAACATTAATTATAATCTTTTAATAGTCATCTTACGACAATCGGCGATATATACATAAAAAGAAATAAATCAGTTTACATTTGGACATTTATTTTAACATTGATCATTGTTCCGTTAAAATTTCAGCATATTACACTTGATTCATAACTAAACTGGTGCCTTATTTAGGACTGTGAAAATGTGAGTTTGTAATCTTACGGAACACATCAAATATGGAGCCAAGATTGGGAGACTGCATACAACACTGCATTCGTAAAATAACACACGAAGAACGTTGAAACATATGCAAGAGGAAATTAACCACAACCAACCGATTCAATTTTCATCCAAAGAAGTTACCTTCGTAGCTCGATCCTGTCCGTCATGAAATTACCACACACTGGTATACTAAATTCATACTATCTGTGAAATCTTCCCGAAAAGAATAGCTGAGGGCTACTTTGATGATTACAGCACATGCTTCACGTGGTCAACTTGGTTTACACGAAGAGTGTAACTCCACAGTAATTTTGATAATTAAAATAAATTAAATCGAAACGCAATTTGCAAAAGAAAAACCTCGAACAGGTTACTATCGTCTTACTATTAAACTGATGAGTCAAACAATTGTATTAGCACGTGGTACTGGTCTCACAAAGTACACCCCACGCGGGTTGAACATAAAGAAAAGTTGCTATATTGAAAGATTCTCAAGACGAGACGTTATAATCTCACGCACATTCGCATTTACGATTGATGGTCTAAGTTAGAGTTACGGATCATCCACACGTGGTTCCACTTTACTCACAAAGTAGTGACAAAACAATTACTGGAAGATATTTTGAACTTCACACTCGAATTACACTGCGTTGCAATTTAAGATAACATTAGATATTTTAGATCTAAACCTGAAATAAAGGTGATTAAATTTTCAGTTAGGCTGAACTTTAGAAATCCATTGTCCTACGGACTTAGCAGAGACGCACTTAGCCGGAGATCTTACCACTTCAGACGCTCGCCGCAGACTGACTGCCTGGGCCCCTATCGATTGTGCTTAACAGATACAGACAGAAGTGACCAGAGAGGCAGCTTCCTATACCAACATGACAAGGGACGGACAGGACCATACTAAGAATAGAAACCTCTCTGCTTTTAGAAAGCGTAGCTACCTGTTCCGACGTTGGTCCTACTGTTCTCTAGCAGACAGCCTTGTCTGCTACCATCAAGCATGCAACTAGAAATACATTTGCTCATTCATCCTCTCACACAGACGGGAAGGGGGATGAGAGTATCTTGTCATATACAGTATATAAAAGAAAGCGGATGTAGGTTCTGTATGAGACTGTGTGACATGAATTACGTATAAACTGTGTTTTAAAGTGTAGTAGTGTGACAGATCGTTCTTGTTTATGTGTAAAAGTAACACGTTCCACTGCTCAGTTTCCTCCCAGATAGTCAGAAACACCACAGCAAATTTAGAAGTGGAATGTATGCCGTAAATGACAACAGTTTTAAAACAATTAACATGAAAGGAATCCAACAGAGACCTTTCACTGTATTGCGCCTTGGTGGCCATTCTAGCTGTCAGAGTATTGCGCCTCTTATTTACATAGTCGCCGATGGTGTGTATGCGTACGAAGTTACACTGACATCCGACCATGTCTTCTAGGTACTGCACCGTTTTTGTCACGCAATGAATTCCGTGCGTCTGTGTGTTTCAGAAGGAGTCATTATATTTCACAAGCCTGTGGAGCACCTCCGAACCGTTATGAGTATGTCAGAGCATTTTTAACAATGAGTTGTCATACCGGTGGATTAGCCGTAAGAGACGTACGGATGTTGCGTTGAACAGTTGGCCCCGAAGGTAGCCTGATGCCAGGGTGTGTGATTTTGTGTGGGGTTGCCGAAGACGCCATATATTTGCCCCAACAACTCTGGGTGAACTGCGACAATGCACAGCAACAGTACTAACTGCAGTAACACCGAAAATGTTGGTAAAAGTATGACTAGAATTTGACTGTCGATTGGGTGTTGGACGTGAATCCGATGGACTGCGTATTGAAAGTTTGTGAAGGGTAAATGAAAACTCTAGTCCTAAATATACTTCCTCAAGGTTTTGAGTGGATGCATATAAAAGGTATGCCATCGTAAAATCGGATAATTTCTATTGAAAGTTAAAACTATGTAATCCAATACGTGAGTTAAAATTCACCTCAAATTCATGTAGAAGACATACTCTTGTGAGATGGCATGAATCTTTTTGAAACGCTCTTTATTTCACTGAGTAAGTTTACGTGATGGTTGAGGCACCAGATTCATGTTGAGGGAACTGGAGTTTAGTCCACAGTCGACCTTCCTATTAGTTTTCTCGTCGCTTCTGCAAAATCTGTTCAGGCGAATGACGACATTGTTTGTTACCCAAGTCCACAACCAAATATCTTCTCCACACCAACTATTGAAACTCTCCCTACTTTTCCTGCCTACCGTACTGGGAAGTTATTTCCAGAAAAGAAGTTCCGTGGAAACTGGTTTTCGATGGATAAGCGTAAGGTCACCACGAGGAGACAGGCAGCGGCATAATGCACTGTTGTTTCAAAAAGACTTTCAGCTTTATTGAGAACCATTTTGCAAGAAACATTTTCACAAGGTAATTTGAAAGTACTTAGGAGACCGAAACCTGTTGAGTCAGAGTGCTCAAGAATGCCAACCTCATCTAACAACTGACTCATTCCATTCGACTAAAGTAATCAGAAGATTTAAGTTCCTGGTACCTAGCAGTGATAAATGAATCTAAGGGGACACTGTAGAATTGCTTCTTTCATCTCCAGTTCACACAACATTTATAAATGTCATGAATAACATCGAAACTGCCGTGAGGTTGGTGGTGGCTGATGCTGCTCCCGAGTATGAATCACTGTCGTCTCGCTCACTACGAAAGAAAATTCCTCATACCAACAGTGACGTAATATTTCTAAAGTAAATACGGAGTAGTGATGCAGAGACAATATATAAGTCGGGAAAGAGAAGACTTGGAAATTTAGTGTTACAAAAGGCATGTTATAGATGAAAGTGAAACAATTATGAAAGGGGAGATTTTTAGAATAAAGGCGAAAATAAGAACGCCCAGTAACGTTTCCAGAATTAGTTGGTTCAAATGGCTCTGAGCACTATGCGACTTAACTTTTGAGGTCATCAGTCGCATAGAACTTAGAACTAATTAAACCTAACAAACCTAAGGACATCACACTCATCCATGCCCGAGGCAGGATTCGAACCTGCGACCGTGGCGGTCGCTCGGCTCCAGACTGTAGCGCCTAGAACTGCACGGCCACTCCGGCCGGCCCAGAATTAGTGGAACACGTCGGAAGATCTCCAGTATTAGTCAAGTTTCTAGTAGGGTGATTGGCAGAGGGGCAAAAATTGCTTTCGGTAATACAAAGTGGAGTAATTAAAAAATGTTTGAAGGGCTTAGGCGGCGATGTGTGCGTGCATGTTTTGGGTGGCAAGACTCCTACACAACCTGATCAAAAGTGTCCAGACTCCATATTAGTGGACATTGATATGTGATGAGTCCACCCTTTGCGTTTATAACGTCTTGAACTGCACTGTGGCCCATTTTTCCTCAAAAGGCAAAACCAGATAAGGCATTGATGTTGGACGCTGTGGTCTGGAGCAAAGTCGACGTTGTAATTCATCCCCAGGGGTGTTGCTTTAGGTTTATATCGGGACTCTGGGCAGGCCAGTTGTCATGTTGATACAGTGATCATCTCCGAACTGTTCCTCTGCTGTACGCAGTACAAAATGCCTTCGGCATTTAGCGCTTGCTTAAGCGCAGTAATGGAACCACACCCGACTACGAAAAACAACTGTCCACCGCTACGCTCTCTTTTCCATTCTTCACCGCTGGCACAACACATAATAGTAGGTACCATTCTTTAGGTATTCGTCAAATTCAAAACCTACAGTGGGATTGACACAGTTTGCAGTGTGATACTTCACTCGATCTCACTCGTTCGTCCTCCAGTATCCAGTGGCGTCGCTCTTCGCACCATTTTGTGTCACATAACATTGGCTATATAAGTTTTTGGTCTACCAGAAGCTGCTCGACCATTGTACCCCATTCTTCTTAACTCCTTACTTACAGTCATTGTGCTAGATTAACTGCTGATAATACACTACTGGGCATTAAAATTACTACACCAAGAAGAAATGCAGATGATAAATGGGTATTCATTGGACAAATATATTATACTAGAACTGACACGTGATTACACTTTCACGCAATTTGGGTGCATAGATCCTGAGAAGTAAGTACGCAGAACAACCCCCTCTGGCCGTAATAACGACCTTGATACGTCTGGGCAATGCGTCAAATAGAGCTTGAATGGCGTGTACAGGTACAGCTGCCCTTGCAGCTTCAACACGATACCACAGTTCATCAAGAGTAGTGACTGGCATATTGTGACGAGCCAATTGCTCGGCCACCATTGACCAGACGTTTTCAATTGGTGAGAGATCTGGAGAATGTGGTGGTCAGGGCAGCAGTCGAACATTTTCTGTATCCAGAAAGGCCCGTACAGGACCTGCAACATGCGGTCGGGCATTATCCTGCTGAAATGTAGCGTTTCGCAAGGATCAAATGAAGGGTGGAGCCACGGGTCGTAACACATCTGAAATGTAACGTCCACTGTTCAGTGCCGTCAGTGCGAACAAGAGGTGACAGAGACGTGTAACCAATGGCACCCCATACCATCACGCCGGGTGATACGCCAGTATGGCGATGACGAATACACGCTTCCAATGTGCGTTCACCGCGATGTCGCCAAACACGGATGCGACCATCATGATGCTGTAAACAGAACCTGGATTCATCCGAAAAAATAACGTTTTGCCATTCGTGCACCCAGGTTCGTTGTTGACTACACCATCGCAGGCCCCCCCAGGGGGTCCACAACTCTTTCGTGGATACGTGCGTGGCGAGCACGGGGCCCCGAGCCATTGCAGCCTTCTTTCTCTCCCGGGCTGCATTTCCTTTCCCTTCCCCTCCTTTCCCCTCCATACCCCTTTCCCCTCGCCCTCTCCTCTCCCTCTATTGGTGTCCTTGCTTATGTTGGCCCCCGCTATCCTCCTGGTTCTGTTGGTTTTACACTCTGGCTTTGTTGCGTAATCATCTCCTCCTTTTGGCATTCCTTGGTCCCCCTCTGGGGTTTGACCTCCATTCCAAAATTTCTCTTTCCGTAGTGTGAGCCATTTGGGGAAGAGCACCTTACCTAGTGTCTCCGACGTGTGCCCTCCTAGTATATTCCACCTTTTCTTCTACGTCGTTGTCTGATGCTAGGGTGCATAGCCAGCACGGTAGCCAGCCCGTGTGGTGGGGTCGCTATGTACCCTTTTGGTTGAGCCCCCTGAACACACAGGGATCACACTTCTGATACCTGAGCTGTGACCTCCTCATGCATGCCTTGGAGTGGTTGCTCGTCCTCCTGGAGCATCGGAACTCCCGGCAATGGCCGCCGTGCCAGACGGCCCTTGCTGTGGCTGGGTGGCGCCCGTGAGGAGAGCCCCTGATCGGAGTGGGTGGTATCAGGGCGGACGCTATGCAGATGAAACGCATAAGGGTCCAAACCTCTGGCCGCTCTTCTGCGGCCGTCTCTCTGCGTGGTACTGATTCCTCAAGTGCTGCTTCTCTTGCCCCTTCGGCCTTCCCTTCCGTGGCTACCCCCTGGGAGGAGGGTCAGGCCCGTCGTCTAGGGGCAAAACCTTTCCCCCGTTATCTAGTTTGCACCAGGACTGATGGAGATACTTTCACCAGTGTCAAACCTTTATTCTTTGTGGAACACATTGAAGACAAGTTCGGCGAAGTGGACTCCCTGAGCAAGATGCGGTCGGGTTCATTACTGATAAAAACTGCTTCGGCTGCCCAATCTGCGGCCCTTCGTGCCTGTACCCATCTTGGCACAATTCCCGTGTCCATTACCCCTCACCAGTCTCTAAATATGGTACAAGGTGTGATTTTTCACAGAGACCTCATCCTTCAAACTGATGAGGAACTTCGGGACAATCTCGGACGGCGGGGTGTTCACTTTGTTCGGCGTGTTCAGAAGGGTCCTAAAGATAATCGTATTGATACTGGTGCCTTTATCCTGGCCTTTGAAGGGGATACCCTTCCTGAGAAAGTTAAGATTATGGTCTATCGCTGTGATGTGAAGCCGTACATCCCACCTCCTATGCGGTGTTTTAAGTGCTTGCGTTTTGGCCACATGTCTTCTCGCTGTACCCAGGACCCTCTCTGTGGTGACTGTGGACGTCCACTCCATGAGGGGAGTCCCTGTGTTCCCCCTCCTGTTTGTGTAAATTGTCATGGTAGTCATTCTCCACGTTCAGCAGATTGCCCAGTCTATAAGAAAGAAAAAAAGATACAAGAGTATAAGTCTCTTGATCGTTTAAGCTACACAGAGGCCCGTAAGAAATACGCACGATTGCACCCTGTGTCCATGACATCTAGTTACGCCTTGGTTACATCTTCATCCCTTCCTCCCCCTTCCTTACCCCCCTCCCGGACCCCTCTCCTTCCCCCCTCCCCTGTGGCTCCCACACCTTCTCCTCTGGGCGCCGCTCCCCCTCCCCAGCCGGAGAAGTGTCCCACTCCTTCGGCGTCTGCCGGTCAAGGGCGCCTCTCCCGGGATGCCCCTTCCCGGCACCTTCCAGGTCAAAGGTCTGCTGCAGCGCGGCGACCGCGAGAGCCGCGGTCTATCGGCCCCCAGGTCGCCCGGTCTCTTTCTGTTCCTGATCTTGCTGCAGCTGGCTCCATTATGCCACACAGCCCTCCTCGATCTCAGCCTGAAAAGAAGAAGAAACATAAGTCCCGGGACAAAGAGCCTCTGGTGTCACCGGAGGTCCCTTCCCCGGCTTCACAACCGGATTCTGACCTGTCGTTTATGGATGTCGCCCCCTCCTTGTCGGTGACGGGTGGGGACCCGGCGGTATGACTGGATTTAGCGTGTTCAGCCCTCATTTAAACCATCGTTCTGTGGTTCTCCAATGGAATTGTAATGGCTACTATCGTCACCTTCCGGAATTGAAATCCCTTCTTTCGTCCTACTCAGCAGCTTGTGTGGTTCTCCAGGAATCTCATTTTACTGATGCTCACTCACCGACCCTCCGTGGGTTCCGTGTTTTCTGTCGAAATCGGGTCGGACCCTTGCGGGCTTCTGGTGGCGTTTGTACGTTGGTCCGTACAGACATTGCTAGCACGTGGATTCCTCTCCAAACTACGTTGGAAGCAGTTGCTGTTAGGGTCCACTTAGACTCTGCAGTCACAGTATGCAATCTTTATCTCCCTCCTGACAGGACTCTTACACCTGCTGCCTTAACCACCCTTCTTCAGCAACTTCCTCCTCCCTTCCTCCTCCTTGGGGATTTTAATGCTCATCATCCTTTGTGGGGCAGTGCCTTTCCATCTAGACGAGGTCTTCTTATCGACCAATTTATTGCAGACCACGACCTGTGCCTTCTTAATGATGGCTCCCCTACTCATTTCAGTGCTGGTCATGGTACCTTTTCTGCCATTGATCTTTCTCTTTCTTCTCCCTCTCTCCTCCCTTCATTACACTGGTCGCCACACGACGACCTTTGTGATAGTGACCATTTCCCGTTGATTATCACGCTCCCTTCCCGCTCCCCGATGGAGAGGTTACCTCGTTGGTCTTTCCACCGTGCCGATTGGCCTCTATATACTGCACAGGTCGAGTTTTCTCCCTCTTTGTCGGGTTGTATTGATGACGTCCTACGTGACGTGTCTGACGCGATTGTTCGCGCTGCTAACCTTGCTGTCCCGCGCTCATCTGGACAATTTCGTCGTCGGCAAGTCCCGTGGTGGAGTACGGCCATTGCCATTGCCATCCGTGATCGCCGTCGAGCTTTGCAACACTTTAAGAGGCACCCATCTGTAGCCAGCCTTTCTACCTTTAAGCGCCTTCGCGCTAAAGCCCGTTATTTAATCAAACAGAGCAAGCGGATATGTTGGGAACGATTCGTTTCTTCCCTTGGTTCCACTGTCCCTCTGTCACGGGTATGGGCTACACTTCGCTCTCTCCAAGGTTGCCATCGGCAGTCCACCCTCCCAGGCCTTCACCTCCCAGATGGCATTTGTACGGACCCATTAGTTCTCGCAGAACATCTTGCGACCCATTTTGCAGTGGCATCAGCGTCGGCCTCCTATCCAGCTGCTTTCCTTCATCAAAAACAGCAGGCTGAAGCTGTCACCTTATGTTTCACCACTTGTGAGTCAGAATCTTACAACGAACCTTTCACTGAATGGGAATTTCTTTCTGCTCTATCTGCTTCTCATGATACGGCTCCTGGCCCAGATTCCATTCATAACCAGCTGCTTCAACATCTCAGTGCTCCACAACGGCACCATCTTCTTCGGGTGTTTAACCGTATCTGGCTCCGGGGTGACTTCCCTTCTCAGTGGAGGGATAGCATTGTGGTTCCTGTCCTTAAGCCTGGTCAGAACCCCCTATCTGTTGACAGCTATCGGCCAATTAGTTTGACCAATGTTGGTTGTAAGTTACTTGAACGGCTGGTAGCCCGTCGGCTCACTTGGGTCCTCGAATCTCGGGATCTATTGTCCCCTTACCAGTGTGGCTTTCGAGAGGGACGATCTCCAATCGATCATTTGCTTCGCTTGGAATCCGCAGTTCGGCAGGCTTTTTCCCAGCGCCGCCATTTGGTTGCAGTGTTTTTTGACCTTCGCAAGGCCTATGACACGGCCTGGCGCCATCACATCTTACTAACCCTTCATCAGTGGGGTCTTCGGGGCCCACTCCCGATTTTTATCCGCCAGTTCCTGATCCATCGGTCATTCAGAGTTCGAGTTGGTACTGCTTTTAGTTCTCCACGGACCCAGGAGACGGGCATCCCACAGGGTTCTGTCTTGAGTGTCCTTCTTTTCCTCATTGCTATCGATGGACTTGTGGCCTCTGTCGGTCCCTTGGTCGCCCCTGCCCTGTATGTGGATGATTTCTGCATTTGGTTTAGTTCCTCCTCGATGCCCCATGCAGAACGGCAGCTCCAGGTGGCTATACGGCGTGCCTCTGCATGGACCCTCTCCCACGGGTTTCAATTCTCTCCTTTAAAATCGCGGGTGGTCCACTTCTGTCGCCGTACTACGGTCCACCCTGATCCAGAGCTCTATCTCGCTGCACAAAGATTGCCTGTGGTTCCACAGTTTCGTTTCCTAGGTCTTCTTTTCGACAACAAGCTCACTTGGCTGCCCCATATCAGACTCCTGAAGGTAGGATGTTTCCGTAAACTCAATGTCCTTCGCTTCCTTTCCCACTCCTCCTGGGGTGCGGACCGTTCCCTCCTCCTCCGTCTTTATCGTGCTCTAGTTCTGTCACGTTTGGACTATGGTTGTCAAGTTTATGGTTCAGCTGCTCCTTCCACGCTGCACGTGCTGGATCCAGTCCACCATCGTGGTATCCGTTTGGCCACCGGTGCCTTCCCTACTAGCCCTGTTGATAGTCTCCTGGTTGAAGCTGGGATCCCCCCCCTTTCTGTTCGGCGGTCCCAGCTTCTGGTGTCTTATGCCCTTACTATCCGTTCTACTCCCGCTCATCCTTCCTATTCTATCCTATTCCCAGACCATGGACGTCGCCCGCCTGACTCCCGCCCTCGGGCGGGTTTACCGGTTGGGCTGCGCCTTGCGTCTCTTACCCGTGATTTTCGGCTTCCTTCTTTGTCCTGTCTTCCTCGCTCCCTCCCCTCCACCCCTCCTTGGTTAGTTCCTCGGCCTCGAATTCGGATGGATCTCCGCCGCGGTCCGAAAGATTCCATCCCCCCGGTGGTGTTCCGTTCCTTTTTCCGCCAAATTTTATGGGAGTTTCGGGATGCTGTTGTTTTTTACACTGATGGTTCTAAATCTGCTGATCATGTTGGGTATGCCTTCACGTCCTTTGTTGGAACGGAAAATCATCTACTGCCACCCTCATGTGGGGTGTTTACTGCGGAATTGATGGCAATTTCCCGGGCCCTTAACTTTATTAAACAATCCCAACACAACCGCGTTTTGTTATGTACGGACTCGATGAGTGGCCTTCTTGCTATTGACCGGTGTTTTTCGCGCCATCCCTTGGTCTCTGCCATCCATGACCATCTCGCTGATCTTCACCGTGCTGCTTGTTCCATTGACTTCCTATGGGTCCCGGGCCATGTGGGTATCCCGGGTAATGAGCTCGCTGATCGTTTGGCTGGGGGAGCAGTTACTTACCCCCCGTTTTCTGTAACCCCTCCTGCAGCGGATTTACGGCTTCACATCAAATCCCACTTTGCACAGTCATGGGCCAATTCTTGGGAGGCTACTCCACTGTCTAATAAACTTCGTGCCATTAAGGTGAATACAGGCCCATGGCGTTCTTCCTTTAGCCTCTCCCGCAAGGACTCGACCACACTGTGTCGTCTCCGCATTGGCCATACCAGGCTGACCCATGGTTTCCTTTTGCGTGATGAGCCACCCCCGCTATGTGGTTGTGGAGCCTTCCAGTCAGTGGCCCACATTTTGGTTGAATGCCCCCTTCTTTTGGCTCTGCGTGCTAAGTACAGACTCCCCCACACTTTACCTTTGATGTTGGCTGACGATTCCCGGATGGTCTCTCTGGTTCTAGGTTTCCTCCGGGAGAGTGGTTTTTATTCTCAGTTTTAAAGTTTTTAATCTCCCTCTGGTGTTGGGGCAGGGCGGTGAGTGTTTGGGTGTCTCCCACTGTCGGCAGTGTTCAGAGATTCCCGATTCACCTCCCTGACCGGAATCCTCTTTTCTTTCCCTTTTACTCTGTTTTCACCCCTTCTTTTTAAGGCTTGGTTAGTTTTTCTATTCCCATACGTACTTTCTGCATTATAGCAGTTGTACCTTTTAAGGCACAGGTGGTCTTGCCTATGCTGTTTCAGCATAGTGTTGGGTTCGTTCTCTTGCCAACTTCCCTCATTTGTTTTTACTAATGACAACGTGACTGCCCTTTTACGTTTCCCCTTTATCCGTTTTATTTTTCTGACTATACTGAGATGTCCCGTTAGCAGAATGGAGTCTATTTGAAACAAGGGACTGATGACCTTGCTGTTTGGTCCCTTTAACCTCAAACAACCAACCAACCAACCAACCAACCATCGCAGGCGCTCCTGTCTGTGATGCAGCGTGAAGGGTAACCGCAGCCATGGTCTGCGAGCTGATAGTCCATGCTGCTGCAAACGTTGTCGAACTGTTCGTGTAGATGGTTGTTGTCTTGCAAACGTCCCCATCTGTTGACTCAGGGACCGAGACGTGCCTGCAGGATCCTTAACAGCCATGCGGATAAGATGCCTGTCATCTCGACTGCTAGTGGTACGAGGCCGTTGGGATCCAGCACGGCGTTCCGTATTACCCTCCTGAACCCACCGATTCCATATTCTGCTAACAGTCATTGGATCTCGACCAACGCGAGCAGCAATGTCGCGATACGGTAAACCGAAATCGCGATAGGCTACAATCCGACCTTTATCAAAGTCGGAAACGTGATGGTACGCATTTCTCCTCCTTACACGAGGCATTACAACAACGTTTCACCAGGCAACGCCGGTCAACTTCTGTTTGTGTATGAGAAATCGGTTGGGAACTTTCCTCATGTCAGCACGCTGTAGGTGTCGCAAGCGGCACCAACCTTGTGTGAACGCTCTGAAAAGCTAATGATTTGCATATCACAGCATCTTCTTCCTGTCGGTTAAATTTCGCGTCTGTAGCACGTCATCTTCGTGATGTAGCAATTTTAATGGGCAGTTATGTACTTTGGAACTAAGGAGTCATTCCTACCACAGGTTTCATGCGATTTTGCCCGACCACCCTCACCAGTGCTCGGTGGTCCCTGTCCGTTGGTAAATGATGTCTGTCTAGTCTTGGTTAGCTGTGGTTCCACCTCGCATTCACACCACCAACAGTCCATGCAGGTCTCTCTAGAAGGTCTGGAATGTCCCTGGCGGATCTATTACTCAGGTGACTTCCGATAAGGAGTTCACGCTGTCGAAGTGACTGAGCTCTCCTGATCGTCCCATTCAGCAGTTACTGCTTCGCTACTGACAGTATGATGCTCCTCGCCTCCTTTTTTTACTGGCTGGTCCGCCTCTCACTACATCTAGTGGTAAATGGCTCATTAAATAGGGGTGTCCGGATGCTTTTTATCAGATTGTATTGTATTGTATTGTATTGTATTGTACGTTAACCGGGAGCCTAGAAAAGACGGAGAGCCTCCGTCGCCTCCGCAGCCGCAGTGGTCCACAACCCCACGATGACTACCGCAGTCCACATAACTCCTCCGCCGCCCCACATCGAACCACTCTTTCAGGGTTATTGTGCGGTTCGGCCCCAGGTGACCCCCCCCCCCCCCCCCCCCATGGAACGTCTCACACCAGACGAGTGTAACCCCTATGTTTGCGTGGTAGAGTAAAGGTGGTGTACGCGTACGTGGAGAACTTGTTTGCGCAGCAATCGCCGACATGGTGTAGCTGAGGCGGAATAAGGGCAACCAGCCCGCATTCGCCGAGGCAGATGGAAAACCACCTAAAAACCATCCACAGACTGGCCGGCTCACCGGATCTCGACACAAATCCGCCGGGCGGATTCGTGCCGGGGACCAGGCGCTCCTTCCCAATAAGGAAAGCCGTGCGTTAGACCGCACGGCAAACCGGCCTGACTTTTATCAGATAGCATGACAGCAGATCAGGCAGTATGGAATAGAATTACTGGGAGAGACAGTACGAGGGTATTCGGAAAGTAAGGTCCGATTAGGCGCAAAATTGAAACCACCATGAAAATCCGATGGACCTTTGCACAGATGTGTTGAGCAGTGTCTTTAGTGTGCCTGTCGATCGCTTCACGTGGCTCTTTCCAGTTCAGAGCGCAAAGTGATCATGTAGAAATGCCTAAAATAACAGTGTCTCCCGCCAAGTATGTGGATACAGTGAGAGATTTCGCCTGAAGCTACGCTGCCCACATAAAATAGATGTCATGCGTTCCTTTCTTGGAGACAATTTTCAAGCGCATTCTGCACGGCCAATGAAGACGCTCCTGCAGCGTTTTCGATGAGAAGTGTTTGATCACCCACAATACAGCTCTTAATTGGCTCGCTCCGTCGTTCATCTCTGCTCACATGAACTGCTGACCCCAAAGACAACATTTTGGCACAAACAAAGGTAGGTCAGCGTATAGAATTGGCGGAAAGCACAGGCGGCTGCTTTCTGTGACGGCGGTAGCTGGAAGGTGTGGCTAGCTGCAACGAATAAAAAAATTTTGATTTTTCACTGTGGTTTTCATTTCGCGACCGATCAGACCTTACTTTCCGAACAGCCCTAGTACATTGCCTTAAGCTATCGGACACGTCGTCAGTAGACCAGAGATCAAACCTACGAAGAAACCTCCGGTTTAGGTTTACTGGAATTTCCGTAAGTCACTTATCAACGCTGTGATGGTTCCTCTACCAAGATGCAACTAGTTTCCTTTGCAGTTTCTATCAAATTCAAGAGTGTTCTCAATGCTTTGACCCTGTGTTGAGTGATGGCTACGTTCTCATCTTTCTTTCTTCTGAGCGAGTGGAGTCAACCTTAACCACTTCAGCATTCTCCTTCAGGTCGTTAGAGAGAAAGAGAGTACCGGCAGACTACTGCTGTTACTCGGATCATAACAGTCTTCCAGCAATTCTGGATTGCCGTAACTCGAGCTCTGAGTTAAGTTCGTCTTGTTTTTGCTCAGCGGTATGCTCGAGATTAGAGCGGACGCTCCCCTGCGAGGAAAACAGCTCGCCCAGTGGCTGCGGCGGCGTCTGGAGTCCAGCTGCGCGCCTTGACAGCGGGCACCAAGCCGCGCCGGCGCTGCCCCTGGTCTCTGGAGGACGCAGCTCTGGGGACCTGCAGCCCGGCTCGTGCCACGGCTTGGCTGCTGTAGCGATAGTCCGTCTTCCTGTCTGCCCGCCTGTCACACCCCGGCCTGTACGCTGTTTGTTTGGAACCCTTCTTGGAGACGGACCTCCTCAAAGTCCCACTGGAAATGCTGCGTGGTTTGCACGCGGTTTCCTGCTGTTCTTGGTATGACAGTTCAGAAATCCCCAAGGACGTGTATGCTGTTAATAAAAACAGTGACAGTTTATCGTAACGGCTCCTCTCTCACTTTTGACCTGGATGAAAAGAATTTGTCTTGGTTAGTGGGCAAGATAAATACTGGTAGGCCATCGGGATCTCGTATACTACCCAGTAACAAGCCGTGGGAAGTCATGGACTACGACCCTACTTGCAGAGAGCCACTGATGTGGGTGGATACTAGGGAAAAGGTGGTAGAAATCGCAACACAAATAAGATTTAGTAACACAGAGAGATTCTGAAATTAGTACCGTCCCACGTAATTTTAACCGAGGCCAACCTCCACTGACATACGTACTCAGAGAACGACATATAGAAAGAGAACTGACATGTAACTACACAAGTTTAACTCGATAACGGTTAGGAGAGAAAATATTTAACCATGAGAACTAGGATTCCGTTACAAAAAGAGGTTCAGACTTAGGTCTATCTTATCCATGTCTGGCGCTGCTGATCTCCCGCAGTATCGCGATACTTGCGATTGCCAACCACCGTAACGTCGATTGAATACGAGCAACATTATTACACTGTACCGAAGTGTCGAACGCTAAACTTTACCGCCACGTGGCGGAGCGTACGTATAGACAATACACGGACAAGAGACGGTGGACGACGAGCCGGCAGCTGGTGGGTCTACCAAGATGACGTTGCAGAAAGTCCTGGAGCGCGATGCTCAGAGGTTTTGTAAGTTGCTCGGCACCTCACACTAGTGTGACTAAGGCGGAGAAAAGTAAATCCGGTGCCAACTTACGGGTGGTCAAGAAGCTAGCTGTCGCCAGCTGAGCCACAGAACTGGATGCTTCCTTCTTGCCCCAGAAGTTTCCTAACCTGGACCAGCCTCGGCCGTTGGAACGGCGGCTTTTCTGTATTTGTGCGCGTGTCAAGACCAAGGAGACGCTCCGTTTGAACTTAAATCTTTTTAACGGCCTCCGTCACATTAAGAAATTCATTTACTACTCTCAAAACGACGGTAGCCGAAATCTGTTTACAGATTTTGTTTCCTGTACAGGTACCTTTTGTGATTATTTGTAAGCTTTAATTTGCTGTTGAATTTTTAGATACAGCGAAATACAACTAATAGGCAAATTATGGATAGAACAGAGGTTTGTTCCCCATCAAAACGTCCTAGACCTGTCACCTGACTGCATATTCGTTAGCTACTTCTCGACTCAACCCTTGTTCTTGGCCTTCGCGGGCTCCCACGCGCTCGCTACGGCACGTGGCGTTCTTTACAGGGTTCGTAACACGATGAGCTCCTGTTCGGCTCGAGTTCAGTAATCGCTGGTTTTAGTGAGTCACCGCCTAGCGAAAGTAGCCACGTATCCATTGAAATAGATCAGCACCTTTTTTTCTACCAGTTAGCTGTTGCTTATTCTCTGGTGACCTTGAACAGTGACATACTGAACATAATTTTCTAGCTTTCAAGGAAGAAACTTCACAGTTTTCCTCCATCGTCGATTAAGAATAACTAGTACACCGCAGTCACCACCATTCCCTTTCGATCACACTATCATTTGCTAACATTGTTTGCCTTTGAGTTATGTTGTTGTGGTCTTCAGTCCTGAGACTGGTTTGATGCAGCTCTCCATGCTACTCTGTCCTGTGCAAGCTTCATCATCTCCCACTACTTACTGCAACCTACATCCTTCTGAATCTGCTTAGTGTATTCATCTCTTGGTCTCCCTCTACGATTTTTACCCTCCACGCTGCCCTCCAATACTAAATTTGTGATCCCTTGATGCCTCAAAACATGTCCTACCAACCGATCCCTTCTTCTAGTCAAGTTGTGCCACAAACTTCTCTTCTCCCCAATCCTATTCAATACCTCCTCATTAGTTACGTGATCTACCCACCTTATTTTCAGCATTCTTCTGTAGCACCACATTTCGAAAGCTTCTATTCTCTTCTTGTCCAAACTAGTTATCGTCCATGTTTCACTTCCATACATGACTACACTCCATACAAATACTTTCAGAAACGACTTCCTGACACTTAAATCTATACTCGATGTTAACAAATTTCTCTTCTTCAGAAACACTTTCCTTGCCATTGCCAGTCTACATTTTATATCCTCTCTACTTCGACCATCATCAGTTATTTTACTCCCTAAATAGCACAACTCCTTTACTACTTTAAGTGTCTCATTTCCTAATCTAATTCCCTCAGGATCGCCCGATTTAATTTGACTACATTCCATTATCCTCGTTTTGCTTTTGTTGATGTTCATCTTATATCCTCCTTTCAAGACACTGTCCATTCCGTTCAACTGCTCTTCCAAGTCCTTTGCTGTCTCTGACAGAATTACAATGTCATCGGCGAACCTCAAAGTTTTTACTTCTTCTCCATGAATTTTAATACCTACTCCGAATTTTTCTTTTGTTTCCTTTACTGCTTGCTCAATATACAGATTGAAAAACATCGGGGAGAGGCTACAACCCTGTCTCACTCCCTTCCCAACCACTGCTTCCCTTTCATGCCCCTCGACTCTTATAACTGCCATCTGGTTTCTGTACAAATTGTAAATAGCCTTTCGCTCCCTGTATTTTACGCCTGCCACCTTCAGAATTTGAAAGAGAGTATTCCAGTTAACATTGTCAAAAGCTTTCTCTAAGTCTACAAATGCTAGAAACGTAGGCTTGCCTTTTCTTAATCTTTCGTCTAAGATAAGTCGTAAGGTTAGTATTGGCTCACGTGTTCCAACATTTCTACGGAATCCAAACTAATCTTCCCCGAGGTCCGCTTCTACCAGTTTTTCCATTCGTCTGTAAGGAATTCGCGTTAGTATTTTGCAGCTGCGACTTATTAAACTGATAGTTCGGTAATTTTCTCATCTGTCAACACCTGCTTTCTTTGGGATTGGAATTATTATATTCTTCTTGAAGTCTGAAGGTATTTCGCCTGTCTCATACATCTTGCTCACCAGGTGGTAGAGTTTTGTCAGGACTGGCTCTCCCAAGGCCATCAGTAGTTCTAATGGAATGTTGTCTACTCCCGGGGCCTTGTTTCGACTCAGGTCTTTCAGTGCTCTGTCAAACTCTTCACGCAGTATCTTATCTCCCATTTCGTCTTCATCTACATCCTCTTCCATTTCCATAATATTTTCCTCAAGTACATCGCCCTCGTATAAACCCTCTATATACTCCATCCACCTTTCTGCCTTCCCTTCTTTGCTCAGAACTGGGTTGCCATCTGAGCTCTTGATATTCATACAAGTGGAGGAGGAGGAGATTACTGTTTAACGTCCCGTCGACAACGAGGTCATTAGAGACGGAGCACAAGCTCGGATTAGCGAAGGATGGGGAAGGAAATCGGCCGTGACCTTTCTAAGGAACCATCCTGGCATTTGCCTGAAGCGATTTAGGGAAATCACTGAAAACCTAAATCAGGATGGGCGGACGCGGGATTGAACCGTCGTCCTCCCGAATGCGAGTCCAGTGTGCTAACCACTGCGCCACCTCGCTCGGTATACAAGTGGTTCTCTTATCTCCAAAGTTCTCTTTAATTTTCCTGTAGGCAGTATCTATCTTACCCCTAGTGAGACAAGCCTCTACATCCTTACATTTGTCCTCTAGCCATCCCTGCTTAGCCATTTTGCACTTCCTGTCGATCTCATTTTTGAGACGTCTGTATTCCTTTTTGCCTGCTTCATTTACTGCATTTTTATATTTTCTCCTTTCATCAATTAAATTCAATATTTCTTCTGTTACTCAAGAATTTCTATTAGCCCTCGTCTTTTTACCTAATGATCGTCTGCTGCCTTCACTACTTCATCCCTCAGAGCTACCCATTCTTCTTCTACTGTATTTCCTTCCCCCATTCCTGTCAATTGTTCCCTTATGCTCTCCCTGAAACTCTCTGCAACCTCTGGTTCTTTCAGTTTATCCAGGTCCCATCTCCTTAAATTCCCACCTTTTTGCAGTTTCTTCAGTTTCAATCTGCAGTTCATAACCAATAGATTGTGGTCAGAATCCACATCTGCTCCTGGAAATGTCTTACAATTTAAAACCTGGTTCCTAAATCTGTCTTACCATTATATAATCTATCTGATACCTTTTAGTATCTCCAGGATTCTTCCAGGTATACAACCTTCTTTTATGATTCTTGAACCAAGTGTTAGCTATGATTAAGTTATGCTCTGTGCAAAATTCTACAAGGCGGCTTCCTCTTTCATTTCTTCCCCCCAATCCATATTCACCTACTATGTTTCCTTCTCTCCCTTTTCCTACTGCCGAATTCCAGTCACCCATGACTATTAAATTTTCGTCTCCCTTCACTATCTGAATAATTTCTTTTATCTCATCATACATTTCATCTATTTCTTCATCATCTGCAGAGCTAGTTGGCATATAAACTTGTACTACTGTAGTAGGCATGGGCTTTGTGTCTATCTTGGCCACAATAATGCGTTCACTATGCTGTTTGTAGTAACCCACCCGCACTCCTATTTTTTTATTCATTATTAAACCTACTCCTGCATTACCCCTATTTGATTTTGTGTTTATAACCCTGTAGTCACCTGACCAGAAGTCTTGTTCCTCCTGCCACCGAACTTCACTAATTCCCACTATATCTAACTTTAACCTATTCATTTCCCTTTTTAAATTTTCTAACCTACCTGCCCGATTAAGTGATCGGACATTCCACGCTCCGATCCGTAGAACGCCAGTTTTCTTTCTCCTGATAACGACGTCCTCTTGAGTAGTCCCCGCCCGGAGATCCGAATGAGGGACTATTTTACCTCCGGAATATTTTACCCAAGAGGACGCCATCATCATTTAATCATACAGTAAAGCTGCATGTCCACGGGAAAAATTACGGCTGTAGTTTCCCCTTGTTTTCAGCCGTTCGCAGTACCAGCACAGCAAGGCCGTTTTGGTTAATGTTACAAGGCCAGATCAGTCAATGATCCAGACTGTTGCCCTTGCAACTACTGAAAAGGCTGCTGCCCCTCATCAGGAACCACATGTTTGTCTGGCCTCTCAACAGATACCCCTCCGTTGTGGTTGCACCTACGGTACGGCCATCTGTATCGCTGAGGCACGCAAGCCTCCCCACCAACGGCAAGGTCCATGGTTCATGGGGGGGCCTTTGAGTTATAGCATACGGAAATTCTCAAGGAGACTATAAGGCATTAGTTTTTGTGGACCAGGAGCGAAGGTAAACAACGAAGAGATGCTGGATGGAAAACAGTTTCATACGAAGTCTATAGGCAATAGAGGTTCTTCTAGAATTTTGCAGAAGCAGTCGTGCGGGGAGGACTTACTGTCACGAGCGAGAGCAGCCTTCGACAAGGACGAGAAGTGGCCCCAGTCCATTTGATGCTGATGGCCGCTGCCTGTTCGGTACAAGTAACAGTTCGTCGATTCTCGCATTTCCGGAACTAAGGCAACTAATAGTTAATTAACAGCATGATTATAATTTCTCAGTTTTTAGCCTGCATTATTGGCTTCCTTTCTGACGTGATAAGTCTTACTACAGGTGGCACAGTCCCAATAAACGGACCATCTTCATCGTGATGTCAAAGTCGCTTCGACGTGAAGGCTAAAGGTTATACCTTGTACTGTGGTGACAACAGGCCATGCACTGTAATCACTGACAATTTAAGGCGTTAGCGAGAAATTTTACAGATATACTCGGGTGAGAAACCAGTCTATTTTTACTATAGGTAGCTCATCTCCGTGTCTGCATAGAAAGAATTCGATTTTGTAAGCTCAGCAAAAAAGCAATAAATATTTATAAAATGAAACAGAAGAAACAGAGAAAATTACACAGAAAATCTAACCCACGGTAGCGAAGACGTTAGACACGAATGTTGGACATTTGGCCACCGCCCAGACAACGACGGCTTAACTTCCGAAGTATACTGTGTAAGCGGTGGATGATCCTAATCACAAAGGCCAGTCTCCACACTTGTTCGTCACCTGTCTGTTAGGCTCGGCCGTGGTTTGAAAGCCATAAGGCGGTTTTCAGATCTACAGACACGGGCCCGGGTGGCAGACGAGAAGCTGCGGGGTATTTCCACAGCTGTGCCGTTATCACGTTGGAGTGTGGGGTAATTGGGGCTTAGCAAGCATTTGAATGTACAAGACACGGCAGTCTTAGAGACAACAACAGCGTGTATATCACTTTATTCGTTCTACTGTTGTTTTTCTTTATGTTTTCGTAACTACCCTTGGCCTTCGCATGGCTTGGGAAATAGACATTGTGTGATTAGTAGAAGAACGGCATATTCTGAGGGACAAAACTCTAGAAAATTACAGACAGAATTCATAGAAAAATAGTATGGATCGATGTAGTCAACAAATTGAGTGCATACTTTAAAAAAATGAACAGGGAAAAATACGAATACAGTAAGTAAACTGTTCAGTCACTTAAAGATGTTTCCTTGTACCATTTTCAAATAATCGCTTACACAGTTATGTTCTAGAAAACTGCACAACTCCAAGGAATTTTGGGCGGAACGAAAATCAGCCGACTTGTGACATGAGTGTCACAAGTTAAACGTAATTTTAAACGCGATGGAGAGGATGATGAACTAGTCGGGTCAAAACCGGTAACGGCGCTATTTGTTCACAACACATAGTGTTATTAAGGACGGCTGGTTGCACTTTTTGTTATATCGAGGGAATTTACATGTATTATTTGTACGTGCTCTACGGATTTCATCTGTTCTGAAATGAATCTTGTCTCGCAACACTGTGTTTTTTGGTTTATAAACGAAGTCGAGTTACGAGAACTACTTGAGATTCTATTAAACGACAAGCTCGTGGTTACACCTCGGCTGTTTTTTAATTAACAGTGTACTTTATCACTGATGGCTCTCGGACTGACCGTGGGGTCTGGTGTGCCTTCGTCATTGGCACTCGTGTCTTTAGATATCGTCACCCGGCACATTGAGCAATATTTACAGCTGCACTCTTCGCCCTGTATTAGGCCACGGAGTACATCTGTCGCCACATCCTTTTCAGTTGTGTCCTATGCTCAGACTCCCTCCGCGCCCTTCAAAGTCTATGTGCGTTGTACACCGCCCATCACCTTAGTGCAGCGGGTCCAGGAAAAACTCTCACTTACCCACTCTTGGTGGAGGCGGTGTGATGTTTCTGGGTTCCTGGTCATGTCGGTCTGCCAGGCTGCAGACGCTGCATCCAAGCTGCAGTCCTCGTACAGCAGCCCGCTATTTCCTATATTCCCTCGGATGATCTCTGTGTTGCCGTCTGTCAGGAGGAGGTGTCCCTTTGGCATCGCCAATGGCCCTTCCTTCACGGGAATAAGCTCCGGCTTATTAAGCCTCCCCAGCGGCTTGGACGACCTCCTCTCCACCCTCCCACCGGGAGGAAGTCATTTTAACTAGGCTGTGTATTGAGCAATGCGTTTTTAGCCGTCGTCATTTACTAAGTGGCGTTACCCCTCCACTTTGTACACATTGCGCCCAAGTTTTAACAATCCACCATTTCCTGACGGAATGCCCATTTTTTAACCATTTACGTTCCCGCTTGGGTTTGCCGCCTGAGTTATCAGTCGTTTTAGCAAGTGACGCGCGGGCTGTCAACCGCGTGTTACTTTTTATCCGCCAAAGCAATATGGCGACGGTCATTTAATTTCTAGTTTTGGACCTCCTTTTCTGTATGGTGTCTTTTTTAGCCGTTTCTTCACGTGCCTGTTTTTAGGTGTCTTCTCTTATGTCAATTGAGGCGGACATATAGTCGTTTTTTAACTTCTCTCTGTCTTCGTGTTCTATAGTTTTGACTTGGGCGCGTATGACACCAATTGTTTCTTGAGCCCAAAAGCAAAACAAAACCAAACCAATTTACTTCATTACCTTTCGTAAGGTTGGCCAATTTCAACCATACAAGTCAATTTCAAGTGCTACAGCCACCAACAGCATTTTGTAATACATTCGACCACAAGCAGGAGACATGGTAGTTCCAAAAACAAGAACATGGACGTGCAGTTTAAAATATAATATTTATCGAATGCAGTAACGATCATTGTTGAGTCTAGTGGCACATTGCCGGACACTGGATGTTTACTAATACAGCATCCAGGAATGTGCCAGTAACCGCAGTAATGACTGTTACTGCATTCGGCAAATGTTATATTTTAAACTTGACCCCTGCACGTCCATGTTCTTGTATTTGGAACTACCATTTCTCCTGCTCGTACGACGTGGAGTCGGTACCCATAGCACTTGAGAACGGGCCAGTCTGGTGAAACGTAAGGAATTAAAGAACAGCCGAGGTGGAACTGGGCTGTAATACCATACACACGTGAAGAAAATGGTACGTGAAATACTTCCAGGTCCCACCAAACGTCAGAACCACCTCGCCCCTCCCTCCCTCCCCCCCCCCTCCCTCCCTCCCTCCCTCCCTCCCTCCCTCCCTCCCTCCCTCCGGCCGGTGTGGCCGTGCGGTTCTAGGCGCTTCAATCTGGAACTGCGTGACCGCTACGGTCGCAGGTTCGAATCCTGCCTCGGGCGTGGATGTGTATGATGTCCTTAGGTTAGTTAGGTTTAAGTAGTTCTAGGGATTTCCCTGCCTCCCTCCCTTCGTCTCTCCGTCCGTCCCCCTCCTCTGAGGGAGGTGGCGCAATGTTTTTTAGAAGAATGGATTCGTATTAGTGAGGACGACGGTTCAAATCCGCGTCCGGACATCCTGATATAGGATTTCCGTGAATTCACTAAATTGCTTCGGAGAAATGCCTGGATGGTTCCTTTGAGAGGGCACAACCGACTTCCTTCCTCGTCGTATCCTAATCAGACGGGACCGATGACTCCGGTCACTGGTTTCCTCCCACCAATAAGCCAACCAACGTCTCCCCCTCCTCTGTCCTCCTCCCCCTCCCGTCATCTAAAGGTGCCTTGATTCCTGCTGAAATAGACGAGACGCGGGATGGCCTCCTCTTAGGGACTGCAGAATGTCTGTTCCGGCAGCTTGGCTGGCAGATGCTTCTTCCAGCGCGCTGCACAGCAGTAGCTATCGGGAGGCAGCGCGCCGGTCCCGCGCTCCCTGGGGAGCCCCGCGGTGGGCGTGTGGCCGGCATCGCGTGTCAGGGGGCGGGGGCGGAGGCGGGGGCGGGCGTCGCGTCGCGTGGCGCCGGGCGCAGCGGGACACGCGATCGCCACATGGCGGGCAGCGGGCAGCGATCCGCTCTGTCCTGCTCTGCCCAGCCTCGCTCCCGGGAGAGGCGCCGCGTTTCCCTCTGGCAGCCGTCACCGAGCGCTCGCTCCGCAGCGCGCGCGGCCCCTGGGGAGCACCGCCGGAGACGTCTCGTCCTGACATCCCGCCGGCAATCATTCAGGCTGGCTGCTGACAGACTTTTTACTCCGAGCTCGCAAAATTTTGAAAGTACCGCTCAATCTCTCCAGCACGGTATTTCTGCAGAGTCTTAAACTGGTCCGTTGAGCATTTCAATAACGCGTTTGCGCGTGCTAAACAAACCGAATCACACACTTGGGTTTCGAATCTACATCTCAACTCTGTAAGTAACGTTATGGTATCTGAATCCATAAACAAGCACCGGACGCATGGTGGAGGATACATTGCACAACAACTAATGATTTACTTTCCTGTTCCACTCGCAAATAGGCAGGGAAAAACGACTAACTACACTACTGGCCATTAAAATTGCTACACCAAGAAGAAATGCAAATGATAAACGGGTATTCATTGGGCAAATATTTTATACTAGAAGTGACATGCGATTACATTTTCACGCAATTTGGGTGCATAGAGCCTGAGAAATCAATACCCAGAATAACCACCTCTGGCCGTAATAACGGCCTTGATACGCCTGGGCATTGAGTCAAACAGAGCTTGGATGGCGTGTACAGGTACAGCTGCTCATGCAGCTTCAACACGATACCACAGTTCATCAAGAGTAGTGACTGGCGTATTGTGATGAGCCAGTTGCTCGGCCACCATTGACCAGACGTTTCCAATTGGTGAGAGATCTGGACAATGTGCTGGCCAGGGCAACAGTCGAACATGTTCTGTATCCAGAAAGGTCCGTACAGGACCTGTAACATACGGTCGTGCAATATCCTGCTGAAATGTAGGGTTTCGCAGGGATCCAACGAAGGGTAGAGCCACGGGTCGTAACACATCTGAAATGTAACGTCCACTGTTCAAAATGCCGTCAATGCGAACAAGAGATGACCGAGGCGTATAACCAATGGCACCCCATACCATCACGCCGGGTGATACGCTTCCAATGTGCGTTCACCGCGATGTCGCGAAACACGGATGCGAACATCATGATGCTGCAAACAGAACCTGGATTCATCCGAAAAAATGACGTTTTGCCATTCGTGCACCCAGGTTCGTCGTTGAGTACACCATCACAGGCGCTCCTGTCTGTGATGCAGCGTCAAGGGTAACCGCAGCCATGGTCTCCGAGCTGATAGTCCATGCTGGTGCAAACGACGTCGAACTATTCGTGCAGATGGTTGTTGTCTTGCAAACGTCCCCATCTGTTGACTCAGGGATCGAGACGTGCCTGCAGGATCCTTAACAGCCATGCGGATAAGATGCCTGTCGTCTCGACTGCTAGTGATACGAGGCCGTTGGGATACAACCTTGTGTGAATGCTCTGAAAAGCTAATCATTTGCATATCACAGCATCTTCTTCCTGCCGGTTAAATTTCACGTCTGTAGCACGTCATCTTCGTGGTGTAGCAATTTTAATGGCCAGTAGTGTATATGCTTCCGTATGACCCGTGATTTCTCTTGTCTTCGTGGCCCTTAAGCGAAATGTGTGTTAGTGGGAGTAGAATTGTTCTGCAGTCGGCTTCAAATGCTGGTTGTCTAACTTTTTTTGAATAGTGTTTCGCAAAAAGAACATCTTCTACACCCCAGGGATTGCCATTTGAGTTCAGGAAATATCTCCCTAATATTCTCGTGTTGATCAAACCTGCCAATCACTAATCTAACAGCCGGCCTCTGCTTTGCTTCGTCGTCTCCCTGTCATCAGACATGGTGGTGAGGATCATAAACACTCGAGGAATACTCAGAAATGAGTCGCACTAGTGTTATATATGGGGTCTCCTTTACGGAACAGCTACAGTTTCCTAAAATTTTCCCAAAATTTTCCGAAGTCGACCGTTCGCCTTTCCCACAATCCAACCTTACGTGCTCGTTCCATTTCATATCGCTTTGCAACGTTATACCTAGGTATTTAATCGATGTGACTGCGTCAAGTAGCACAGCACTAATGCTGTATTCTAAAGTTGCTATATTGTTTCTCCTATTTGCATTAACTTACTTTTTTTTTTGCATTTAAAGAATGCTGCATCACATCACCTAGTAACACTAACTAATCCTGTGTCCTTCTAAACTCACTCAACAGCAGCTTTCAGCACACCACAATGTCATCAGCAAACAGGCGCAGACTCACTGATCACCCCCAATGCGACGGGGAGGGTATTTTGTATACCACTCTCACTTCGTCCCACTTCCCGCTTGTCACGATTGGTACGCGGGAAAAAGGATCGTTGGTAAGCCTCCAAGTGAGCTCGTCTCTTAAGTTTACCTTCATTGTCTTTCTGCGAGATATACTTAGTAGGAAGCAATATATTGCTTCGCTCTTCAAGGAAAGTACTCTCTCAAAATTTTAACGGGAAGCTACACCGTAACGCAGAAAGCCTCTCTTTTACCGTCTCCAACTGGTGCTGAATGGCCATCTCAGAGACTCTTTCGCTCTTACTAAATGAGTGACGAAAGGAGCTGCTCGTCTTTGGATCTTTTCTATTTCCTGTATCAGTCCTAACTACACACATAAAAAAAAAGTTTTGGATCACCTCAGTTCAGAGAGTTCCGGAACCTGTATAAATATCTCTGAGCACTATGGGACTTAACATCTGAGGTCATCAGTCCCCTAGAACTTGGAACTACTTAACCCTGACTAACCTAAGGACATGACACACATCCATGCCCAAGGCAGGTTTCGAACCTGCGACCGTAGCGATCGTGCGGTTCCAGACTGTAGCGCCAAGAAACCGCTCGGCCACCCCGGCCGGCGAACCTGTACAGAAAATTGGAATAGAGATCACCACAAACATCATTTTCGCCCTTTTTATTGCTCATGAGAACCACACACCGTATGTTGTACCACCATACAGCGAGACCTTCAGACATGGTGGTCCAGATTTCTGTACACACCGGTACCTCTAATACAAAGAAACACGTCCTCTTGCATTGATGCTTGCCTGTATCCGTCGTGGCATACTATCAACAAGTTCATCAAGGCACTGTTAGTTCAGATTGCCCCACTCCTCAACGGCGATTCAGCGTAGATCCCTCAGAGTGGTTGGTGGATCAGCCCTTTTCAATCTATCCCAGGCATGTTCGACAGGGTTCATGTCTGGAGAACACGTTGGCCACTCTAGTCGAGCGATGTCGTTATCCTGAAGGAATTCATTCACAAGATGTGCTCGATAGGGGCGCGAATTGTCGTCCATGAAGATGAATGTCTTGCCAGTACGCTGGCGATATGGTTGCACTGTCGGTCGGAGGACGGCATTCACGCATCGTATAGCCGTTACGGCGCCTTCCATGACAACCAGCGGCGTACGTCGGCCCCACATAACGCCACCCCAAAACAGCAGAAAACCTCCACCTTGCTGCACACCCTGGACAGTGTGTCTAAGGCGTTCAGCATGATCGGGATGCCTCCAAACAAGTCTCCGACGATTGTCTGGTTGAAGGCGTATGCGAAACTCATCGGTGAAGAGAACGTGATGCCAATTCTAAGCGGTCCATTCTGCATGTTGTTGGGCCCATCTGCCCCGCGCTGCATGGTGTCGTGGTTACAAAGATGGACCTCGCCATGGACGTCGGGAGTGATGTTGCGCATCATGCAGCCTACTGCACACAGTTTGAGTCGTAGCACGACGTCCTGTGGATGCACGAAAAGCATTGTTCAGCATGGTGGCATTGCTGTCAGTCTTCCTCCGAGCATTAATTCTGTAGCTAGCGGTCATCCACTGCAGTAGTAGTAGCCCTTTGGTGACGTGAGCGAGGCATGTCATGACAGTTTCTGCCTCTCTGTATCTCCTCCACGTCCGAACAACATCGCTTTGTTTAACTCAGAGACGCCTGGACACTTCCCTTGTTGAGAGCCCTTCCCGACACAAAGTAACAATGCCGACGCGATCGAACCGCGGTATTGACCGTCTAGACATGGTTGAACTACAGACAATATGAGCCGTGTACCTCCTTCCTGGTGGAATGACTGGAACTGATCGGCTATCAGACTCCCTCCGTCTAATAGGTGCTGCTAATGTGTGGTTGTTTACATCTTTGAGCAGGTTTAGTGACATGTCTGAACAGTCAAAGGGATTGTGTCTGTGGTACAATATCCACAGTCAACGTCTATCTTTAGGTGTTCTGACAACCAGGGAAATGCAGAACTTTTTTTGGTGTGTGTAATACAGAAAATACCATTAAATGTACTCTGTCTCTGAAACTATTCGGAACAGCATATATGTTGATAGGAAGTTTTACACTTCAAATGATCGTTCCAGTTGTATCCATGAATACTGACCATTCTTCCTGGGACACCTGTACACCTCAAAGATGAGTAGCAATGCCTTTCCTGCGTTTAGCTCTATGTGGTCGTTCCACTAAGCCGCGCTGTACGTATTCTCCCAGGTATCTAATAGACATCACAGCTTCCAGTGATTATTCGGCAAATGTTTGATCACAAAATAATGGCTGTTGCCAACTATTTACATGCAACGTTCTACAAGTGCTTATGTTGAGTGGCAGTTATAGTTAGTCCTTGGAGCAAGTGTCGATCCTTTGCAGATCTTTCTGCATTTCGCTACACTTTTCTAGCGTTCCGAATATAGACAACATCGTCGTTTCCGAACATCTTACTCTCTTCCGTTACGAAATTTTAGTGAGGCTCTGTAACCCCAAACATCACCCAAGAACTGATGGAATGGAGGATGTGGAGGGGGCAGGGGGAGGGGGGGGGGGGAGAGAGTAAGAACCATGTCATCAAAACGGAGTCTACTATTAACAGCCGTCTGTATCTTTAGATAGAAATAAAACAAATCCTTCTCGGAAGAAAATCGTTTCCGACGGCATTAAAACTCTACTTCCTTGCACAATGCTTGTTCCTGCGATTTTTCCAATGACTTAGATGTTGACGTGACCTTAACCTCAAATTCTATCTTTGTTTCTAATCTGATACAGGCTTCTACATTTTCTTTAAATCATCGTTTGAACGTGTTCTTAACGTATATTATTTTATAAACGTCAGTTGCGTTTAAGTATTTATCATGCCAAACATGATATGTCTGTTACTAATGCCTTCTAAAATCTGATCTTTAAAAACTTGTCATGCGTCTTGAACGTATCCAAGGTTGTTTCTATAATTTTCTCATTATTTCTGTATCCTGTATCATATTTTTGAAGGTAGTTTTTGCTACTCTGTTTCTTAGTGACCGGATCCTTCAAATTACCTTTTTTCGCTTAGTGAATCTTTAATATTCTTTCCGAGCTAACTGATGAATAAAATCCTGCCAAACTTTCAGATTTATGAACGCAGTAATAACCTACATCTTTAGATTTCTAAAGTTCTGCCCCTGTTCTTTGAAAACTAGGACTAGTGTGCTAACTTCCACAGACTTACTACAACACTGAAACAGCAATTTAAAGAATTGTTTCTTACTACGAGCAACGAATGGAAACTGTTTTGTTACAGGACGCAAAGTAGTACAGCGGAGTGTGTATTATATTCATCTTGTTAACACTACGTTATTTCCAGTCTACTTGTAGAAGATACTGTTTCATTTTGCCAGGAGGCACCGTGTGAGGTGTCATGAGATAAACAAACGGGTGTTTCAGTGTTTCAAAGTCTTCGCTACAATGATCTAGGAGGTGACAGATCACGTCACGGTAAAGAACTTTTGTTAGATAGAAAATGTTCGTTGACATTTCTAGCAACACTAGGGATCATTTGAGTGGTTACGACCCTGAGAGATTGCGAGGAGTATGCACCCTGGAGGATTGGTATGCAATGTGTGTTGCCTATTGTACACTCATCTGCTCCACGTGCAAGGCTGTAGGACAAGCAAAATCGAAGTTCCTGATCCGCTTGTAAAATTTCTTTTTCCACTTATACACACTCATTCTTATAGGTTTTTTTTTTTTTTAAAAAGCCAATGTATCAATTGTAATAGGTAGGCAATATGTTGTATACTGGGTTAGTAGACCTTGCTAGTTCGGCCAAATCTGGTCGTCCCACGGCCAGCTAATACTAAACGACGCCTAGCGTTGCGGGAAAGCGTCCAACAAAAGTTGGTCCCCATGACGTGGTCTATCGTCACTAGACTTTTGATGCAAAGGCTTTCAAAACACCCTTTATAATTGCTCTTGTACTGCGAGATGGCAAAGATCAAAGTGAGGAGGACACACTGACTATTAAGTCAATATCGGGTAGGAGAGGAACCACTGCCAACAGTAAACAGTTGGTCGTGAAGCAATCTGTTAGTCAGCGGAAGAGAGACTGGTCTTCCTACATCTTGGAATAGGCATCTAATATGTGGGTCAATAGTAAGCTATTGATGCATCCGATAACTGCCTCGTGGTAGGCAGTGATTGTCCATTGTTTTCATAAACTTTCCATTGCTTCGTTAGTTTTCAGTTTGAGATTCTAACTTAAAAGAAAATCACAGAGACTTTAATTAGCACAGAAAGATTAGTCACTATTAACTTCCAGGTGAAGGAACTATATCATTACTATTACGTTCAACTTTGCAGATACTTGCATTCCACGCAACTATGTACACTACGTGAAACCCATCGTCCTATACACAAAACGAAGGCAACCGAAAATGAAAAAGTATTTTATTTCATTCAACTAGAAATTAGTGTAAATTGATGCTAGCACAATTGCAACACTCTTTAAAGATCCAAATTCAATAGTCCAGGAGCTGAAAGTTTCACGAATTATTTGTGGCCTATTTGTCCAATTTTACATTCTTTATTTGCTTACAGAGTAGACAATGAACCGACATCCTCACCCAATCTCGTTCAACAGTTAATTATCCTCCCCCTTCTGCCATCCCGGCTCTAGCCAGTGCATTTCACCTCTCTCGTTGTTCTAATAGCAATCCACAAGACCGCGCCCAGTTATAATGACTGTGGTGGTAACGAGAGCAATACTAGCTACTACCACTGTTTAGTTCTTATGACGTAAACCTCAAGAAATAGTTAAGCTAGCAATGTTTGATTCTAAGAAAAATCTAATCTAAAATAGCATGAGAGCGTGTTACTTCGTGGAGTGGTAGACTCCCATTGCTGCCCTTGAGATCATGAGCAATTTGTGGACGTCTTTGAATCCTGACATGAAATTTGAGAATGCGCGGTGGCTATAATTTTAATGAAACTTAAAGCTGTCACTGACTGAAAGTTATAAGTGTAGTACGACTTATCTTTTCACATAGTTTTCAACAACGGCTAGAAATTTATTCAGTTGCCAAATTAGATTTGTTTCAGAAGTATAAAGACTTCTATCGAGTATAATGGTAAAGGAAGGGGTTCTTGTCTGATTCAAGATGATATCTTAAAAGTACGAAAAAAACCTACGAACAGGCGACGCAAGTAATGTTGATAGTATTAGGAAGCCAATAAATGTCAACGAACTGCTGTATCAATCAAACTTCACGGGGGGAGGGGGGGCGGGGGGGGGGGGGATTTGGGGGTGGCAGGCGGCAGGGATGGAGGGAAGGATGGATATACTCTGCAGGAAGCAAAAATTTGAAAACTTCCTCTGTATCAGAACAGCATAATTTACTTCCTTGTCTCAGACTAACTCACTCTGCGGAAAACTATGCAGTGCTAGTAAACGCCAGTAAGTAGTCTCGATTTTAGTTCCTTCTAATTACCTAAAGCCAACATCGGGTTGATCGCTGCAAGAAGAAAACGGACTAACTTAGCCTCCAGGCTGCGTCCTTGGTAATCTCGATGAACATTGTAATCCTTCCTCCCTCGACATTTTAATGACCTATTATAGGCAGCTGACGAAAGAAAGTATAAGGAATTACTACAACAATGGTCCTAAGTATAAATGTTTCATTCACGTAGCTTTGTGGTTTGTTTTGTTGGGTACACAAATATCTAATCGTCGAGCACAAATGACTGCCTACTGCGAGGTGACTATTATTTCTAAAATGATCTGTTCGATTAAACGCTCCAAACATACTTCCCTTTGCCAAACTTCTTCTGCAACCAATTAAAGAAGTGACACTCTTGAAAGTTAACGGCTGTTGTAGCAGTGGAACAAGTTTTGAACTACCTGTACAACTGGCACCAGGCGTACAGTGTGATACCATAATTGTACATGTTTCGTTTATGCCCTGACACAGAATATTACCAGGTTGTTCAAACGACTACAGCTATGTTTATCAGAGGCACAGTAAATTAAAATTGCCCTTTCCACCAAGTAAAAGCAGGAGAACCGGTTACAATGTGTTTGTTGCCGAACTACGAAAATTGTACATTTCTGGAAAAGAGTTCGTACTCATGCAATAAACATTTGGCTTTGTGTTGGTGTTGAAGTGGTCTTCAGTCTGAAAACTGATATGATGCAGCTCTCCACGAAGCATAATTGTTGCACCCTACATCCACTTTAAGCGGTTTACTGCACTGAAGTGAACCTCAAGACCATCAGCACCTACTCAACTGCAGGAAACTGTCGGAACCTGTGTCCATGGACGATCTGATTATCGCCAATGATAAGGCAGTCTGTGCAGCGGAATTCTGGTCAGCACATGGAATATAAGTATGCACATATTCTCTGTAATACTTGTAAAATATATGTATGATATGCTATGTATGATATGCTACGTATGATAAATTATATTTACTATGTTCTGGACACGTATAACTAAATAAATAAATAAATAAATAAATACTACACTGAAGCATTGGTGACACTCTACAATTTTTACCCTCGGGGCTTCTCTTCATTACCAAATTGATAACTCCTTGATGCCATGGCATGTGTCCTACTAATCCATACTTTCTTTTAATAGAACTGTGCCATCATTTTCTTTTCGCCCATTTAGATTCAACATGTCCGTTAGCTACTGGACCTACCCTTCCAATACTGAGTATTATTCTGCAGCACCATATTTCCAAAGCTTATATTGTCTTCTTGTCTGATTTATCACCCGAGTCTCACTTCTGTACAAGGTTGAAGTCGAAACAAATATCTTCATAATACTTCTCACCTCTTAAATTTATATATAATTCCTATTTTTGAGAAACGTTTTTGTTGCTATTGTCGGTCAGCTTTTCACATTTTCTCTGTTCTGTCGTTATCAGCTATGTTGCTGCCCAAACAGAACAATCAGTCTCTTAGTTTGTTTCCCATTTCCTAATATATTTTCCCCTAGCATAGGCTGGTCTGATTCGAATATATTCCGCTACCCTTGTTTCACATTTATTGATATTCGTTTTATAACCTCTTTTTCAGGACAATATCCATTCATAAAGAAGGGATCTGTAGACAGGACCATTCTGAGACATAAAAGAAACGTCAGTCTGGTAATGGAGGGAAGTTTAAGCATTGTAAGGGAGGCGGGGGAGGGCAGGCTTGACTAGAGTACGTAGATTCAAATGACTTAACTTCCAGTAGCTACGCGGAAATAGACTGTTGCACAGGATAACAAACCAGTCGACGGACTGAAGATGATATCATCATCATTCACTCCGACCACTGCTCTTCCAAATTCGTTGTCGTCTCTGACAGAATTACGAAATCATCGGCGAACCTGTAAGTTTTTCTCTCTCTTCGCTTATCTTTAATCTGCTTTCCAGACTTCTCTTTGGTCTCTTACTAATTACTCAACGAACAGATTGAACAACAACGGGAATTGGCTACAAATTTGGCTCGTTATCGTATTAACTAAGTCCCCTGTACAAGGAAAAAAAATTGTTACACGAATTTAAAAGAATATTGTACCGAATGCGTTGAATCACTGCCCCAGTGTATCCTGCTCTGCAGAAAATTCATTATATGTATTCAACGCCGTGCTATGTGCTACATGCTGTTCCTTTTTCATTTTACATTTAGATGTGGCGCCCATAGTAAAACAAATCAGAGAAGGCGAAAAACTCATATTTGAGAATGTCGCAGAAGAGAAGTGGCCGTGACTTGGTTGAAGAAATGATCTACTCTGGCATTCACTTCGCAAACATTCACGTCTACGTTTGAAGGGGAAAAAAAGGTAGATTGCGAATCCGCAGACGCGAAAAGGGTTGCCGCTTCTCGTACACCTGTAACGCAGATGGGCCAGGTTGTTACAACCAAGTTAAAGGTGACATATTTTAGTAGCCATTAAGGACGGAGCAGGACCGTAAGAGATAAGGGAACCAGCTTACACTACGATATCAACGGAAATGGCTTTGAAAATCATACAACATAATGAAATTGCTGAAAAGGGGCCTTGCCATTAAGATAAGAGGGCGACCTACTTTTGCCACAGCAACAGGATGTTTACACTAAACAGGAGAGAAATGTTGTCATCTGACGAAAACTGCCGCAAAATTCTAGGGGCTGTATTTCTGGAATGTCCCCATTTCATTACTTTTTTCTCCTCTCAAAATTTGTTTCCTCCTTATCACTAACTTGTAGCTTATTTTGAGAACAAACTCACTCTTTCACTAAACAATGAAACCATTAGCGACAAAGTGCTACGTTCCATCGTTGGAGTTGTCTCCCACTGAATTTAACATTGCATCGACTATATGGAGCAGAGGGTGTGCGTGGTAGCAAGAATGAAACGCAGGGGATCCACGGAGAGGCAATTCGAATAAGGGTACTTCCTTTAAGAAATTGTGATTTTTTAAATAAAAATATCTATGAGGTTAAAAAAATCATGAACATTTAAAGGAGGCACCCTTATTCAGATTTGAAACGGGCGATCATCGTTTCTCCTTCACGTTAAAAAATCTTATGAGGTCCCTCCACGAACCGTGAATCTTGCCGTCGATGGGGAAGCTTGCGTGCCTCAGCGATATAGACAGCCGTACCGTAGGTGCAACCACAACGGAGGGGTATCTGTTGAGAGGCCAGACAAACGCGTGGTCCCTGAAGAGGGGCAGCAGCCTTTCCAGTAGTTGCAGGGGCAACAGTCTGGGTGATTGACTGATCTGGCTTTGTAGCATCGACAAAAACGGCCTTGCTGTGGTCGTACTCCGAGCGGCTGAAAACAAGGAGAAACTACAGCCGTAATTTTTTCCGAGAGCAGTCAGCTGTACTGTATGGTTAAATGATGATGGCGTCCTTTTAGGTAAAATCAAATAGGGGTAACGAAAGAGTAGGATGAATAATAAGTGAGAAAATGGGAATGCGAGTAAGTTACTACACACAGCATAGTGAGCGCCTTGTTGTAGCAATGACAGACACGCAGCCCACACCTGCCAAAGTAGTACAAGTTTGTGTGTCAACTAGCTTCGCATATGATGAAGAGATTGAAGAAATGTATGACGAGATAAGACAAATTATACGTAGGTGAATATGGACTGGGGAAAAGGAATGAAAGACGAAGCCGCCTGATTGAATTTTGCAAAGAGCGTAATTTAATCATAGTTAACACGTGGTTTAAGAATCGTAAAAGAAGATTGTATACGTGGAAGAGACCTGGAGTCACTGGAAGATTTCAGATAATTATATAATGGTAAGACAGAGATTTAGGAAACAGATTTTAAATTGTAAGACATTTCCAGGGCAGATGTGCACTCTGACCGCAAGTTATTGATTATGGACTGTAGATTAAAACTGAAGAAACCGCAAAAAGGTAGGAAATTGAGACTGGACGTGGAGCAGTTTAAAGAACCGGAGGTCGCTGAGAGGTTCAGAGAGAGCATTACGTAACGGTTGACTAGATCAGGGGAAAAGAATTCAGTAGAAGACGAATGGGTAGCTTTAGGAGATGAAATAGTGAAGGCAGCAGAGGATCAAATAGGTAAAAACACAAGGCCTAGTAGAAATCCTTGGATAACACCAGGGATATTGAAATTTAATTGATGAAAGGAGAAAATATAAAAATACAGCAAGTGAAGTAGGCGAAAGGGAATACAAACTTTTAAAAAATGAGATTGGCAGGAGCTGCAAAATGGCTAAGCAGGAATGGCGAGAGGACAAATGTAATGATTTAGTAGCATATTTCACTACGGGAAAGTTAGATACTGCCTACAGGAAAATTAAAGAGACCCTTCGAGAAACGAGAAGCAGCTATATGAATATCACGAGTTCAGATGGAAAACCAATCCTAAGCAAAGAAGGGAAAGCTGATAGGTGAAGTAGTATTAGAGGGTATATACAAAGGAGACGTTCTTGAAGGCAATATTATAGAAAGGGAAATGGACGTAGATGAAGATGAGATGGGAGATATGATACTACTAGATGAACTGAACAGAGCTCTGAAAGAGCTAAGTCGAAACAAGGCCTCGGGAGTAGACGGTATTCCGTCAGAACTACTGATAGTTTTGGGAGAGCCACACACAACAAAACTCTTCCATCTGGTGTGCAAGATGGATGAGACAGGCGAAATACCCTCAGGCGTCGAGAAGGATGTAGTAACTCCAAAGAAAGCAGACAAATGTAATAATTCCAATTCGAAAGAAAGCAGTTGCTGACAGGTGTGAAAATTACCGAACTATCAGTTTGATAAATCATGATTGCAGAATACTGACATGAATTATTTAGAGAAGAATGCAAAAACTGGTTAAGGCGACCTCGGGGAAGACCAGTTTGGATTCCGGACAAATGTAGGAACACACAGCAGGGATAAAATACAGGGAGTGAAAGACTATTTACAACTTGTGCAGAAACCAAACGGCAATTATGAGAATTGAGGGGCATAAAAGGAAAGCGCTGGTTGCGAAAGATGTGAGACATGATTGTAGCCTGTCCCCGATGTTATTCAATCTGTACGTTGAGCAAGGAGTAAAGGGAACCAAAAAAAAATTTGGAGTAGAAATTAAGGTTCAGGGAAAAAAAAATAAAAACTTTGAGGTTTGCTGATGACATTGTAATTATGTCAGAGACAGCAAAGGACGTGGAAGAAACGGACCATGTCTGGAAAGGAGATTTTAAGATGAACATCAACAGAAGAAAAACAAAAAGAATGGAATGTAGTAAAATTATATCAACTGATTCTGAGGGAATTAGATTAGGAAACGAGACGCTTAAAGTAGGATATGAGTTTTGCTATTTGGGCAGAAAAATAACTTGTAAAGGCCGTAGTAGAGAGGATATAAAATGTAGACTAGTAATGGAAAGAAAAGCATTTCAGAAGAAGAGAAATTTATAAATATCGCGTATAGGTTTAAGTGTTAGGAAGTCTTGTCTGAAAGTATTTGTCTAGGGAGTAGCAATGTATGGAAGTGTAACATGGACGATAAACAGTTTAGAAGAGAATAGAACCTTCTGAAACGCCATGCTACAGAAGAATAATAAAGATGAGATTGGTATATCACGTAACTAATAAGGAGGCACTGAACCGAACTGGGGAGACAAAAAATTTGTGGCACAACGTGACCAAAGAAGGGATCGATTGACAGGACACATTCTGAGACATAAAGGGATCACCAATTTAGTATTGGAGTGATGTGTGTGTGGGGGGGGGGGGGGGAGGAGGGGGTAAAAATCGTAGAGGCAGACCAAGAGATGAATGCGGTAAGCAGATTCAGAAGGATGTAGGTTGCAGCAGTTATTCGGAGATGAAGAGACTCGCATAGGATAGAGTAGGCTAGCATGGAGAGCTGCATCAAATCAGCCTTGAGACTGAAGATCACAACATCTGTGTGAGGTACGGAATACAGGAAATACAATGGAAAGAAGGAATATTTAATGGTTATTTTGTTGGGTTGTTTTTGGAAGGAGACCAGACAGCGAGGTCATCGGTCTCATCGGATTAGGGAAGGACGGGGAAGGAAGTCGGCCGTGTCCTTTGAAAGGAACCATGCCGGCATTTGCCTGGAGCGATTGGGAAATCACGGAAAACCTAAATCAGGATGGCCGGAGGCGGGATTGAACCGTCGTCCTCCCGAAAGCGAGTCCAGTGGTTATTTTGTTGTTTGTAGTTCCACTGAGATCTGAAAATTCTTCAGAATTTCGAGTGCACATGGAGATAATTTACAAAAAATGTTAGAACTCAGTCGTCATAAATAACGGTAGGCACAGGTATATTATAACAAAGATGTTTAGATCTGTCTCCAATTCCATACTTACGAATAATATAAGGGCAATCAAATGAAAAGGAGACGTGCTATATAAAGAGCATGGCGCGGATGTTGATAACGCAGATAGGGGAATGTATAGAGAAGTGATCTCTGTTGCCACAGCGTCATTTGTCTGACAGACGTACTCGACATGGGGTCAGTGAGTCGTGTGTTCCTCAGACTTTGGAGGACGGGAGAGAGGGACAACGAGGTGTAGTGCTGTTTGCCGGCCGGTGTGGCCAAGCGGTTAAAGGCGCTTCAGTCTGGAACCGCGTGACCGCTACGGTCGCAGGTTCGAATCCTGCCTCGGGCATGGATGTGTGTGATGTCCATAGGTTAGTTAGGTTTAAGTAGTTCTAAGTTCTAGGGGACTGATGACCTTAGATGTTAAGTCCCATAGTGCTCAGAGCCATTTTTTTGTAGTGCTGTTTTTGACTGCAGAAAGTGTCAGGAAGTGAATATTATGCTTTGTGTTGAGCGCATGTGTTTGTGTGGAATAAACGATTTCGAGAATGTTGAATGTCATTCAAAGGCAGCAGTTGACAGGGGCAGGCGCACCATGTCATTACCATTTCTGTCACTGGTGCAGTGGATGCTGCCATCAGAAATGACCGACAGTGGACGGTGGAAGACATTCGGCTCATGTAGGGCATCAGTCGCGGTACTGTTCACGTAATCATGACAGAGAATCTAAAGTTCTGGAAAATCCTTGCGCAGTGGGTTCTCCACAGCCTGACGGAGTTGAACAGAACGTCGACATCACTGCAGTACCTATAATGATATCACAGCGAAGGATATCGTTACCTGTCCTGTATCGTCACGGGAGATGAAACATGGTGTCATCATTTTGAACCGGAGAGCAGGCGCCAGAGACAACAGTGGAAGCACATGGATTCATCCTCACTGAAAAAAATCCAAAGTTGTACACAGCACTTCCGGGAAAGTCATGATGACATTTCACTGCGACTCCGCGGCTCTCTGCTCATTGACTTTCTTGAACACGGCGCCCCAACTAACGCACAACGGTACGTGGGTACACTGCAAAAAAAAAAAAAAAAAAAAAAAAAAAAAAAAAAAAAAAAACTGCAGCTCCCCATCAAGTCAAGACGCCCAGGAACGTTGGGAGACGGCGGCAGTCTGTTGCAGGATAATGGGCGCCCTCATTTTGCCAAGGCTGCTTCGACTTAGCTGCAGAAGTTTCGGTTGGAAGCCCTTACTCACCCTCCACACAGTCCCGATCTCTCTCCATTCAATTTCTATGTGTTTGAAGCGCTGGAGAAACGTATTTTTGGCCGTCAATTTGCTTCGGACGAAGAGGTGCACACCTGGATAGAATAATGGTTCCGTAGGCAACCACAAACATTGCCCCATAACGGCACGGACCGCCTTGTCTCACACTGGAAAGATTAGCAGTTATGACGATTTCTTTTGAAACAATAAGCAGTTTACTTGCTTCCATTTAGTTCGTTTTCGTTTGACTGCCCCTTATACAGTATATGAGCGCACAGGAGATCTGATGTTCAAAAATCTATTTCTTAGTTCCTTCCTGGCTTCTGCTTACGTAAATTTTAGTCGCAACTATTTCATCCAAGTTTCTTCTGGAAGTTTCCTTCCTAGGGATTTGGACTTTTTACATTATTATTGCACAAAATTTCTCATTACTAACTAAGTAGTTCTTTTTAAAATTGTTTCCTCTTTTCGTAATATAAACAAATCTGTTTCCTCGTTATATAGAAAGAATTTCAAAGCAACACGTTAAAAACAATATATATGTCTATCGTTAGAAAAGAATCATCTTTTTTGGAAAGAACCACTTTATATTCAGTTGGCAACTTAAGAAACACCAGAAGAATCATTAAACAAATGTCGGGTGAAGATCCGGAGAAATAATCAGTAGGTAATACGTTGACAAATGTGTGTCCGTAAACCACACAGTATTGTGTGCAAACAGTGTACGGTGACTAGGAATGGAAGGAAAGACTGTAATCAGAAAAAAAACCTACACTTATTTATTGCAGTGTACGGTAGCCTACAGTAGTTTTACGACTCTAGCCCTTTGTGAACGGCGCTTATGTCAGTGTATCTCCCCATTTGCGGACCGATACTACACTGAAGAGCCAAAGAAACTGGTACACGTGCCTGATATCGTATCGGGACCCCGCAAGCACGCAGAAGCGCCGTAACACGACGTGGCATGGACTCGACTAATGTATGAAGTAGTGCTGGAGGGAAATGATGCCATGAATCCTGCAGGGCTGCCCATAAATCCGTAAGAGTACGAGGGAATGGAGATCTCTTCTGAACAGCGCATTCAATAATGTTCATGTTTGGGGCGTTTGGTGGCCAGCGGAAGTGTTGAAATTAAGAAGAATGTTCCTGGAGCCACTCTGTAGCAATTTTGGACGCGTGGGTTGTCGCCTTGTCCTGCTGGAATTCCCCAAGTTCGTCGCAATGCACAATGGACATAAATGGGCGCAGGTTATCAGATAGGATGCTAAGTACGCGTCACCTGACAGAGTCGTATACAGACGTACTAGAGGTCCCATATCACTCGAACGGCACACTCCCCACTCCATTACAGAGCTTCCATCACCCTGGACACTCCCCTCTGATATGCTGGGTCCATGGATTTATGAGGTTGTTTCCGTACCCTTACACGTCCGACCGCTCGATACAATTTTAAACGAGACTCGTCCGACCAGACAACATGTTTCCAGTCATCAGCAGTCCAGTGTCGGTGTTGATGGGTCCAGGCGACGTGTAAAGCTTTCTGTCGTGGAATCATCAAGCGTACACGAGTGGGCCTTCGACTCCGAAAGTCCATGTCGACGATGTGTCGGTGAATAGTTCGCAAGCTGACTCTTGTTGATGGCCTAGCACTGAAATCTGCAACAATTTGCGGAAAGGGTGTAGTTCTGTCACGTTCAACGATTCTCTTCAGTCGTCGTTGGTCCTGTTCTTGCAAGATCTTCTTCCAGCAGCAGCGATATCGGAGATCTGATGTTTTACCGGATTCCTGATATTCACGGTACACTCGTGAAATGGTCGTACGGGAAAATGCCCACTTCATCGCTTCGTCAGAGATGCTGCGTCCCATCGCTCGTGCGCCGACTATAGCACCACGTTCAAACTCACTTAAATCTTGATGACTTGCCATTGTAGGAGCAGTAACCGATCTAAAAACTGCGCCAGCCACTTGTTTTACGTAGGCGTTGCCGAGCGCAGCTCCATATTCTGCCTGTTTACATATCTCTGTATTTGAATACGCATGATTGCATCAGTTTCTTTGGCGCTTCAGTGTAATAGTGTAAATAAGAAGTCTTAATAAAAACATAAGTTCCAAAGCGGATAGTGAGCGGACGGTCACTATCGAAGTACTAACCAAGCTAGACAGCGCTTAACTTCGGTGATCTGACGGCAACCGGTGTTACTGCTGCGGCCACACCAACATGTACAAAACGATAAAGTGCAGAAATACACGTGGAGGGTCAACGCTTTGACGACTCGGCGACATCCAGAGTACTGTGACCGACGAGATGAACAATATCCCAAAGAAGAATTTTTCTCATAGTGTCACATAGTTGTATGAACGATGTAGAACATCTGAAGCATTAAAACCGCTATCTTAACTTCTACTTTTTATTAATGGAATATCGAAACTTTTGAGGCTGCCGGGATATAGGGCCTAAGCGGAATAATATCACTTTCAAATGGTTCAAATGGCTCTGAGTACTATGGGACGTAACTGCTGAGGTCATCAGTCCCCTAGAACTTAGAAGTACTTAAGCCTAACTAACCGAAGGACATCACACACATCCATGCCCGAGGCAGGATTCGAACCTGCGACCGTAGCGGTCACGTGGTTCCAGACTGTAGATATCACTTTCATTCAGTCATTTAACAGTCGTTTCATTCCTCAAAAGGTGTTTCATTCAATAGCACCAGAGATGTTTTTCATTTCTAATCTATGCAGAGAGCGAGAGCGCATTTAATGCATAGTGGTAGGGTGGCAGGCATTTTATCTAGTGCTTCTTCAGTAGACAAGAGAGTGAGTGAACTTGCTCGCCGTTTTATGTGAAAGTGGTGAGGGAGCTGCTCAGTTAACATTTTTACAAAAGCATTTGATTCAAGCACGCTAAGGGCGAGATTTATGACTGCGAAACGTGTGATGGGAGACACACACACACACACACACACACACACACACACACACACAAGCACAAGTGTGAGCCTTTTACGACTCGGCAGCGCAAGCGAGATGTCGTGATAAGGCGAGCTGGAGACGTTGTCCCGGCTGCCGTCCCGTAAGGTTCACGGAACCCGGTGGAGCCAGCAGCCAGCAGCCTTGGTGATGTACCTGCCCTATCCCACGGCGGGCCGGCGTGCGCAGAGACCGGTTCAAGGAACCCGCCTAGACTACACACTGCCGTTGTCTGCCGTCCTTCTTTGTCTGCCGCTGGCGCGTTTAATTAATAAATGCGCCAGTCGCTGCAGCCGCGAGCCGAGGCAGCAACAAGCCAGGTACTAAATACAGGAGGGGGTGGGTGTGGGTGCGGGGGCGGGGGCGCAAATGAATTACTCTGCAATATACCCGTGCAACAAACAAATGTTGCCGTTTGCTAAGGACCGCGTGTAACGGAGAGTTGCCCAGCCTTTCAGCTTACCTCGGCCGCATTGAAAGAAGACTACTATTGTTGGGCCTCACATAATATACTTAACACTAACAATAACCACCGAGGGGAGAAAAGAAAAGTTGGGGGGCGGGGGTGGTCGGAGGTATATAGTTAATTCCGTGATTTAAAATGTATTAATTTATGATTCTTTGTTCTGAAAAAGGAACAAGGAATGAATTTTGCATTTTATATTTGGGGTAGCCGTAAGATAACAGAGAGCGCATCTGACAGGTCGGCTGGTTATAAGAACGAGAGACTAGGAGTTAGAGTATAGCACGGGCGGCAGTGTTAACAACAGAATGGACCAGTGAGGGGATATCATCGTGTGGCGGGAGTTTCACATTGAAAATATACTATTTATAATAGTTTTGCATAAACTGAATGTAATTTTTTCCGGTCGTGTGATGGATGTCCACTTCTTGGAGCGCAATGATACTTGCTTCGGGCCTCTTGTGGTCCGCGGGCCATGGTTTCCCCCTTCGTGTCTTGTATTGTTTCCGACCTCTATGGGCGAGCTCTGTTAGAGGCAACGTGGCCAGTAAAGTGATTTGACATGCTAAGGGCGAGACAAGTGACGATCAGAGCTCCAGTGGAATGTTCGTGTCACTGAGACGAGTGCTTTCACTTGAAGCTGAGCTCCCCGTCCATCTGGACACACCCCAACTAGGAGAGAAAAAAAAAAAGCTACGATCCCGAAACTCACCCGTTCGCCTTGTTCAACACCTCGTCGCCGGCAGAAGCTTCAGTCTAAATCCCAAATGGCTGGAATTGGGGAAGGAACGCGATCACTATAATCTACGTAATCTAAGAAACTTATCAGAAATGACGCTCGCATTCGGGAGGGCGACGGTTCAAACCCGCGTCTGGGCATCCTGATTTAGGTTTCCCATGATTTCCGTAAATCGCTTCGGGCAAATGCCGGTATAGTTCCTTTGAAAGGGCACGGCCGACGTCCTTCCCCATCCTTCCGTAATCCGATGGGACCGATGACCTCGTTGTTTGGTCCCCTCCCCCAAATCAAAGAACCATTCAGAAATGACAAATGGATTTGAACTGCCTCGTCGTATTTGGGAAGGTTTAAACAGAAATCGTAAGAAACGTGATATTTGTGCAGAAAAACTGTAGGCTGTTATTGGGGAAAACTTCTAACACAAACGTGTTCCTGCGGAACCCTCGTGACTCTGTAGAAGAATGTGAGCTGATAGCATACACTAGTAAGTCAATGAGTTCTTCGTTCCAACACCCATGTGCCTTCTGTGGATATCTGCAAATAATCTTAACATATAAAATTTATATCGTCAACGAATCATCTGTGGTTCGATGAAGTCATCACGGAAAAACGTGCTCTTTGAAGTCCCCCATGATTCCGTACTTTGCCCAATGCTCATCTCGTTGTATACGAACGATGTTTCAACTGTGTTTCGCTCTTGTAACTACTACTTATATACTGACGATATCTAGTTGTACATAACCTAGCCCTAAGAAATTGCTTTTGCCGTATCAGGCATGAATGGCGATCTTTGTTCAGTATCACGACGGACAAAATATTTCGATCTGAAACTAAACCCTAAAAAGTAATTAATCATCCTTAGATCTCGCCGAAAGTCGATCGGTGGGCATTTTCGTGAAATCGTCTTGTTGCAGCTTGCACAAAACCTCCCTCTTGACTCCATGCAGTCAAAAAATTTAGAAAAATATGTCGACCTCATATTAAACAGAATTAGACCAGTCTTCAGTGCTTTCAGATCTTTACTACTAGGCTGCACGCGATCAGATTGGTGGAGTGATTTTCACTCGCTGTGTTTCATAGGATCGTTTCTCAATGGTGTGTTCAGTACTTCTCAACACATGTCAAATACCTGTCACTGTTGAAATACCATATAGCATGTTAGCTGCACCTTTGCACAACACAAAAGGTTTCTCCCCATGGAACACATTACTCTATAACATGTTTCTTAGTCAAAATGGTTCTGCATTGAAGAGTAGATTAAAGCTTTATCTTTTATCGTCGCCCTAGCTTCCCTCTATGCTTCTCTCATCCCATTCTATTTTTATCTTCTTTCCATCTAATTTCTTAATCTTAAGTTATTACATGACACTCTTCCTCTGACCAGACAAATATGAGGACAGTTCTCACAAAAGTAAGCATTAACAGAATTTTCGGAAACCACATTTTATTGAATTACTTGAACGTTATATATTGCTGATGTCTTATAAAATTATATTTCACAAATAAGCTCTAGATACTTACTACAACAGTGCAAAAACATCTCTAACAGCCTTCAGCTGGAATTACAAAATAGATAACAATCATGATTTTTTTCCAAAACTGAACATCTACAGGTTAATTATGAACTGTACAACTACAGATTATTTTATAGCAGTAATGTTCTAGTTTATTTAACCTACGGAACAAATAATAGTTTAACAAATTAGTTGCCGGTCGCGGTGGTCTAGCGGTTCTAGGCGCTCAGTCCGGAACCGCGCGACTGCTACGGTCGCAGGTTCGAATCCTGCCTCGGGCATGGATGTGTGTGATGTCTTTAGGTTAGTTAGGTTTAAGTAGTTCTAAGTTCTAGGGGACTGATGACCACAGATGTTAAGTCCCATAGTGCTCAGAGCCATTTGAACCATTTTTGAATAAATTAGTTCACTAAAATACTGTACTTCATTGTTTTTGTCATGTTCATCGCAACAATCTAGGGACTTTCTATGGAACTCTCTAACTACTTCTGAGGTATCAAAAACTCTGTCTACTGTCTTCACATTATGAGCTTTTTGACGCTTACATTATTTCTAGCTTTTATTACAGCTGATCGATCAGTGTCCTCGAAACGTAAGTTTTATTCTCTTCAAGTGTGTTTTTTGGATTTTACAGATGGCACTACCTTCGTCTCTTATTTTTTTATACATAAATACTTTGGCTTCAGATATTTGACTGGTAGCTTCGCTTTTACTAATCTGTTAACAGTGTTCTTGAAATCGTACGCAAGTCATTCCTTGTCCAGAAATATATACGTACCATGGAGAGCTGAGAAAATACTCCTATAGTCGTCGATCTTAATTCGTTTCCAAAATATCTTTCTCCGCTTAGAGACACTCAGTCTTAAATTTTTTTGTTGAAAATCACTGTATCAATTTAGTGGCGTAGCTAGTATGCAGCACACCTGGTTAGTAGACCCTCCTGTTGCGGGGAAATCTCTGCTTGTAACAGATTCTGCGACTCTCAAGACACGGGGAATTATTTGGTCAGCTTCTTTGCAGAGTCCGTAGTTTCAATCTTCTGCTGATTTCTCTTGTATTACCGATACAAAAATTGTAATGCTGAGTCCCTATGGATGTTCGATTAGGTGTAAGAGAGAGCCTGAATCACCAGACTTGTGAGATTAAATAAATGCATCAAAAAATAAAAACGCTGGGTAACTGTTCTGATAGTTTACTGCTCAACCGCTGTCCAAAAGGCACGAATATTACTCAGAGCTGATTCTGAGGAGTGCACAGCTCACGTGAGGTGTTCCCGATGTGCTCAGTACGACTGCGGCGAGATATTCTGAGGGTCACACAAGCATTCACATGTTCGTGAAGTGTTTCTAAAATCGTTCTGCCACGAATAAGGAACGGCAAAAAGGTGCGTTGTCGTAGTGAAGGTACAGGTCTTCTAAGGGCTTGCTGTATCTAAACAAATGGACGCACATAATGGATCGGTAGATTCCCGTATCGTGCATCACCACACGAAAATACGCCCACCTACCAGAACGGTGACTTTCTGGCGAGCTGGTTGGCTCACGCTGTTTTCGACGTAATCGTACCTTGCCAGCGGCGTGTACCAGCGGGGACCTTATCCCATACTTGGGCCGTCCAGTGCCAACGTCCGGGCGCAGGTGTGGTGTGTGGCCTGTGGCACCAGCGGAGCGGTGGCGTCTGTAGCTCATAACGATGTAGTGCTGAGTGCTGTGGCTGTTTTCAAGTTGGCTGAACTCTGTCCACTGTTACAGTTCGAGATCGTGGAGGCGATCCCTGTCATTAGCTACTCACGGCAGTTGACTCTCACAGAGTTTCCCCCCCGATTGACATGTTCACAATACGCCCTTGACATAGTGGCACATGCAAAGCTCGAAAAATCTCACCACAAAGATGATTCCTTGCATACCGTGCTGCGCGAACACAGATTAGCCGGCCGTGGTGGCCGTGCGGTTCTAGGCGCTGCAGTCTGGAGCCGAGCGACCGCTACGGTCGCAGGTTCGAATCCTGCCTCGGGCATGGATGTGTGTGATGTCCTTAGGTTAGGTAGGTTTAATTAGTTCTAAGTTCTAGGCGACTGATGACCTCAGCAGTTAAGTCGTATAGTGCTCAGAGCCATTTGAACCAACACAGATTTTTGTTCCAGGGGTGCTAATCCAGGAAAGTGTGGAGGAGAGCGTATGCGAAGTTTGTTAAGTAGGAGAGAGCCGTAGGTAGATGTGAAGCTGTGACGGCAGGTTGTGAGGCGTAGCTGGACAGCTCTGCGAAAGTCAAGATTCCAGGTTCGAGCCCAGTCCGACTAATACACTTCCTGAAATGGAAATTTGTGTTAAGTTCCTATGGGACCAAACTGCTTAGGTCATCGATCCCTAGGCTTGCACCCTACTTAATCTAACTTAAACTAAATTACGCTAAGGACAACACACACACCCATGCCCGAGGGAGGACTCGAACCTCCGACGGGAGGAGCCGCGCGAACCGTGGCAAGGCGCCTCATACCCCGCCCGGCACACTTCCTGGCAAAAACAGGGAAGCACCCAGTAGACATGGTCGGATTTAAATGTAAATTCGTCGTCCGGTATATATATATGATCAGAGTTTGATAGACCTGTGTTCTGATAAAAAGCGATGCCCAGTAAGTAGCGATAATTAAACCCTGGAAGCTCCAAACTATGTTAAAGTATAATTCTTCCAGCTCAGAAGGTAATTGGAAAACTCCATGCGACTCGTAAAGCGCTCGCGCGCGCACACACACTTTCATAAACCTGCGCAACTAAGAAAAAGGGTTTTAAATTTATGTACATGGCTCGAGCAGCAACAGTACGATGAAATCTTCACGAAAAAATAATAGGCAGCCAATCAGTTGCAAAATGGAACGTTTATTTATACCCCTTCACCATGGATTCAACGTTTGTGAAAACTACTCACGCCTTTCGGCTACTTTTAACGTGCGTCCGCTTCAACTTGTAACACAGTTGTCACTAATAACCTTCTGAAGACGACGTTCTTACAGACGTTGAAACCTTAGTCAAGGGGTTCAAATAAACCTTCCATTTTGCAACTGACTAAGAACAATCGGGCTTGCATAGACAATACAAGGGGTGATCAAAAAACTTCCGTCTGAGGGTGTTGATGTGGCGTATATGCAACACAGCACGGTTCCGATGCGAGTGTATAAGCACCGACATGTAGGCAAGGTGTCAGTGTGGCCTGCTTAGGGAGACTTTTTGATCTTCCCTTCCATTGGAATATAACATAGTGGGTATTGATATGTAAATGTAGTGAACTGTTTGCTTTCTTCTTAGAGCGTCCAGTTGTGCAATAAGGCTGTCTTCTAACTTTTGTAATAATTCACTTTGACTATAAACAATCAGTAAAACTTCTGAATTAACAAAAATCCTCAATAGCAACTTTACGTACAATCGTAGTAATATGCGAGTTCAGTCTGTACTATGTGTAACAAACAGCAATCGTCGAAATAGCATCCGTCACCAATCTTGTGTGAATCCGTAATCTTACAGCACGCAAAGGAAAGTTACTTATTATTGTCATGTGACTGGAACTCAACATTTGATCTCCGATACACTAAACGGCTAAACCGTAAGCGAGTACGATGTTAGAGAAGATGCAACGTGGTGCGATATCAAGCATTCATAGAAAAGAAGACAGGTGTTGGATCGAAATAATTCCAGAACGACTAGATCGATAACCGTGTATGCTGTTACTAAACACAGACGAATGATTTACAAGCTCACGTTGGCGCTTGAGCAACAGGTACTCGAATGAAGCTCGTGCCTCCAGTTCACAATTTTGAACAAAGCAGAAACTATTTCGTAATTCAGGAGTGGCTGACGAGTTTAAATTTACCGCACGACGATGTAAAAAGATAACATAATGCTCTATATTCAGCATCCGTTCCATCAGATAAGAGGAGCCTACAAGTTTCTATTTTACTACGGACAAGCACACTACCCGCTTATTACTCGAGGAGTAATCGTGACCAAGCAGTGACAACTAACCTAACCACTTTAAATGAAGTCAGCCATGAGCAGTAACTGAAACAGCCTTATCCAATTCATTATTAATTGTAGAGTCTCCACAACAACACATATTGCAAACAGACGAAAGCAGTCTTCTCTCTAAACACGAATGCACGAACTAGCAACCAGCCGAACCCGGAACAGACCATAGAACCGAACAGAGTGGTGAATAGTCCTCCAGACCAGGACAGAGTCGTGGTTTGAAAACGCGCCAAAAGCTTCCCACTGCTCGAAAAAGAAACTGACAAAGATATGAAATCACTATAGCGATAATGCGAAAGGCTGCTCATAGTGATTATGTCGATTAATCGAACTAATCATAGCGGATACGCGTAAAGTAATGCAAATAAAGATGTCGTGATATATTAACAACAAATAAAATGAAGAGAGATGAAAGTACTGAATGAAAAGGTAAGTTTCAGGTGCTAATTATCTGACAGAATGACCGGCATAGTGCGTTAGTGTTGTTCGTTTTTAGTGTTGCTGCCGAGCAGAGTAGGGTATATAAGAAGCGTGAACACCGTCAGATGTTGCGTGGTCCCTAAGAAGAACACGTAAATGCCCCATACTCTTCTGCGACGACGTTGTCGGCACCCTACAGCTCCAAAGCGATCTGCGTCTCCATTTAGCCGGTTGGTCGAATCGTCCAGCATCCAGATTTGTGGAACATTCGGTTGTGGCAGTGGCCCGATGTTTGACTGAAAGGGGACCTAAGGCCAGGCATGCTCGTTAAGATTCCTGTCGACCACGTCTGCCCACCGCAAGGGGGTATCGTCAATTGTGCACCGGGCACATCGTAACCTCTCCTTGTCTGCGCCTGGCATTGAATTTTCTTCTAAGAGGAGGAGTGCGCCGGAAAGAAAGTGCATTTTTTACCGAAAATGCAGGCTTTCAATGCCTGGTAGAGATTTTTTCTCCTAATTCTCGCAGTAGTCCTACTTTATGAGGCTATGTTTATTCCGCTGCGCTAGTCTTATTGGTTCATGTTAATGTTCTCAAAGACAAGTGCAGCCACGTTACTTTTCTTAACTTTTGAAACCGAAGGCGCAGATTTCGTGTGTGTCGGTATGCATGAGTCAGTATGCGCTACTTAATATGTTCCATAAGCCGTGCATAGAAACAAGATTTTTACGTTTCACATACCTCGACTTCTTTTGGTGGTAGAAGGGTAGGGTCAATTTTTTCGAATATCCCTTGGACTAGGGACCGTTCGTTTGACCAACGAAAGGAACGTCTTACTGTAACTATCCTGCAGTGCAGGGCCAAACTTTAAGTATTATGCACTTCCCCCAGGAAATCGAGGAAATCGATTGGTTCTTTTCGCATTGGTATATGGTGGGTCTTAAGGGGCTTATAGGCCGTTCCTGAGAAAACACGAAAAAACATGTTTTTTGGGTACCAAAACCGAACCGCGGATTCAAAGACGGCTACGCACAGGAAAAGGCTGAAATTTTAACGATATACTTCTACACCCTTAAAAATTTCGTGATATCTTCATTCGTTTCTGAGGTACAAAGGTTCAAAGAAACCCTATTTCTACACGTGAAATACGCACATAAAATCTGGTGTAAGGCGGAAATGTACTGTGTAAAGTTACATAGCACGGATAAATACGCTCTAAAGTGTGTCCTTTTGTAGCATCAGAAGGTTCTGGAAACCGCATGTTCTAGTACTAAAGCACAAGCAAATTTTTTGTGCGCGTAAAATCCCGTTAGAGGTGTAAAATTAGTTTTGAGTTAATTTAATTTCACGTAAGTAAACTGTCAAAATTTTACTGACCCGTAAAATTCTTTTCCTATGAGTGACATGCCCTGCTGTAGCAGGGAGGAGGAGGGAACCAGTGGTAAAATACACAAATCCTGTTTTAAAAGACTGACAAGTGGGGTACTAGCTCTCTCTTTCTGCCTTCCTCCGCACCTTTAAATGTTTTCCCGAAAATTTTAGCATGCCAACATAGTTTTTTTATGCCGAGAGTGAAAGAGAGAGAGAGAGAGAGAGAGAGAGAGAGAGAGAGAGAGAGAGATTGAAAAGTAATAAACCCAGGAAGATAGTAGACAGTGACTGTGGTATAGAAAGAAGACAATGGCAGTGTGAGACAAAGAGGGGGGGGGGAGGCGGGGGGGGGGGGGGGCAGTGGCAGTGGAACATAGCAGACAATGACAGAACAGTGGTACGAAAGACTAAACGTGGCAGAACCAAAAGAGAGGAACAAGTAAGAGTCATTGAAATGAGAGACGTCAGTGACAACGAGGGAGAGACAGTGAAAGTGAGAAGAGAGAACAGCAGTGCGAAGGAATGAAACAGATAGTAGCAGTAAGAGAGACCAAGAGGGAGACAATGACAGTGAGTCGAGACAGTGGTAGTGGTGGTAGTAGTCATAGTAGTAGTAGGCCGAGGACAGAACGAAGGAGACTGTGGCTGTCAAGCAGGGGACAGAGAGACACAGGGATAATGTGTTTGACTGAATGAGTGAGGATGGGAAAGTAGGAGTGGATTGGTGTCAGCGATGGACTTGTGGATGTGAGCGACTTTCGGTTAGGGGAGCTTGTGGAAGTGAGTTGAATGTTAAAAAGAGCGCGAATATTTCCGCATGTCAAAATTTTTGGGAAGATTGTTTTAAAGTGCTGCGGAAGCTTGGATGAGGCAGCTGATACCCCATATTCCAGTCTGTCTTTCTTAAACAGGGGTTTATTCGCCTACTTGCATGCTGACAAGAGCATTTTTTCACTAAACCACGGATGAATTTAAGTCGGCCTTACGGCGTAGGGACAAGGGATTTCATCTTAGTGCGGCATTCCAATTTATCCACTTGAAAGAAACATGGTTGCTTTAAATACTCGCATGCACAAAACTATTCTGTAAATGAAAATTCATTCACTATTTTATTGTGCAACATGCACCAACCTAACAAAAGCAGTCTTACTGATGTGAACGCCATCTCTGTGCCAGCTAGAGAACAACGTTACCTGGTCCTCATAAACGCTGTGTGAGAGCTCGGCACAAACCATACCACACATCGCTCTTCAAGAAAAGATACTTTATTAACCGCATTTGGCCAAGTATGCAAAATAAGAGGAACCTAAATGGGGTCGTCGTTGGCGGGACACTCGAATGCCCACAGCCCTTGAACAACTGAGGGCCTTGCAGGCAGGATAGAATCTTCTTTGAGCTCGGCTTCATATTGGAGAGTCAGGGAGCCCGGCAGAGCGCCGTTAACACAATAAGGCAAGACAGCGGGCCGCAGACGTCCGCTTTGTGAGCCCGCCTGCATTATGACGGCGTCCATTATAAATAGCGGCGGCGGCGCTCCGCGTAACGACCGCGCGCTGGAATTGCCTCTGCTCTTACCTGGCGCTGCGCGTCTTCTCCTGCGACCTGTCGGCCATGTTTGTGTTTCTGAGAGACTGTTGCCGCCGCCACCGCTGGTGCCACCTGACAAAGCACACCGATGTCCCAGCCACAGTTGCAGCATAGCATTGAGGGGAGGGAGGAGAGAGGGAGGGGGGAAGGGGGAGGACCGAGGCAGCATCCGCACAATAAGTTTCGCAATTCTTACAAGTCCACTAAACGTTGAGCGGCACTTTTGTTATACACTACTTTTTAAGGGCAGACGTAGGCCAAAATGCATACTGACATTTAAACATCGCTATCTCCTACAACACCACAATCAAAATGTTAACATGATAATACTATACTCTGTGCAGTTTTTGTTTGCTAATTTTCATGGACGTTAATTTTACGAGGATTAGAATTCATCGTAGCAGCGTACATATAATGTACCTTTTCCCATAAACTAATCAAGTATTAGAGCTGAAACTATACAGCTTACTTTAGCATAAATGGTGGTAAAGTGTGCAACAGATTTTTGTTAAAAATCATAGCTACTATCAAATTAATTTTTCAGTTATATGTTCAGCGAGACTGCTCTATTTTCCTCATACTGTAAAGGAGAACTTTTCCCAGGCACACGATAAAGGACAAATGCTGCACAAGATTATTCAGTAGGTGATATTTAAGTATTTTGCCAAATGTCAACGTCAACTTTTATAGTTCCTGAGAATAGGTGTCATACATGTCAAAAAATCACTTACGGCAAATCTCATATAAAGTTTTTTTTTCAAAAATATTGACATACCTCTAGTCACTAATGCTGTCCATAGCCGTAATCTTCATTCTGTTTCTTGTCTTCCTGCAGTATTCTCTTCCTCTGCTTCCTTTTCCTAACAAATTTTTGTACATTTTCTTCTGCTGCCTGAACTGTGTCAAGTCGTGCTTCATCGATGGTTCCGAGTATCTTCCAGAATTGAAGCCTAATCTTTGCAGGCAGTTAATCCTATCTACATGTCCACTATTAGACCTAGACAGGCATCACATACAGTCTGCTTTACAACATTTGAGGGAACATATACTCTTTTTGGACAATGCATCCATATAAGATGATTCTAGTTCTCATTGGTATTTTGTGTTTTTCCAGGGACACATTTTTTTTTCAGCAGTTCAGGATCGGTTAGGTACCTGAAAATTGGCTTTATAACGTTTCAAACAGCAAGTGCCAAGCCATGCTTAAGAGTGTCCGGCTTTGTTTTGCTTCTGTCTGAAGGTACTTGCAGCACGATATGTAAGTCTGTGCTGAGAATTCTCATCTGTGGAAGGCTACTGCCCACACTGCTTGCTGAATTGTTGTCACACTATATACATGGTCCCTGATGGATTTTCCATAATACATTTATTTGTAATGAGTGAATTTGTTTGTCAGTCTCACTCGTGGATCAAGCTGATATTGAAACTCCAGACAGAAAGCCAAAATATTAAATTCCATATTAGAAAATGTATTCACGCATGAGGATACTGCTATTGCAGTGTTTGATCGCTGCACAGACTGACTATTTAGAGATGTTGAGTTAAGCATCCTCGGTATTGAAGGTAAACGATCAGGACTATTTAGAGCGAACAAGCCCTGACCGAATTCTTCTCAGATTAAACATTTAAAATTCCACGGAATGAGCCCTTTCCTAGCTCATATTTGTCGACATACACTATAGGACCAAAAGTATCCGGACACCTGTCTGAAAATGACTTACATGTCCGCAGCCCTCACTGGTAATGCTGGAATTCAATATGGTGTTGTCCACCCGTAGCCTCGATGACAGCTTCCACTCTCGCAGGCATATGTTCAGTCACGTGCTGGAAGGGTTCTTGGGAAGTGGCAGCCCATTCTTCACGGAGTGTTGCACTGAGGAGAGGTATCGATGTCGGTCGGTGAGGCCTCGCACGAAGTCGGCGTTCCAAACATCCCAAAGGTATTTATAGGATTAAGATGAGGACTCTGTGCAGGCCAGTGCATTACAGGAATGTTATTGTCGTGTAACCTCTTCGCCACAGGCCTTGCATTATGAACAGATGCTCGATCGTGTTGAAAGATGCAATCGCCACCCCCGAATTGCTGTTCAACAGTAGGAAGGAAGAAGATGCTTACAACATCAATGTAGGCCTGTACTGTGATAATGCCACGCAAAACAATAAGGGGGGGGGGGCAAGGCTCTATGAAAAACGCTACCACACCATAACACCACCGTCTCCGAATTTTACTGTTGGCACGACACACACTGGCAGATGGCGTTCACCGGGCATTCGCCAAACCCACGCCCTGCCATCGGATCGCCACATTCTGTACCGTGATTCGTAACTCCACATATCGTTTTTTCACTGTTCAATCGTCCAATGTTTGCGCTCCTTACACCCACCAAGCGAGACGTCGTTTGGCATTTACCGGCGTGATGTGTGGCTTATGAGCAGCCGCTCAACCATGAAATCCAAGTTTTCTCGTTTCCCGCCCAACTGTCATAGAACTTGCAGTGGATCTCGATGCAGTTTGGATGTCCTGTGTGATGGTCTGGATAGATATCTGACTATTACACATTACGACTCTCTTCAACTGTCGGCGGTCTCTGTCAGTCAAAACACGAGGTCGGCCTGTACGCTTTTGTACTGAACGTGTCCCTTCACGTTTCCACTTCACTATCACATCGGAAACAGTGGACCTAGGTATGTTTAGGAGTGTGGAAATCTCGCGTACAGACGTATGACACAAGTGACACCGAACCCCCTGAACACTTTCGAAGTGTGCGAGTTCCGCGGAGCACCTCATTCTGCTCTCTCACGATGTCTAATGACTACTGAGGTCGCTGATATGGAGTACCTGGCAGTAGGTGGCAGCACAGTGCAACTAATATGAAAAACGTATGTTTTTAGGATTTCCGGATACTTTTGATCACATAGTGTACCAACAGCATTGGAGGCCAGCTGATTATGCGAATCACGATAATTTAATATCTGACGTCTCCGCCTCTTCGCTATGACTCGTGTGAACTGGACGCACTATAGGAGGACAGTACTGCCAACAGACGAGGTTCTAACTTGCTTCACGCAGACACAGTGTATCCCAGAAGAGTTCCTCTGAGGCGGTTGCTGACAGTTCAATAACGGTGATATTCACTTTGTCTGTGTCCCGTCAAGTGCAGCTTCCGTTGTCAAACCACTGGGTGTTGGCTAAAGATTCCTTTTTAGAGGAACGAATTCATGTGATCAGTAGTGTGTGCGAATAAGACGCAGATTAGTTGACAGATTTCTGGGAAAGCTTTGTACCCGTGATGAGGAGACTGGCGTTAGTGCGACATCTTCTAGAGTACTACAGCAGCCTGACACCTGACCTCACAAGGGAATGTTCATACTTGCCATGTCGAAATCCGTCGCTTTTTTTTTTGCCACTATTAGTTAACGTTCTGTACAAGCCAAATTTCAGCTGCCAACACACACTGGACGCTAGCTAAAGAAAAATAAATAAAATCAATACTTTCCGGCTTGGCACCTGCAACTACTGGATACCGCTGGCTGTTGACACGTCACGCCTACTGCACATGCTCGGGGAATCGCAGCCGCCAGGCGCAGAGCCCTTTCAAGAGGATTCTCGGTCCATAGCTTTGTTAAAAACTGAACCTAATATTCGTTTTCTGCTGTACTTTTCTCGAATTTTTTTGGATGTTTGGTTTCACGTAGTTCCGACCATGCTTTGAACTCCTAACAATATTATGACGTGCAATCATTGGAATGCTACGATTGTTTTGCTTGTAATAGCGTCGCCATTGCGGACACTAATTAATGTCGCGATGATCAATTCAGAACGTGGCGCGGGACGTCAGATGCGTATTATCACTTCATCGGTTGTCGTGAAATCATACATGCCCCATACTGTCTCCTTCAAACTATGTCAAACATCGATATTACTTACACTGTTTAAAATCATTGAAGCATCTTGGTACTTGCTTTCTCCTTTTCGATTGGACAACTTTTCTGTGACTGAGTTTTATGTAACAGAGACTTTTCCGATTATTTGCATATTTGTTACATATAGTGTGAACGACAAAATTCTAATCCTCCAGCTTCTGTTGACACACCCCCAAAGTTTTTATTCATTCCTGCTATTTTTCTTTCTGGGCTTTATGATTTTTACGTACGATAGTGTGCTTGTTTTTTTTAGCAGTTTTGAAACATTGTATGCCCAGAGAGAAAACGGGCGTTTTGTGAGACACGGAAGCGCCGAGCTGTGCCGTGCGGCAGGTCAGCGAACGGCGAGAGCCTCGAGGGCACGTCCACAGTGTAAACACAGGGTCCCGGCGACAGCGCCGCTCCGGCCGATACGTGTACTAGCTGCTGCCGCTTTGCGCGTTCCTGCCTCAAAACTATTCTCACAGCTCCAAGATGCTGCCCGCGCTGCCTTATTTACTACGCAAACCAGTTATTTGACGTTCATCTTCCCACTAATTACAATACCAGAGATCGACCTTGTCAGAGTTGACATGTTACACTTTTAGATGTCAGGCGTCACGACGGCGCTCTGTATCGTTGACGTCCAGTAGCGTATCTCGGCATTCTGAAACCGCTAATTTCGAAGTACTATTAATTTGGAAAATTATGATATAAGACATGTCGTCTTTTTTTCAGAAATTTGCTAGCCAGTTCGTAGAACTTGAATATTCAGCTTAATCTAGAATGAATCTTTAATCTGCATTGGAAGATGCGCCGTTTTGAAACTCAGTAGCAGATTTTAGATAATACAAGATTACAATAACTATTAGGGGAACGGTCTGAAGTTGCGTAATAAGTTTTATTTATTTATTGATGACTAGTTTCTGATGGCTTCTCCATTATCAAATCGTCCATATACATAAGTCTTGCATTACAACCAGACGTGCATATAAGTTACTGCCCACAAAAAACATAAACGTGGCAACATAGTATCGGGTATCCACACGTGACCATCACCGTATGTCAAAATGTACAGTTAAGTGCACGTCTCGTTGTAATTCAAGACTTGTCAACACGGATAGTTTGATAATGGGCAAGGCGTCCGAAATTAGTCATGAGTAAATAAACAAAACTTCTTGAGCGACTACAGACGGTTCCTCTAACAGTTACATTAACCAGATAAAAGATGCAGGCCTGTTTCATTCCAAACATGCTGGAGATACAGATAATACAAATAAGTATCTGATATTTTTTTAAATGTATTCCAACCTCAGATCACCCAAGTGGTATGATTAGCGGCTTCGGCTTGCACCCAAGTTGTAATCAGATTATACTAAGAGTAGAAGCATCTGCTAGTTGGCAACTCGCAGATCGCATCTGCACGCACCATCATTTATCCCGCTTCTAGTATCATCTAATGATGACTTTGCACTAAGTCGTAGCTACTAATGGCACCTCTTCGATGACCTGAGGCCGAAAAATAAAATAAAAAATTTACAACATTGTCACTGTGTTTTTCTAATAAGTTCACTTGCCCTGTATATCTTCGGCATTTCTTACACCTAAAGTGACTCGAAGTTGGAAAGAAATTCTAGTAACTGCACAATCGATTTAACACGGGATGCTATTCACTTAACTGAGCGAGAACCTGCCCATGTGTTTGCGCGTTCGGCCTGATCTGAAACATTCCAGCCAGGTAGAGGCGCACATTCAGATGCTGACTACAGGGTAGGTGAGGAAGAAACAGTGCAATGGAGTTTTGTGGAGCTGCTCTCGAGTCCGCAGACTCGCGCGCGGTCTTGCCTTTCCATGGAGAAGGAGAAGTTCGTTTGCATCCGTCAGTCATCTTGAATAAGAATATCCGTACGTTTCAACATTGCAGGAGACACAGATGTGTGCGGCCGGATGGTACACGGGAGATCGGACAGGTTTGAACGACCTTGTTCCGATGATGACAGAGGCCTCGCCCAACAACTCACCGTGCTTTTATTCACTGTCAGGTGCCCGTAAAAGTTCTGCGAGTGCATGTACATATCTGCGATGCTCTGGGTTTCCGCCAAAAGAAACTCAGTGGCAGCTCTCTGCTTGTAACGCACCTCCGTTACAGACGCCATTTTGAAGGTTACGTATGGCGCCGCCACCTATTGGAGCTTCACGTAACTATAGACACTGAAGTGGGAATATTGCACAATCTCCTACAGCAAATTCCGTATTTTTTTAAACCGAAATTGGCCGAGTAAACGATGTGTTGCCTTACGTAATGAACGTCTCTCGTATTACTATCATTATTATGTTAAAAATATATTAAAATATTATAGTTGGCTGGAGTAGCAACCGCAGAATGAAATCTTCTTGAAGAAATAATGAACAGCCAATCAGTTGCAAAAGGGAAGGTTTATTTAAACCTCTCAATCATGGTTTCTACGTTTATAAAAACATCATCTTCAGAAGGACATAGTGACTTCTGGATTACATGTTCTGGAGAAAGTACATTGAAATATAGCCGGAAGGCTTCATAAAATGTAAAATTTCACCTCCACAATAATTAATACAGTTTAATAAGTCACGGATGCAAAATACTAACGCGAATTCTTTACAGACTAATGGAGAAACTGGTAGAAGCCGACCTCGGGGAAGATCAGTTTGGATTCCGTAGAAGTATGAGAACACATGAGGCAGTACTGACCCTACGACTTATTTTAGAAGCTAGATTAAGAAAAAGCAAACCTACGTTTCTAGCATTTGTAGACTTAACTTAGAGAAAGCTTTTGACAATGTTGACTGGAATACTCCCTTTCAAATTCTGAAGGTGGCAGGGGTAAATTACAGGGAGCGAAAGGCTTTTTGCAATTTGTACAGAAACCAGATGGCAGTTATAAGAGTTGAGGGGCATGAAAGGGAAGCAGTGGTTGGGAAGGGAGTGAGACAGGGTTGTAGCCTCTCCCCGATGCTATTCAATCTGTATATTGAGCAACCAATAAAGGAAACAAAAGAAAAATTCGGAGTAGGAATTAAAATACATGGAGAAAAAATAAAAACTTTGAGGTTCGCTGATGACATCGTAATTCTGTCAGAGACAGCAAAGGACCGGAAAGATCAGCTGAACGGAATGGACAGTTGTCTTGAAAGGAGGATATAAGATGAACATCAACAGAAGCGAAACGAGGATAATGGAATGTAGTCGAATTAAGTAGGGGGATGCTGAGGGAATTAGATTAGGAAATGAGGCAATTAAAGTAGTAAAGGAGTTTTGCTATTTGGGGAGCAAAATAACTGATGATGGTCGAAGTAGAGAGGATATAAAATGTAGACTGGCAATGGCAAGGAAAGTGTTTCTGAAGAAGAGAAGTTTGTTAACATCGAGTATTGATTTAAGTGTCAGGAAGTCGTTTCTGAAAGTATTTGTATGGAGTGTAGCCACGTATGGAAGTGAAACATGGACGATAAATAGTTTGGACAAGAAGAGAATAGAAGCTTTCGAAATGTGGTGCTACAGAAGAATGCTGAAGATTAGATGGGTAGATCACATAATTAATGAGGAAGTACTGAATAGAATTGGGGAGAAGAGAAGTTAGTGGCACAACTTGACCAGAAGAAGGGATCGGTTGGCAGGACATGTTCTGAGGCATCAAGGGATCACCAATTTAGTACCGGAGGGCAGCGTGGAGGGTAAAAATCGTAGAGGGAGACCAAGAGATTAATACACTAAGCAGATTCAGAAGGATGTAAGCTGCAGTAGGTACTGGGAGATGAAGAAGCTTGCACAGGATAGAGTAGTATGGAGAGCTGAATCAAATCAGTCTCAGGGCTGAAGACCACAACAACAACAAGAACAAGAATTAAATCATGCCCTTCATGGTGGTTGTCATTTACTATTACCTTGCCACTGTACAACAATGGTGTGCATATTTTATTTACTATAGAGGTGAAATTTTATATTTTTCGAAGCCTTTCGGCTGTATTTCCACGTACACCTCCACAACACGTAACGCTGTTGTTAACATGTCCTTTTAAAGAAGACATTTTTATAACCGTTGAAACCAAGGCCAAGGAATTTAACTAAACCTTCTATTTTGCAACTGATTGGCTGTTTATTATTTCTTCAAGAAAAAATATTAACTATCAAATTCGTAGGTACCTGTTGTTCGCTAAAAGTGAGCGTGACTTAAATTTACATTTGGGGGGCTCGGGAAGGGGGGGTTGAGTAACATACGATGACCCCAACCCCCTTCCTTGAACAGAATGGGTAGCAGCGCCTGCCCCACTCTTCCTCAATCTGACGTTGTGTTTCTCCTGTAACGACGTCGTCGTCGATGGGGTCTTTCCTCCTTCCTTTTTTTTTTTATTTATTCGTGTCAAGAAATTCCCCCAATGCACTCGTAAAGAAACGTTTAGATGGAATCAGTAAATGAAGTACACCATAGCGAGAGTACGCATTGTACCTTCGGTCACTGAATCGTCGTGCAGGAGTTGGAGTGGATGCAGGTAGTGACCGAGTGGAGCCCCGCCGGCAGAGCAGCCGCTGTGTCCTGGGAGCAGAGGCAGCGCGTTGCGCGGGTCAGGGCGCGCCGTGCCCCTGCCGGCCGTACGCACGTTTCACGCGTAAAGAAGCAGCAGCAGCACAGCACGGCAGCGCGGCGGCCGCTGAACCCCGGAGCGGAGCAACCACCTGCGGCACGCATTGTCAGCCCCAGCCGGCAGAGGCTGCGCTGCGCTGCGCTGCGCGCTCGTAAATCTCGCACCGCGCGCGCTCGCTCGCCCGGCCGACACCTTCGCTGTCTGCCCCGTCACCGCTTCTGGGACGCATCTCACACGGCGTGCACGCGTGCGAAATGTTAATCCCACGAAAATCACTTTCTGCGCCTACATATACAGATTGGACCTGAACTCCACTCAGAAATTTTCAGAGGTGATAATATGGACCAAAACAACAAAATAATGTCCAGTAAACGTGGGATCTAAAACTCACACTTTAAGAGCTATGAGCACTTGTTCATCTTTGTCATTGTGAAACATATATCTCTTCTGCTGCACGCTGATTTCCATGTTTTGATGGGGAATGAATACGTCCGGCAAATACGGGCTCTGAAACGCATACCTTAAGTGCTATGAGCACTTGTTTGGTAGAAGAGATGTTTCAGAGGAGCAAAGCCGGAAAAAGTGCTCACAGCTTTTAATGTATGTATCTTAGAGCCCATGTCTACTGGGCATTATTTTCTTGTTTTGGTCCATTCCATTACTTTTGAAAGTGTGTCGGTGGAGTACCACCTACCGGTTCACACTTAATAGTACGCAATTTACCGTGCAGTGCATGGCGATTAGCATTCGCATCAACGTAAAGCGCCTTTTAGACCACCGATTTTCTTGTCACTCTACTGCGGTGCCACTCGTTTTATTCCTGTATCCCGTTTGTCACAAGCAATCATTTCCGTTTACATGTCAGCGTCAAATTGCTAGTGTTGTAGGAGTTGTCTGCTGTGCAGTTTTGCACCAGAATGGGGAAAGCGAGGGTTTGAAGCAGTATCTTCTTTACGAAAAAATTGAAATACAGTAGCACGGTGTAGGAGCAAGCAATGATAACAGATGTGCAGACTACAGCGATGAATGAAAATTTTTACCAAGACCACGATTTGAATCCGAGTGTCCTGCTCAGTAGGCAGAAGCGTCAACTACTACGCCATCTTGGCACATTAGCTTTGCACAACTGGACGGACTAGCCTTGTTTGCCTCCCTCCTCATTCCAATTCCTGTTCGCACCTCAGCCTCCTTGGTTTACTGGGAAAACCAAGTGGGCTGACATTTATGGGAAATACAAAGTGAATGGGAATTTCGATTGACGAGGGAGGCGTACTAAGGTACTCAGTGCAGTTGTGCACAGCCACTGTGCCAGTATGGGGTAGTGGTTAAAGCTTCTGCCTACTGAGCTGGGCACTCTGGTTCGAATTCTGCCCTTGGTACAAATTTTCATTCATCGCTTTAGTCTGCATATATACATCATAGACGTTTGAGACTTAAAAAGGTCCTTACTACCATATAGTTCACTTGAATGATAATGCAGTTTGGTCTTGAGCGTCATAAAATTCATAGTGTCTTTTCTTGACAAAGGTGGCCTGATAGATTCTCCACACCCCTAAAAACTGAAAGAATAGCAAACGTGTAGTCCAAACATGCAAAAAAAATCTACGTTTATATAATCGAGAAGACATCTATTTACAAACACATCAAACAATATTTAAACAGCAATAATTAGCGCCCTTTTACTTTATCCTTTGTATCTGTTTTTCTTCTAAGTGCTAAGTAACATAGAAAATTGTTTTTCCTCTTAAATGGATATGATTTTTTTACTGTTGCAACCATTTTCGTTTAAAACTTGCAATCTATTATAACGTTCTCACTCACGCGTGAGGTACGCCTTTTCCTCATCCACGTAGCGTTCTTGTAAAACGTAAATACCGGTACCTTTTAGCTTTCAGATATTTTGTCTTTCTTGGAGGAGGAGACTAGTAGGAAAAATACCGCGCCCTGGTGTCGCGGAAAGGAAGTGAGCTCGGCTAGCACAGCTTAACGTACGAGGTTAACAGACGACGCCACAGCCTGCTGCGTATTCAGGATTTGAGAACGCCGCACTTGGCACAGTCAGCTGACCGTTGACGTCACTGACGAAGCAGCGGCGTGGTAGGTTGCTCATTTACGCGTAAGTACATGACGCGCGTCCCAATGAGTAGTTGATTTTGATCAGAAAGTTACTTGTGTAAAACAGACTGTAGCCATTGTGTAAGTAGGACGATGACTAAAGTTGCAATTACTTTAAGCGTTTCATGTGGGACTATGGTGGGCTCGTTGGATTTAGTGCTCCGTGACTTTGTTGTCCAAGTCTCAACCCGCATGAACTTGGTAGGATGTTAGATGAAGGTCTGTGCGTGCATAGAAAGTGTAAAGTCGAAGCATACGAAAATAGTAGTAAGTCGTTGGAAATCAACCTACCGATTGGTCTGTAAGCTCATTTACTTTACTATCTCACAGCTGAAGATGGGACCCACGTAATAAAGAAAAAATGCACGTAGTGCAATCTTAATTGGAGTTACTATGTTCATCGACTGTTTTACTGTGAACTGGTAACCAAACAGATATTCGCTTAGTTATTTATATGTTTCGAACACGTTTACCATTTATCAGTAAAACAGTGGTAGAACGTTGTAAGTCCAATGCAGATTGCGCTACATGCTTTTTTCCTTGAGTACTTGGATCTCAGCTTTAACTGGAATAGTACAAAACAAACCAGCTTCTACACTACTTGCTGGGCTGATTTGTGACGACTTAGTATTGTTTTCCTATCCTTCGACTTAACAATACGTACGATAAATGACTAACTAATATTACATACATTTAATATACGTAACTGTCGTGAAAGATGAAATAAAGTTCAACTCTTAAGGGAACACAATAAATCTCAAACGCACTGATTACCACAAAACACATAAACGTTGCCTTCTTGCCTGCCAGAAACAGAAAAGGCCTGCTCCTTGCTCTATTGAGCCCATTTCGCACCCACTGCATGACGTCACATTCACGTACTACAGAGAGTGTGTTCAGACTACTGAAATTGCGCTAGTACAAATTACAAATCGTGCAGATCAACAGCTGCCTTAGCTCAGCCTGAACCCCTAGAGTCCAGGTCACGTGCTCTATCGGCTAAGTATCAACAAAAATATAATCCATATGTCGTGTGACCAGTTTGATCCTACAGCCACTATGAATCAAGACACAAAGAGATTAGACACCCAGTGCGATACAAATTTTCAACTTACCACATTGATACAAAGCAATGCCCACAGGCAGCTACTGTCTTTAATTCCTTTGTGTCTTGAGAAATACACACATCAAAAAAAAAGTTTTGCATCACCTCGGTTCCGAGAGTTCCGGAACCTGTACAGAAAATTGGAATAGAGGTCAACATCAACATCATTTCCGCCATTTTAATTGCTCACGAAAACCATACACTGCTTGTTGTACCACCATACAGCGAGACCTTCAGAGGTGGTGATCCAGATCACTGTAAACACCGGTATCTCTAATACCCAGTAGCACGTCCTCTTGCATTGATGCTTGCCTATATTTGTCGTGGCATACAATCCACAAGTTCATCAAGGCACTGTTGGTCCACTCCTCAACGGCAATACTGCGTAGATCCCTCAGAGTGGTTGGCGGGTCGGGTCACGTTCTAGTCGATCGATGTCGTTATCCTGAAGAAAGTCATTCACAAGATGTGCACGACGGGGGCGCGAATTTTCGTCCATGAAGACGAATGCCTCGCCAATATGCTGCTGATATGGTTGCACTATTGGTCGGAGGATTGTATTCGCGTATCTTACAGCCGTTACGACGCCTTACATGACCATCAGCGGCGTACGTCGGCCCCACATAACGCCACCCCAAAACAGCAGGGAACCTCCACCTTGTTGCACTCGCTGGACGGTGCCTGACCGAGTGCCTCCAAACACGTCTCCGATGATTGTCTGGTTGAAGGCATAAGCGACACTCATCGATGAAGAGAACGTGATGCCCAATCTTAGTGGCCCATTCGGCATGTTGTTGGGCCAATCTCTACCGCGCTGCATGTTGTCGTGGTTGCAAAGATGGACCTCGCCATGGACGTCGGGAGTGAAGTTGCTCATCATGCAGCCTATTGCGCATAGTTTGAGTCGTAACACGACGTCCTGTGGCAGCACAGAAAGCACTATTCAACATGGCGGCGTTGCTGTCAGGACTCCTCGATCCTTAATCTGTAGCTAGCGGTCATCCACTGCAGTAACCCTTTGGCGACTGAGCGATGCATGTCATGACAGTTCCTGTCTCTGTGTCTCCTCCATGTCCGAACAACATCGCTTTGGTTCCCTCTGAGACGCCTGGACACTTTCCTTGCTTGACAGCCCTTCCTGACACAAAATAACAATGCAGACGCGATCGAACCGCGGTATTGACTGTCTAGGCATGGTTGAACTACAGACATTCCTGGTGGAATGACTGGAACTGATCGGCTGTCGGACCCTCTTCTAATAGGCGCTGCTCATGCATCATTGTTTACATCCTTGGGCGGGTTTAGTGACATCTCTGAACAGACAAAGGGAGCGTATGTGTGATACAATATCCACAGTCAACGTCTATCTTCAGGAGTTCTGGGAACCGGGGTGATGCAAAACTTTTTTTGATGTGTGTATTCTCTCTCCCATAATGTCGTGAGACGCCTACACAGGATGAAAATTGATCATCCGGCATTGAAGGATTAGTCCTTAGGCTGGTAACACGTCGATGCGCATGGATTTGTCCTTCTCTTACAGTTTGTAATGCGTGGTTATTTGATTTACCAGAATTGAGGAGATTCGTCTGAAGACAGACTGCAATATGATCCACTGGAAACAATATGTGTAGTGGTTGTTGTTGTTATCAGTCTGAAGAGCTCTCCATGCTCGCCACCCCGTGGAAAACCTTATTGTCTCTATGTAACCATTGCAACCTACATCCACTCAAACATGCTTACTTAGCATGCTTAGTCTCCCTACGCTGTTTTTATCATCTACACTTTTGACCGTTACCAAATTGACAATTCGTTGATCGCTCAGCACCTATCCTATCAACCGATCCCTTTTTTCAGGTAAGTTGTACCGTAAAGCTTTTTTCTTCCCATTTCGACCCAGTACCTCGTCATTAGTTACTCGATGTGCTCATCTAATCTTCGGTATTCTTCTGTAGCAACACATCTCAACAGATTCTGTTCTCTTCTGTGGTGTTTTTGTCCACGTTTCACTTCGAGCCTATAGTGCAAGCAAATACTTTCAGAAAATACTTTCTAACATTTAAATTTATGTTTGATGTCATCATTTTCCTTTTTCTCAGAAAAGTTTTCCCTCTCAGTTGCCGGTCTATATTTTCCATCGTTTTTACTTCTACCTTCAGCTGTTACTTTGCTACCCAAATACGACCTACTACTTTTAGTATCTTACTCAGTCAACTCACTTGAATTAATTTAACTACAATCCATTACCTGTGTTTTACACCATATTTTATGAGTTCAGAACTCAAATAATAATCTCCCGGAGCCGTTCGAGACAGTTCTCTAGAAAACAGACTTTGAAGTTTTCCTAACAATATTTAATTCCCTAAATGAAGACAGATTTTTCGACGGGTAGTGGGGCTCTTTGGTAGAACGCTTGCGTTCCACGTGGGCCTAGGTTTGATACCTAACCGTCATAATTTTTCTAACAAAGGTGTGCATCTCCTAGGAGTATTTTCGTGGAGTAGAAGATACATAAAGATAAAAAAGTTTAGTTCCTAATGATTTTTTATTTAAAAAACTTCATTATTGATATTTTATAAAAAATCAGTTAAGAATTTATATTTGCAATGATAACTGGATATTTTTGTGCGATATGTAATTAGAAACAAGAAGACGTGCATTTTCATGTATATTACAATTATGTATCTGATGAATTTTATATTTAAGTATTCGAATTGAATAGAAAAAAGAAAAATATTATGACCGAAACGAGACCCTAACAAGCTATGACCAGCCTTGAGCGCCACCGATATTTCCTTCTTTTCATTTTTATGTATTTTACACTTCTTGGAAATGATCGTAGAACACACACCTTCGCTTAAAAATAAATATCGGCGGGGAATCGAGCCGAGGTCGCACAAGCGGCAGGTGATCATTATACCACAAAGTCACAAAACACTTGCAAACGTTGCCTTTGATTTAGGCAATCAAAGGAGCTCGGAAAACTCAAAAGTCTATTTTCTGTAAAAATTTTGGAGAGCTGCATCGGCTTGTTTTGGGATATCGATATGAGTATTGAACTTTACACGTCATAAAAACTACAAAAATCCGATTGTTATGTGGTCGTCTTGTTGACTATATCGTCTTCCCAAGACTGTATCCATTCCGTTCAGCTAACATCGTGAAATGCTTGTCGCTTACGACAGAATTACAGTGTCATCCTCTCACCTTAAAGTTTTTGTATCTTCTCCCTGTCCTCCGACACAATTTTTCAAATTTGAGCATAAGTTTCCTTTACTGCTTGTTCTATGCGCAGATGGGATCACATGAGGAGATGCTACAACCTTATATCACTACCTTCTCAGTTACCACCACTTTTTCATTATTTTCGAGGCTTATAACTGCAGTCGGATTTATGTACAAAAGATAACGTTTCGTGTTAGTTGCAGTTCGACCTATTCCTTTGGCATATGAAACTACTCAAAAAATGAGTGCATTTATCGGTACGAGGCCTGATGTCTTATTCTTAAAGTGTCTACGAGACATGTATGATGGATGTAGGATATTGTTGTCCAGCTACCCTACATTTCGCCAGAACAAAGTCATCTTTAATTCGACTTTAATCCTCTTAAACTTTCACATGAGTTATGCCGATGTATTGTTATCCTAGGAGCAAACCTCTGAATTCCTTCGATATCCTTCGCCAAGGTTAATAATTGCGACAGATCACATGGTCTGGAGCATACTCTACAATAACGCGCCAGCGTCTTGGATGCGATTGTATTAACATTACGCTCTACACTTTCTCAGAATACTTCTGATACACCTGTTATTCCGTCCGTCGTCTCTACTAAAGATTTCACGTGCTTGTTCTATTTTGGGTCACTTCGTAGCATTGTCTCTAGCTACTGAAAAGGTGTGGCAAGACCAGATGTCGGGTTATTTCTCTTTGTCATATTAATTATCTTTTAATTATTTATTTGTGAAAGGAGTACTATTCATTACATTCAGGATTCATTACGATGAAGCTAAATACGAATAGACATTTCCAAGGCAAGCGTGTTGCCGTACGGAATTTTTCGGAATTTTCGAACACTTTTACACGAAGGCAATCGACAGATTCCCCGGAAGTTTCCCAGTATCCTTCCAGTGACCGAAACCTGTCATCTCCCTTACTTGGACCTGAGCCTGTCGATCTTCCCCCTGCATAATTACTTCCAAGTATTTATGTAATAATACTGAATCCCGTTATGTCAATTAATTGCACAACCAGCACGCACTCTGCCGGACACCGTGGCCGAGCGGTTCTAGGCAATTCAGTCCGGAACCGCGCGACTGCTCCGGTCGCAGGTTCGAATCCTGCCTCGGGCATGGATGTGTGTGATGTCCTTAGATTAGTTAGGTTTAAGTAGTTCTAAGTTCTAGGGGACTGATGACCTCAGATATTAAGTCCCATAGTGCTAAGAACCATCTGAACCGCAAAATTTTGTTCCTGGCTGCACATTCAGAGACCGTGAATAGTTACAATTGAAAGAAAACAGCCCTCGGTCACTATTTTTAACGAATTAACCGGGTTTCAACACTGCTAGGAGTGTCTTCCTCAGAATTTATATCAAAAAATGGCCTATAACATGGTCACAGAATTATGACTAAAAACATTTGATACAGAGTATAAATCTTTGATTTAAATTCTGAGAAACACACTCCTTGGAGTGTTGAAGCCCGGTTAATTCGTTAAAAATGGTGACCGAGGGCTGTTTTCTTTCAATTGTAACCATCTGATACATTTGTATACGCACTCATTTCTGTCCATTAAAGTGCTTTCTAACAGTTCACTACGTTAAGCACTACTTGTCAGTCTTCGCACGACACTTCTGTTTGGTTCTGATCTGATTGATTGTAGGGGAGTCTCTTTTGCGCGCGCACACACACACACACACACACACACACACACACACACACACACACTCGCCTACAGACTACAGACCGGGGGGGGGGGGGAAGAAAAGGGAAGAGAGAGAGAGAGAGAGAGAGAGAGAGAGAGAGAGAGAGAGAGACCACGTCGTTAAGACGAGGTAGGGACTCCAAAACATCGTGTAACGAGAACATCAGTCACGATGGGAAGTATGACATAAAGAATGGAAACTGTCAAAGTGCAAAGATCACTCAGTTGATCCGTAATCGAATTTTTATTTTTTTAAGGCATAAGTGAAGTAACTGCTGCGGTGACATCCTCACTTCCTACACACTTCTATTGATAAGAAGTTTGTGAGTTAAGGTGTCTGTCGCAAATCACAACGTGTTACGGAAGACGCACCAGAATTTTTAAAAGTCAGCTCATAGGATATCTATGAAATGGTGCTGTAATTTTTGATGTACGCGAGCATTCGCCACGCTGGTGAATGAATGGACGCACTGGCGAGCGCAAGCTGTGCTGCGCAGGCGGCGGTTCCCTCTAGCGAGCGTGGGAGGAACGACGCGCTCACAGCACAGCCGGCTGAGGACGGCGTCTACAAAACGACGAAAGCGGCAGGAGAGAATCAGCATGCACGGCGACGTGTTGTAGAGAGCTGGTGTAATGAGCAACGCGGAACATTGGGCGTAAAGGGATTACCGATTATTAGATGCTCCCCTGGAGACATTGTTATATCACCTTGAAAATAGACAGCGACGATTAGGACGCCTCTGAATTAACGTCGTAACGAAAGCTTCCGTCTGTCCTATGACAAAAGTCATAGGACAGCGATGTGCACATATACAGATGGCGGTAGTATCGCGTACACAAGGTATAAAATGGGAGTGCACAGCTGTCATTTCTACGTAGGTGATTCATGTGAAAAGGTTACCGACGTGATTATGGATGCACGACAGGAATTAATACGCTTTGAAACCGGAATGGTAGTTGGAGCTAGAAGCATGGGACATTCCATTTCCAAAACCGTTACGGAATTAAATGTTCCAGGATCAACAGTGTGGAGTGTTTGCCCAGAATACCGAATTTCAGGCATTATCTCTCACCACGGATGACGCAGTGGCCGACGGCCTTCACTTAACGACCGACAGCAGCGGCGTTTGTGTAGAGTTTTCAGGTTGTCAGGGACAGCACACTGCGTGAAATAACCGCAGAAATCTATTTGGGACGTACGGCAAACGTATCCGTTAGGACAGTGCGACGAAATTTGGCGTTAATCGGCTATATCAGCAGACGACCGACGCGAGTGCAGCACAACATAGCCTGCTGCTCCTCTCCTGGATTGGTGACCATATCGGTTGGACCCTACACTACTGGAAAACCGTGACCTGGTTAGACGAGTCCCGATTTCAGTTTGTAAGAGCTGATGGTAGGGTTCGAATGTGGCACAGACCACATGAGGCCATGGACCAAAATTGTAAACAAGGCACTGGCAAGCTGGCGGTGGCTCCACAATGGTGTGGGCTGTGTTGACATGGAATGGACTGGGTCCTCTGGTCCAACTGAACCGATCAGACTGGAGATGGTTATCTTTGTCTACTCGAACACCATTTGCAGCCATTCATAGACTTTTTTCAGTAACAACGATGAAAACTTTATGGATGACAATGTGCGATGTCACCTGGCCACAGTTTTCGAGTGTCCGACGTGAATCCCGTAGAACATTTATGGAACATAAGCTAGTGGTCAGTTCGTTCAAAAATCCTGCACCGTCAACAGCTTTGCAATTACGGTCAGCTGTACAGGCAGCATGGCTCAATATTTCTACAGGGGACTTCCAACGACTTGTTGAGTCAATGCCATATTGGGCAAAAGGAGGTTCGACACGATATTACGAGATAATCCCTGATTTTTGCCACCTGAGTGTAGCATGGTTTGATTACAGTCCAAAGGAACCTCAGACCTCCGTAGAAGTAACTTCACATTGACGACTGCCAGCAGTAGTGCGCCCAGATAAACGATGCTAGGATCGCAACAACCTTAGCGACGCTGTTACTAAAGGCATGAGAAGCCGAGGAGGAAAAATGCATTTAATGAAATAGTTGCAAAACAGATTGGTTGCTGTACTAATAGTTCAGTTACGTTCAGAGTCTTTGCTTTTGTAAGTTTTAGACTATCCCGCTGGAGATGCTGATAATAAAGCAGGTATTCCTGATAGCTGAATTCCATGTGGTAGAAAAAACTAAAATTCGTTTCCCATGCTTGGAGGATACTCCATGCAAAGTTTCGCAGTGTTAAGACACTAGACTCACATTCGGGAGAACATTGGTTCAAAACCCCGTCCAATCATCCAGGTTTAAATTACGGGTGGTTTACCTAAAGCATTTTGGGCAAACGAAGGGACGATTCTTTGAAACGTATGTGACGAATTTCTTCCCACTCCTTATACCAAGTTTGGCGTGCGATCAGTCTCTAATGCCCCTGTGGTTGACGGGAAGTTAAGCTCTAACCTTACTTCCTTTTTTTACAGGGTACGAGCCACATGTGTGTGGGAAGACACATACGTCTTTATAATCCCCGATGGGCCTTCCCATGTGTAGGGTAACATTTCCTCGCTATATTGCAAATACATGAACCTATGAAATGACTGCACACTGTAAATAAATCAGTTTCAAGTCTTGAGATGCTCTGGAGCAGACATCCATATGTTTTATTCACGCATATAAATTAAGAGACAATTTTTATATAGCCGTACCTCAAATATGCACAAGCTTTTGTCAAACATTTCATTAATTTGTGAAGTTTGCCACTAAGAACGCATTTAGATGTCATATTATCCTGTAATACATCATTGTCGGCGACCGTATGTGTTCAGGCTTGACTGGTAGTATCAGAAAAATTTTATTTGTGGGTTCTGGTATGGATACTTTCCGCAAAGGGCCCGAGATATTCCGTTACTTGATCCTCCGCTGTTTTAATAGTATACTTAGTCTTGTTCTCTAAGTTCATATAATACACTACATGTAGTTCTTGTTACAATGGATTTCGGACCAATAGTGTGGCGCAAAAGAAAAAAAAGTTGGACACACTATCTGGCTATCAGATCTCATAAAAAAACTTACGTTGTAATACAGTAAAACCTACATTATATCCTTTAGCTTCACTATCTGAGTCAAAACGTTATTGGACATGAGTTAATTGGACCGTTGCAGAAATACTTGGAAACAAGACTAACGTCTAATGCGCACACACAATGTATCAAAAGTAAGTTACCTGTTCATAAATCAAAATCCTTCGTCTATAGGGAACAGTTCCTTTCTTCTACTAAGACTTCTGTCATTGTCATCTTTCCTATGGGATTATCGTATGGGGCAAATCCAGGTGCACAAGCAAAGGTCATATGGAAATAAATATTACGTTCAGGAGAGTTAGAGGCATCGCAAGCACAAAATCATGTTGGCCATAATTCGAGATGTAAGGGTATTAACTTCGTATTCCCTTAAAAACAACGCTTTAGTTCATTCAATGTAAGGCAAGTAGTCTCCACCGTTTTCAACGTTGTGCTACAAGCCATATAGACATAGAATACACTGTATTCACTTGACAAAATAGCTTCGAACGTACCAGGATGTAGCTCTATAATATACGGATTGGTTATAATTAAACTTTCCCTATTCAACACGTTGTAACACGGAAGCTAACTACCGTACGAGGATCAAACTTGGTAGCGTTAATGTCAAGGACATGGGGAAGAGAAATACGGCAGAATCAATCCAGTTCAAACACTTTTAATGCGCTGCTACGGTACATCATACCATTACATACCGGTACCGTTACTGCTACAAAAGGCGCCCATCAGTGTCCAGAAGCGTCTGAAAGTGCAGAATTGCATTCTACACAGCAGAAAGAAGCATGCCCGTAGGTACGCTGTCTGTCTGTCTTGATATGCTGCTCTTCAGATCAGCACATGTGTGAATGTTCCCCTGGGGAAACCCTGTCCTTCAGGTAGTCCCACAACCAGAAATGACAGGGAGTGAGCTCAGGTGATCGTGCCGGTCAAACATTTGGAAACGATCGGCGATGTGCGGTGCGGTCCCATCTTGCATGAAGACTGTCGAGTTCAATGCGTTCCTCTCCTGTAGGGAGGGTATGGCATGCTGGCGAAGCATATCGCAGTGACACTGGCCAGTCACACTGCCCATCTTTGGTCCTTCAGTGCCAACCTGTTGGAAAACGAATGGGCCAGTGATGAATGTAACCGTGATCATACGGTGACACGTTCACCATACAGAGGAACTTCATGCACAGTGTTCGGAAGTGAAGATCCACAACACTCGGCAATTTTGTGTGTTCACCTCACCTGTCAAAGAAAAATGAGCTTCAATTCTTACGAGAGAGCAAAAGTCGACTCGTCGTTGTACGTCCTGTGGATCAAGCTGTTGCACGATATGGATCTTGCACAGATATCATTTTAGAATGGTTCGAAGCACCTTTCGTACATGAGACCACAGGATGTTCAAATATCGTGATACAGAACACACACTGCCTGACGATCGGAAACTGCGCGCAGCGTTGTCTGCCGTAGCAACAGCGATTTCATCAACCACCTGTGGTGCAACCGGAGCGACACCCAGATCTCCAGTTGATTCGAACTTTATCATGCTGTGCATAGCACGTGGAGAAAGAGGACACTTACGTAATCCTTTCAACCGGCGATATTATCTGAGTGCAACTGCAGTATTACTGTTGTTTTGATAACAGAGCTTCACCAATAATACCCTGCTCCTTTTGTCCAAGCTCATGTTGACTCGTCAACAAGAGCACTGTGACTGGTCAGGTGTGTGAGACTATGAATCACGATGACTGATCACGGCACCTGGTGGCCATAGTTTGAACTGGACGGTGGCGGTGTAATGCATGGAGATCATGCACACCATACTCATGACATTAATGCTACCAAATGTGGTACTCATACGGTAATTAGTTACTGTGTTATATCGTGTTAAATAGAAAAAGTTTAATTATAACCAGCCGATACATCTCCGCTGAGAGAGACTTGCCCTTTGAGGTGTACTTGCTGCAAAATGGCTCTGAGCACTGTGGAACTCAACACCTGAGGTCATTAGTCCCCTAGAACTTAGAACTACTTAAACCTAACTAACCTACGGACATCACACACATCCATGGCCGAGGCAGGATTCGAACCTGCGACAGTAGCGGTCGCATGATTCGGGACTGAAGCGCCTAGAACCGCTCGGCCACCCCGGCCGGCCTGTACTTGCTGCACATGTAGGTCAACAAATGTGTGGATACAGTGGAAAATTTGATAATTCCTCATAGATTAAAGATTTTCGCTTATTTTCTAAATGTAGTTTGTCATGTTTTATTCAACAATGTTGTAAAATTGACGTTAATTTCAAGGACTAAAGACAGGTATCAGTAATGTATTCCATTATGTTGGACTCGAGTGGGCGCCTCGATGGAGATCAATTTCGATTTCTATGGTCCTCGCTGTCGGAGGGATATTTGATTATTTTCTCTTAACATTCTATTTACACTGCGGGTGTTTGCACGTTGTTCAGCAATCGCCAATACGCAGAAAAGCGGATTCGATTTGGAAAGAAGTTCTCACTTAGGTAAAGCAGCACTGATGCAATTATCAACTTGGCAGATGCTTCTTCTAAGCTAAAAAGTACTGTAATATGGTGTGGATCACCCTAAGCTCTGGCGTACCACACGAACGTCGTAAACTGTATCATTGAATCATTGTTTCACGCTATAACTGAAGGAGATAACCAAATATGGTAGCAGAAATGGGATGGAGGAAACATCGTAAAAGCATAAACGATAACAAAACAATTCTATAAAGTTATAAGATAATGGATTGGGAGGAAAATGAGTGTAAAGAAAAAATCGCTAGATTATGCTGATAACTTCATCTAAGTACATAAGCTTCGAAATCTGTGTCGAGATGTAAATGAAAAATGCGACTGGAAAAATAGTGAACTGGACGACTCCTTTTCGCCACATCCCGGTCTAAGGATTTGCGGCGACTGTGTGTACACGTGGTACTTATTGGCGTGTGCGCTGAGTTCTTGCCGGCACGGTACCGTGAGGAGAGCGTTGACCCTGTTCAGCAGAGGCGTGAGGCGGGCAAGAACTGTGCCGTGAAGAGCTTCTTTGTCGGCGTCCATTCTGCTCGGAGAGCAGCACAAGGCGGCCGCACACTGCACAGCCCGGCGATTGCATAACTGCAACGAGCGGCGAAGCAGCGGCGGTGGTCCTTCAGGTCGCCGCCTCCTGCCCATACTGACCTGCTCCCCCCTACTCCTGCCAACAACCACAGTGTGAGCCGCGCATCTCCTTCGGTCGACACTGTCCTCGAGAACTGCCTGCGTATTTTCTGTTCTCGACGCTGTACCCACAAACCACAGAAACTTGTACATCTGAAAAAAGGGAAAAATGGAAACTGCTAATAACCTTAGGATGTGTGAAGCATATAGCTTCTTTGCAGGTGTCAAAGGTACTTCACTTATTGGCGTGTACAAAATATGAGTCAGTAACAAATTAAAGATAAGTAGCACCTTTAATATTACTGAAATACTACGCTGAAGCGCCAAAGGAACTGGTATAGGCATGCGCATTCAAATAGATACATATGTAAACAGGCAGAATACGGCGCAGTTGTTAGTTCGGTTGCTGTTGCTACAATGGCGGGTTTGAACGTGGTGTTATAGTCGGTGCACGAGTGATGGGACACAGTATCTCCGAGGTAGCGATGAAGTGGGGATTTTCCCGTACGAGCATTTCACGAGTGTACCGTGAATATCAGGAATCCGGTAAAATATCAAATCTCCGACATCGCTGCAGCCGGAGAAAGATCTTGCAAGACGGGACCAACGACGACTGAAGAGAATCATTCAACGTGACAGAAGTGCAACCCTTACGCAAATTTCTGCTGATTTCAATGCTGGGTCTTCAGCAAGCGTCAGCGTGCGAACCATTCAACGAAACATCATCGACATGGCCTTCCGGAGCCGAAGTCCCACTCGTGTACCCTTGATGACTGCACCACACAAAGCTTTACACCTCGCCTGGTCCCCTCAACACTGAAATTGGACTGTTGATGGCCGTAAACATGTTGCCTGGTCGGACGAGTCTCGTTTCAAATTGTGTCGAGTGGATGGACGTGTAAGTGTATGGAGACAACCTCATGGTCCTTGCATATCGGCAGGGGATTGTCCAAGCTGGTGGAGGCTTTGTGATGGTGCGGGGCGTGTGTAGTTGGAGTGATATGGGACCCCTGATACGTCTAGATACGCCTCTGACAGGTGACACGTACGTTAGCATCCTCTTTGGTCACCTGCATCCATTCATGTCCATTGTGCATTCCGACGGACTTGGGCAATTTCAGTAGGGCAGTGCGGCAACCCATACGTTCAGAATTGCTACAGAGTGGCTTCAGGAACACTCTCCTGAGTTTAAACACTTTCGCCTCAGACATAAACATCATTGAGCACGTCCGGGACGCCTTGCAACGTGCTACTCAGAAGAGATCTCCACCCCCTCGTACTCTTACGGATTTATGGACAGCTCTGCAGGATTCATCATGTCAGTTCCCTCCAGTACTACTTCAGACATTAGTCGAGTCAAAGCCACGTAGTGTTGCGGCATTTCTGCGTCCTCGTGGGGGGCCTAGAAGACATTAGGCACGTGTACCAGTTTCTTTGGATCTTCAGTGTAATTATTTGTATTATTATGGAAAGAAGAAAACTTATTCCCAGGCACAGGGATATTTTGGTTATACTGGCATCTGTAGCTCAGTAAAGTAAGTTACGTGTCAACTTTATCTCGATTTATATGGCTTTTTAGAATAGTAGTGCTGTGTGTGTCTAGCTCAGGTTAATGGACTATAAAATTGAGCAACTGGCGATTAAAGGTGCGAGGGTGGATCAAAAAGTAATGCCTTCTGTCATAAAACATTTAATAATAATAACCATATAACAGCGGAATTATTAACTGAACTGTCCTCAACAGAACACTACCATTCAACGTAGTCGCTACGCATTTGTACACATTCGCGTACATTCATTGAACCCTGGTATCAAAATCAGTTTCAAAAAATTCGAGAGTTTGCATCTTGCCACATTTTTCTCATAATGATTATAAAGCTGTTGATTATGAACTGTCACCTCGAATCACTTCATCAGCACGTTCTCGACTACCATCTGTGACAGACGATGTCGACCGGAAGCTACGTGGCAAACATCTTCAGCCAACGCCGCACATTACAGTGTGTCCATCCGCTTTCTTCGCGGATGAGGTTACAACAGCTTTGAAATCTTAGGTCAAGAAGAAAAACACTAAATTTTTCCAGTCTGGTTTTGATGCCAGGGCGCAAGTGTACAAAAATACATGAGGACTTCGTTGAACGATAGTATTGTGCAGAGGGCAGTTCAGGCTGTTATCTTTACTAATTCTCAGGAGACATTAATTTTTAAACCACCTACTTTTTTATCTCACACCGTAGGTGTGTCAGAAGCAAGTGCACTTTGTGACTATAGTGTGCCTTTGTGCAGAAGTGTTGCGATTGACTGAACGTTGAGCAAAGGCAGAGGCATAAACGAAAGTTAAGGTCGATTTAAAAAGAATGCAGACCAAATTCTTGTATATTGATAATTTTTACTTATGGACCGTCTGACAGCAACTGAATAAAGCACAATTTTAGTGCCATACGCATTTCGCCTTTATTTTCTGCAAGGCATCGTCAGTGGCCTGGAATATGTACATATTTTTGCAGTTTAATTTACATTTTTGTCACTGTACCTATAGGTTATAAACAGTTCTGGTGGTTGGTATTTCCTATTAAGTAGTGATGTTGTGAACTGTACTTACAGGTTGCGTGGACAATTTTTTTACATATTACGCTCCTGTTGCATTTTTGGTGTTGTTCTTCTTATTATGAATGCCAATTTGCGGTTTTTTCCCCACATTCCACAGCACTATGAACTGAACGCTTGTTTCAATGCAATGTTTTGGTTTCTGTTGCCGACTGTCAAAAAAATTTGACAGTTGGCAACTGAAATGTTCAGCACTTGCGCCACAACTGCTGCACTGCTCGAAGATCGAGCATTGACAGCATTCTCAGCCTCGGCAACAGTAACGTCAACCATTTGTGGCGCAGTTGGCCAGCAGGCCTGTCCCAGGTGCAGTTCCCAAATCGCCAGTTAATTTGAACTTCCAGATCATGTTCTTCAACCCCATTGCGGGTGCAGGGTCTCTCCGTATTCCTTTAATGTGCCGATACTCGTGAAGAGCAGTAGCACTACTGCTGTTGTTTTGATAAAGCAGCTGACCAGGAAAGTTCTGCTCACTTCGTCTGCAACTGTGGTGCGCACTGGTGATTATGTTTGAACCGCACGTTGCCGTACCAGTGTCGTCGCCTAATGGCAAGTCATGATACCAGCACTGCTAACAACACAAATCCTACAAGCAGTCAGTCTGGACAATATTCCTACGAAGTTGGGTACTCATGCGGTAAAAAGTTTCCTCTTTACACTGTCTCAAGCAGCGAAAGTTTGATTATAAACACCCTGTATTGTAGTCCTTATTGAGAATAAATAACGGTAGCGTTTAATCTCTCGGTTATGTTCGCGATTGTAGGCATTCTGCAACGCCCGGTTTTGCGGCATCTTAGTAAGACTGCTGCTGGCAGTTTTAGGGTCCTCGAAAGGCTGTGCTAGAGAGCATTTTAGTTGAAGCATTCGGGATCCAGTGCGTCCGAGATGCCGATAGAGCTCTTGGTTGTAGGCAATTCAGCTGTACTGTGAGGACATATGAACGATAAAATGCCACGGAGAGAATTTAACGCCTGCCAACATGCCACTGAGCAAAGCGAAAAAAGTAGCTTGACGCAGGAGAATCGATCTCGCACTGGCAGTGTCGTGCCGCTGAGGGGAATGTTGTGCAGGAAGTACTGAAACGTCATTTCCCGGCCAGGATGTCCGGGTCCCGCGGCGCTGTCCTTACAAGCGAGGCAAGCGCCATCGCTTTGTCTCACTAATTTCACCAGCCAATCGAAATAATATTAATAATAAAAGGCGTTTCTGGGAACATTTTTTGCAGCCCAAAAGCGTTGCATTCTTTCTTTGCCCGCCGCTGTCCTGCTTCTGCTCACCGTGAAAGTCCTTAAAGTTGATAGTCCATAATTGGTGGGAGACGTCTTCCTGGTTCAGTCCACTGCTCTTTAGGTCTTTCCTTTCCTCTTTCAACCATTTACTTGAGGCTTTAGGTCTAGTGTCTAGTGTAACTAAAATGGGCTTGTTAATCAGGTTGCGTCCATCCTGAAGAGATGTGCGTAGGATTTCAGTCATTTTCTTATTCAATCCACTAGCAGTTCATTTTCCCTGGATAGCTCTTGTCATCCTCGATGTCGTAACTTAGGACCCATTATATTCCGAAGGATGTTGCGCTCAAAAAACTCGACGTCTCTCAGTCCAGCCTTTCCCATCATTGAGGCATTTGCTTTCATACGGACATTTGCTTTTGATACCGGCGTTAAAGTGCCCAAGGTTAGCTCTTAATGACACTGCCTTTGTCTTTTATAGCACATGCGTGGTTGGAAAGCAACGGCCAACTTCTCTTCTGCTGTCGTTGTATTCTCTTTCACAACTTCTCGCCTATACTGTTTCACCGAGATACCTGAAACTTTCTATCTTGCCGTACTGCTGTTATTAAGTGATAGAGCGCTGTTCGGATGTTAGTATGTTCTCTCGAAAGAAATTTGGAGGCCAGCTTTTCTGTTTGTTCATTCAGCGTGTTTATCTGTTCCACAGCTGTGTTTGTGTTTCTTGACAATATGACCAATTTTGTGTAGTATGTCTTTCTGGGCTAATTCCTTTTCTCTTCCTCGGATGGCAATCTCTAAGAGGCAGTCTAAGGCAATTGGGAACGTCCATGATTCAGCAGGACCCTAATTTTAAATAAAATATCTTTGTCCTACGAATCTTACTTTTGAATGTTTGTGTTGAGAGTTTTCTTGATAATTTCTACTGTTTCTGGGTCCACTCCCCATTCTATTAATATTAAACATTACTTCCCCGTCGACAGAGTTACAGGGTTTCTTGAAGTCGACGAAGGCAACGACGACATTTGTAGACGAGTAATTTTCCATTACTCGTGGCGGATTCCACATCAGCTCGACGCAGGATCTTCCTTTTCTGATACCCAGCTTAATGTTGGCCAATTTGGTGATCTATTTGCTCAACCAGCCTTCCCTGATGTTATCCACTAAGCCATTTATATATATTGTGAAAACTAATGCTCCAGTAACACTTTTTTCGCCAGAAGTTACTTTTACGCCTGAAGATTTCTGTGTTCTGTTTGCTAGAAACTCTTCAATCCAATCCCACACCTGGTCTGATATCCGTACGTTTGTATTTTGTTTATTAGGTGGCAATGGTGAAATGTACTGAACGCCTTCCCTAAGTTAATGAAGACTGCGTCAACGCGGGCACTGGTATCTAGATATTATTCCAGTTTTCGAAAACTCTCAACTTAGGGCATTTACGGGGATTTGTCCTCCATTTTTCAACAATTCCGCTGTAATCGAGTCTTTCCTGGTGACTTATTTGTTTTCCACTTCCGCGGAACTGGAGGGACTCCTACAACAAAGTTCATCGGTAAGAAATTTTCACCAACACTCAGATAATGCGATTCGATAGTCAGTCAGTAATTAAAACTTCCGGGCTAAGAGGCCGTGGTCCAATAGTAGAAATAGGGAGAAGTATTTCTACTATTGGACCACGGCCTCTTAGTCCGAAGTTTTAATTACTGAAGACGCCGGCCGTGAAAGCCTACACGCTACGATTCGATAGTATTTCGACTTATCGCTGACAAATGTAGCGATGCCGTGTTAAAGAAAGCATTCTGCACAGTAGGTGGTCCTGAGCTGTGACAGAATCGAAACTACGAAACTATGCCAAGGCGTTCATAATTGAGAAAAGTAATGCAGATTAGAGTTTAGCGTCGAGAGAGAGAGAGAGAGAGAGAGAGAGAGAGAGAGAGAGAGAGAGAGGCGGGGGGTGGGGAGGGGGGGGGGGGGGACGACAGCGACGTAGGGTTTCACGGCCGGTATTATGTGAAGAATGGCAGCAAAGTAACAAGGAGATAAGCAGAAGGCAACGAACACTTTAATCTTGAATAAACGTGTAAGAAAGCTCTTAGGCTCGTAACGGGCTGGAGATTAGCTTCATTATCAGGTGAAACATGGGCCAGCTATCGCGATTAATACTTCCAGTGACTTATTCTAAGTCTCTTTTGCGAATATTCCCATCGTTTATTGCTACCTTCGTCCTCGTGCTAGTGCTAGAAGTCCGTAATAGAAGCGACGTTGACACTACTTCAGACCACATATCGGCCACGTGAACCGTGTGCCTGGCTGTTTTTAGTTTTGAAAAAACAGAGATGCTGCCCAGTATTCGGCGCAGATGGAGACTGGAGCGGTAACATAAACTTCCAGAATCGCTTTTGATCTCATCCGTAGAGGAGGAACGAAAATGAGTAAGCAATAAAGGCATATTGTGTATACTGAAGGAAGTATTGTGCTGACAAAAAGACCGACATACATGCAGCAATACCAAAACGAATTCTTTCATTCTTATTCGTTCGCGTCTTCCTCTCTTGCAAGTACACACGCTTCTAATGGTTAAATGAACTTGAAGAAAAAGGATTTCATGTTGATGTAGATGTTAGGCGCACCATTTGCCTATCTCATGTTCTAGTTGGTCTGTAATAATAACAACTATGTGCCCAGCTTGGACTTCAAAGCATACCTTTAATCGTTCGTAGGTAATATTCTCACCGTAGTGCCACGTACACACATCGATATTGACAATCTCAAATTAGTTGTTACCTCTCTACCACTTTCCAAACTTAAAGAATCTCTCCTGCATACATTGCTTGGACTACCATGCCTGAAACAAATTAAGTTCGGGAAATAGGCAGGCCGTACTAGTAGAACTGAAGCTGTAGTCATGCCTGGATAACTGAGTCATTATAAGGATTGTCTGCGGAAGACAAGGCTCTGGGCTACAGCAGTACTCTCTCTCAGCAAGTTTCTTAACGGCTCTTCTGCTGCCACGCTGATAGCCGTCATTACATTACGCGAGCGTTAGTTGCTACGTCAGTACTCGTCCAATGACCTCCAGTGGTGAATACATTCTCAGTAAGTAATTTTGTCTTAAGTCTGCTATCTGCTTCCATGTAAAGGACGGTCCACACACTAAGTTTGTCATATGTCCCTTTAACTGCGCAGGCTAAACGGGTCAAAAACTGCCGCAGTATTTCTGCTTCTAAGCGAAGCATTGCCTGATAAAAACAATGAAACACCCTGAATAGGACAAGGAAATGAAATGGAAACTTCACGGGTTGAGAAGGTATATGTTGAACCACCTCTGGTCTGGATACATGTACTCATTCGGTCGCTTGGGAAAAATGTCGTAAAGCTGTTGTGCCTCTCCTGGGGCAAAGTACACGACCACTGCTGTTAAGTGGTCCCTGGTATCCCGAATACCGGCAGTGGGAGAGAACAGACTTGCTAGCTGGTCGCACACATGTTCTGTCAGGGACAGATCTGGGGGTCTTGCTGGCCACAGGCGTATCTCAGCATTACGCAGACTGTTTATAGAGACGCTGGCCATGTGTGGGAGAGCATTGTCCTGATGAAAAATGGAAACACGATACTGTCCCAAGAGAAGCAACACAGGAGTCGGTAACGTACCGTTGTACTGTCAGGGTTCCCTCAGCCACTGCCAACAGTGCCCTTAAGTCACACCCAGTGTCTCCCCACACTAGGGAGCCACGAGTAACACCACTGTTCCTCACCGAAACGTTTGGAAAAATGAGGTCTCTCCCCCAGTAGACACCATGCTCGGCGAAGATTGTCATATGAGTTAGTGCATCTACATCTACATGGATACTCTGCAAATCACATTTAAGTGCCTGGCAGAGAGTTCGTCGAACCACCTTCACAATTCTCTATTATTCCAATCTCGTATAGCGCGCGGAAAGAATGAACACCAATATCTTTCCGTACGAGCTCTGATTTCCCTTATTTTATCGTGGCGATCGTTCCTCCCTGCGTAGGTCGATGTCAACAAAATACACTCCTGGAAATTGAAATAAGAACACCGTGAATTCATTGTCCCAGGAAGGGGAAACTTTATTGACACATTCCTGGGGTCAGATACATCACATGATCACACTGACAGAACCACAGGCACATAGACACAGGCAACAGAGCATGCACAATGTCGGCACTAGTACAGTGTATATCCACCTTTCGCAGCAATGCAGGCTGCTATTCTCCCATGGAGACGATCGTAGAGATGGTGGATGTAGTCCTGTGGAACGGCTTGCCATGCCATTTCCACCTGGCGCCTCAGTTGGACCAGCGTTCGTGCTGGACGTGCAGACCGCGTGAGACGCCGCTTCATCCAGTCCCAAACATGCTCAATGGGGGACAGATCCGGAGATCTTGCTGGCCAGGGTAGTTGACTTACACCTTCTAGAGCACGTTGGGTGGCACGGGATACATGCGGACGTGCATTGTCCTGTTGGAACACCAAGTTCCCTTGCCGGTCTAGGAATGGTAGAACGATGGGTTCGATGACGTTTGGATGTACCGTGCACTATTCAGTGTCCCCTCGACGATCACCAGTGGTGTACGGCCAGTGTAGGAGATCGCTCCCCACACCATGATGCCGGGTGTTGGCCCTGTGTGCCTCGGTCGTATGCAGTCCTGATTGTGGCGCTCACCTGCACGGCGCCAAACACGCATACGACCATCATTGGCACCGAGGCAGAAGCGACTCTCATCGCTGAAGACGACACGTCTCCATTCGTCCCTCCATTCACGCCTGTCGCGACACCACTGGAGGCGGGCTGCACGATGTTGGGGCGTGAGCGGAAGACGGCCTAACGGTGTGCGGGACCGTAGCCCAGCTTCATGGAGACGGTTGCTAATGGTCCTCGCCGATACCCCAGGAGCAACAGTGTCCCTAATTTGCTGGGAAGTGGCGGTGCGGTCCCCTACGGCACTGCGTAGGATCCTACGGTCTTGGCGTGCATCCGTGCGTCGCTGCGGTCCGGTCCCAGGTCGACGGGCACGTGCACCTTCCGCCGACCACTGGCGACAACATCGATGTACTGTGGAGACCTCACGCCCCACGTGTTGAGCAATTCGGCGGTACGTCCACCCGGCCTCCCGCATGCCCACTATACGCCCTCGCTCAAAGTCCGTCAACTGCACATACGGTTCACGTCCACGCTGTCGCGGCATGCTACCAGTGTTAAAGACTGCGATGGAGCTCCGTATGCCACGGCAAACTGGCTGACACTGACGGCGGCGGTGCATAAATGCTGCGCAGCTAGCGCCATTCGACGGCCAACACCGCGGTTCCTGGTGTGTCCGCTGTGCCGTGCGTGTGATCATTGCTTGTACAGCCCTCTCGCAGTGTCCGGAGCAAGTATGGTGGGTCTGACACACGGGTGTCAATGTGTTCTTTTTTCCATTTCCAGGAGTGTATTTTCGCATTCGGAGGAGAAAGTTGGTGATGGGAATTTCGTGAGAAGATTCCGTCGCAACGAATAACGCCTCTCTTTTAGTGATGTCCAGCCCAAATCCTATATCATTTCTGTGACACTCTCTCCCATATTTCGCGATAATACGAAACGTGCTGCCTTTCTTTGAACTTTTTCGATGTACTCCGTCAGTCCTATCTGGTAAAGATCCCACACCGCGCAGGAGTATTCTAAGAGAGGACGGACAAGCGTAGTGTACTCAGTCTCTGCAGGAATTAGGTCTGTTACATTTTCTACGTGTCCTGCCAATGAAATGAAATGATCGTGTGGCATTGTTGGCCGGAAGGCCCCATGAGGGGAAGTTCGGCCGCCGTATTGCAAAATGGTTCAAATGGCTCTGAGCACTATGGGACTTAACTTCTGAGGTCATCAGTCCCCTAGAACTTAGAACTACTTAAACCTAACTAACCTAAGGACATCACACACATCCATGCCGGAGGCAGGATTCGAACCTGCGACCGTAGGGGCCGCATGGTTTCAGACTGTAGCGCCTAGAACCGCTCGGCCACTCCAGCCGGCCGCCGTATTGCAAGTCCTTTTTAGTTGACGCCACTTCGGCGACTTGCGAGTCAATGATTATGAAATGATGATGAAGAACACACAAAACCCAGTCATCACGAGGCAGAGAAAATCCCTGACCCGGCCGGGAATCGAACCCGGGACCCCGTGCGCGGGAAGCGAGAACGCTACCGCAAGACCACGAGCTGAGGACTGTCCTGCCAATGAAACGCAGTCTTTGGTTAGCCTTCCCCACAACATTTTCTATGTATTCCTTCCAATTTAAATTGCTCGTAATTGTAATACCTAGGTATTTAGTTGAATTTACGGCTTTTAGATTAGTCTGATTTATCGTGTAACCGGAGTTCCTTTTAGCACTCATATGGATGACCTCACACTTTTAGTTATTTAGGGTCAACTGCCACATTTCGCACCATTCAAATATATTTTCTAAATCGTTTTGCAGTTGGTTTTGATCCTTGATGACTTTATTAGTCGTTAAACGACAGCGTCATCTGCAGACAACCGAAGACAGCTGCTCAGATTATCTCCCAAATCGCTTATTTAGATGAGGAACAGCAAAGAGCCTAGAACACAACCTTGGGGAACGCCAGAAATCACTTCTGTTTTACTCAATGACTTTCCATCAATTACTACGAAATGTGACCTCTCTGACAGGAGATCACAAATCCAGTCACATAACTGAGACGATATTCAATAAGCACGTAATTTCGCTACGAGCCGCTTGTGTGGTACAGTGTCAAAAGCTTTCCGGAAATCCAGAAATACGGAATAGATCTGAAATCCCTTGTCGATAGCACTCAACACTTCATGGGAATAAAGAGCTAGTTGTGTTTCACAGAAACTATGTTTTCTAAACCCATGTTGATTGTGTGTCAATAGGCCGTTTTCTTCGAGGTGCAGAACTGCGATTCATTACTGAACATAATGAGACACCAGTCAGCAGCAGAGCATGCTTCCCCACTCCGAACGCAGTCGTTGGTGTTGTGTTCTGACAACAGCAGCCTACGGATGGGACGGTAATTCCGTAATGTGGCCGCGGGCTGTCTCCTACTAATGGTACGGGGAGACACAGAACGTTGCGCGGGGTTCATCACCTGTTCTCGGACGGCAGGCCCAGATGTGAAGGTGTTACTGTGTCCTTAGTGCACAATATGGTGATCTTCCCTTTGACGAGGTCGACCGGAACCTTGACTCCGAGTATGCCTGCCGCCACGTTTCCATGCACACCGACATCAGGCCAGTCACACCCGAAAGCCCCACATATCTGCATACTGCACGATCCGACTAGCCGGCCAAACCAAGACCCACAATGAGAAATGGTTCAAATGGCTCTGAGCACTATGGGACTTAACTGTTGAGGTCATCAGTCCCCTAGAACTTAGAACTACCTAAACCTAACTAACCTAAGGACATCACAAACATCCATGCCCGAGGCAGGATTCGAACCTGCGACCGTAGCGGTCGCGTGGTTCCAGACTGTAGCGCCTAGAACCGCTCGGCCACTCCGGCCGGCCCACAATGAGAGCCTTTTGTCGGGAGCTGATTACGGTGTCTCACACGAGTACGCAGTATGTGTCCTCAGTGATCACTCAACACGTTGTTCACGTGTCATATATACCCTACAACGCGCCTTAACAACACTGCACAAGAACATCTCTAGTGCACTCTGGTTGCGGTTCTACATCTCACAGGGAATTGCCACTCTAATCATTCTCATACTCGTCAATGATGTGTACGTGTACGAAGTCACAAAGACAGTCACCCACTTCTTCTGTATGCTTAGTACTTTTTTGTCAGGCAGTTAATTTGTATCCATTTTATATATCTGTAGAGTCTCCTTGAATGTATTGGCCGTTTATCAACCAAAGACCTACTAGAAACAATGTAAAATTGGTTCATTTACAGTACCAAAACGAATTGTTTATTTTGATTGGTATTTCCCTTACAATATATTGATCTCAAAAAAAAATATTTTTGAGTCAGTCTCAATCTTACGTGGCGTCAGTAACAAGTTTTTCATTTGCTTCAGTCGTTTTATCGCGATCAACTCAGATGTTTCATTTTATCCATGTACGTTAATCAATAAATTCGATGGCGAAGATTTTTCATGACATTCAAGTTACTAAAATTGAGAAAAAAATGAAAAATCTAATCACAATACGCCAACACAATCAGAACGGCCCGGTTCCAGTTCTGCGATTGCCATATTTGGGTCTCAGCGCTGTACACATGACGTCAAAGTTTTCCATTCTTCAAGCACTGACTTGCTTGAAGCTTCATGAATTACTAAGTTTACCCCGCGGGTAAAAAAATAACCGTGTGAACCGACCTCAAGCAGAGACGTGTAACGGATAAAGCGACAATGCACTCGCTCCTGCCTACACACGAATGAGGGTTCCCAGTTGCATTGAAGAAAAATTGCTTATGCGTTGTTACTCGTTGTAGTATTTCCTTGAGTCTTCATTACATGGGCCATTAATTGGTGGCCGAGCGGCTCTAGGCGCTTCAGTCTGGGATCGAATCAGAAGGTTCGAATCCTGCCTCGGGCATGGATGTTTGTGATGTCTTTAGGTTGATTAGGTTTAATTAGTTCTAAGTTCTAGGCGACTGATGACCTCAGAAGTTAAGTCGCATAGTGCTCAGAGCCACTTGAACCATTTGAACCATTAATATGCAAGGTAATGAGTTTCTGACGTCAGAGCATGAAAACGCAATTTTCGGATTTTGAAAGCTATGTTAATCATGTCAGGTACTCTGAACCCGCGTTCGTTGAAGTTGATCGTCACCTAAGTCACGCGTAGGTCGCTTCTGTTTGGATATGGCGAGAGCACCATGGCTGCCTGTAGACGCCAAGAATTTTGTGTAAAAATATTGTGACCGAGGACGGAATATCAGTAATAAATATGTCCCTAATTCAATAGTTACAGTCATGGCCAGTGCAGAAGTTAATGGTAGATACATTTATAAAAGGGCAGTGACTGTACAAATAAAATGAACATTATTACAATAAACATTGTCGCACGGGTGTTCTATATCGTTTCTTTGTCCAAGTGAAAATCTGGTTTACTCTTGTCCGTTTAGAAAACTCGCTCGTCATTTTTACCGCCCACAGTGCCCGGAGCGCTCTCTGGGTCGCAAATAATCACACCGCAGCACACGTGCCATATGAACGACCTGAAGCGTTTCAGCAGCGTGGTTGATATCATGTCCGCGTGTTAAAAGTTAAATGGGATGCGGCAGTGATGAGTCCATCGGGACTGAGTGGCTTGGTTCAGTTCGTCGTACAGTTACTGCTTGTGGTCCCAGCATCTGTGTCCGGATGTCATACTGGTTAGCTCACAGCCGAGAGACAGTAGTGTGGGAGCGAAGGGCAGTATCTGTGGCGTTTCCCGGAAGCCGCGCTGGTGCCGGCTTATCAGAGCAGTGACGGCTGCGCTAATCCCCCAAAAGGCCCCCTGGGGGAGGTCGCGTTTGCACCGGCCTGTCAGTGATGGAGGGCGCATCCCGCCGCTGTGACATCTCTGGCAGCCGGAGGTTCCTCCTTGTCAAGCAGAGACCAGGGGCAGTGGTTCGTTGACGTACGTACAACTGTTTCTGTTTTGGAATGAACACAACTCCACATCCCCCATTTGTGACCAACGTTACTGCGCCATTTCTCTGTCACAACTGATTGCATATCTCAGGAAACAGTGATATCCTTTGGAATCATGAATAAAAATCGTTGTACGGATCACTATTCTTTAATTAACGACCACCAGTTTGTATACGACTTGCAGATGTTGTTTAAGTCACTCTAAAAATGATCGTAAAAATGATCGAATGGTACTGCAAATAACATTATAACCTCATGAACGTATTCATACCTAGTGTTCCAAGGTGCAGGTTGTCATTAGTAGTAAGAATATAACATGAAACTACGTAGAAATGTACAGAGGATGGACGATTACATAGTCTATCACGTGTCATGCGCACAAGTCAACATCCTCGCAGCAGAGACCAATATATCCGTACAGTGTAAAGTGCATTATTTATAACGTTACATTTATATAATGTTTCTATTGTCGTGCCTCAATCGTAGTTTCCCAAGTTACATCTGAAGATAAAATGCTAGTAAGATCGAAAGCGTTCATCATTATAAAAAAATGATTTTGTAGTGTTTTCCATTCATTACAGGTTTCTGTTGGTCCCAAGACAGTTTCATTTCCGTACCGCATACGCAGTTGATATGTACACCACTAATAGTGCTCTGTGATGTGCTGTAACGAAAGACAGTAAATATAGTATACATATAACGAACAAAAAGGGAACAACGAGAACGGGCAAAGACAGAAGCGCTGGAATAACAAGCGTGGAAGGCAGGAATGTAGCCTTTCTCCCCTACCACTCAACCTGTACGCCGAAGAGACAATGACTGAAATAAAACACGGGTTTAGAAGTGGGATTAAAATTCAGGACGAAAAGATATCAATGATAGGACTAACAGACACATCGTTATCCTCAGTGAAAGTAGGGAAGGAACAGGACTTTTTGAATGAAATCACCAGTCTTACGAGTACCGAACATGGATCGAGAGTACACCAGAGAAAGATGGATCTAATGAGGGGTAGCAGTAATGAGACCAGCGAAAAATTTGACATCGAAATTGAGTGTCGTGTAACAGACGAAATGAAGGAATTCTGTTACATCGAAAGCAAAATAATGTGTGACGCACAAAGCAAGTATGATGTAATAAACAGCTTTGTAGGAGCAAAGAGGCCATTGAGGGCAAAATAAATCTAAAAGTGTCAAACATAGGTCTTAATTTGAGGAAGAAACTGCCGCGAATGTACTCGTAGACCACGGAATTATATGTAGAGGAATAATGTAGGGTGTGAAAATCGGAGAAGATGACAATCGAAGCACCTGGAATGTGATATTTTCAGAAGAATGCTGAAAATAAAGCGTATGGATAAGAAATGAGGGCAACGATCAGAATCGCCAAGGTGCGTAGGAAACACTGCCTGGAAGAAGAACGGTCATGACAGAAAATGTGTTGAGACGTAAGGCAATAACTTTTCACGGTACAACTGGAAACCTTACACGCCAAAAACTTTGGGAAGGGGAGGTTGCTAGGGCAAAGAGGACAGTGATTTGAACGTGCTCAACAAATTATTGAGGGCCTTGGGTATGTCTTATTCGGAGATGAAGAGGTTGACGCAGGAGAACTTCGTGCCATGAAATCAGTCGGAAGACCAATGATTCTAGAAAATGGAGGATTATTTTCAAGCACTTATCAGCACGCCCTGCTTACTTCGGATAAGGAAAATGTAAAGATTTCATGAACCTTGAACGTTTAATGGACCTGTTACACTTTTCATCAATTTTTATTGGTTTTTAATTCCTGACGATAATAGTATGCGGTGACAGATATTGTTTTACGTACGTATAAGTCACCATTTTGACCCAGACTCACTTCAGTTACTTGGATGTGTGTGAGAATTCCCTGTGTCACTAATCACCCTATCCAGCAGAGATTTAGCAGACAATTATCGTGGATGATGGAGTTAAGAGTGCTTATAAATCCTTCTTCGCCACACTGTTGAAGGGGGTAGCAGCGTGAAAGTAAGTTAAATTAAGGCTCAGCGTCTAATCGATAGAGGGGACAGTAGAGCAGGAGAACTAAACCTGTATTCTCGAAGCAGCGGTTGGAAGAGTTTAAGAATTCACCACTTTTCGCCCGAAAGTCTGTGCGACTATCTTGAGAACCGAGCAGGAAAGGGGACTCTTCGAATAATTCAAAACAGTGAGATGCTGACATGTTAATGGTTAAGAATGAAAATCAAATTTGTGATTTACGATGACATTGGCTTGTTTATCGCATGCATTACCATATCAGTAAACGAATAGTTCACGATAATGTACCAAAAACGTGGCCAAATTTCCACACAGACTGAGGGTTCCGAGGGCACATACCGAATTGCATGCCAACCGTTCTTTCGCTTAGTATTAGGCCATGTTCTGAGGATGCCATCTATAGGAGACTTTGATATATTTATTTACTCCAGTCAGAATAGGATTCTATAAACCTACAGTTAAAAGTTAGGAGATACATGATATAAACATCAGTCTCTAAGCAGAATCGACCGACTGTCACAGGATTTTCTTGTGCCTTGAACAACTCCTCTTCGTTGCATTCGTTGCATGAATCAAGGCAATAGAAACACTCATACAGATATTATTTCATTGTCTGTATTTTTCACATTCATTCAGTGTTGGCCCTCGTCATTATCCCTATTTCATTAGTTTGTCGTTAGATTTTCCAGCACCCGTTCGTAACCTCTTCAGTGATCTCCTTGCAGCCGAGTCGTAATTGTGTCTGGCTGGTAAGCTTTGTGCTGGCTTTAACCCTTCTTGGAGATGACATATTTTGGCTACCACCAGCTTTCTCTGGCTTGCTTGGATAACGTATTTAGTGCAGATGTTGACTGTAAGAAGCACTTTCTAGACTTCGATATAGGTATTGGTGGAGTATGTAGCAATTTTAGTAGACCGTGATGTTAAAATTCGATGATGTCTGTCAATGCTAATTCGCATAACGTAATAAGAGTGACTGTTATATGAACTGTAATCGGTGTAAGACTCAAAGAATGGGGTAATCATATTGTGGATCCTCATCGTAGAGTTAATATGAGCCATGTGATGAACATACAGCCGGCAACGGCATGACAGCACATGGTATATGTTGTGAATCTCACACGACAACCACTGCTAATATCTCCCGAAAAAACGTGCAACTGATGCTCCGTTTCTATATAACGGTAGTAGTCACAGTAGCTCACAAAATATATAGAAATTATAACAACGTGGAAAAAATATTTGTCAGTGATCGTTTTGAAATTAGAATTATGCCTCTTTTTTATCATCTAACTGGAAGATGGAGAGGAAAAGATTTCTTAAATATTTACTCTTGCATACTGACTCATCAGTAGCACCTGATACTTGTAAATTCGTAAAATCAAAATGATTATTCCATAAGTATTACCTAGTTGGAGATTTCTTTGGACGTAAAATCAATTTTAAGGCAATAAGCACAAGGATTAGCTTTTTTACTAATTTTTTATCGATCAGATTTCTTGGGACCACGCATATTCGAAAAATAGTCGTCTTGTAATAACTCTTCTTAAGTCGATCATGACTTGGAAATAGTTTACTAATTGTGTACGTGTGTTAAAACGTACTTACTTGATGCACGGTGTTCAGCAACAATGGAGCATGGAGTTTCACCGAGCGTCTTAAATGTTTTGCGAACAAATGATGTAGGACCGCACTGGCGCATGTGTTCCCGTGGTACTGTCTGTTTTTTTGAGTCCTCAGTCTTCGTAGTGGTCTGATGAGGTCAGCCACAAATTTCTCTCCTGTGACAATCTCTTCATTGATGTCTTAACAGATATCCTGTCATCCTGTCCTTATTCTTGTCAGTGTTTCCCCTATATTCCTTTCCTTTCTCCTGCGCAGAACCTCCTCATTCCGTACCTTATCAGTCCACCTAATTTTCAAAATTCTTCCGTAGTACAGTATCTCAAATGCTTCGATTCTCTTCTCTTCCCGTTTTCCCATAGCCCATGTTTCACTGCCTTACAGTACTGTGCTCCAAACATACATTCTGAGTAATATCTTCCTCAAATTAGGCCTGCGGTTGAAATTAGTAAACTTCTCCTGGCCAGGGGCGCCCTTTTTGAGTGTTAGCCTGCTTTTTATGTCCTCCTTGCTCCGTCCGTCATGGGTTGTTTTGCTGCACAGGTAGCAGAATTCCTTAACTTCATCCACTTCGTGATCACCAATCCTGAATTTAAGTTTCTCGCTATTCTCATTTCTGCTTTTTCTCATTACTTTCGTCTTTCTTGGATATATTCTGTCTATATTCTATGCTCATTTGACTGTCCATTCCATTCAGCAGATCTTGTGATTCTTCTTCGCTTTAATAGTTACTATTAAAATCAGTCTTGATCACAAATTTATTTATTCTGGTAACCGGTTTCTACCACGCCTGTGGTCGTCTTCGGACCAAAATCCTATATGAGCAGGAGCCGCCTCCTGGTGACTTACCACCAGAAGGAGGCTCCTGCTCATACAGCATTTTGGTCTGAAGATGACGACAGGTGTGGTCGAAACCAGTTAGCAGAATAAATAAATTTGCGATTAAGACTGATATTAATAGTAACTATTAGCAATAACATTGATCACTGTCTGCTCCCACGATGTATTCAAAAGTAATTAACTTCTTCGCTTTCACTGACGACAGCAATGTCATCAGCGAAACTTTTCATTGATAGCCTTTCACGTTGAATTTCAATTCCACTGTTGATCCCTTCTTTCGTTTGTCACCGTTTCTTGGATGTGTAGGTTGAACAGTAGGAGGCGAAAGACTACACGCCTGTCTTACACACTTTTTAATACGAGTACTTCGTTCTTCATCAACTCTTATTGTTCGCTCTCTGCTCTGTTACACATTGTATACATCCGTCTTTCCTTATAGCTTATGCCTATTTTTCTCAAAATTTCTAACATTTAGCACCATTTGACACAGTCGAATGCTCTTCCCAGATCGACAAATCTTGTGAACGTGTCTTGATTTTTGTGCAGTGTTACTTCAATTATTAGCCATAAGATGAGAACTGCCCTCTGGTGCCTTTACATTCCCTAAAGCTAAACTGATCATCTGACACATCCTCAGTTTTTTTTTTTTCACCGTTATTCTGTGTATTGTTCTTGTCAGCAACTTGTATGCGTGTGCTGTTAAGCTAATTGTGCGGTAATTTTCACACTTTGTCAGCTCTCGCAAACTTCGGAATTGTGTGGTGATGTTTTTTCAAAAGTCTCACCAGACTCATACATTCTACACACCAATGTGAATAGTCGTTTTGTTGCCACTCCCCCAATGTTTTTACAAATTCTGATTAAAAGTTATCCATCCCTTCTGCCTTAATGAACCTTAAGTCTTCCAAAGCCCTTTTAAATTCTGATTCTGATCTGGACCTCTTATCACGTCATCAGACAAGTCATCTCTTTCGTAGAGGCATCCAGTGCGCTCTTTCCGCCTATCTGCTCTCTCCTCTCACGCAACAGTGGAATTTGTTGCCCGCTTAAAATATATATAGTCCTGTTTCTTACTAAATCTTCGACGTCTAACGTAGGAAGACACTTGGCACAAGTTTAGCTATCGCAGGTTGCGGCAACGCGTTTGTCTGCTCAAATTGCGCTGCAGGCGCCCGGGGGCCGCGCATAATTACTGGTTTCTAAATGGGGCACCTGATGATAACAGACCGGTTCGAAACGTGCGCACTCAGTACTCCCGCCTGTTCGTATCTGTCGGCCGAAAAATTCAGAATTTTCTCGTACTGTTTTTCAAGTCTTGCTAGTGCATGGTCTGAAGTGTTTCTTGTTTTTCCTGTACTGAAACGAGGACACGTACACATTCATCCACATCCATATGCGTCATAGCAGAGGTTCCCTGACAGACTAACTTACGCATGTCCACACAGCTATATTCTAAGCTGCAGTATCTTTAAAATAGACATATATATATATATATATATATATATATATATATATATAAAATAAATATTGCATGTTAAATAATAAATTCAAATTCCATCTGATACTGTTGATTATCCGTCTTGAGCTGACTGCAGTTTAATTAAAAAGAATTATACCAGAGGTGTTTCGCTTTTATTTATAAAGCTTTTTCCGTGGTTATTCTGCACTTCGATACATGCCTTTCAAAAACAACCAAAAATGTACAAACGCATGTGTCCAATTTGTAGATTAACTACGGAAGCTGCTTTATAATTAAAAGCGAAACGTATCTGGTGTAATTATTTTTAATTAAACTGCAGTCAGCTCAAGACAGATAACCAGTAGTAACAGATTGTAACAGCTGCTGCGGAAAGTTGACATGCAAACAAGCGTATTATCAAATTCCATCGTTTGTCATAAATATGTTTTCATTGTCTGCCGATGTTATATCCAGGGTAAATCATGTTTGTAGTTTGACCTTGATACATCTTGGCACCTTCATTATCCAACAATAGCGATTGAAATGTGTGTGTATAAATGTCTTGCTGCCTAATACATATCACTATACGGTAGCTTTCTCAAGTTTGTCGCTTACAATCAACAGTTTTGTATTTAGTTGCACAGGCATTTCTGTCTATTCGAAGTTCTCAGAGTAATAAGCTGAAGCATTGACGATGAAGTTGTGCTTTCGAGGTACGCATTTTCGGTTAGTAAACGTTTTGTTCTTGAGACAGTTGGTGGGGTTTGTCACTTGCCATTTCATTCACCTTACTGACCCCCACTGCCAAAATAAAATAAAGGGTAGTTATCACAGTACATCGACATTGGTGACACAGTACGAAAATTTCCGAAATTGGAAGCATTTTGTTTCTTCTGCTGGCTACCAATCTCTTCATCTGCACAAATGAGGACATAGTGTACTCTGCGTCTTCGCAGTTAATCCATATTTCACTTTCCCTGCAGTTTTACCTAGTACCACTCATTTCATTGGTAAAGTTTGTAGCCGTGATTGTGTCCTATCAAACTCTCCCTTCCACTAATAAGCTTCGTCCAGAAAATTCTATCTCCATTTCATACTTCACATACTCACTAAGTAAGTAATATCGTCCTGCACTAAAATATTGCTTTTTTCTATTCTTCTTAATTTATCCTAGTATTCTTGTTTCGCTTCTCTACGGTCCAGTACAATTTAAGATACTCAGAATCGTTATTATGACCCAGTAACCGAGAGCAAGTTTTTGTTAAAGAAACCTTTTTTCGCAAGGGAACATTGATTTTTTGGGAGTCCTTAGTTCGACACCTTACATATCTCTTAGATAAAAATCCTCCGGTAATTCTACTTTGTAGAATTTTAGAAATCTCCTGTTTCATTACTGTTCACTTTTCTTAAACACCATTCCGTGCTAAAGAGCCACGCTTACAAATTTAATTCCTTTGAGCTATCTGTATTTACACCCATGAAGATTTGATTCAAGTGACTGAAAACTAAAGTCCTTTCTGCAGGGTGTTCCTTCTTGGCTTTCATTTGTCCACAACAACGAAGTTTTGCATTTCTTTTATTATGTTTTCAACGTGATTATATGTTACTTGCTTATTGTACTCTTTTTAATTGTCACCATTTTTTTTATAAAAATGAGCCTCAAAATTCTAAAGTTCTCAGTTATAGTGTAGGAACACAAGAGTTACTTATAAACTCCGAAAACTTCATTAAACTTCATCACTCTGTCGCCCTAAATAACACTGAATACCGACCAATATTTGCTTCATGCTCTGCTGTGACGTCATTATAAGAGAATATTTGAGCTCAACAAATTGTTCTCCTGGTCCTTAATTCGGGCGATTTGGTGTAGTAGCCCTCTATCCTCCATCTATGAAGGTGTCGGTTTGGAACTGCAGAGGCCGGGTTCAGAGACATGGGTGTCGACAGAGGGCATCGCACCAATGGATTCTTACGGAAAGTCGATGAAGCAGCTGGGAATAGTGTCAAAGTGGCAGAGACTGGCCAGAATGTTCCTTGTAAAATATTAGAGAATGTAGGAGAAACTTGTAGAATGTTCAAAATGATTTCAGAATGTTCTAAAATTTTCGAGAGTGCTCGAGAATGTTCTATTATTTTCTTGTGCGGGGGATACGTTCCATCTTCAAAGGGTAGACCATGCCGAGATGCATGCGCCAGCATTATTTTTAAGGTCGATTGAGTGGATCAATAAAAAGTATTTTAGAGTATTGAGTGATATTAACATTTTACAGGCTGCTGATACACTGGTCAATGGTGAACTGGAAAGAAGGAAATAGAAAGAAAAGCCAAGAATTGGAGCAGATGAGAAGCGAGAAGCACGTATAGTTTACAGTGGAAGAGGATGAAGAGATAGAGGGAAAACTTAAGAGATGAACTTACTGTTAAAGAAGAGGATCGAGCGAAACCTTCAGCAAGCAAACGTAGAGAAACCGCTGAAGAAATAAGATTGCGAAACTAAGTGGACACAATAAGTGAAGCGCGTGAAAGACAACGGCCGCAAGTGCCTGAACAAAATATTTATGTACTAAAAGGTCAAAGCAGAAGAATTAGATACTACAGTGTGGCAAGTGAACCATTCCTTTATGGATATATGACAACAAAGTATTACATATAACTTGTACCGCTATGAAATAGCTGGTAATCCCAATATCAAGCCGGCCGGAGTGGCCGTGCGGTTCTAGGCGCTACAGTCTGGAGCCGAGTGACCTCTACGGTCGCAGGTTAGAATCCTGCCTCGGGCATGGATGTGTGTGATGTCCTTAGGTTAGTTAGGTTTAATTAGTTCTAAGTTCTAGGCGACTGATGACCTCAGAAGTTAAGTCGCATAGTGCTCAGAGCCATTTGAACCCAATACCAAAAAGTAAAGAAAACGTAATGTAGAAGAAAATATTGAGTCTCAGACTAAATCTCAAATGCAAGAGTATACCGTCTCACCTGAAACTGGTGTGGTGTCAATGCCACTATGTAGGACAAACACGGAATAATCCTGGAACCAGGTGTGCAGAAAACATGAGACTTTTGAAGAGTGACAGCTTCTCTCCATCTTCGTACAGCATTTAATGGCTGGGAACCACCACTCTTCGTACATTGAAAAAGGTGCATGTATTCTTTAGACAGAAATCGCCAACTTAATGAAAAGGCTGCTCCAGTTGCTCTGTACAACTTTGTTGAGTCCACTACCGGTTACAGTTTTTTGTTAATCCATTATCAAGTGGGATTGAAAAGTGGCGAAGTAATATTCCAGTACACAAGTTAGAAGTCTGGTAGATTTAAAATATTGCTTATCTAATGATGTTGTGATAATATTGCTTTCTCAAGATGTATAATTCATTAATGTAATGAATTTCGCAATAGTCTAATTTAGGCCCACACTGTCGAAGGGGTGTATAAAATCCCGCTTTAGAAACCGTTTTGTTTGCAACTGGAAATAAACCGACGCTTTCTGTCGACATTGGGAGTGATGAGTTGCATTCGTCTCTGCTGAAACCAGCTACACACTGCAAGAACAAAACTGCAAGAATCTGCCGAAGCACCAAAGTAAATGACTCTGTCGATTCTTAGGAGGGGCACCAGTGTACACGAAAAAATATCGACAAACTTAGAGAGGTTGTTATGGGTGTATTGAGCAAATTGAGGATAGGAATCTGTGTCCAAAAACAACATTCAACGACGATATAGAGCGTCGAAGTTACAGACGCCGGCACCTGCCGGTAGGCAGCAAACGCTACTTTGCTATGATCGCCAGGGAAAAGATGAAGGTAGTTGCTGCCTAGAAAGACCTTGTCTCCTATGAATGCGATTCTCTGTTGCCTCAGTAGAAGACAGTTTCGAACAGAGGTTTATTTTTTTTCTTGAAACCGTCTAAAACCTATGTTTTTCCGTATACATGAGAAAAATAAACTACGGATGGAGACCCGCGTCGGAAACTGTCATCCATCGGGGCAATAAAGCGTCCCATCCATAGGAAACAAGGCCTGGCTATGAATCATCTCCACTGGCGATAGTGGTACTCAGTCGCGACCACAGGATGACTGACAACATTGCGATATGTACCACCTACGGTCCGTCAGCGTACAAAGTCAAGTTTACTGCCGAAGGGGTGTCCTGGCGGCAGGAGACACGGCGCCTGTAACTTCAGTGTCCTGTATCATCGTTGGAGACGTTCCTGGACACGGGTTCCTGTCCTCAATTTGTTCAAGACACCCTTTACAACCCCTCGAAGTTTGTCGGTATCATTATGTAACATCCTGTACATAATACGAAATCGTCTCTTGTTGTAGACGTCATTACAACCTTCAAAATTCCGGTTTCTGTAATTGGTTTAATAAGCACATACGTAACTAACGTGGTCTCTCTCCTTTTTTGTCCTACACAGGAAGATGCCTTGCAAAATGCTACGTTACACTTAAAATGCGCTCAAAAGATAAGAAAATTCAAATATTGCCGTAAAACTAGTTCCGGCAAGAAAGTGGCTTCTTAGCAGAGCTGAAAGCCACTAATGAGGCTATTTAACCTGAAGTGTCTGCAAGCAGTGTGATGAATGACGAAAAATAACTGTACTTCGTTTTAAATTTACGAAATTTTCAGTTTGTCGAAGGGTCTCTGTTAGCACATTTCCTTCGGATATTGACTGCGGATTTTATCTGTGCTGTTGAAGACAGCTCAGCATAGCTTCGTAGAAATTTGTATATATGCCAGAAAGATACTGTGCCACGCCTGCGGTGAGTATACCGCATAACGAGCTGTGTCATTCTCTACGAACTTAATTACTCTGACGTGATGTGGTATTACGTACTTCCCCATCCCAATGTACCAGACAATCATTGACTAAATCTGTGGTTTCGTATGGATACCAAGTTTTCTTATACCGCCACTGTCAGCTGCTATTTGGCGTAGATGATGGACATTTTAGGAACTGTTGCTTGTAACGGCATTCCTTGCTTCTTAGCATGCAGTGACAGTCAAAACATTAGCTATGAGATCAAGGGACTGTGTTTCGTTTTCATCTTCTACTATAACAGCAAGGAATTTATTTACATTACAGGCTTTGGTATAGAGTTCAAAATTGCACACGCCGTACTGCCTACACAAAATGCCTCTCTGATAAATGAGGGTGATACTGCAGATGTGTGCGTCGCGTCGTTGATTTGCTGATGTTCGGAAATTTATTCGAGTGCTTCGATTTTGCTTACATCCAGTGAAGGAAGAAATAGGCACACATGAAATATTTTACCAAAAGGAATAAATTTCCATCGCCGTTATTGAGCCGTGGCGCCATTGAGTTTGTAGACTGTTCTGTCTGGAGCCACTGGCTCAGGTGTAGTATCGACTATCCCTCTTGCGGCCCCATTGACAAAATCTATGAGGAAGAGTTGGTATCCCTGGGTTGTGCCCTTAGAAGGTGTTTGCTTGCCGATATGTATACGGGGTTCGCTGGAACGAGAGGGAGGCACGAAGTTTGGCGGTAGCATCGCGACAAGAGGTAGTTACGAGTTCCGAGCGGCAAAAGCCACGAACTACCCAAGGAGGGCCTGCACAGAACGAAGATACCGGAGAACTTCACCGGGGTCAGCGTCGACTATAAGCAGCAGGCCGACATCCCGTCGGTTGCTTGGCAACATTCGTGTCGGACGACCGCTCGTGGCCTGGCTGCCCTCTTCTACCTGGTTGTCATCGGCACCAGTCACAAAGGAACCTCCCCATCGCACCCCCCCCCCCCCTCAGATTTAGTTATAAGTTGGCACAGTGGATAGGCCTTGAAAAACTGAACATAGATCAATCGAGAAAACAGGAAGAAGTTGTGTGGGACTAAGAAAAAAATAAGCAAAATATACAAACTGACTAGTCTATGCGCAAGATAGGCAACATCAGTGAGAGCGTGAGCTCAGGAGCGCCGTGGTCCCAAGTTTAATTTTTTATTTTCAGGTAATTATCAAGGTTCAAGCACTCACACATAATCAACTTCGCTCTCCAAAATTCCAGGACATGTTCAGATTTGCTTGGACATATGCAGGATTTGACGGTCTACACATGGAAAAATTTGAAAACGTTAGAAACATATGTTTTGACAGAGCACAGGGAAAACTGTGCGACTGTGATACTGTTGCATTCATTTGTTGCAGTTTATGTGACAACCTATTATGTTTTCGTCACTTTTTTGGGAGTGATTATCACATCCACAAGAAAACCTAAATCGGGCAAGGTAGAGGAATCTTTTTACCCAGTCGCCAAGTGTACAAGTTAGATTGTTCAAAATGGTTCAAATGGCTCTGAGCACTATGCGACTTAACTTCTGAGGTCATCAGTCACCTAGAACTTAGAACTAATTAAACCTAACTAACCTAAGGACATCACACACATCCATGCCCGAGGCAGGATTCGAACCCACGACCGTAGCGGTCACGCGGTTTCAGACTGAAGCGCCTAGAACTCACGGTCACACCGGCCGGCCAAGTTAGATGGGTCGACAACATATTCCTGTCATGTGACGCACATGCCGTCACCAGTGTCGTATAGGATATATCAGGCGTGTTTTCCTGTGGAGGAATCGGTTGACCTATGATCTTGCGACCAAATGTTTTCGGTTCCCATTGGAGAGGCACGTCCTTTCGTCTACTAATCGCACGGTTTTGCGGTGTGAACAGAGACGTCAATGAACGAACGGACAGATCATAACTTTGCAAAAATAAAGGCAGTAAATCTGCCTCGTGATGGCTGGGTGTTGTGTGCTGTCCTTAGGTTAGTTAGGTTTAAGTAGTTCTAAGTTCTAGGGAACTGATGACCATAGATGTTAAGTCCCATAGTGCTCAGAGCCATTTGAAAGGCAGTAAACTTTCCACTCAAGCTGCTCACGCTAACCACGGGACCACGGCGCCCCTGAGCTCACATTCTCCATGATGTTGCCTATCTTGCGCATGGACTACTCAGTTTGTATATTTTGCTCATTTTTTTTCAGTTCCACACAACTTCGCCGGCTGAAGTGGCCGTGCGGTTCTAGGCGCTTCAGTCTGGAACCGCGAGACCGCTACGGTCGCAGGTTCGAATCCTGCCTCGGGCATGGATGTGTGTGATGTCCTTAGGTTAGTTAGGTTTAACTAGTTCTAAGTTCTAGGGGACTAATGACCTCAGCAGTTGAGTCCCATAGTGCTCAGAGCCATTTGAACCACACAACTTCTTCCTGTTTTCTCGATTGATCTGTGTTCAGGTTTTCAAGGCCTATCCACTGTGCCAATTTATAACTAAATCTGAGGGGGGTGCGATGGGGAGGTTCCCTTGTCAGTAACCGCACCGACGCCCCGTGGATCCATGGAACTGCTTGCTGATAAAGGGAAGCAACATTCTGTAAACCTCGTGATGATTTGTTTCTACCTGCCCTCGTTATTATTTTCTGGTTTGTACCCTACCCTCAGTGTTTTACTCGGCCGGCTCTGGTCGTAAATATAGGCAGTAGAATTGTACTAAGACACTAGTTGCCGTTTGAAAATTTGTCCCGCTATTATATTGCCTTTCCTTTCTGGTTTGTACCCGATCATTAATGTTCTAATTAATCCGCTCTTGGTCGTAAATAGAGCCGGAAAAATTGTACTAAGGCACAGGTTGCCGTTAAACAAGAAAGAGGCTTTGTGGTTAGATTTAGCTGTTAACCGGTTCAGTTGTTTGACTGTAATTGCATTTCTCAGTCATTTGCTATAATCTGAATAACTTATTGTACTAAGCTGTTTGTTACTGTGTTTGAAAGACCGGGTAATTATTGGTGTATTTTAGATGGATCTTGTGGTTCCGCCGAATGAGTTCTATTGTAATAAATGTTCACAAGTAATGTTTTAAGACGTTCCTTCAGAGCGGTCTTAATAACTGACAATCAGTTTAAGTTTGAAAATATTAACAACCGTCACCAGAGCTTTAGTGAAAATAAAATTGTCAGAAGGGACGGGTTGGGATCCAGTCGCACCTTGATTGCTGATTGAAATTAAGAGGTTGGCTGCTCTGAAGTAAGCCTTATTATTGTCATATTGTTTACTAATCTGTTTAACCTTTGAGCACAGGTGCGCATCTTAACCCCGAATCTTTCGACATACAGCTTTCAGATTAAAAGTTAAGTCATCTGTTTTGAATAATTGAATTACTCTTGACATCAACGGCGCTTACATAGTTTTCTTGTGTTGCAGAAGGACATTTAATAAGACAGTGTCCAGCGCGGTAGTAAACACCGCTGTTTCACCCGATAACGGGCGTGCGGCAGGTCCATATCCGTCTTGTAATCATTGTCATATTGTTTGCTGTTTTGCAACATAGCACATCAGATTTCTTTTGGAAAGATTAAAAGCTTATTCAACTTAAGGTTTAAGGTCAAAAGAATTGTGCAAACTGTTCATTCTATTAACGAAAATTTTATGGTTAAATGCTTCGATTATCTGTAAAACACAGTTTATATATTGTTAAATAAACAGGTTGTCTGAAAAGAAAGTTATATTGGTGAGTCCTCCCTTCCACGTTTTCCTTAATTCCAGTAAGTACCACGTATCAGTTATCTTCATAAGACTGCTCTATACATGTCGCAAGAAAACTTCAGTGGTGCGTGTTTGCAGAAGTGCGTCTCAACTCCAAGAGAAATATTGTTGATTTAAGGTAGCATTTATGGCTCCGTCCGAGCTGCTGAAGTTGGGTTTTCCTTATTTTTTTCTGTCTTGATCGTGTCCGAAAGGACAAACACCAAGCGGAATCCGCAGCTATGAAACATATTACGCAAATTGAAGGCGCAGAGGAAAAAGGAAAGGAAAGGGAAGGGTTAGTGATATAAGCTGCATCAGGACTTTATGCGACATCAGCGACGATGAGAGGAAATGTGTGCCGGACCAGGATTCGAACCCGACATCTCCTGCTTGCTACCGAAAGAATAAATACGACGCTATACTTCGATGGGCAATGAATCCACCACATTAAATGAGAATGCACTATTACGTCCGAGCTCCTGTGGTAACCTCTAAGTAGGGAGCATGGAGGACATGGACAGGGGCTACGGATAGGTGGCGCTAGGTGGGACTGTGGGTCGTCCGACAGGTGTGCCGTGACAGTTCGCGCAGCTGCCATTAAAAGCGTCCGGGTGGCGCAGTGGTTAACGCAGCTGTCTTGTAAGCAGGACGTCCCGGGTTCGAATACCGGTCCAGCACAAGTTCTCACTCGTCGCCGCTGATGCTGCACAGAGCCTTGATGCAGCTGATATCAATAATCCCCTCCCTTCCCTTCCCTTTCCTTCCCTTCCCTTCCCTTCCCTTCCCTTAACTTCCCTTCCCTTCCCTTCCCTTCCCTTCCCTTTCCTTTCCTTTCCTTTCCTTTCCTCTCCCTCCTCCTTCATTTGTGTAATTGTGTATATAGTGTCCCTTGTATGAACCGTCATTTGAATTTTTTCTGGTGTTTCGGCAGATTTTTGCATTTTCATTATTGAAATGTGTAGCAGAAGTCAGCTTAAACAAATATTGTTATTCATATCTTTCATGTGATACCCAATGTCAACGCAAATCGTCGATTTGTTATCCATTGCCGGCCGGTGTGGCCATGCGGTTCTAGGGGCTACAGTCTGGAACCGCCTGACCGCTACGGTTGCAGGTTCGAATCCTGCCTCAGGCATGAATGTGTGTGATGTTCTTAGGTTAGTTAGGTTTAAGTAGTTCTAAGTTGTAGGGGACTGATGACCTCAGAAGTTCGTAGTGCTCAGAGCCATTTGAACAATTTTTTGTTATCCATTACAAACGAGACGATTGTTAAATCAGAATTTTGCGTGCCCATTCGACACAGCGGCCCCAAATTAATATAGCGCAATATTTGGTTTCTCGATATGTATTAACAACGACTGTAAAACACGAAGAATAACCGGGACTCGTGCAGTGACAGCGCGCCCTGGCCCACGCCAGCTGCTACCGCCATGCAGCAGCGCTGCTCAGTCGTTGCTGGAGTACTGGTTAGCCTTCCTGTTTTACAGTCGCTGTTAATAAATATCAAGAAACCAAATATTGCACTGCACCAATGGGGACCGTTATAGTGCGATGGCACCAAACGGGTTTCTGCTGCTGAGCCGCTCTTCTAAGCGGCAACCCATACGAGCAAACCACCGGCATCTTTACCTGTGGTTATCGTACGTCAAGTACTTGGCCTAAGCACGGATCTGTTCAAAAGAAATAGCTTGGTGTAGTCGCAGGATAGAACTGCGCAAATCTGCTTTAATACCCCATACCTAATCCGCTGCAAATAATAGCTCATTGCTGCGATCCCGCAGTAAAATAGGCCATGCGTTGGTTAGAACTGCGAGTTAATAAAATACACAGAAACACAAAATAAAAGTTAAATGAATAACTTAATAACAAGGGTTGTATGTATAATTGATGTAAACGACAGAGTACTATGTTAAATAATAATTATTCAAGAAAGAATATCTCAAACTGGAAGTGGTCCCAGGTTACTCAGCGAAAAGACTCATAGAAAATACCTTCATCAAATGCAGTTATGTCAGAGCGTCTCGAGAATGGCAGTAAAATCGACAAACTAAATTGTAATCAAATGGTTCAAATGGCTCTGAGCACTATGCGACTTAACTTCTGAGGTCATCAGTCGCCTAGAACTTAGAACCAATTAAACCTAACTAACCTAAGGACATCACACACACCCATGCCCGAGGCAGGATTCGAACCTGCTACCGTAGCGGTCGCTCGGTTCCACACTGTAGCGCCTAGAACCGCACGGCCACTCCGGCCGGCAAATTGTAACCAAAGATACACGAAAACTAAGTGCATTTCCTGATTACAATACATGAAAGAGTTCAACATGATGATTCACAAATTAACACACGCAATGAAAAGAATAATAACTCACACTCTGTCCACCCTCAGTTCCATAATAGAAGGGGAAAAAGTAAGAGCTCTACTGGGGAACACATTCAGACCTCTCGAAATATGAAGTCCCTTCAGAAGTTAAAGTATGGTAGCAGCTATTCAACGCCCCACGAAAGGAAACGAAGCAAATGTGTTACAGAAGCTAATGAAATAGCTGCACTAGCGGCAGTGCACCGCAACCCACGGATAAGCGCCCGGCAATGACACCGCGATTTCGGTATGTCCGCCGGCCGCGGTGGTCTAGCGGTTCTAGGCGCTCAGTCTGGAACCGCGCGACTGCTACGGTCGCAGGTTCGAATCCTGCCTCGGGCATGGTTGTGTGTGATGTCCTTAGGTTAGTTAGGTTTAAGTAGTTCTAAGTTCTAGGGGACTGATGACCACAGATGTTAAGTCCCATAGTGCTCAGAGCCATCGGTATGTCCGTAGGTATTATTGTCACAATACTACATCGTCGGAAGTATAATCCATATCACGTGCCACTGCGTCAAGAACTTCATGGCGCCGATTTCCAAAACCGGGTAGTGTTTCGTGAATGGTCACGCCAATAACTGCAAACGATCCCCGCTGTTAACCAGTATTATATGCATTATTGGAGTGTAGAAAATCCCCCCTTTTTTACGGCAAGTTGACCATTAACGTCCTTGGTAGGTTAACGTATAGTCCGTATTTTATCTACGGTACGCTGAAGTGTCACAAATATCAAACGTTTTTGGAACAGGAACTACCGGTATTACTGCAGGATGTTGCCCTAGACGCTCGACACCGTATGTGGTTTCAATATGACGGCTCTCTAGTGCATTACATAGCTGAAGCACGGCAGGTATTAGACCGTGTTTACACTGATCGATGGAGCGGCCGGTGTCCCTATTAATTGGCCCGCTGTGTCGCCGGTTTTGAGGTGGCCGGATTTCTTTCTGCGGGGGTATTTGAAAGATAAGGTGTACCACAAAGTGCCAACAGGCCATGAAGACATAGTCGGCCGCATCAGAAACGCTTGTGTTGATATTCCCGCAGATATGCTTCTATCCTGTGTACAGCCATTTGAAAAACGTGTATCGAAGTTGGCGGTAGTACGTTTGAACACTTACTCTAATTGGAAAAGTAGAGTGTCGTTCGCCTCGAGCCACAGCACCAATGGCGCGTCGAGTAGTCCCCTGTTCGATACGTCGGAGGAATGTAACGTTGTGATTGGCGTTTCTGATTAGAAACTATGAAATACTGGCCTGTCCTACCCTCGCAGCATGGAGGTGGGGTCCCACGACGTGCCATTGGATATTAAGGGGCCATTGAGTAGCTGGTCATAAATTATGATTGTGTAGCCATTTCTATTCTTCAGATTACAGCGCCATCTGTGGCGAAACGAAGAAAATGCTTCAGACAAAACCTATGTAGATTTTGCCGTACAATCGTAATCGGAAATAAAAAACGGGGTATCCCATTGAAGATTTCAAAGTTGCCCCCCGCCACACACACATGAGGTGGGTTGGGGGGCGGGGGGTCGAGTGTAATATCATTGGATGTGTCCCCTCTCCCCTCCCCAAAGACAAACAAACTGGAATATAAGTTTCTGTGGTCCGATGTGTAGGCCTTCGAGATATTTGAATGTCCTCAGTTAAAATGAACACCTTGAATATACAGGGTGTAACAAAACTGTAGTGCACAAATTGTAGGACACATTCATCTACATCTACATTTATACTCCGCAAGCCACCCAACGGTGTGTGGCGGAGGGCACTTTACGTGCCACTGTCACTACCTCCTCACACGTAGACGCAGAAAGTATATTACACGACATGGTTCTGGAAACACTTTGTTTCCTCGGTACCGCTCATTTTCTCCAACTCATTAATCATGGTAAACACCTGCGATAGCACACGCTTCAACTGTTTCTCAGAGGAGATGTTCAATATGTAGTTCGTGGGCATTGATACATGCATCAACGTGCCGTCGTAGCGAATCTCGAACGCGCTGATGTATCCTTGCATTATTGGGCACGGTTTCGCAGCCTTGCATAATGCGGGCACAGAGAATCTGAACATCCTGGACTGGAGTGCCATACACAAGAGGTTTCGAATGCCCCGACAAATAAAAGTCCAGTGAGTTCAGGTCTGGAGAGCGTGGAGGCCAGGGAACTGGTCCTTCTTTGCCTATCCGTCCGACACTGAATTTGTTATTTAGAAGACGACGGACATTAACATTAAAATGAGGAGGTGCTCCGCCACGAATAAAGCACATGTTTTGTCACACAGGTAAAGGAACATCTGCTAACAGATAAGATAGAACGTTGTTTACGAAATTGTAACAGTTTCGTCCGGTGAGCCTAGGTGGAAGAAAGTGAGGCTCAACCTGTCGACGACAATGACGGCCCAAACATTGACAGAAAAACTTTGTTGATGACTTAGTTCAACAGTTGCATGAGGTTTGACTTCTGCAAATACATACCGATTGTCAAAATTTACAATCTTATTTCGTTGAAACGATTCCTCACCTGTGAACAGCACCGTTGCATTAAAGTTAGGATTGACACTTTGTTGAATAAACCATTCTCAGAAGAGTATCATTGCAGGAAAATCAGCTGCTGATAGTGCCTGCACACACTCTAAATGGTACCGATACAGCTGGTCCTTGTGTAACACTCGCCAGACAGTCATGTGGTCAACACTGTTTTCTAGCTAAATGTGTTGTCCTGGCACTTAGGTCGCCGTCAACTGCATAAAAAATTGCCGCCTCTCACTGTGGTGTCCTCGTCCTTCTAGGCCTACCCCGGTCGCGAGTATCAGGTTTAAGTGCCCCATGTTATCCAAATAGACGATCACTGGCTCCACACGCTGTTCTGTCGGTCCTGGAAGTCTCTCCCGGTACAAACGCTGAGCGCGAGCGTCATTGCCGTGAGCTAATTCATACATCAAATGGGCATCTGCCATCCCGGCATCTGCGTACACTGCCATTACACGAGCCAAGTCTGCGATTAACCATACGTAGTACCCCGTGTGCTTACTGATCGCTGGAACAGTTGATGTTACACGTGAACAAGCAGTGACGTACGTCGGATGGCAATAGGGACTTGTAAAACAAAACACTGGCTGTGCACAACGTAACCATACGTCACCAAGAGTACATCTTCCGCATGATACTGACGTTCTGTTCTTGTCTGTTTCCAATGATCAATGAGTTGTAACACGGAAACAAAGCGGTTCCAGACCCATGTCCATATAACATAATTTCTTTGTCTACGTGTGAGGAATCTGCCGTGCAATTTGTGGCATATGTTTTTGGTTCTCTCTCTCTTGTGTGTGTGTGGTGGTGGGGGGGGGGGGGGGAGGGGGCGCTAGTCTATGCTGCTGCGAGTGAGTGGAGCCGCTCGGTTGCAGCCAAACTGCGTGGAGTGGTGCGAGGCATGCAGGCGACAGCTATCGCGGCGGAACAAGCGTGCCGGGTCGGCTATCGGTGGCGCCGCATTCGCATGCGGCATCGCCGCCCGTACCCAGATAAGAGGTTGCTGGCCTGGCCCGGTCCGGCCTGCCAACCCGGCGACACCTGCCTGCCGTCAGCGGTCAAGCAGCACACGTGCAGAAACCGCCTAGGGCGCCACGCATGCTCTGACAACAGTGAACGAGAGCGACAGTTTCTGCCAAAAAGTCGGTGATTATCTTCGGTGCCGATCTCAGAGGAATTATAAATAACTAGGAAATAACCCATCATAGTGGAGGTTAACATCAACAAAAGCAAAACGAGGATAATGGAATGTAGTCGAATTAAATTGGGTGATGCTGAGGGAATTAGATTAGGAAATGAGACGCTTAAAGTAGTAAATGAGTTTTGCTATTTGGGGAGCAAAATAACTGATGATGGTCGAAGTAGAGAGGGTATAAAATGTAGACTGGCAATCGCAAGGAAAGCGTTTCTGAAGAAGAGAAATTTGTTAACATCGAGTACAGATTTAAGCGTCAGGAAGTCGTTTCTGAAAGTATTTGTATGGAGTATAGCCATGTATGGAAGTGAAACGTGGACGATAAATAGTTTAGACAAGAATAGAATAGAAGCTTTCGAAATGTGGTGCTACAGAAGAATGCTGCAGATTAGATGGGTAGATCACATAACTAATGAGGAGGTATTGAAGAGAACTGGAGAGAAGAGAAATTTGTGGCACAACTTGACTAGAAGAAGGGATCGGTTGGTAGGGCATATTCTGAGGCATCAAGAGATCACCAATTTAGTATTGGAGGGCAGCGTGGAGGGTAATAATCGTAGAGGGAGACCAAGGGAGGATTACAATAGACAGATTCAGAAGGATGTAGGTTGCAGTAGGTACTGGGAGATGAAGAAGCTTGCACAGGATGGAGTAGCATGGAGAGCTGCATCAAACCAGTCTCAGGACTGAAGACCACGACAACAACAGTGGAGGTTTACGGTCAAGTAGAATGTTTTGGATTAGATGTTCACCGTTGGATGTCTACAGTCAACGACGAACAAGATGTCTAAAAACAACGTCTAGGAAATAGTTGACATCATACACGAAGATTTAAATATGCAGACGATCTATCCCCAATTTTTACCGCACAAACTGAGTGGCAATCGGAAGGAACAGATGGAAACAGCTCGATGTTTGATCCTTCTTCTATAAACAGCGGTCACAGGGGACGACCATGGTCTTACCAGTTCCATCCCTAGCGGGTTAGGCAACCGTCGTGGTCGTGGCGCCCTGTTGTCTGCATAATGCGGGGTGCTTCATAATGGTTAGTCCGATTTCAGAAAACTACACTGCCCGTCCAAAAAGTTCGGAGGCCTGCTTTTATACCTCTTCTGTAAGCGACATGAACGCAGTAATTAGGATGGCAGTTTCAAGTAACAACTGCAACAAGAGATGCGCATTCGACCAGCACCGAGCGAGGTGGCGCAGTGGTTAGCACACTGGACTCACATTCGGGAGGACGACGGTTCAAATCCGCGTTCGACCATACTGATTTAGGTTTCCGTGACTTCCCTAAATCACTTCAGGCAAGTGCCGGGATGGTTCCTTTGAAAAGACGCGGCCGACTCCCTTCCCCATCCTTACCCAAACCGATGACCTTGATGTTTGGTCCCTCTCCCCACACCAACCAACCAACCAACCAATCAATCAACCATTCGACCAGCCAGTTGTGAGCTGGCAGTGTTCAGCAGTGCAGGTACGGCCGTAGTGTCAACGTTGCTTGTCAGAAATCGCAATTGAGCGACATCTCTCAATAAAAGTGTTAGAGACATTCTGCAGACTGATGTCAAGACGAGAAAAGTGTGTGCGCGCAAATCTTTTCCCGCACACCTTGATTACCAAATAAAACCAATGACGCGTGGACACCTACCGCAAGTTGATTGAGATGCATAAGGCGGACAATTCATTCATGTTAGAAACCACCATAAAAAAACCGAGAAAGTGCAGAAATTCAAATGACTGGATAACGATTTGACCACATAAGCGATTCTGAACCCAATGTGACGTGCTAGTTGAACAATATCCCAAAGGACTCTTCCGGCATTCTCACATGGTTGCCTGAACGTTGTGTGAGTTGCACTCAAGCGGGAGCAGACCTGATGCATTAAAACCATCATGCTGACGTTTCTCTAGGTTTTATAAATCCAGTCTTAAACCTATTCGTAATAACTGCATATCTTCTACACGAATGCAGATAGAGACGTGGGTAAATTTTAACTTACAACAAAGCTTTTATTTACAAAGGGACCACCTAATTTTCCAAGAGCCTATCGTTCAAATGCATGCACCCACGACGATGGCAGCTTTTTTTTACAGTACCTTTAGGGTCAAATTCTTCAATTATGTTTCACCAATGTTCAATATGATCTTCAACAGAGACAAGGCAGACATCCGGACGAAAGTGAAATCCATCCTATACTTCTTCGAGAACGTCTGGAATCGCTACATTCTCTGCTGCTGCTATTCGGCGCCGCATTTCAGCCAAAATTGTTGGACGGGGAGATAAATGACCAGGAAAAAAGGTTGTCTTCAGGCGATATTGGAGGATAAACATGCAACAGGAGTTCCGTACGTCACTTACGTAATAAGAGCAGCAGTGCCGTATTGTCGACGAAAATCACGCCGCACAGCTACAAGTAAATTACATTTGTTCACAGGTGATCGCATAACGCGAGCGAGCTAGATGCACCAATGAGATCGCTACTGGCAGCTACGTGAGATAAAAACTCGCGCCGATGTAAATCATTATTTTCGAGGCGTAAATTAATTTCTGTGGTTATTTATGTAGAAGACAGTTTTGTAACCATTACCTAAAACGTATTGTGACCAGTAAACGTCGCCTTGGAGGTGAATAAAGGTATTTTGTGTGTCAAGAATCGCGAACTCGGTGAATGATTTTTGTGTAGCTTCTCAATAGCTGCAAGCTATAATTTGATTCTGAATAAATTATAAAGTGGACAGAACAGTGCTCTCTGTACTCCCGTCACAGAATTTTGTTGTTTAGAGTGATCCTGTGTTTACCTGAAGATATAGTTTTATTTGCAAGACTATACCTTTGATTTCATTCCAGTTGATGCTGTTCAGGATTTAGCATTGAGTTATCTTCCCATTACTGTCACATAACTATAAATATTAACAAAAATGGATTAGAAAAAGACAGAAACTCTGTTTGGGGGAAACATTGTATGTCTTTAATCAGTGTCAAATGCGGGAAATGTAGCTACCCATTTCATTAAATGGCACACTTCGTAAAAATTCAATCTTACAGCTTGAGAGGAAGATTCTAAAGTTTCTGATTTAGTTGTTATTGAATACATGCCACAAGGAATTGAAGCATGGGGGCTACTCCAGAACATAATGGAGGAGGCCAATGAGACAATGAACGACAATGTTGAAAAGATTAGTGACGGATGTACCAGCGGTGAAATTCCCTGCATCAGCAAATTGTAGTGGATTTATACTGACTTAACGTTAGCATGACATGGCGAGATGCTTCAAAAGTTGCCCTTCATCAGTCTATGCCTATCACTATTCTAGCACATCGAAAGACACTGGAGAGCGATTTATTCTGCAATTCCAATTCCACACGCTTGGGCTTTCGTTTATTTTTAACTTTTCTCACGTGGACCATCCGATGTCATGTTTCCATGACTGATTACTGGCCTGCTGTGCTATAGCTACTAAAAAGTTCTATAACTGATACATTAGGCTCAGTTGATCCTGCCCTTGTTGATATAATTCCCCGTAGCAAAAATAAATTTTTCATTTGTCATAACAGCTGCTGCCCTCTAGCCACGCTGCTTGTCGTAAGTCTGCAATCATTGAAAGGAAAACACACTTCATGTCTCTCGATCGTACCCCGTCCGTAGGTATTTAGGTACATTAGCCCCCATCCTAATTTTCTGGTAATTTACCTATCATAATCCAATATTAATCTGTCTTTTTTATTGATTGTGAAAGATTTTGTGGAAGGAGGACGACGAGAAGGTTCCACATTTAATACGCCAAGGAAATTGAAACGAGAAGCAGAAACTCACTGAGACGAGCAGAGAAACGGATCATAAAAAGATGAGAACCGCAAAGCGATAAATGATAAGTATATTGGGAGCGGTAACATATCTCCACCCTCTAGCGGTAGAGTACTAATGCTGTTTGGTTACCACAAAGAACCGATGACACTTACGCCAGTGCGAAAGAAATATTACGAGGGCAATAAAATACTAAAATGGCATGATTATCAAGTGTATGAGTTGCTCAGTGCTAACAAGACTTACAGGATGTTTCGAGGATGCGAAACCTGTTGATTTCGAACTCCGTGAAAAATCTGAACTATGTTTTTTTTCCTAAGGCGGGCAATATCTGCGAGAATATGACGTTCTAAAGAACTTCTTTGGAGAGAGACGTTGTATTTTGATCTATAATTGATTTATGTTGTTATATGGTGGGTTCAGTCTGTTCTGTCAGTGTACAGTACAGTACGTAACAAATGCAGAACTGCTCCCTAAGAGGTATTGTCTACAACCGTGATGGAGGCAGTATGTATAGCGACGCACCATCGACTACCTTACGTACTGAAGTATTGTGATGTGGTTGGCGTCGATGAAGAAATAGCTCAGCATTGCGTTCAGTGAAGCCATAAACGATGTTCGTATCGGCCAACTCTTCATCGGTAAACCTGTCGGTAGTGCTCCTGTGTTTCACTATTAACGTGCAACTATCACTGCTGCTCCGGTACGGACTATGCCTTGTAAAGCACTCTAGCGTCAAGACAGAAACCTTCGGATTAAGGACTGCTTTAGTAATATCATCTCTTTCCTTTAGTAAATAACTTGCCGAAACAAAAGTAGCTGCTGTAACACCAATTACTCTGCTACGTCTGTTGTACGATTTGATAACCTGCCTGTGGCAAGGTAAGTAATTCAAATTATTGTTAATATTAAAAGAAATTAAGGGAATAATGTGCACAGCAAACACACCCAAATCGCGGATTCGCAAGTTACTGAAGGACCCTTATGTCCTGTGACCGTTCACGTCTTCTACACAAATCCTAATTTGTTATCAATGTGGTTTGATTAGAGCCTGATTATTACATACATAATTCCTGTCTCTACATACAGAAGTAAATGTCCTCTCTGACTGACTGACTCAACATCGCGCAGCACCAACCGCTAGGGATGCAAAATTGAAATTTGGCGAGGGTGTTGATCTTATACTGTAAGCATCGTTTAAGAAGAGATTTTTCAAAATTCCACCACTAAGGGAGTGAAATAGAGGTTGAAAAGTTTTTTGAAAATATGTCGCTATTAATGCAATTTTGAACCTAGGACTATGAAAATTGGTATTTGGTTACTCGGTAAGAAATAAAGAACTATCTGTTTCATCATTTTTGGATTCATAGCTCCTATGGGGATGAAATAGTGGATGAGATTTTTTAAAATAAATCAGTCCTAAGGAACTACTAGAACATTTTAAAAGTTACATCTAAGAAAACTGGTATTTGACTTCTCGGCTAGAATTAAAAGAAAGGCTGTTTTTGGAAATTCACCTCTAAGGGGATGGAGTAGGAGATGAACATTTTTATGAAAATATTTCTTTGTGTTAAATCATTTTTAAATTTAAATCTATAAAAATTGTTGTCTGACTTCCAAAGAGATATCTGGTATGGGATGAAAGTTTCTGCGAAAATATCACGACAAGAACTCAAATGCCGGGTGTAACAAATGCCTTAGACTCCAGCTACCAGAAATGTTTTTTGGACAATTGTATGTTAGCGAAAGGCCATGCTTCTTTGGCTTTAATTAGTGTGAAATGTTCAGAAGTTTAGAATGCGTGTAGACCATACAGTCTACGCAAGTGAAGCAGCGGGCACTACGCCAGTATTTACGTATACAGTTATTCTCTATATTACATTGTTGTGAATGGAATGTGTCTTCGTCACATAACTGCTAAGTCCATTTACTTAACACGTGCGCCTCCCTTCGACAGTGAACGAAAAAATTCTGAAATTACCAATTAGAAAGTGAGCTTTGTGGAAATTTTTTTTTTAATGTGAAGTTATTTCTCACGTTCTCAACTCTCACACCAAATCCTAGAAATACCATTAGGCCCCATATAATCTACAGTTTAGAGATATAACAGTTCAAGCAAGATCTCTTGGTAGTCAAATCGTTGTCATGGATCAACGACACATGTACGTCCCGTAAGATTTATAATATTTGCGTCTCTCTTAAAGGAGTGCATTTTCCCCAATCATTAGCACGTTACTCTAACCTTTAACTGCAGTCCTCCATCGACGATTTGTTAACAATATGTGAATTCATAAGCATGGGGTGACGAACATACTAAAGAAGGGAGGTGGCTTGCAGAGGAGAAAGACGTTCGGGGTAAAGTTACTTTAGTTCCTCGATGAAACTTCTTTTTCACCGAAATATTTGCTTCATTGCACATTTGCAGCAAGCTACAGCAGTATACCGGCTCAAGATTCCAATCTACACACACCAAAATTTAGTAGAAGGTGCTCGTCAAATTACACAATCCCCGCTCTCTCATCAGTTCGAGTAAAATCAACTTTGTAGCTGGTTCTTCGCGTTAGTATAACTCTCTCATTCCTGAGCTGCTCTTCCGCAGCGATGTTGAATTCTAGCACTCATGCGGGAAATGATACGAAACAATGAGCAAGTGCAGCTAAGAGACAAGTGGCGCAGTCATTAACACTGAGGACTCTTATGACGATATAGATTTCAATCCGCGTCTGGCCATGTAGTTTGAGTTTTCCCGTGGTGTACTATTTGTTCAACTGAGCCACTACTCAGTCTCTAACAATCCCAAAGTCGAGGTTTAAGCCTCTTACGCATTTTCTTTCTGTCTGTAGGATTCTTGGGAAGATGAAATTTCTTCATCCCTCCCTTACATTAGCTGCTTTGAATAGCTGGTTGGAGAATTCTATGTAGGTTGGAAGAAATGGAAAAAATAGGCGGTAGATTGAAACCTATCCCCCCCCCCCCCCCCCCCCCCCCCCCAACGGTTCAGCTGAGTGACCACTCTTGCAGTGTGTAACGTAACGGTTTCGAACCACAGTACTGAAGTGAACTTTAACTCGTGACAAAAGTTTCACGCAAGAAGTATTTCATTTGCAAACTAAGAGAGCTGTATCGGCGGCCTTCAGTGTGAATCTCGGTATAAATTCTGACACATCAACATAGCAGACACCCGCAAGAAAATCTAAGAGAATGAGTGGACTGGGCTCAAGAGGTAATACAGTCCCCGAAGTGTGGCATTAACAAGCATCGATGAGTAGGTCATTGGGTAGCGCGTGTGTGGCTTGCGCAATCCTGCCGGAGGGCGGGTCTGTGGCTCGGCAGTGCCGTGCCATGCCATGTGACGGTGATTCAGCTCGCCGTTACGCGGCCGTTTAGCCCTCAGTAGTGGATTCATTACATCTCGCGTCTAAAGACACTCCTGTCCGGCGAACATTCTCACAGCGACCAAGAGGTACAGACAGCTGCGACTCACTTGTTCCAGTCTCAGGCGGCATACTTCTATAGCGGGGCAACTCAAGCGTTACTCCACGAAATAAGTTCCTGACCCACGCGATTGGTACGTTGAGAAGTAGTTCTGCGACTGCTGTACCTGTTGTAATACATGCTTCCTGAAAAGTTTCTTATACTAGTGGCACTTGCTTTATGTTTAAGTTACACTTTTGCTAATGCACCATAACACTTAAATCAGAAAAAGCCGTAATTAATCTATTTACATCGAAGAGAAGATTCGAGGAAAATGTGATTATCAGGATGTACTAGGCAGTAGAGCATCCTGGTACACGAAATGACATCAAATTCGAGATCCTATGGGGTCCTCAGATTTATACTTACAATTACCACGAATTACTGCAAAGTACAACACAGGAGGTGCTCAGGCTATCGAATTATCTACTACATTCCTAAAATAACAGAAAGAAACGAAACGTCAATCTATTCCCCTGTGTACCGTAACACATTTTTTTAAATGAATTTGGGGTAGAAGATACAGTACAAGGTTGTCGAAGAGGATCGAGTTAATTGAAGAAATGCACCAACTAGCCACTTTTTGTTCAGATTTATGCCAAGGTGCGTTTCGAGCTTTTACCAATCTTCAATTGGCGTAGTACATTTGTATCTTCTCCAGTGTAAAGTTTTTATCTTCTGTATTTTGAACGCTACAACTGCCTTTTGTTCTGTAATATGTAGCTTATTTTTGCGCCTTTGTAAGGAAACCACAAAAAATTACAGTTTCGCTGGTGCTTTTTGTGTAGTGCAGAATCACAAAAAAAACGGCAACTGGAGCGTTCGAAAGCAGTCGATGAAAACTTTGAACTGGTGAAAATCTAAATGTATTACCCCAGCTGAAGATGACCGAAAGCCCAAAACGCATTTGGCGTAAATAAAGCTGCATATGAAGTGCGTGGTTCCTTTATTTTTTAAAAGTAACATAGTCCTCCACGGAGTTCAAATACCATTAACATGGTTATATTAATGGGGATTAGAATGTTGTCAGAATTTTAATGTCTTTTCAGCAGACGACCCTCTCAGAAAAATGCCACAGAATTTGGTCACTACATTAGAAAGATATTAAACTGTGGTATTTCGATGGGGGATTTGAAGGACCACTTCTGACGAAACAAGCATTGCTCCAGAGAAATCGAATAGTGCGGACTCATCGAACCGAAGAGAGACGGGTAATTTTTGTACTTTTATGAAGACGATGTTAGTTAGATTGTCACTTTCTTTCGTTTTTTTAATTTTTTGTGAACAAAGCTTGCAAAATTGTTAATAAAAACATAGCTTGTATGAAAATCGGGACAGTTTTTTCTACCTGCCTGAGCTGGTGAGGTGGTGCTGCGGTTAAAGCTCTCTGTCCACCTTCCCCAGCGCCCTGTAGATTTGGTAGCTTCCTCCGGAGCTACATTGGCAGAACCCAGGTGAGCGTGAATACATGACGAATCTTGTTTCCCTATGGTACCTGCTGAAGGTCGCATTCCAATTGGACGACTGAGACAACCGTAAACGCGCATTCAGAGTCCCAAACTCAACTTCCAGTGCCACGACTGTCTGATGATCCTTGAAAATCGCGGCAGATACAACGCTGTTAGTATCTAACAGTCTCGAGGAAGCGAATTTTATGAACAGTTTGACACTGATGTAATACTTCAGGCTTTCCCGGCGATCTGTTGACATTTGGAAAAAAAAGAAAAAAAAGTGACTTCTGCCGCATGTTCGCGTCGTTCTCGCACGCAGTTTGACGTTGTTGCTATAGGCTTATCTTTGTCACTAGTAGCAGCTTATATTTTTGTGGAACTTTTTGAACAATAAGCATTACATAACTCGCCACTAAAGCCTTCTCGTTGGCTCCATATATGGATGACATATTTGTTGTATAGCCACACAGCAAAGGGGAGTTTCATAGATTCCATAATTTATTAAGTCAAATTCGTCCCAAAATCTTCTCTTCGGAAGCGTAAAATGAAATCGGTCTCCCTTTCCTAGATGCGACAGTCTACAGATGATCTGAGAAGAGTCTAGGGCACAGAGTGTATAGAAATCCTGCAGACACAAGTAGGTGTTTAGATAGCGCTTGCGACCACCGCCCAGACCAGAAGCAAGCAGTGCTCAGCAGTCTTGGCTTGTCTTCCGTATCAGTGACAATAGCAGTTTTGAATAGTAGCTGGATTTCTTAAAGAAGGCCATCGGCTATGATAATTTGTTCATACTTAGCGATTTCCAACGAAATATTATTTATGCTAATAAGCAGGACGAGGACCCACCTTCTGACTCTGTTAGGTTACCGTCTTGTTCTAGTTACTGATCGCAACAAGCACAATTGTACAAAAATTATATGTAGACCACATTTGTCGGTCAGCACAGAATAACAAAAAACGAACATAACTGATAACCAAATTGCGGGAGTCTATGAAATAATGTGTGCTTATGGCATAGCGCATGTAGGCGAAACAGGCAGAAGAGCAAAGGAACGTGTTAAAGAGAATGAACACCATACACTGTTAAAACAAAATTTGAAATCTCTTGTAACAGAACAAAAGGAGAAATGCAGCCGAGACATTGATTACAACAACGTTCGTGTAGTAGTCAAGGAAACCATTTATAGAAGAGAAGTCAAGGAGGTGCTTGAGATTTCCGTGAACGAATTTAACTTCAATAGAGGACACATTTATGGTCTTCCATCTTCGTGTCTTCCCACCATAAGTAAGTGAGGTGCTAGAAACACAAAGTCGAGGAACCCATCTCTGCGGCGCGACAATAGTCTTCACGTATTTCGCTTTCTGTCCAATGACAATTGCCCACCAATACTATCCGGAAGAATTTTACCCAATAAGCTCACTTCAGAATAAGCGTGGGAAAGCTCCCTACATAAGTTAACACGACAATGGTCTTTGGCAGTGTTCAGCCAATCCGCGAACACCAGAAGATCCCAGCAGTAGGGTCGAAACTTCGATTGCGTAGAGAAAATTGAAGCGGAGCATGATATGGCCTAACAACCTAGAAAACTTCAATGTATTGTTTTATTTGTGTGGGCCGCAGAAAAATTGTCCCAGTGTGAGGCGGGACAGCACTGAAGTCGTAGTCTTAGTTCTACCAAAACAGCTAAAGAGCGCCAACTGAAGGGTGAATAATGCTACGAGCGACAAAAACTTTTGAAAAGCTTTATTTGAACGCCCCATCTTCAGATGACTATACAGCTAGTACATATGTAGCGGCACACAACGTTTTCATGTGCTTGTGTAGCACAAATACAATACAGAAGTGCATTAGATTACATCCATCAGTAATACAGACACAGAAGACTCCCGTATCATAACACGGGCAGATTACTGTATGTCTGTCACTAATGGACGTAATCTAATGAACTAATGGATAGTTTTTGTGCTACACACGTGCATGAAAAAGTTGTATGCCGTTACATATGTACCGGGTAAGAAGTCAAAGATGATGTGAAACGTGAGGTTTGTGATAAGTTCCAATATTTTTAGCATGGTGCAGCAGAGTCAGCAACTGTAAAATGTAATTATATTAAACAACAGCCTCCAGCTGCATAAGCAAAGAAATTTTACCTAGGTTTCGTCTATAATAATGTAACCTTCTTCAGAAATGTCACAATATAAAATTAGAATTAAAACATGCCAGATATTGGCCTTATCAAACTTAAAATGTTAGTACTACAGTGCATAGTCATAAGACTGCGTCACTTCTACCAATGTTTTGCAGACAGATGTGTAGTGATAAGGCCAATATCTGGCATGTTTTAATTTTATATTGTGACATTTCTGAAGGAGGTTACATTATTAAAGCCGAAACCTAGGTATAGTTTCTTTGCTTATGCAACTGGAGGTTGAAATTTTATATAATTTGTGATAAGATCATGAAAATGACTGACTGTATTCATTAGCTAATGGCACAGAGAATACATAGAGTACAACATACTATGTTTTATTTCATAAAAATATGCTTCATGCCAGTTAGAGCTTCATACATGCTGTTTACATTCGATATGTTTGAATACAATGCAAAGAGCATCCACTAAGCAAAGCTAATTTCCTACTGAGCGAAGGTCTCAAGCAAGTGAAGAAAATGTGTGGGAGCTGCAACACATTAATAACAGAAAAATGCTTTTACTCTAAGGATGAACTTATTATTTGAGAACTATAGCACGAGTTCATTTCAGGAGGTGGAAATTCTTCTAACGAAATATTATGAAGCCATTACATTTCATTTTCTTTGCTTAGTTTAGATCTTTAATGAATAGGAAATTAATGATATCTTTGCTTACTGGATACTCATTGCACTATATCAAAATAGTCGAATGGGAAGCACAATTTCTAAGCTCAAACTACACGAAGAATATTATATACAGTTATTTATTTAGAATGTGTTTCGTTTATACCGCAACAGCGTATACATGGTCGTATACATGGTTCTTGAAAAGCGTAAGGACGATATCCAGTGGAACGTACGTAAGCGTATACAACTGTTTCACTTTATATCTAAGTAAAGGCGGGTGCATTAACATGTTTTTAGTATCAAAATGACATAGAAAGTAGCATTAAATATTAAAGTGTTTTTGTACAGTGAAGGAACGGACGGTATGCTGCTGTCGAAAATAATCATGCAACCGGAAATGATAGCCATCTGAAGATGGGCATGGTACCGTGAAACAGGCTATGACATTGAAAAAAAAAAACCATTTTCAAAGTGTTGGTGAATAAAGCTAGAGCCACGAATAGTCATTAGGCCGCGGAGTTAAGGAGATGCAGCTTGGGTAGTCAATTTTAATATTTAACATTAATTAAACTATAGAGTCGCAGATTACGTGGGAGAATATTTGTGGTTACTACCTTGAGGAAGAGAACAGTAGCGACTGGTCTTCCGAAGGCGGGCTCTGTTGTGATCTGAGTGATAGACAGGGCAGTAGAGTCCCGAAGCTCGAGTCATACGACTGGAGTGGGATCAATCCCGTGGCTACAGACGCTCATTTGAAGAAGTCGTTCCACCCAGTTGCATTAAAAGGGTATTACGCGTGGAAATCTTGCCACTGAAACCTCCCCGAAAGATGAGAGGCACATGAAGGAATTTCGTAACGTATGCTAGGAATCCCCATTTGGGTACACAGTGCACAAGAAAGAACAGATGACACACATATAAATACACGCCCCTTGACGGCAATCAATGATCTTTCAGTGTAGATGCACTGTTCGTCCGACCTCTCGCGGTAAACAGCATGAGGCTGCGAGCAATGAGGATAACGGACAGCGGACGCTACGTATGTAGTGTGCGACAAGTTGAGAATTTCGATTGGGTTGGGAGTGAAGCGTGCTCTGATAGCCGAAGTGCTTAAGGCGACCGCTCGCGTGAAACGGGGAATCCGCCTTAGAGTCCTGGTCCGGCACGAATTTTCACTCTCTGTTGATCCGTCGTGGATTCGAAACAGTGGCCGGTCAGATATTTAAAAAAAAAATAAAAAATAAAAAAAAACCACCAAACAGCTGTATGTTTTCAGAAGCTATTTTATTTACATGACCAATTTAGGCATGTCATTAATACCATCTTCAGTCCCCTGTGCACTCCATGAATAGGGAATGAGATACATAGATGCGTGCGTGACAGTAGCCATCACTACATGGATTCCATGTATATTTTGTGGAGGGTCTACTTCGAAGACCTGACGAAAACTCAAGTCTTCGAAGTACATACTCCACAAATGAATTCAGGGAATCGAGATATTGATACCTCCTGTTATGGATGCATCAATCTCTGTAATTGTTTATATATGGAGAGCGTAGGGGCGTACAGATGGCACTGATGAGATGCTGAAACTAGTTGTGTAAATAAAATAACTTCTGAAATCATCAGGCTGTTTGGTGATTTGCCGAAGGAAAATTTTCACTTGTCGCCACTGAACCTTGTAAAGTTGATGCATTAAGTTGTTCTGAAAGCGATGCTGATATTAAAGATAATAAAAACGGGTTAAAAGCTGTGAGCTATCTGGGAAAGTTATCCTTGCACTACTGAGCGACTGTTTCACAAGGTATCCAGTCTAGTTTACCAAATCGCCAACAAGACTAACATTAATTATAATCTTTTAATAGTCAACCGGTGATATATACATATATAAAAAGAGAATTTAAGTGAAAAGAAATAAATCAGTTTATATTTGGGCATTTATTTTAACATTGATCATTGTTCCGTTAAATTCCAGCATATTAAACTTGGTTCATAACTAAACTGGCGCCTTATTTAGGACTGTGAAAATGTGAGTTTATAATCTTACAGAACACATCAAATATGGAGCCAAGATTGGGAGACTCCATACAACACAGCATTCATAAAATAACACACGAAGAACGTTGAAACACATGCAAGAGGAAATTAACCTCAACCAACTGATTCAATTTTCACCCAAAGAAGTTACGGTCGTAGCGCAATCCTGTCCGTCATGAAATTACCACACACTGGTATACTAAATTCATACTAATTGTCTGTGAAATCTTCTCGAAAACAATAGCTGAGGGCTACTTTGATGATTACACCACATGGTTCACGTGGTCAACTTGGTTTACACAAGGGGTGTAACCCCACAAAAAAATTTTTATAATTGAAATAAATTACATCGAAACGCAATTTAGAAAAGAAAAACCTCGAACTGGTTACTATCGTCATACTATTAACCTGATAGGTCGAACAATTGTAAAAGCATGTGGTACTGGTCTCACAAAGTACGCCCCACGTGGGTTGAACTTACAGAAAAGTTGCTATATTGAAAAATATTGTCAACACGAGACGTTATAATCTCACGCACATTCGCATTTAAGATTGATGATCTCAGTTAGAGTTACGGATCACCAACTGCTGGTTCCACTTCGCTCGCATTGTAGTGACAAAGCAACTACTGGAAGATATTCTGAACATCACACTCGATTTACACTGCGTTGTAATTTAAGATAACATAAGATATTTTAGATCTAAACCTGAAATAAAGGTGATTAAATTTTCAGTTAGGCTGGACTCACGAAATCCATTGTCTTACAGACTTAGCAGAGATGCGCATAGCCAGAGATCTTACCACTTCAGATGCTCGCCGCCGACAGACTGGCGTGGGCCCCTACCGAGGGTGCCTCACAGATACAATCTGAAGTGACCAGAGAGGCAGCTTCCTATACCAACACGACAAGGAACGGACAGGACCATACCAAGAATAGAAACCTCTTTGCTTTTAGAAAGCGTAGCTACCTGTTCTGACGTTGGTCCTACTGTTCTCTAGCAGACAGGCTTGTCTGCTATCATCAAGATTGCAACTAGAAATACATTTGCTCATTCATTCTTTCACACAGAAGGGAAGGGGGATGACAGTATCTTACCACATACACTGTATAAAAGAAAGCGGATGTAGGTTACATTTGAGACTGTGTGACATGAATTACATATAAACTGTGTTTTAAAGTGTAGTAGTGTGACAGATCGTTCTGTTTGTGTGTAAAAGTAAAAATTTGCTTAAGTTGCGCATCTGGTGGTCTCAGGTCACAAGGATTTCCGCTCGCTAGTTCCGCGGGTGTCGTGGCGCGGCCGCGCGCGTCTCGGCCGGCTGGAGCGCGGACAAAAAGCTCCGGATGCTAATGGGCCGATGCGTTTCCCGGCGTGCAGCGAGCCCACGCCTCTCCGATTTGTACATCCCGCGAGTGTGTGCGTGCGTCCCACTCCGTCTCGCCTCGCTCATTACCGGACCGGGCGACTGCACGTTCCTAATTTAAAAAGAAGGCGACAGCTCAGCCGGGCTGCTAACGATGGCGCTGCGGCCGCTAAACGAGCGTATACGACCAATAACCATTAATTAGGCGGCCGCGAGTCGAGCCTTCAAAAAAGGCGGCCGGGCGAGTGCAGTGCGGCCAGGCGGCTATGCGCCGGATCCCTGATTTAGCGCTGCTGCCGCCGCGGCCGCGGCATTCCCACGGCGCGGCCCGCCGGCGCCGGCTGCGCCTTCTCTCGCGAGCTCACCAGGGGTCACCGCGTCCCACCCTCCGCAGCCTGCCTGCTTTATAGAGCCATCCGGGACGTCGTTCGGCCCCATAAAACCCGTAAACGCATACTAAACGGGAGCCGCCTTCGTCGCAGCTGCTAGCCTTTCTAATAATTCCTTGAGCTTATTATATCTTCTACTTGGACAGTATCCGGGCAACAGAAAAAACAGAAGCACGTCTCGTGCCGCCGCCCCGAGGAGCTGATTCATCATCGGAAGACAAAGCTCCTCGAAACACTCGTATGCCTGAATGCTGCTGAGGCGAAGGGTGGTCTGTGGAGGACGCACTTGCCAAAGTAGGATTCTTACGAATAACTTAAACCATTTCACCAAAGTGTCACATCTGCACAGGGTGATTCATCTGCCCCTTCCTCTGTAGTTTTGTGCAAACCGCAATGATATATCTGGCCTTCGAAAATTGCACGCGAAATTTTCGTATTCTCTTCCTTCGGTATTCGCAAACTATTAGCATTATGCAAAAAAACAAACAGGACCTTCTTGTAGGAAATTTAGTGTCGCTAAATTTTGTACTGGGTTACGTTTTCGTTAGAGCCCGCAGTTCTCGAGTTATTCGAGACAAACCTGCAAAAGTGACGTTCAAACGCACCCCTTAGTACCGCAGATGTATGTTGTTCACGGAACTTCCTCTTATCACTTTACAGAAATTTGCAACGGTACAAATTTCTTCCCACGTTCGATTTTTTTTGGTCTTCATTGACTGGCATCATTACGGCCCCGGCTTAATCGAGCACTTACAAACTGTAAACTCGATGTTTGCGTAAATTTTACCTAACAAAAAATGGTTCAAATGGCTCTGAGCACTATGGGACTTAACATCTATGGTCATCAGTCCCCTAGAACTTAGCCGGCCGGAGTGGCCGTGCGGTTCTGGGCGCTACAGTCTGGAACCGAGCGACCGCTACGGTCGCAGGTTCGAATCCTGCCTCGGGCATGGATGTGTGTGATGTCCTTAGGTTAGTTAGGTTTAATTAGTTCTAAGTTCTAGGCGACTGATGACCTCAGAAGTTAAGTCTCATAGTGCTCAGAGCCATTTGAACCAACCCTAGAACTTAGAACTACTTAAACCTAACTAACCTAAGGACAACACACAACACCCAGTTACCTAACAATTTTGTGAATTTTGACAACATAAAGTAAACAATTACATCGATGTAACGTTTTTGTAGCAAATGGAATGTAGTTAAATTTTGTAATGGGTCAAGTTTTCGCAAGAGGCCGTAGTTCTCAATTTATCCAACAAAATCGTACAAAAGAGAATTTCAAACTCACCCCCATTCCCAAACTGAGTCCCTACCTGTAAGGATTTCCCTCCTACCACTGTACAAAAATTTACGACTGCAAATTATTTCCGAAATTCGACCGTTTTTGGTCTTCACTGACTGGCCTTACTACGCAACCGCCTTATTCGAGCATTTAAAAATTGTAAAACTGACGTCTATGATAAATTTTATCTAACAATTAACTGTATAAATTAAACACCTACATCGTTGTACTCGTCAGGCGTTCTAACTACGAAACTACAGTGCTCGTAAGGGTTAAGTTCGGATCGATGTTTACAGAAGTCGTTCCCCCAAAGGGTCCATTTAAATTAATAGTATTAACAAAGCAGCCTACTATGCAGGTACTGTAATAGCCCAATCACTAGCGACCAAGAAAGGTTGAATATTAGGAATGGTTCGTATAGTTAGAAATTTTTGTGGTGTGGTAGGAGGAAATACCACGAGCAACATAGTAGAAAATCTGACTTGTAGGGATGAATGTGTGGGGGTGGAGTCGCGTTTGAAGCTCACTTGTGTGCATTTTTTCCTTGAATTACTCGAAAGCTGTTGCCTCTAGCGGAAGCGTATGCCAGTACAAGATGTAACTACGTTAAATTTCTTACAAGTACGTCCTTTTCATTTTTTTTTCTGTTGTGCTTATAGCACGCGCGGTGCGAGCGAGACAATACGAAAATCTCTTGCGTGGTGTTTGAAAACCAGATATGACATTTTGGGTTGCATAAATCATCTGTAGGGATAGTTGAATCACGCTGTATTTTTCCGATATAATTTTTCGCTACTTTACAGCAATGCCTAAATATCCAAACAGTTAAGTAATCCTACAAAAGCTGTCGCTGTCTTATCTGCAAATCACTGAAGTGCATGGCACAGCGTACTTAGCACTGTACATGTTCGAGCTGTCTCCCGTTCCAGGCGCATGTGGAGCGAACCAAGAGTGGTCCGTCTTTGCTGTGCTTACTCTAGTCTCGTCTTACCAGGCCCATGGGATCGATACGTAGCGATTGTAGAATATTTCTAGATTCATCTCTTAAATCTACTTCTTGAATCCCTTTAAGCAGGTCTTCACGGGATTGTTGCGTGAATCTTTTAGCGTCTGCCAATTCAGATTCCCCAGCATATCGATGATGCTCTCCTTTGTGGTGAACCAAACCTGTGACTAAAATTCGTACTTTTCTTTGTGTACGCTCAATATCTCGTGTTCCCGCCTGCTTAGCTGAGTGGTAATATGGTCGCCTGCCATGCACTGGGCCCGGGTTCGATTCCCGGCCGGGTCGGTAATTTTCTCCGCTCGGGGACTGGGTGTTGTGTTGTCCTCATCACCATTTCATCCTCATCATCGGCCGCAAGTCGCCCAATGTGGCGCCGACTTGGCGCCCGAACCCGAATGGGACATCCCGGCCAACAATGCCACACGATCATTTCATTTCATTTTTAATACCCCATGTTAGCCATATTTGATATGCGTCCCACACACTATATGAGTGTTTCTTAGCACCTGTTTCACTTAAGACTTTGCCTGTCCCTACAAACCGTTAACCCAGGCATTTGTATGATTTGACTGATTCCAGTTGTGACCCGCTGATATTGAAGTCATTCTTTCGTTTCGTGAACTTCACAATTTTACATTTCATAACACTTAATCAATATTCCAGTCTTTGTACGACGTTGAAACCTGATCAGAATCTGAATCGATACTTCGGTAGCTTTGTCTTGCATCAGAGTACTGCAGTCACGAAATTCTGAATATGTTTTTAGGTGATCAGAAAGGCCACAAGTCTGTTAGAACAGGGCAAAAATCCTCACTTACTGCTGTAATTATCATTCAACTAATATCTTCATGTCATTAGAGTCATCATAAGTACATTCAGCTGACTAGAATAGCCTTTTATCAAGTAGCGATTATATTAATTTCAAATAATTTCTATCTACTGATGTTTCGGAAAAAGATATGTCAATGAAGTGAACTATTAGCTACCTAATGATGTTCGTTCGTGCCATTATCTACGAGACATCAGGTATAAATGTAATCGAACCGATCCTTCATAGCTTTGGAATGTCTTTAAGAACGTATCAAAAGTACTAACACAGGGACTGAAATGAAAACAGTTAATGCTTCTCAGAGAACTGGAGCCAGGCATTGCAGCATATGCGGTGCTGCCATATAGCTGATGATCGACAGTGGTGCAGCTCACCGTCAGATTAATCCGAGAGGACAAACAAATGCGGGCATAACACAGCAGTTTAGTGAACGCTGCTGCCAGTCATGTTACGAAGCAGAGATTTCTATAGCCATGCTGGCGACTTTGTGGCTACATTAAAGGAATCGGATTTTCTTCGTACTGCCGAAACTGGAAAGTAATGGAAAAGAAAATTGACAATCTATTACATGGTCAACATGGCTTTCGGGAAGGTAAGGACACCAGAGAAGCCTTAAAGATTGCTAATGGAAGTACGAATTATGAAAAATCACGACACGCTCATATGATTTGTCGACCTGGAAGAAGCGTTCGATAATATAAAATGTTAAAAGGTGTAGGAAACTGTGAGAAAGTAGGAGTAAGGTATAAGGAGAGAGGGGTAGCTGGGAACAATGACTCAGACCAAGAACGAAGTGCCAGGATTAAAAAGGGTGTAAGACAGAGGTGCAGTCTTTCGCTCGTACTGTTCGATCTATAAATCGAATAATCAATGATAGAGTGGGATGGAAATTCAGTGTGAAAGGATATCGGTGATAAGTCGTTGAATGACATCTTCAGTGATAGTGAAGGAAAACTACAGGACATGTAGAATGGATTGGTACTCCAGTGAGTAAAAAATATAGATTGAGACCAAACCTAAAAAGACAAAAGTAATGAGGAGTAGCAAAAATGAAATTAGCGATGAACTTGAGCACTAAATTGATGACTACAGAATAGACGAAGTAAAGGAATAGGAGAAGCAAAATAACACTTGACACACGAAGCAAGGAGGACGTAAAAAGCTGATTAGCACCGGCAGAGAGGCATTTCTGGCCAACTGAAGTCTGCTGATAGCAAACATAGGCCTTAATCTGAGAAGAAATTTCTGAGAATGTACGTTTAGAGCACAATATCGTATAGTACGAACTGCGGGTGTCTCTGAAACAACAGATTTTCGGTTGTATCGTTTTTTTTCCACGAATGTTAAAACCTTTCCAAATAACCGGATTCTGAAATAACAGAGTTTCGGTTTTTCTTCTTATTATTTCCTGTAATAAAGTTATAAATCGTACAAAGATTGAAAAATTTTGATTTCCTAGGTTGCAAGATGCATAGAATCAAAATATTAAATTAAATAGGGAAAGAAAAGAAAACTTAGTCCGCACACCGTTCGCTGCTTTTCTTGAAAAGTGGTAAATGGTAGAATACTACAAAAAAATCACCAGTTTCTACTCTTCATTGATCATGTAATAGGGAATCACATCGCTATTTAGGCATTATGAACAGTCAGAGCTGAATGTCAAAAAATGAGGTTGGAGAACTCAGTTATTTCGTGTTAATTTGTCCGTCTTCAAGGGCTAGAAGCAGTTAAAGGCATATTATGTAGATACAGGTAGTAGATCATTGACTTCCTATTTTTATTATATACTGCGAATAACTATTGTTAAGTTATCAATTTATTACTACTACCATAATTTCCTTCTTTTATTATTTCATAGAAATGACAGAAAAGTCCTTTAAAGGAAATGATGCACTGTACTTCATTGCCACGTCACTTCATAAAAATATTTCCAGACTAGGTTTGGTGCCATTTTTCAATACAACGGATGTCTGGCGAAGACAGCGAGGAACTACAGTACAGAATAGCGGCGGCCAGCCTTGCACACTGCATGCCCATGCGTAACTTAAACCACGACACATGGCGACATGAACCTTATTGTCTCAGTAATGCTGTACCTATTCTCATGCCATGTGTTTGTTGATAGTTTCTGTCGGCATTGCTATTAAAAATAGCGCTGATCGCTTTTCTCATTTCGGTATTTCAAACCAACTGAAATTTTACGAATAAAAATTACTCCTTTTTTAAAAAAGGTTTATTTAGACACGAAAAATTTTAGCACTGCTGCTGTGGCTAATTATTATTTCCGTTTTTTCTTGGTTGTTAGTAAAAAAGAAAACATATGTCATAACCGAAAGCAAACAAACACAGCTGTGAGTCCTGCGTTGTTGGAACGTGTGGACAAACTCATTTGAGGTGATGGACGGAGCACAGTCCAACAACACCTCGCTGCACGACTGGACGTCTCTGTTAGTGACACGCTCGTCCACCACTTGGAATACTCAAAGCTGTGTGCCTCCCGGGTTATTCGCCGCTTAACAGAAGACCATAAACGGAAACGAAGGACCATCTATGCGGAATTACTTGCGTGTCACAACGCTGATTGTGACAGTTTTTGTCGAATGTCATCACAGACTATGAAACATTGGTTTCATCACTTCGAATCGGAAACACAACGGCAGTGCATTGAATGGCGCCACAACATTTCCCCTCACGAGAAAAAGAGTAGAACCGCACCCTCAGCCGGTAAAGTCCTCTGGGATTCTGAAGAGGGTATTTTGTCTGATGTCCTCGCTCATGGTGCAACAATCAGCTCTGAAATACATTGCGTTACCCTCAGGAAATTGAAGAAGTGGCTTCAGTGTGTTCGTCGCTACAAAAAATATGAGCGAACTACTCCTCCTCCTCCTCCTCCTCCTCATCATCATCATCATCATCATCATCATCATCCATGACAACACAAGGCCTCACACAAGTCTGCGCACCCGAGAGGAGCTCTCAAAACGTCATTGGAGTGTTCTTCCTCATCCACCTACTGCCCGGATCTCTCACCTTCCGACTTCCATTTGTTTGACCCAATGAAGGTTACACTCCGCGGGAAGCAGTAAGTAGATTATGGGGTGATTATGTTGAAAAATAGGGTTTTGTAGCCAAGAGTGGTGAATAACGTGGTGTATTGGATTCCTGAATAAAACCAACCAGCTTTCAGAAAAAATGTGTTGCATTTTTTATCGACGGCACTTTGTATAATTACTTTTTTTATGAGACGCGTGTTAATGCCTGAGCAAGGGAAGCAATAAATGTAGTCCTATGGAATGAATGGAAATGTTGGTGTGTCAGCGTACAGCGTGATGAATTTTGTACGAAGTCATTGGCTGTGAAGACTTCACTGTCCTCGCGAAACGCCCCAACATCCCACGAGGAGTGGAGGCGTTTAGCGCAGTACGGGCGCCAGGTGGTCTGGCTGCACGCGCGCATCGATGCGATGCGATGGCAGCGGAGATGAGATAGCGCGCCGAGCCGCACCGCCGGGTCAAGGCGGCGACCTGCCACAAAAACGCGGCCCACTGCCGCCGCCCGCGCCGCCCACCAGACACGTGCGCCGCCCTTATCGCCCGATATATTGCTCTCAGCACGCCCCCCTCTAAATTGTGGAAAACCATCGTCCGCCTCCTTGGCTACCGGCAAGAAAAATGAAGGCGGCGGACAAGAGAAGGGGAAAAAAATGTGTCCACTGAAAGGCGCGTTTTTACGGTCCCACATAAAGGGGGGCGATCTCGCGCGAGGAACTCGTATTTAGCCCGTAGCAAAAAAATGCGTGTATATTTAAATCTGATACGCTCTTTAGCTCGTCTCACAGTAACAAAAATTAAGCGAAAAGTAGTGCTTGAACACGGGAGGGAACATGGAGCCTTTACACCAGGTGGTAGAAGAAATTTCTTGCCACTGCAATTTTTCCGGCACACAGAGATGGCGAGGTACAGTACCTAGTCACCAACCCTTGTATCCATCTCTTTCGCCACGGGAAATGTGGAAATGCGACACTGTTGACTGCGTTCTGTTGCCCTTGTTTTGCTTTGGTAATGTCCATCTTATGACCTTGTTTCAAGACACTGTACATCCAGTTTACCTGCTATTCCAAGTCTTTAGTTGACGCTGACAGAATTACAGTGGCATCGACAAATTGTAAAGTTTTTGTTTCTTCTCCCTGAATGTTGATTCCGCTCTCAAATTTCTCCTTGCTTTCCTTCACGGCTTGTTCAATGTACAGATTGGCTAGCACTGGGAATAGGCTACAGCTTTCCTTCTCGTGTCCTTCTGCTCCTGTGCCTGTCGTAAGGTTCCTGTGCGAGCTGTCAGTCTTTCGCTTCCTGTTTTCTACGCCTGCCACATTCAAAAATTTAAAGTGTGTAGTCCAGTAATACATATACCATGGGCCTTTGAAAAGTCCGTGCAAAAATAAAAACTACTTACGTGTTTGGGGTAACCCTTTTTTATTTTTCGACATAGTCTCCTTTTAGACATATAAACTTCGTCCAACGCTGTTGTAATTTGTTGATCCCTTCCGAATAATAGGAATTGTCCAAGTCTGCAAAACAGTTATTAGTTGCTGCAATCACCTCCTCGTTTGAATAAAATCTTTGTCCCTCCAGTCATTTCTTCAAATTGGGGAACAAATTGTAGTCCGAGGGAGCCAAGTCTGGAGAATACGAGGGGGATGTGAAACGAGTTGGAATCCTATTTCCATTAATTTTGCGACCACAACTACTGAGGTGTGTGCTTGTGCACTGTCGTGATGGAAAAGGACTTTTTTGCGGTCCAATCGCCTGCACTTTTCTTGCAGCTCAGTTTTCAAACGGTCCAATAACGATGAATAATATGCACCTGTAATAGTTTTACCCTTTCCCAGGTAGTCGATGGGGATTGTCCCTTGCAAATCCCAAAAAACAGTCGCCATAACCTTTCCGGCTGAAGAAATGGTCTTCGCCTTTTTTGGAACAGATTCTCCCTTGGTAACCCATTTTTCGATTGTTGTTTGGTCTCATGAGTATAGTAATGTATCCATGTTTCATCAACCGTGACGAAACGATGCTTAAAGTCCTGCGGATTCTTTCTGAATAGCTGTAAACCGTCCTTGCAACACTTCACACGACTCCGTTTTTGGTCAAGCGTGAGCAATCGCGGAACCCATCTTGCGGTTAGCTTTCTCATGTCCAAATATTTATGCAAAATACACTCCTGGAAATTGAAATAAGAACACCGTGAATTCATTGTCCCAGGAAGGGGAAACGTTATTGACACATTCCTGGGGTCAGATACATCACATGATCACACTGACAGAACCACAGGCACATAGACACAGGCAACAGAGCATGCACAATGTCGGCACTAGTACAGTGTATATCCACCTTTCGCAGCAATGCAGGCTGCTATTCTCCCATGGAGACGATCGTAGAGATGCTGGATGTAGTCCTGTGGAACGGCTTGCCATGCCATTTCCACCGGGCGCCTCAGTTGGACCAGCGTTCGTGCTGGACGTGCAGACCGCGTGAGACGACGCTTCATCCAGTCCCAAACATGCTCAATGGGGGACAGATCCGGAGATCTTGCTGGTCAGGGTAGTTGACATACACCTTCTAGAGCACGTTGGGTGGCACGGGATACATGCGGACGTGCATTGTCCTGTTGGAACAGCAAGTTCCCTTGCCGGTCTAGGAATGGTAGAACGATGGGTTCGATGGCGGTTTGGATGTACCGTGCACTATTCAGTGTCCCCTCGACGATCACCAGTGGTGTACGGCCAGTGTAGGAGATCGCTCTCCACACCATGATGCCGGGTGTTGGCCCTGTGTGCCTCGGTCGTATGCAGTCCTAATTGTGGCGCTCACCTGCACGGCGCCAAACACGCATACGACCATCATTGGCACCAAGGCAGAAGCGACTCTCATCGCTGAAGACGACACGTCTCCATTCGTCCCTCCATTCATGCCTGTCGCGACACCACTAGAGGCGGGCTGCACGATGTTGGGGCGTGAGCGGAAGATGGCCTAACGTTGTGCGGGACCGTAGCCCAGCTTCATGGAGACGGTTGCGAATGGTCCTCGCCGATACCCCAGGAGCAACAGTGTCCCTAATTTGCTGGGAAGTGGCGGTGCGGTCCCCTACGGCACTGCGTAGGATCCTACGGTCTTGGCGTGCATCCGTGCGTCGCTGCGGTCCGGTCCCAGGTCGACGGGCACGTGCACCTTCCGCCGACCACTGGCGACAACATCGATGTACTGTGGAGACCTCACGCCCCACGTGTTGAGCAATTCGGCGGTACGTCCACCCGGCCTCCCGCATGCCCACTATACGCCCTCGCTCAAAGTCCGTCAACTGCACATACGGTTCACGTCCACGCTGTCGCGGCATGCTACCAGTGTTAAAGACTGCGATGGAGCTCCGTATGCCACGGCAAACTGGCTGACACCGACGGCGGCGGTGCACAAATGCTGCGCAGCTAGCGCCATTCGACGGCCAACACCGCGGTTCCTGGTGTGTCCGCTGTGCCGTGCGTGTGATCATTGCTTGTACAGCCCTCTCGCAGTGTCCGGAGCAAGTATGGTGGGTCTGACACACCGGTGTCAATGTGTTCTTTTTTCCATTTCCAGGAGTGTATTATATACCCGTTCATTCGAGATGCCCACAGCACTAGCAATCTCACGTACCTTAACTCTTCTGTCATACATCACCATATCATGGATTTTATCAATAATTTGTGGGGTCGTAGCCTCCGCAGGGCATCCAGAACGTTCAGAATCACTTATGCCCATGTTGAGAGGCACCCACATGCCTTGCTCATACTGTGGCATCAAGCAGTCAGGCCTGCAAGATGAGTGGTCTGCCAAGCGAGTGGATTCATTCTTATTTATCGAGTAACATGAACTCTCGTACTCACAATTAAGTTACAAATTATCCTCCTGTGTGAATAATACGCAACGGAAACGCACATCTGACTATCAGTGATATACAGAGCTCTGACTGTTCACTACGCACTGACAATACCACATTTTCTTTTTGTATTTTATTTAACGGCTTTTATCAACACGTGGCCACCGCACTGAATATGAATGGCGCACACATTATAAATTCGGGACATCATGACAACATACAATTCGAAGGAAAAGTCCACCAATCTTTCTCTTTTCACTATATTATTTATTCCGATAAATTCTATAACCTAAACACACAAATTCTATAACCTACAACAATAACACATGAGAAATTCCGCCCAGTGGGCATGGCTTTACATTGGTGAATCTCTATATTATGGTCTCGAAATTATTTAACGCTACAGTGCACTTTCTGGATAGGATGGTGGATCTTTTATTATTTCTCACACTTCGACTCTCACAATCATCTTCACGAAACTTTCCTCCAGACCGAGAAGTACAAAAGGAACACGCATAACCCACTAATCTTTTGAAACTACCTCGCTACTCTCCCATGCAAACCACACATACCCAAGTTACATGACATACACCATACTACAATATGAAATACTACACAGGGAATAGTCACAACATCATCACTTTCAGCTTCCCACTTCAATTAACATTTATCCCAGTTTCACACGACACTGCCCCACTTCGTAACTCTACTTTCCTACCATGAACTCTGAAGATATATGCACGTCTTCCTGTGCAATGCAAGCCAAGTGGTGTTGCTGGATAGACGGCTGACTCACCTTGCTTCTCTCTCAGAGTTTGAATCTAGCGTCACACGGAATCATATCACGCAAAGTAATATTAAGAACATATTCATCACACGCGCGAGTCCTCAACTGATACCATGGACGAGTACTTCTCTTTATCCTTTGTCTCATACACAGATTGAGACTCACACAGTACTCACCACGTGGAAGTACTCGTCTCTAATTTCAAGTCCTGCACACGCCATTCCTTAAATATTTCAACTTATGGTACACATGCTATTTCTTAATTATTTCAACTTATTGTACACACGCTAGTAATTCAGCTTAACTTAAGCACACGGAAGTATTTCAACTTACTGCTACACGTGGTTGTTTCATTGCGACCGTTGGTCACTTCCGAAGATTACTACAATCCCATTAATACTACCTGCCTGACATTTAATTCTCCCCACAAAAGTTCCTGAAATAGAGAAATTATTATATCAAACTACTCTTAAATATTCCACATGCATACCATGTCTCCGCTCTTTTGTGGTTACGGAGCACAACTAAAACAGGTCTTAACAGCACAAGATCCAGCGGCAGAGTGCTGAAACATGGCCGTTCTTGAGGTCCTCTCGCACCTCTGCTGAAATGGGGGAGCACCTTGCTACCGTATTGGTCAGCCACATTTCAGGCGCTCAAAGCTCAGGTAAATTTCATCTATTTGGTCCCACCAAAGGTGGCCAAAGGATCGTCTCAAAGATGATCATATATTCACATTCACTATCTGCGGTTAGCAGACGACCATACATTCATTCATTTCACAGATCTCACCAAACTGGATGTAGGGATTTATTTTGTGGGAGTGCACATGTGATCAATTAAACAAATAAATTGTCATTCTTTCCCACACTGGTATCCGGCTTCACTGTATTAATTTAAATTGAGTTGTTATTAGAAAAAAATGTGTTGTTCTGACAAAAATAATGAAGTATGTTCTACCTATTTTCAATGTCGGGCGGTACTGTACCCTTTCAATATGGCCACTCCAAAAATTTTGAAACCACTTATAAACTGTTCTAATCGAAGGTGCAGAGTCACCGTAATGTCTATCAAGTTTCTCTTTGGTCTCCTGGGGCGTTTTGCCTTTCTTAAAGTAATGTTTAATCACCACAAGAAATTCTTTTTCGTCCACTTTTTGACAATCACTCGACTTCCTTGATTCACACGAATATCAAACACAAAGAAATAGACCAATATGGCTGAAACTTGGTGTGTGTCCTTTCCAAAGATGTTACTAACTAAACATGACCTCGATACGCGCCGGTGGTGCCATCGCTCGGACTTTGTATGGACTTTTCAAACGCCCCTCGAATATAAGGAGTATGGTCAGTATTACCCCACGTGTTCCATCACTTCTCCGGAATCCAAATTGATGTTTCCCGAGTTGGCGTATATCAGTATTTCGATCCTTCTGCAAATAATTATGTCAGTACTTTACAACCATGACTTATTAAAGTGATTCGGTAATGTTTACCCCTGTCAGTACATGCTTTCTTTGGAATTCGAATTTTTACATTCTGCTTTAATTGGAATTATTACGTTCATTCCTTGTCTCATACATCCTGAACAGTAGGTGGAACAGTTTTATTACGGCTTGGTCTCTGAAGGGTATCAACAGTTCTAAGTGAATGTCGTCTACTACAGAGGCCTTGTTTCGGCTTATGTCTTTCAGTGCTTTGTCAAATTCTTCTCTCAGTACCATATCACCCATTCCATCTCTTTCTGTTTCCTCTTTCCCTTCTATAACATAGTATTCATATCCCTTGTATAGCCTTCTGCGTATTCCTGCCACCTTTCAGCTTTCCCGTATTCGCTTAGTAAACTTCCCTGTGCGATAGACAGAATACTTTCTCGGGTATCCAATTGGTTGCTCCCAGCGGCTGATGAAGACAGCTATGGCAGTTGTCGAAACATTGTGCAAAATGAAAATCTTGCTGTATGCCCAAAAAAGTTGGCGGAAGACATAACTTGGTCGCTTCACTAATGTAATAAAGAACTGGAACTGACCGAATACTACGAAATACTACATGTCATTCTTTCACTGCGGTTCTTCTATTACACAATGGATATTTTCGGATAAAATAAGTCGCTTCTCTCTTAAAAGTTTGCAAACATTATACAGTTTTGAATGTGATCTGTCTTCGCCTAGCCAGTTCGCAGAATTTTTGGTTTGATGATGATGTGGATGATGATGATGATGATGATGATGATAACTGGGTTGTGGGGCGCTCAACTGCGCGGTTATCAGCGCCCGTACAAATTCCCAGCCTTTTCTCAGTTCAATCTCACCACTTTTATGAATGATGATGACATTATGAGGACAACACAAACACCCAGTCATCTCGAGAGAGGTGAAAATCACTGAACCCGCCGGGAATCGAACCCGGGACTCCGTGCTGGGGAAGCGAGAACGCGACTGTGAGACCACGAACTGCGGACATTTTTGGTTTGGTTTCAACCATTCTTAATGGAATTAGGGCTGACTAATTGTATCAGAATGGCTACGGCGTTGCCCCTACGTGCTCTTAACGCTAGAGTATCACACTGCCCCACCATCAGCAAGTGTTTTACAACGATTGTTCGTATATGTAATTCGGCAAAGTCCTGTGCAAAACAATATATCATGTTGCGCAGTGATTGATATTCTCGTACATAGTATTCGAAATGTACTTTAAACGATTTTTCCAAAGACTTAAGCTCCTTCTGATTCTTGAAGAAATCAGACCCTTGCAGAAAGCGGTGCAATAAATAAACGGCGAAATAATTTCACGAATCGATCTCGCTATTACGTAAAGTGCCTTAGTATTTCGAGATGCTAATTTATTAGATTTGTGAAGTGTTTGACACGAGGAAAAATCCGACGGCCACGCCGCGTGGAGGCCAGGCAGCTGCGGGGTCAGAGGTCACTCCGTGACGTCAGCAACGGCCGCATGCAAACAGCCTCGGTTGCGGCTGCGTCTGCGGCCGCGGCAGGGCCTTCTGTGCGATAAATCGCCTGCCACTCTCAGAACGGTCCTCTTTTATTTGAATTTTTGTTGTGTAAAAATGCTGACATTTTGGTTTGATCGAATGTGGCTGATGGCCTGCAAAAAAGCTTTTTTTTCGACTATATCTCTTCTATAGCGGCAGCATGAGCGTCTTAACATCAGATCATTTCGATATAGGCTCTTCCGTGGAAAGTGGGGAAAGGGACTTGGTGTTTCGGCGGTGGTGGAACATACATTCCCTTCCTATACTCCCGAAGGAAATTCCGAAAATCTCGTTTGGGATATCCGTTCACATGGTAGTTGAAGTCCGAAGACTTTCTTTGATTCAACCCCATATGCTAGCTTATCTTTTGCAAATCGTTTTCGTATCTACGTAAATGTTGCAATCAACATGCTTTTGAATGTGCTTCCTGCAGTCAACCATTGGTTATTACCCCTACACGCTTCAGTGCAATGTTAAGAATTCCTTCGTGTCTAAGGATGTATTCTATAAGTGTATCCCTTTTTTCGGTCAAGTTGTTCCTTAAAGCTCTTGTGTCTCCAATTCAGTTCAGTACAATCTTGTCAACATATCTAATCTTTAGCATACTTCCGTAACACCACATTTCAATTTTTCTTTTCTGTTCTGTATTGTTTATCATCCATGTTTCACTTCCGTACAAGGCTACATTCCAGATACTTTCAAAAGAGACTTCCTAGCACTTCAGTTGATGAAACTTCCTGGCAGATTAAAACTGTGTGGCCGACCGAGACTCGAACTCGGGACCTTTGCCTTTCGCGGGCAAGTGCTCTACCATCTGAGCTACCGAAGTCGTGCTTCTCTTGAACTCTTCATTTAGGAAATACACGTTTCCTCTAATGACACGAATCCTACAGCTTTAAGAAATACGGAAGACATTTTGAAAACCTTCATTCTGTGTTTTCTGTATTCACTGAAGGTTACTTCATGTAATAGTTTCTGCTCTTTTTTTGATTGTCTGATGTCTGCACAAAATAATCTAATATTTTTTGGGTTTGGTTTTGATCAAAGACACTTTCTATTTCAAATATGGTTTCAGCCACATTTTAATACTATCAGTGGATTTTTAATTTTAAGAAAACAGGAAATGAAGGTGATAATGAAGATGAACAGTGAATATAAGTTTCTGTACAATGATTTACGTTACAAAATATGTGCTGAAAAGTTACAGTACGTTTTTCTTTCACACATTGCCGCACCGTTACAGGTTGTAGTCCTCAATATGGTGTTCGATGCTTCCACTGCAACAACGTCCGCTGGGGACAAAAGAACCGACGATCGACATTTGATGGCTGTTGAACGATATGCTGTGTCTTCTGCACAGATATAGGGCAAGGAGCTGTGCGGCCAGCACTCCAACACTGGTGTTCACGCACGGTCACGCGACCTGGCTCCGACTGAAATGGAAACAGCGCAAGGGGTTATCGTCTGCACCCAGACCAGCCCTGAACCCAGCGGCCGAGCTGGCTGCCGCCTATGCGAGGTCCTTCCAAGGGAAAAAAGGAGATAAACGAAACGCAGCCACCAATAAAAGCGGCTATAAATTTAGATCTTCACGGCTACGCCGGGGGCGTTCCACCTTTATACTATCGACGACCTTTCTGCGACACTTCCAGTGCTAGCTGCAGAAAACACTCCTGAATTCCCTTCTGTACCTCCGCCTGCCTCACTACGACCTTTTGATGATGGATACAACTGCAGGTGTCATTCGACGCCAGTTGTTCATAGGTCTACGTCGCCTAGTCTCGCGAGCCGCTTGTGGGCCAACGATAACTCCCTAACTCCTCTCGACGCACATGATTAAGAGGCTATGCTGTGAGCTCGATATCCAGTATCTTGTGACGTCAGCCTGGAGATAATGTGCCCAGGCGTGACGTAGCAGCCCACACTCCGTGACACTACACTAGCGGATACCCTCACTTGTCTCCTAGCAAGACGCTGTCACTCGTCAAAGCAACTGAATAGCGAGAGAACGGGATTTGACGTACCGTCGACGGCAAAATCATTAGACTTCACAAGATCGGAATGGGGAAGGCTGAGAAGGGAAACGAGCCAGGACTTCTGCAAAGGTACCAATCCGGCATTTACCTTAAAAGATTAAGATAAACAACAAAAAAGTTAAATCTGGATGGCCGAACACGGATTATAGTCGCCGTTGTCCCGAATGCGAGTCTAGCATCATCATCACTATGCCTCCTCGTATGGTGAAAGTGATCAACACTACCTGATACCAGTGTATAAATTTTTATTTGTGGGACATCCACAACAGTTTCTTGTACAACATGTTCTTGCTAAACAAAACCGTCATAGTTCTAAAATGGCTTTATTGACCAAAATATTAGACAACAGAAGTCAGTAGTATTTAGGAACTTCTGCCGTGTAGGACTTCGATTAATAAAAGCATTTTACAACTGTGGCGGATTTATTTAGTATGAACGTGATAGAAAAGTGTTCGTATTCGGTAAAACTGTATTTCTGGTGCATTGGAATGAATAAGTAGCTTATTTATAGTGTGGTCAAAACGAACTACCGATATCATCTGCATGAAGGCGTTCAAATAATTCAGTGGCGAGAGGTGAAAATTTGTGTTGGTCGTCCTAACCGTTTCGGCTATCCAAGCACGCTTCTCGTTTAGCCCAAATTCCCAGCTTGTCGCGCACTATTTCCGTAGCGTCCCCTCCCCCCCCCCCCCCCCCACCCGTCCACCACACTTATTACTTGCAGCATTCAGCATGCTCCCCGCAAGAGGTCAGATGGGTCGTTCACACTGAAGATATCATGACATATTGTCAAGACTTGCGTATTACTATTATATGTATGGTGTCTGTTGTTTCGCACATGCCCGAAAGAACAGACACCATACGTATAATAGTAATATTTCTAGTTTTTGGTTTGTTATTATTCTCCTCCCAGGTAATCTACATCTACACTGAAGCGCCAGAGAAACTGGTGTAGGCAAGCACATTCAAATAAAGAGATATGTAAACAGGCAGAATACGGCGCTGGGGTCGTCAACTACTATATACGAAAAAAAGTGTTTGGCGCAGTTGTTAGATCCGTTACTGATGTTAAAATGGCTATCGAGATTTAGGTGAGTTTGAACGTGCTGTTATAGTCTGCGCACAAGCGATGGAACACAGCATTTCCGAGCTAGCGTTGAAGTGGGAATTTTAACGTACGACAGTTTCACAGGTGTACAGCGAATATCAGGAATCCGATAAAACATCAAGTCTCCGACATCGCTGCGTCCGGAAAAAGATCCTGCAAGAAAGGGACCAACGACGACTGAAGAGAATCGTTCAACCTGACAGAAATGCAACCCGTCTGTAGATTTCAGTGCTGGACCGTCAACAAGTTCAACGAAACGTCATCGATATGGGCTTTCGGAGCCGAAGGCTCACTCCTATACTCTTGATGACTACACGACACGAAGCTTTAAGCCTCGCCTGGACCCGTTAACAGACATTGGACTGTTGATGACTGGAAACATGTTGCCTGGCTGGAGAAGTCTCGTTTCAAATTGTATAGAGCGGATGGACGTGTACGGGTATGCAGGCAACATCATGAATCCACGGACCCTGCATGTCAGCAGAGGACTGTTCGAGCTGATGGAGGCTCTGTAATGGTGTGAGGCGTGTGCCGTTGGAGTGATATGGACTGTAGCAATCACAGCAGGACAATGCTACACCCCACACGTCGAGAATTGCTACAGAATGGCCCCAGGAATCTTCTTCTGGGTTTAAACACGTCTGATGGCCACCAAACTCCGCAGACATGAACATTATTGAGCATATCTGGGATGTTACTTTTGAATACATTGTGGGAGTGAACAGTGATCAAAGTGTTACAAATAATTACGGTGACCCGTTTCGACCACTACTATGGTCATCTTCAGACCAATGAGTAAGGACCACCTTCTGCTGGAGGAGTGATTCTCCAGCAGAAGGTGGTCCTTACTCACTGGTCTGAAGATGACCACAGTAGTGGTCGAAACCGGTCACCGTAATAAATAAATTGTGATCAAGACTATTTTTGATAGTAAATATCTGGCATGCCTTGCAACGTGCGGTTCAGAAGAGGTCTCCAGTCTCTCGTACTCTCACGGATTTCTGGACAGCCCTGCTGTATTCATGGTGTCAGTTCCCTCCAGCATTACTTCAGACATTAGTCGAATCCATGCCGCGTCGTGTTGCGGCACTTCTGCGTGCCCGTGGGGGCATTACACGATATTAGACAGGTGTAACAGTTTCAGTGGGTCTTCAGTGTATATGCGTATAAGTTAAAACATATTGTCCATCTGCTTAACGGAATAGAATAGGTGCTAAAGTGATTAACATGTTTCTGGGGGGGGGGGGGGGGGGGATGTGGTGCCAGACGCACAGTTTACCCAATTTTCATAAATTGGAGCACTAGTGATTAGTGGATGCAAAGTTTCTGTCCGATAGTGTCACAGATGTGTTCCACCGGGTTCAGATCAGGCGAATTTAGTCACCAAGATATCAGCGCGAGTTCATTCCCATGCTTCTCAGACCACTGTGGCTCAATTTTGCTTTGTAACAAGAACAATTACCGAGCTATGAGATGTTATCGCTAACGAAGAAGACATCGAGCGTGAAAGGATACTGGTACACCGCAATAATGTTCTCGTAGTTCAGGGCTGTCATGGTGTTTTCGATTACTGCCACAGGTCTCCTGGTAGCCCAGGTGAATATTACCCTTATCATAGTAATGCCCCGACAAGCCTGCGTCCATCGGGCGGTGCATGCATCGAGCAGCTGTGTGTATGGATAACAGCGTGTCTGGACACGGCCACGCACCTGGTGTCAGTAACTGTCTAGTATAATTAACAAGAAAGAGATTGACATGTCTGCCGAAAATGGCACAAAAAGTACCCAGTTAACAATCTTTGGAAAAATTTATTTACCTAAAATTAATAGCAAATCTACTCCGATGTGGACTGAAACGAAACACAAATCACTTCTTGAAACAGAACAGTAATACTTTTGGTGGTGAAGACCAGTTAGATTGTCACTAAGTATTAGTTCATTAAACATACACATTGTAAAAGTTTAGAGTCCTATAGAGAGCAAAACTGTCTGTCCAGAGTGTTGCCATTTGTAAGTTAAACTGGAATAAATTTAAAAGTCCACAAGTCTACCACAACGACAGACTCCCCATCTTCTTCAGTGAGGAGGCAGCACCTGAAGTCAGATTCGAATGGCAGCCATATCGTGGATGTGGCTCTTGAGTGAGAATCCTGACTGATAGAAACCTTGCGGAACTGGCATCTTGCCCAGCAGACTTAACTGGAGTGAACTTGTCTGGTCTGGCCCGGCCCGAGCACTACTGTAGGTACTACTCAGTGCTAGGATACAGTTTGGCCTATTTTAGATCTCATGCCTTACGGAAGAGAATAGGCCCATGTGGCCCTCGGCCTCTAATGACGCTTCGGCCGCCTTCTCGTGGACGGTCGGAGCATCGCCATCTGTCGCCCAGAAAATTGTCCCTTGTGTGTTAGGCATTTTCAAAGCGCTGATGTGTTGTGGGTTGCTGATGAAGCAGGCATTAAGACTCGGTACAGCAGAGGTGGCTATTTAGGACATATTACATGAAACAAATCTCTTCTTGCAGCTGATAATTGAAGGAAGAGTAAAGAGGAGATCTTTTCACTGAAATGTTAGGCAGTGAATGGAACTGCATAGCATTCAAACACACACAGAGAAGGAGGCAAAAAAGCTATGAACAATGTGGTCACAAACATTTATTGGTACATATGCATTTAAAGAAGAAAAGGTGGTTTCTGAAATCCTAACAATCGCGGATAAACTGAGCGTTTTTGCATTTCCCTTTACATTGTTTGCTTAGGTGTACGGGTTCTGTGGACTGACACTGCTCACTGTTCACCCCATATCATGTTTGGGAAACCACCTCGAACAATTTGTATGACCTTTATTCATACTGGAGCCTACAGTTTTGTAATTTGTATTACAAATAAAAAATATGTAGCATGTAATTAAGATTCAGGTTCGGGTATACTCTCACTACAAAGTGAATTTGTAACTGGCATAGTGTGGGAGATGCAGATAAATATGATAAAGTGAAAAATTAAGGAAACACACAAACTGTTACAGCTTTTTCCAGATATTTAGTTCTGAGTATGATACTTTATGGAAATACCTTAACTCTCGTGCCAAGGACAACATTAAAAGCTACATGTGACATTAATTTGACAGTTTTGGGAAGATGTTAGAAAGAACTAATGAAGAGAAATGAACCACTAAAGTATGATCTTCATATTTGAGCTGATGAAATTAGGAGTTGACTCCAGAATGCGAAAAGTAGCAAAAAATAAGAGACTTCAATATGAATGTTCATGCATGATGCACGTTAGGAAACTGACGATAAATGATCGTTGAAAGGACCCAGGACAACACCTGATGGCAGAGGTGGCGACAAAAATATATTTCTAGTCATATTTGAGCATGATGACAGTGCGTTCCGTTATGTTCCTAGACATATGCGTAAAAATTTTACTGATTAAAACACGCCTTACGAAATTATACATTTCAGCATTCCCCATTCTTCATATGGCATAATGTATACAACACTGATAATTCGAAAGTGAGTACTGTCAAAACGAAAGTCATATTCTGGGTCGAAGTCTTACGGCACGAACAGCTGCCCATTGATAGCATCTGTTAGTCTCAGTCGATGAATACACAGGTAATTTTACGTACAGAGGCAGGGAACGCAGTTTAAGACGACTTACGTGCAGGCGATGTTGAGGAAGACTTCCTCATTCAGACATAAAGTTAGTGACAGATCCGACTGCAATTCATGAACAAATCATAGTCTATTAGACCGTGTAGAAATTGGGGTGCGTGGATTATCTGGCTAGTCAAGGTGGACTGTGCGACTTCGCATCAGAATCTAAGTGTTAGTATTCTAGAATCTAACGATCAATATACACTGCCCTAAGCTGTTTCTCTACAACGAAACTATCAGTTACAAACTGTTTTGATTCAGAATTTATGAAGCAGCATGAGCAGCACTGTCTCACACAGATCAATCTTCCATGGAAAAACTTGCTTTATCTAGACCATTCTGTTTCACATATTGTATGTGCAGACAATAGAAGATTTTCAAATCTAATGTTGCAGAAAAGTGCTGAAGATTAGATAGATAACTCGAATAACTATTGAGGATATACTGAATCGAACTGGGGTAAAAGAATTTATGGCACAACTTAACTAAAGGGAAGGTTCAGTTGATAAGATCCATCCAGGGATCATTATTTGGGTAAGGAAGGGAATTTAAGGTGGAGGTTGGAGGGTGGGAGATGAAGATTGTACAGAGAGACCACGAGCTGAATACAGTTAAGACTCATATGATTATAGACTGCAGCAGTTATGCAGAGGGAAAGAAGCTTGCAGAGGATAAACTAGTGTGAAGGGCTGCATCGAACCAATCTTCGGTCTGAAGTTGAAAGTAACTGAAATTAGCTCAGGAAATCAGTAGCAACATGCGAGAATACAGCATTCCCTTTCGCTGCCAAATAATTTGCATTTCTTGAAGGTGACAGTGCTGATAGTGGCACAATGGAAGGTGTCACTGCAACCGTAAATTCGTATACGACTCACCGATATTTTCGGTAGAGATCTGTTAACTACACTCCTGGAAATTGAAATAAGAACACCGTGAATTCATTGTCCCAGGAAGGGGAAACTTTATTGACACATTCCTGGGGTCAGATACATCACATGATCACACTGACAGAACCACAGGCACATAGACACAGGCAACAGAGCATGCACAATGTCGGCACTAGTACAGTGTATATCCACCTTTCGCAGCAAATGCAGGCTGCTATTCTCCCATGGAGACGATCGTAGAGATGGTGGATGTAGTCCTGTGGAACGGCTTGCCATGCCATTTCCACCTGGCGCCTCAGTTGGACCAGCGTTCGTGCTGGACGTGCAGACCGCGTGAGACGCCGCTTCATCCAGTCCCAAACATGCTCAATGGGGGACAGATCCGGAGATCTTGCTGGCCAGGGTAGTTGACTTACACCTTCTAGAGCACGTTGGGTGGCACGGGATACATGCGGACGTGCATTGTCCTGTTGGAACAGCAAGTTCCCTTGCCGGTCTAGGAATGGTAGAACGATGGGTTCGATGACGGTTTGGATGTACCGTGCACTATTCAGTGTCCCCTCGACGATCACCAGTGGTGTACGGCCAGTGTAGGAGATCGCTCCCCACACCATGATGCCGGGTGTTGGCCCTGTGTGCCTCGGTCGTACGCAGTCCTGATTGTGGCGCTCACCTGCACGGCGCCAAACACGCATACGACCATTATTGGCACCAAGGGAGAAGCGACTCTCATCGCTGAAGACGACACGTCTCCATTCGTCCCTCCATTCACGCCTGTCGCGACACCACTAGAGGCGGGCTGCACGATGTTGGGGCGTGAGCGGAAGACGGCCTAACGGTGTGCGGGACCGTAGCCCAGCTTCATGGAGACGGTTGCGAATGGTCGTCTCCGATACCCCAGGAGGAACAGTGTCCCTAATTTGCTGGGAAGTGGCGGTGCGGTCCCCTACGGCACTGCGTAGGATCCTACGGTCTTGGCGTGCATCCGTGCGTCGCTGCGGTCCGGTCCCAGGTCGACGGGCACGTGCACCTTCCGCCGACCACTGGCGACAACATCGATGTACTGTGGAGACCTCACGCCCCACGTGTTGACCAATTCGGCGGTACGTCCACCCGGCCTCCCGCATGCCCACTATACGCCTTCGCTCAAAGTCCGTCAACTGCACATACGGTTCACGTCCACGCTGTCGCGGCATGCTACCAGCGTTAAAGACTGCGATGGAGCTCCGTATGCCCCGGCAAACTGGCTGACACTGACGGCGGCGGTGCACAAATGCTGCGCAGCTAGCGCCATTCGACGGCCAACACCGCGGTTCCTGGTGTGTCCGCTGTGCCGTGCGTGTGATCATTGCTTGTACAGCCCTCTCGCAGTGTCCGGAGCAAGTATGGTGGGTCTGACACACCGGCGTCAGTGTGTTCTTTTTTCCATTTCCAGGAGTGTATAAAGGATAATGAAGTTTGTGCACCTTGTCTTACCACTGGAAACAAACATTTGCCAACGGAAAACTCTTTTCGCTATAGCCAAAGCCACGTAATTAACCTGGAAGTCGGATTATTTTCATACCTGGCAATCAACTGTCAGCCATTGGGTCAAAGCGGTATTCTGCTCTAGAGTGTAATTGAGAAGAAAGACAATTGAAGTACAATTCTTTGGCAAGCTGTGTGTACACAGAATGAAATATTATGCTTGGGCCTTTCTGGTTATGAAACATGGGACAAGGTGTCAGAGGGGCAATTGCTTACACTGGCGCTAGCCACACGACGGGGGGTTTGACCGCGTCCAGCTGTTAGTATGTGGCCCGTCTGGCATCGCGAGACAGCAGTGGAAACGATTAGCTGCTGACGTCACCAGCCTTAACAGGTTTTCAGCTGATACGTTGCGGGAACATATACTTAAGTTCTCGTTTGGCGGCTCTTTGTTTCGCTATCGAGACTCCTCTAGAATCTTGTTTCTTTTCCTAGGCTGCATTTTTTGCTGTTCGATTGAAATCTTTCTGCAGTTTTCTCATCTTGCTTTTGGAAGCAGCTCGATCAAGTTAAGATACGCAGGGAATAAAAGGGATCTCGAACTGCGTTGTACGTTGTACATTTCAGCTGCTGGAATTGAATTTACGCATTTTTCAGAAGATATTGTTAACATATTTACGTTATATTCTTCTACTTCGTCTTCTTTCTCTTCTTCCAAAGCAGTTTGGCACGGTGTGCAAGTTAAATTATGTCCCGTAATATTCTCGATTCAATAGCCAATGATTTAATTTACGCTGAGAACTGCTGCATCCAGGTCGAATAAATGAGCTGATAAACAGCACATATTGGGCCACAAATATTACACCGTAGTATTTGAAAATGTGCAAATCTTACTTTGCGAGACACTCGCTCATCCTCCATATTCGGGTGAAATCAAATTCCTATTTTTTAACCGTCTTGGTTTGTTTCACTGATAAATAATTGCACTAGAAACTTTAGCGCCATTTTTGGGTTGTTTTAAATAGTAAAAGTACGTCCTCTTAGAGTTACTGTCGTCTAAAAGCTCCGACATTTCATGAAGCAGAGTGCAGTTTGTTTTACATGGCGTCATCAGTAAGTAGTAATACTTTGTAGTAGTTGCTGCTGTTGTTGTTTGTTCAACTTCTGACTCTTTTCACAGACTGCTGAATGTAGTCCTCTCGTTTCACACCAAGGTGTGCGGTTTGTAGCGTCTGGATCAAGTTCTGTAGCCCGGCAGTCGTAGATTGGGCCTTCCAGCACTATGTCATATCAGGAGTTCGCATTCCAATATTTTTGTGAACACATGTACTCGCGTTCCGTCTTGTAATCTCACTTCGATTACACTTTGAGTGCCACTGTATGCTTGTCGCACATGTTGCCCTGATTCTTTCACGAATTTCCGGGTCTGGTATATTACTGGGAACTGAGGTCCCAATCAGGCGTCTCTCAACTATCCCTTAGTGAAGCAGTGGATTCCAGATCACAATTTTATTTTGTTTCATTACTAGCAAGGGTTTTTCTGAATCGAAAGCTTCAATACAGCAAACGGCGTATCTGCATTTTAACAGTGTCAAACAATAAGATAACTTTAGTGTTGCGCCGAGTCTCAGTTACAGAGACTACTCCTTTGGGCGTCAACACACGTTAGTTACCCCTCTATTGAGACTGATTGGAATGCTTTGGCTCTTCAGAATGAATTTAGATTTCTGAATAATTCCCAAGCAGACTTCCATCGTTCTCTCTCTCTCCCTCTCTCTCTATCCCCCCTCCTTCCCTCCCTCCTACTTATTCTTGCTTCTTCCAAACGGCATCCGTGGGACACTCAACAAAAAGTATTTAAAAAGGAATAAGGCTCTGAGCCCAGGGTCATCCTCACCATGAACCTTATCTCTCACATGAGTGGTGGAGCTCAGACAGGTAGCTCTGAGGGCGGACTGACACACCGTCTCGGGGTCCTTTGTTCGTCGCGCCGATGCGAACGGCGCCGCGCGGAGATGATGCTGGGCGGCAGTGTGTGACATTCCGACCCGGGTCCCAGATAGCAGCTACACACCGCCTTATCGTCTGTTTGGAGACGATACTCTTATTTACACTCTGCAAATACGGCACACATCCCGTCATCGCCTTCGGAGATCGCTCGGCTTTGCGTATTCTCCCTCTACACAAAATATCTCGTGTCCGACAGTGCCTGTGAAGCTGAAGTCTGCGGCCAGATTATCACGCGAGTGTCTTTGAAATCTTCCGCTGCTTCTGGCTATTTATGTTCAGTTGCCAATGCAGTGCAACATTGAAAACTCCAGATTACAGTTCAGGTGTATCATTACATCAGGAACTGCACCGTGAATGAAACATGGTAGAGTCAAGATTACAGTTACGTTAATGATAACTCATACTAACATAAAAGAGAAACTTTCACTCAGAGGTACCAGTACTCTACATATTTATTCTGCAAGTCACCGGACCGGCTGGTGCAATGATAAAGACATGACTTCGATCTCGGATCGCTAAAATCTTGGGATGCTAAATTCTAACCTCCTCCTGATTTCTTCCAGCGCACGAGCGCACACACCCATGTTTAGTATGCCGAAAGGTCGACAAAACACTTCAAACTACGACTTCCAGGGATCTCTCGGAGACGTTGTCACTGCTGAGATTTTCATACTTTTATCGTTCGTGATACGACAGCAATTTCGACATTTCATACCGTATGTAGCTAATGAACTTGCGATTAATATTGAAGGTGATCAGGTAAAACGTGTACAAACAGCTTTGTGATCTGACATTTGCTGGCTCATTCAGCAATACATCGTCTAATTAATAATGGACAATCACAAGCCCAACACGTGTCCGCATTTATGCTTTTGTGTCTGGTTTTGTTTCGGCACGCTAAAATAATATACGGGGTGGTTAGAAACAGTCTGATAAGCTAGCAAGGGTGTTGTAGGTTAGGTTATGCTCAGAAATGATTGTTAAGAAAAAAATTCGATACGTTGCGCTATTTCCGAGTTAATTAGCATTAGCATTGAATTAGCGGTTCGCCAGGTACAATTAGTGTCAGTTGTTCTCATAGCGTAGATGATAACACACGGGACTGGTCAGCATTTGACTCGGATTTTATCTTTACTACCATCTCACGTCCAGTTTTTGTATCGCTCTCCTGTATGGTTTTAGGGAACAAAGGACAAACACGTTTGGCAACACCGTCGCCGGCTTGCTGCCTAAATTTGCGCGCACAATGGCCTGACTGGCTAACTTTAGTGCTAAGTAACTCGTAAACGGGGCAACGTTTCGAATTTTGTTCTTAACAATCTTACTTTAAAAACTTGTTTATCTCTTATTTTCATATCCGAAAGAATTTTTTAAAACATTTTTCTGCCATTTGTATCTTTATTTCAGTCTGACTGACGGTATTTTAACTGAAATTCCCATTATGTCCTGGTAAGTACGTAAATTATTCCTTTTCGTAACAGGATTATCTCTATTATCCTTGTACTATTTCCACTTACTGGGAGACAAATACAAATTCCTAGAACTGTGCTGGCTTAGAATGTGTACTATTTGATCTCCATGAGAGGTCTCGAGACGCTGATTTTCCTTGGAAGCAGCAGTCTTGCAAGCCTATCAGACAGTTTCTCACCATCCTGTAGAGGTACTTGATTTTCCATACAAAGTATCAGTTTGGCTCACGTTCATCTACCTCATCCTACACATCAACAGGAATGTAAAACATTTAATGGAGTGAATTTTAATTTTTTTTTTGTAGAGAACTATATGCTGAACAAGAAAGTGAACAAATAATACAAAATGGTTGAAATGGCTCTGAGCACTATGGGACTTAACTTCTAAGGTCATCAGTCCCCGAGAACTTAGAACTACTTAAACCTAACTAACCTAAGGACATCACACACATCCATGCCCGAGGCAGGATTCGAACCTGCGACCGCAGCGGTCGCGCGGTTCCAGACTGTAGCGCCTAGAACCGCTCGGCCACCACGACCGGCCAAATAATACATTTCATACTCTTTTTCCAAGGAAAATCAGCGTCTCGAGACCTCTCATGGAGATCAAATAGTACACATTCTAAGCCAGCACAGTTCTAGGAATTTGTATTTGTCTCCCAGTAAGTGGAAATAGTACAAGGATAATAGAGATAATCCTGTTACGAAAAGGAATAATTTACGTACTTACCATGACATAATGGGAATTTCAGTTAAAATACCGTCAGTCAGACTGAAATAAAGATATAAATGGCAGAAAAATGTTTTAAAAAATTCTTTCGGATATGAAAATAAGAGATAAACAAGTTTTTAAAGTAAGATTGCGATATACAAAAATAACCTTTTGTAACGACTTATAGAAACAACGAACTGTTTCATTTCTGAAACGCAGACCTTATACCAACGAAAAGTAAGCTAAATGCTGTCATAAACTAGGTCAGACAATATGGAGCGATCGTGACTGACTTATAGATAAGAGTCAACTGCAGAAACATTGATTGTTATCTTTATAAATAGCAGAACGCCCTGAGGTAGTAGGCAACAGACGGGGAGAGCTAATGAAAACACTGCCCCTACTGGGAACAAAGATCAAATGTATATTCGGTAGCTCCAAATTCATACCGTCAGATTCCCAATTCTTCAGCATAAATGCCTGGAAATAGATAATCCAAGAAACAGAATCAAGTTACTCATGCCTGGCGAAGCTTATACTCTTCTCGTACACAAAAGAGCTGTATTAGTTCGAGTGGAATGAGGTATCGAGCTTGAGAAATTACCTATAGAGTTAAACGGGGAGCCGGCAGCTGTGGCAGAGCGGTACTAGGCACTTCAGTCCGGATCGGCGCGCCTGCTACGGTCGCAGGTTCGAATTCTGCCTCGGACATGGATGTGTGTGATGTACTTAGGTTAGTTAGGTTTAAGAAGTTCTAAATCTAGGGTACTGATGACCTCAGATGTTAAGTCCCATAGTGCTCAGAGCCATTTGAACCATTTACACGGGGAAATTAACTGCCAATGAGATCCTAACCAGATTTAAACTCAAAGTGAGACCAGTAGAAACAGTAGGAAATACGGTATTACATTTCATGTAAAGGAAGGGAAGGTTAAGCTAACGAAAGAAAAATCACGTTGCATTATATCGACACAGCCTTCAGGATTTCGAACACTCTGTTTAGGATGACAGGATAAATTGGCAGCGCCTTTCTGATGGTGTCTTATTCTTACGTCACTTACTGCTCCGTTCATTTTCTTTGGCAGCGTAGCGCTTCTCTAGTCTGAATTAGGATATTATAAATTATCTAATTTATCATTGTCTACTGAATTTGGCACTGAGTCGTTTTCATCTGTTTTCTTACCCACCTTCCTCCACTTAAACAAGTGAGGAGTTGATATACGCCCAGACGACCACCTAATAGTGAATACAATGAAAATACACGGCTATCTTAAAACTGTTGTGGTCTGTCTTGGTTTTATTCGTGTGCATGCCAAACAGATCTTAGGTGAATGGGAGTGTATCTTGAATAAAAGAAAAAGAACGATAAAAGTCTTGATCTAATATCGACGCAGTGTGAAAGAGGGAGTTTAATACTACTGTGTTGGGGGAAATGCGAATACGACAAAATGAAAGATCTCTGGAGTTGTGCATTGACATTGTAAAGCGGAGAACAGTTGACACACACTTTCTAGAAGAGTTAAGTAATTTCAGCTGATGAATGTCTATCACCTGAGCAGAGCTTCAAGTAAAAGATGAAGAGATGTGTGTTTCGTGGTGAACTAGGGAACTCAAATGTAGTGGCCCAGTTTATCGTGATTAAAATGAGTAGGAGAGAAAGTGAAATTCTCAAGAAACGAAAAACCAAATGCAATCGTCTATTTTTGAAAGCGAGAAACTGTCGTGATGAATTACCTCGTAGGCTGTGGGAAAGTACAGCGTGTGTGAAGACAATAAAGCCAAGGTAAAAGAAAACATTTCTGCAGGAAGGTACACTGTTGAAGTCAGTGAAAGCCTTCCTGCGTATCAGGAAACGAACTGCATGCGTAGCATGTGTGTGTGTGTGTGTGTGTGTGTGTGTGTGTGTGTGTGTGTGTGTGTGTATGTTGTCAAGAGCTTTTATTCTAAAGAACCTGCGAATGAAAAGTTAGTAGGCTCTTGAAACGTGGAACCAGGAGAGACTGTTGAAAATACCGTGGACAGACAGCTCCGGCTGGCGAGATACTTCGAAGAGCAGAAGTACTAAGGAGAAATACAATAATCATAATAGAAGAGACATAATATTTTAAAAATTGAATTTATTGGCATTTAGCTTACACATTAAATCCAGCTCATACATACATAAAATATACAGGTATTGATAAGAAATTATCGTTATACCAACACCATACAATGGGTGTAAAATAAAATGTTATAGAACATATTTGTGCAGACCATTACCAGCCCATGTTAGTCTTAAATAGGGGTACCTGCGGCAGCAGTGAATCTGTACATCGCGTGGAATATTCTACGATGGGTACAAAATTTTATGATCCTATGTTGCTGCCAAAGCTATCACCCAGACTGCCAATGGATGCCCAAGCTTCACAAGCTCTTGTAGTACACTGAGGTGACAGAAGCCGTGGGGTACCTCTTAATCGTGTCGGACCTCCTTTTGCCCGACGTAATGCAGCAGCTCAGTGTGGCATGGACCCACCAAGTCATAGGAAGTCCCCTGCGGAAATATTGAGCCATTCCACCTCTATAGTCGTCCATAACTGTGAAAGTGTAGCCGTGGCAGGATTTTGTACACGAACTGGTTTCGCGAGTATATCCCATAAATGTTAGATGGGATTAATGTCGGGCGCTCTGAGTGTCCAAACTATTCGCTTGAATTCTCCGGAATGTTCTTCAAACCAATCGCGAAAATACACTCCTGGAAATTGAAATAAGAACACCGTGAATTCATTGTCCCAGGAAGGGGAAACTTTATTGACACATTCCTGGGGTCAGATACATCACATGATCACACTGACAGAACCACAGGCACGTAGACACAGGCAACAGAGCATGCACAATGTCGGCACTAGTACAGTGTATATCCACCTTTCGCAGCAATGCAGGCTGCTATTCTCCCATGGAGACGATCGTAGAGATGCTGGATGTAGTCCTGTGGAACGGCTTGCCATGCCATTTCCACCTGGCGCCTCAGTTGGACCAGCGTTCGTGCTGGACGTGCAGACCGCGTGAGACGACGCTTCATCCAGTCCCAAACATGCTCAATGGGGGACAGATCCGGAGATCTTGCTGGCCAGGGTAGTTGACTTACACCTTCTAGAGCACGTTGGGTGGCACGGGATACATGCGGACGTGCATTGTCCTGTTGGAATAGCAAGTTCCCTTGCCGGTCTAGGAATGGCAGAACGATGGGTTCGATGACGGTTTGGATGTACCGTGCACTATTCAGTGTCCCCTCGACGATCACCAGTGGTGTACGGCCAGTGTAGGAGATCGCTCCCCACACCATGATGCCGGGTGTTGGCCCTGTGTGCCTCGGTCGTATGCAGTCCTGATTGTGGCGCTCACCTGCACGGCGCCAAACACGCATACGACCATCATTGGCACCAAGGCAGAAGCGACTCTCATCGCTGAAGACGACACGTCTCCATTCGTCCCTCCATTCACGCCTGTCGCGACACCACTAGAGGCGGGCTGCACGATGTTGGGGCGTGAGCGGAAGACGGCCTAACGGTGTGCGGGACCGTAGCCCAGCTTCATGGAGACGGTTGCGAATGGTCCTCGCCGATACCCCAGGAGCAACAGTGTCCCTAATTTGCTGGGAAGTGGCGGTGCGGTCCCCTACGGCACTGCGTAGGATCCTACGGTCTTGGCGTGCATCCGTGCGTCGCTGCGGTCCGGTCCCAGGTCGACGGGCACGTGCACCTTCCGCCGATCACTGGCGACAACATCGATGTACTGTGGAGACCTCACGCCCCACGTGTTGAGCAATTCGGCGGTACGTCCACCCGGCCTCCCGCATGCCCACTATACGCCCTCGCTCAAAGCCCCCAACTGCACATACGGTTCACATCCACGCTGTCGCGGCATGCTACCAGTGTTAAAGACTGCGATGGAGCTCCGTATGCCACGGCAAACTGGCTGACACTGACGGCGGCGGTGCACAAATGCTGCGCAGCTAGCGCCATTCGACGGCCAACACCGCGGTTCCTGGTGTGTCCGCTGTGCCGTGCGTGTGATCATTGCTTGTACAGCCCTCTCGCAGTGTCCGGAGCAAGTATGGTGGGTCTGACACACCGGTGACAATGTGTTCTTTTTTCCATTTCCAGGAGTGTATGTGGTCCGTTGACATGGCGTATTATCATCCACAAGGGAAGTCCGTGAATGGCTGCAAATGCTCTCCGAGTAGCTGAAGATAACTATTTCCAGTAAATGATCGGGGAAAACATGTAAACACAGCACACAGAATTATGAAGCCACCACCAGCTAACATAGTGCCTTGGGTCCATGGTTTCGTGGGATCTGCGTCAAATTCGAATCTTAGAATCAGCTCTTAACAACTGAATTCGGGACTGATCTGACCAGTTGGTTTTCAAGACTTACAGGATCCAAGCGATGAGGCCACGAGCCCAGAAATGGCGCTGCAAGTGATGACGCGCTGTTAGGAAAGGCACTCGTGTCAGTCGTCTGGTGCCTTAGCCAATAACGCCAAATTTCGCCGCACTGTCCTAACGGATACGTTCGTCGTACAATCCGCATTTATTTCTGCGGTTATTTCACGCAGCGTTGCTTGTCTGTTGCCAGTCTTCTATGATGCTTCTATGCAAGAAAGGTTAAGAACACAGAAAGACTAACTGCAATAAAGTAGAAAATATGAACGAGTACACCGAAGTTTAGGTTGAGGAATAAGAGGACAAGAGGAACAAGAAGATGGAGTTACTATTGGAAGTCTAAGCATTATTATTACGAGAAGTCGGAATCTAGGAAAAGCAAGACTTATTACATTTTTGCAGATACAGCACAAATAAGTGCATGAGCTGAGGTCTGGGGAGTCTAAAACAGTCACATGCAGCAATTTTTGTCAGAATTAAAGAGGCGGTTATTTCTATATCAGTGGCGTGATGGAGACTTATCGAGTGAAACATGGAATAAAATAAATCAGAAAAGCTAGCAAATACAGTGGTCCACTTTCTAGAATGGCCACCTGTCTGAATAGAAGTGATAACAAAGGTAATGCAAGACGTAAACCTCACATAAGAGAATAAAGGAATGACTCGGCAATTTGCTTTGGCCAGAGTGAACAGACTGATCTTTACCCCACCGATTGCTTCCAGCACTTAAAACTACAAACTAAAGAGAACACGTCACCACCTTCGTGATTGTACTGGAAGTGGTATGCTTGACTTACCCAGTCAGTTTTAGGAGGACCTCTAATTTAACTTGGACACACAACAACGGTGCAGAGAGATTTTTTTTTCACATTAGTTGACAGAACTCAAAGAAGCGATAAGAGAAAAAATTATAGGACCGAGAAAGAGCGGAACTCCAAATCTCTGGATTCTTAGTTAGTCCTTAGTCCTTTTGTTTCTTTAATTAACTTAGCCACCAGACCATTAAGATTTATGGCCCGGCGGAACCATTATAAACATAAGCGTGATTTTTCACTGTCAGAAAAGGTGGCAGAGGAATGCTACAAAGACTGTATTCTGCCCGTTTTGTCATTCTGCAGCCGTATTTGATGTCTTACCTTGAAAGGGCCTGACATGAACGGGCCAAAGCTGTATCCTGTTTCTGAACGATGCTGCAGGCCGAGGAACAGACGTGCGACGCAGCTTAAGTTGTTTGTTTCTGTGGATAGCTTAAGCTGATGACGTTTGCCCCATCTAGCAAAGCCGTTGCCAGATCTTTCGCCGACCCTTGTGCATTCGTTTAAAGCGACATCACTGTGGGCGCATCGTCAAACAGTAATGGCGAGAATTCGCTAGGGATCGAAGAAGATGGTACCATTTTTTACATCGACAAGCTATTGGAGATGATGTATTATGCACAATATACATCAGCTGTGTCCATAGTCACCGTTAATTGAGACAAACATTACATGAGACCACGTCTTTTAAACCTCTAGATTACCTTTCACAAGTCTAACTTTTTTGGTAGAAACGATTTTGGCAATGCGCCATTTCACTTTCGTTAGGAATAAGACAGACGAGAGTAAATAACCTGCCGAAATTCGGAGCCGCAAAGTAACGCAGTAGGAGCAGTGGAGCTTAGATTTAGGACCGAAAGTCCTATTGAAACCATGATTGTGCATGAACATTTACATGAGATTAGCATCCAGTTTTGATTCTCGTTCACCATATTCGTTATCTTAAATTACTCTGAGGATAGTAATGTACAATTTTACCTATCGCTGCAGCACTGTTAATAATGCACTGGACTCGTATTTGGGAAATGCGAATATTAGGTAGGTTTCTTCAGTAACGCTGCGACTGATCAATTATCACATTTTGGCCACAATTATAATATTAGGTGTGCATATTTCAGAAAATTAATCAAACGTAGCAACTGAAATAAGGCGAAGTACAAAAATTTAAGCAAGCTTCCAGCAGAAATAATACGGGTAGATAGTAAAAAAATTCGTAAGCACTTACGAAGAAATAAAGAGAGCGATTAGTTAAAAAACAGCTTCAGTGTTTCCAAATGTTACATACGTTCTCGTGAATTCCCTAATTAGTCAAGATGTGCAGCCAGACAATCCTACTGGGCTGTGTGAAAAGCTTTCTAAATCCGTCAGCACAATGTCCTACAGTACAGGAGTTAGGCCAATTTGTGCTGAAATTATCAACATCTCGGTACTCTCCAGTCGCTGACAAACAGGCTGGCTCTGCAGGTGTATCATCATCATCATTATCATTATCAGTCAATTCAATCATTAAATGATGTGGCCTCTTCGAGTCGTGGATTCAGGTAGGCTTTCAGCAGTCCTCCCCAAGTGGAACGGTCTTGGGCAGTTCTCTGCCACGTGCTACCAGTGATCTTCTTGACATCTTTGTCCCATCTGTCCGGTGGTCTTCCTCTAGGCCTCCGATGCTCTCTCGGACTCCACTCCAGTACTACCTTATTCCAACTGCTGTTTTTTCGTGACGTGACCAGCCCACTGCCATTTTAAGGAGCCTACTCTAAGATGTCCTTAACCTACTTCACAAACCGGGTGTCATCTGCCCAACTTCTTGTGCACTTTAAACAATCATTTCCGCCAAATCTTCATCTTTAGTTGCGTAGAACTTGCTTTGGAGCACTTCTTGGAATTCCGACGAATGTTCTTTCACGTTTTTGAGGTTGATTGCACTTCTCTTCCCTTTCATAAGTTTTATTCCTTTCATCTCTTACATTGAGTTCGACCCTTGCTCTCTCCAGACGGTGATCACTATCGGCGCTGACCTGATTTAGCACCGATACGTCTTTTACAATCTGTGGAATTGACAGAATAAAGTCCATCTCATTTTTGACACTGAAATTTGGGCTGCTCAAAGTCCATTTTCGGTCAGGGTGCTTGTTAAAGAATGTATTCATGATGGACATGTTGGTGTACTCAGCGAACTGAACTAATCTCTCACCTCTGTCCTTTCGGTCATCAATCCCATAGTTGCCCATCACTGTGTTACCTTGTTTCTTGGTGCCAACTTTTGCATTAAAATCGCCAATAACCAACTGTAAGTGACAATCGGTGCCTTTTTGCAAGGTACTATCCGGGCTTTCATAAAAAAATTCCATTTCTTCGTCAGGGTGGCTTGAGGTGGGAGCATAACCTGAACAATCTGTATTTTATAACTATTCGACACTTTAAGGACCATTCGAGATATCCTGTTTGAAGTTTCTTCTAAGACAAATCCTCTATCAATGATATTCTTGTTAATTAAGAACACAAAGCCATTGAGATATCCTTCCGGGTCGCCACAAAAGTAGAGCAAGTTGCCAGAGTGTAAACGGAGACAGTCTTCCCCTTTTCGGCGTACTTCGCTTAAACCAACAATACTGCAGTTGATTTCTGTAAGCTCTTTCTCGATCTCTTCTAGTCTTTCGTTGCTGAGTAGAGAGCGACAGTTATATGTACAGACTTGAAAAATCTGCATCTTCTTCTCAGCACATCTTGGTGTTTGGGACATCAAAGTTGCTCCCACCCGGATATCCGACTGTGGGGCTATTACTCCGGAAAATTTAACATTAATGTCACACATCATGACTCAAAGGTGAGAAGCATAATCACAGCGCTTGCTTCAGAACGGATTGGTGCTATAATTTCCAGGCCGCCCCTGACATGGGGTGCAGACGCCTTTGGTAGGCCGCTACACTAGAGTACAGACGCCACCACGTTGCTAGTTTTGGTCCACCCCGGGTATTTCATTTCCACGGTGCCACCCATATCTGAGAGGCTTTCCCCTATCCACCACCTGGGAGGCGCCCGATGGGGGACTAGCGGCCCCACACTTTGAATTAACAGCGTGTATTTGGGGCGGGTGTGTGGAGACGTTGAAAGTACTGGACATCGCAATGCGAGGCGTCAAACTCGGTCCATCTCGCTGATATGCAAATGCAGGAACCTAGAGACGGGTGAAAAATTTCCTGCGGACCTGTTGAATTTACGAAAACGTGTGATCTGAACCATGCCAGTGGCTCTTTATAGTGTACCGGCGATCACGTTTGAAACGCGAGTTACGGTTTCTCCTGTGCCGTCAGCTTCATTTCCTTCAACTAAAGTGCTACATTCTCTCTCTCTCCCTCCCTCTCTCCCACCCTCTCACCCTCTCCCTCTCTCTCTCTCCCTCTCTCTCTCTCCCCCTGTCTCTCTCCCTCTCTCTCTCTCCCTCTCTCTCTCTCACTCTCTCTCTCTCTCTCTCTCTCTCTCTCTCTCCCCCCCATCTCTCTCTCCCCCCCTCTCTCCCCCCCTCCCCCCCCTCTCTCTCCCCCCCTCCCCCCTCTCTCTCTCTCTCTCTCTCTCTCTCTCTCTCTCTCTCTCTCTCTCTCTCTCTCTCTCTCTCTGTGTGTGTGTGTGTGTGTGTGTGTGTGTGTGTGTGTGTGACCGCCGCCTGCCTGCCTTCGTGCGCTCTCTGGAGGCAGCAGAATCTGACCTCACATTCCTGACGGTAAGGTGCTGTTAACGTGACCCGTGGCACGTCTCGAAAATGCACGAACAGACGTTTCTGGAGGACGCTTAGACCTAAACAGCAGCGACGAGACACAGTGTTAAGAAGGTTTCTGCTATTTGATAAAAGTGATGCTACCACTCTTGCACAGTCGTCCTGATTCGCCGTTTTGTATCTGTGTAAAGACAGTTAAAAGGAAGTTTTTAAAAAATTACGGGTCAGATTTGCTGTCTTTTTCTTGCCCAACCCAATTTTGTGTTGTGGCTTTAACGACGTCGACTGTGATGGAACGTTAAAATAAAGCCTTCTTCGAAATTCTAATCACATTGACCGATGTGGGGCAGCAATAAACCGCTGAGCCTGTAGCGAAAAAGCAATGATTTTTGCCGAATAATGTACCAGCCATCTCTACAGCGAAACGCCTCTGCGGTTCCGTAATTAAGGTCATGTCTCCTCTTTTCTGAAGCTTCTGTCAAGCAAAAAATTGTTATTTTGATAAAAGAACAATTATTTATTCCAACGGTCGTCTGTGACTAACGCATGATCATACAATATTTCAGTATATATCCGAAGTATTATTGAACAAACAATCAAGAATATCAAAATGATGTAGTGTGAAAGTCGGAATGAAAATAATAACGATGAAACTGTTGTTTTAATTGTGATGACTATTTTCTTCATTTGTGTCGCCGTAGTGTCCTTAGTTGCTTTATAATTCTTGAGGGTATTTTTGTTCTGTCGTTGCAACTACAAAAATGCGTGATTTTTTTTCACCAGACGCGTTTGGCTTTATTGAGATAAAGCATCATCAGTGGTCTATAATTAAGTTATTTACAAAGCAAATCAATATGTAAATAACTTAATTTCAGACCACTGAAGATGCTTTACCTCAATAAAGCTAAACGCGTCTGGTGAAAAAATCACGCATTTTTGTAGTTGCAACGACAGAACAAAAGTACCCTCAAGTGATGATTATTGTTGTTAAACATTAAGCGTAAGAATTTACTTACTTTGCAAAGATTAATAATGGACAGGGAAAGGGAACGGTTCTATGACTATGACTTTCCTGTAGAAACTATTACGGCACTCGACTGGAACGATGTGCAAAGGTCTTGGAAAACTCAAATTAGAATGGCGGTTTAGGTCAGCAGATCTGAATCTTGCTTAAATCAAAAATTCTACGTTACTGTGAATTTTATTGAGTTAAAATTAATGTAACCTAAATCAACACTTCGCAAGCCACTGCCATCTCCTCCCCTTTCCAGTTCCAGCGGCGAATGGTTCTCGGGAAAAAAAGATGACCGGTCAGCATCCACATGAGATCGATTTTAACTAATTTTATCTTCGTGATCTTTTCGCGTGACATACATAGGAGGAAGCAATATATTTGTTGATTAATGTTCAATATTTTTTATTCCAGTCTTTGATCACAATATGAATTCTTTACGCGATGACCGGTTTCAATCCGTAATGGCCATCCTCAGATCTATAATATACAAATATATACACCTAGTGAGCAGTGTGTCTTTCACCATAATACAGCAATACGTATCACAATATACTATCATTCAATCAGGGAGATGTACAGAAAATACAGTAAAACGTACCTTTTTTACACCATGTTCTAAAGTGACATGGCCATAATGGCATCGTCAAAACAAATAAATATAATCAGCATAGCATCGTCATATAGATCTAAAATAAGATGTAGAATAGGCCGCATCGTCCACATAGTCATTATTGCAACTGGCTACTAAAGTACAGTAGCTACCAGAAATCTGTTTGCCTACATCATCCCTAGATGTCACTACTATCGGCCTAGATGTAGTCATCATTTACGCAAAAAACATAATCTGATAAAAACACGTTATGTAAAATACATGCAGCAAACTTTTAAAATTGATAACTATCATAGACTCTTCTAGGAACGTACGCTGCAGGAACTTTAACAATAAACTACACCATGATGCAGAACGCCTCTCTTGCAGCGTCTGTCGTTGGAATTGTTTGGCCATTTCTATGATGCTTTCTTGCTTACTAAATGAACCTACACAGAAAACGCGCATAAATGAAATCTGCAGGGAAATTTGTTTCTCAACAGATCATCATTCAATTTCCCTTTGAAGATCTCTTGTTTGTCGGTAACAAACTTCAACTCTAGTGGAAGCGTATTGGAAATGAAACTTCCTGGCAGGTTAATGCTGTGTGCCGGATCGAGACTGGAACTTTCGCTGGCACGTGCTCTACCGACTGAGCTACCGGCCTAAAGCTGCTAAAGCGTTTTCCACAAAAAGACAAAGGTCTCGAGTTCGACTCAAAGTCCGGTACACAGTTCTAGTCTGCCAGGAAGTTTCATATCGGCCCACATTCCGCTGCAGAGTGAAAAATTCATTCTGGAAACGCACTGGAAATATTTGTTGTAGAGTGATATACAATTTTTGACCGATATTCGCGGATGATTTCGTAACATCAATATCGTTATTTGACAGTATGTTTACTGAAAAAGTAGCCAGCCACAAATTTTATACGTGATGAGTTCAATCTAGTGTTTTCTTTTGTCCTAGGAAAGATTTGTTTGGATTAAATACTGGTGAACACCAGGGCCTTCAGGATCAGTGTTCTGTATCACTTCTGACGAGGCCAGTAATAGGTTTTTCGAAGGTTTGTTCCAACATAGACAAAGAGACGGAAGCAAACGATCGTGGATAAATGCGAGTACATATTGGGGTGACCTAGAGTACAAATACAAAATTTCACTACAGCCCCTGTGCCAAAATGTGAAATGGCCTGACACACTGTCGAAAGATAAAATTACATTCAGGTAGGAGTACAGTTTGCATACTGGACGTAGTAGGGAAAGGAGAAAAGCAGAAAGGTACAAGCGGAAATATTTGTTTGTACCGGTGACCATAGATTACATCATTATTTTGGTGCGAATATATATTTATACGTGACAGAATTCTCATCGGAAAAACCAACACTGAGAGTAATGTTCATCGATAGTGAGGAGGAGCATAGGTAAAATTAATCAGTAAGTTTTGGCATCGGAATATGATTAAAGCATCACAGGGTGAGAAAGTAACTTTGTAAAGGACTTATTGTCTTCGCGTAAAGTACAATGCCCTCATATTTTGATGATAAATATTGGTTACGACGCAGTAAATGACGCAATTAAATGTGTTTCATAGTTAATTGACAATATTTTGTAAATTTTATGATTTTAATGTAGTTCTGTTCGATATTTCGTGTACCTCTCTCTTTCCAGAAGTATATAATGTTCAACTAATATTTGGTATTTACTATAGACAGTTCGTCGTCTGTGTGGGTTGTTTGAGTTTTGTACAAGTCAATAAGTGTTCGGCATTTTGTAGTTCTCCAAACTTGGCGCTTCCTTCTTCGGGGAAATTTGCCCATAGTTTTACGGGATGATTTCTTGGCGATGATACAAACTTTCATGGGTGATGGGGAAGGGCAAATGTATCAATCTGAGTCAAGGAAACCTGGTTCGGAAATGACAGAGTCGAAAGTTGTAAGCGAAAATTCTTCTGACACCCCTGACAGTGGAATACGTGTGGCCGCGTACCTGTTGCTAAGATTAATGGTTAGGCTACTTTTAGAGGTGGCAGTATGGACCAAAACAATAAAAACTGTCCAATAAACATGGCCTCTGAACTGCATACCTTAAGAGCTAGGAGCACTTGTTCATCTTCGCTAGTGTGAAAAACATTTATTCTACTGAGCAAGTGGTTATAGCTCTTCAAGTATGGATTTTAGAGCCCATATTTACCGATTAAATTTCTTTTATTTTGATCCATACTATCACTTTTGAACGTTGCCTACCTTACAATCTTAGCAACAAGAGTACCGGTAAACGTATTTTACTATTAGAGGATAAGAATTATTTTGAGTTATAACTTTCGACTCAGTCGTTCCCGCACCAGGGTCCCTTACCTCAATAGTTAGCCAAATGTTGAGAAAATTTCATCCATTTACAGTATTCGAATCAGTTTACCTCGGAGTCGAGCCCCTCTGCACAGGACGCCCCCACCCTCCTCTCTCATCCCTCCCACCTTCCCAAGATTTTCTCAATTTATAGAGTTCGCTTACGGTATTCGTCACGTTCCCTGTTTGCAGACCTTGTTGTCTGAGCGCCAGAGATCTATCCAAAGTAATTCCAAAATATTTCGCTACACCCTCCACCCCACCCTCCTCTCCACACATTATATCCTCCCTCTCCCCGTTGTCTGCTCGACATTACTGAGCACTCCAAAGATGTTTCAGCATCACCTTCCTATTTGCATACACTACTCACTAGCCGTCAGAGAAGTAGTTATCCTGCAATTGGCACATGTCGAGACGCACAGGATTGCGCCGGTTCCTGATAAGAAGCTGCGGTCGCGCGATGAGTCACAGAAAATGAAAGGCGGGACAGACCCAGCCTCTTTCTCGAGCTAGTTTTGCTTGTCACATGTGTGGACGTACAAGGAAAAAAGTGAATCTTAAAAATATCGGGAGTCTTGCTACCACTCGTCATTTACATTTCGACTGCCGCTTGGACAACACGCGGAGTAGGCACGATACCGGTATTTGAGGTGAGTCACCCAGCGGTTCCTCCGGGTTGTGGCCGTCTAGTGAGCGCTAAGGGAGACACGGAGAGGGTGGAAGGGATCCTGCAGCCGTCAAACAGTTGGGAAGATTACTCATTCGCGGGCCAGTATTTGTGCCGCTGGGACTGTTCCAGTGTGTTTACTAATCCATGCTCCAGTGTGGTTATTACTCTACGCAGCAACTCTTCAACGTTGATCTGGATATACTTCACCACGTCGGTGATTTTCTGCAGACATTTTCAGGTATGTCACAGAATGTTCGGAAGAACGGTTAGACTATTTAAAGAGGTAAAACTTTCGTGTTTCACTTTCTAAATACATTCACGAAAGGATATTTTCTTTCCGCGTGTGGTTCATAACAATTGGCCTATACCACCTGATAAGACAAGAAATACTATCTCATATACGTTGCAAAGATCTGTGTTCCTTTGACTATCGTAACAGCCGGACTCAGTGATACGGGGCTTCACATGCTTCTGTAGAGGACGCGGGATCGAGTCTCGCTCGGTCATTGATGTCGGTTTTGAATTTGCCATTTCTGTACATACACCCTCAAAATAATGTGGAATTCATTCTTAATTAATTGTGGCCATACTGGCTAAGTTTGGGAACCGTAACTATTTAGAATAATTATTTGTCTTACCTGTTACATGTCACTTTTATTTATTTTACGTTAAATTAAATGAATTACAGTGCGGTACACACATGTTTTGCTCCTCTTCAGGCGTTTATAATACACAGAATCGTTCGTTAAAAACAGATTGTCTTAATCTAAATTAACATAAAACTTTTTGTTTACTTTTCGCTGTTGGAGTGGCTGTTGGGGAATTTGGAAGGGCGGGGGGAGAGGAAGCAGTGGTTGGCCTGAAATTAATGTCTAGTGATGCCTGTTGGTGTGAGGGTCTCTCTCGGTGTTTACTGTGATTGGCAGCACAGCCTGTGTGAGATGCTGATAGTTTTGCGCCAGCTGTTGTGCGAAAATCGTGTGATACACTTTATTGTATGACAGTCGTTCACTTAAGAGTTTGACGCCTCAACGCTTCGTTTTCATCACTGGTACACTGTCGGGGCTGTTGTGTTATATTACACTACTGAATTACTTATTTCGGAACTATTTTAACGTATTTTTGGCCAAAAAGATTGTGACAGTACGAAGTTAAAAACATCATGAACGTGCCAGGTGCTAAACCATAATCTCGCAAGATGACGTTTACATTTATGATTATTGTTTACAATCCAACTACATACTCTCGTTGACCCACAACACGAATGCATCCACTACATGACTACAATTAATGATGATTATTTTCATCGCACGTTCACCACATTTTTACCCTTGTGAACGATCTGAAGACTACTGTTGGAAACAACCGAAACAAGTCATTGTGCTGTAACTGTATACTGAAAATTGCGATCTAGGCCTAAAAAGTTATTTACAGTAAAGAAATATTCGATAAATTACATTACGACCGCCGTCTCCTCCCTTTTTTAAACTTGACAATCTGCCCGCCTCGACTTCACATGGCCGCACGACTTGCCTGGCGTAGCCTAGCGGTAAAAAATTATACAAAGCAACCATTTTCGTGAATCAGTCTATCCGTTCGTGAAATCCGTTTCATCAACCCTTCAATAGTTCATGAGATTGTCCTTCACATAGAAAAAGAAAAATGCGACGGGGGACTTTGTCATTTGTGTAAAGAAAGTGTTCATCCGTGACCTGATGATGATCGCTTGACTGAAACTTGTTGTCTGTGAATTAATATTATTTACAACAGCTTTTAGTGGTTACGTGGTGCTGTTCTTTGAAAAATTAAACATTCTGTAATTTCATCACACTATATTCTAAAGTTTCAGTGACCTTTGCAGATATATTTTGCACTTGTAGTTTGTTGCCGCAGCGTCATTTGCTTACGAAACGATCGTAATACCATTAACATGTAAATGTGTCTTCTACTGTCGCAGGCTCTTTCGTTGTATTCTATATTTTTCGAGTGCCTCACGAATATCGAAACGCGTACACAAGACCAATTGAAAACTGTTGTCCAACAACGGCTTTTGACGAATGTCTGTTTAATTTCATAATCAGATTTTCCTTCTAACCGAGGTTGTGTGGCATTATTAAATCTCTCTACGTTTATGCCTAAAGAAATTAACATTGAAACTTGACGACCTGGGTCTTAGAAGGGTTCACTAAGAGAGAATCTGGCGAATGTCCTGTGGCGTCTTGTTCCACACTCATCGCTCCCAGTCTAGCTAATGTTTGTTTATCACTTCTTTAGCCTTGAGGCCCTCTGTTACATCTGACGAGGAACAACACTTACCAGAATACTACATAACAATCAAAATAATAATAATTTGCAATAATAATAATGATGATGATGATGATGATGATGATGATGATGATGATAATGGAGGCATTAATGATGAATATTGTTTAGTTTAGCACTTTCGAAGCCTTGTTTGGTATTAGAAGAAGTGGAAGGGATAATGAAAGAGGAGAAGAGTGATATGAAAGTGACAATTGTTGCCAGGAAAGAAAATAATTTCAGTAGAGAACTCTGTAGACAAGGGGAGGAAAAAGTGGAGGAGGAGAGAGGGTTAAAGAGAGTGAGCTGTACGAAGAGATAGCTGTTGTAATAGAGGGTGCGCCATTAGCTGTCTTTTGAAGTTTGAAACTATTTTAATTTCTCTAATTCTTTAAGCAAGATTGTTCCAGAGTCGGGTTTCAGATACAGAAAACGATTTAAAGAACATGGCAGTCAGCTAAGGTCACCGAACTGATGAGACGTACGGTAACTAAAATAAAGCTCTCTCTCTCTCTCTCTCTCTCCTCCCCCTCCCCCCCTCCCCCCCCCCCACCCCACCCCCCGACCCAATAGTTTCAAACAGCTGGTGCAGTACGTAGTTGAAACTCTGGACCATCCAAAAGTTCTCCCCATTTAATTACACTTTATTATACTTTTTGGTTTTAGCGAATGGAATCACCAGCATCATAATTGTACAGTTACAGTTTCCCAGGTACTGTTTGAGCCGCTTCCACTTTCTTCTGACCATGTATAAATTACGGAGAACATAAACCGTTGTCCTTCCTCTGGCAGCGTGCTCTTCATTGGTCAACCAACGTGTTCTGGGTCTTGTTACGGGACATTTTGCTTCCAACTCTCTTCCCCAATTTATTCGAGCCGTTCTTCTAAAGTCCAACCTCATTGCAGGCCAGTACCATCGTAATATGGATGTGCTGATTCCGTCTAAAACGGACACCTTGATTCCGGCTTTCTTCCTCACCTCCTCATTCTTTTACTTGCACTCTTAGTCTTCTAGGCGGTAGATCTACGAAACTTCATTTCTGATGCCTGAAGCCTCTCACTCTCTCTTCGTGAGGGCACATAATTTGATATCGTGGTCAATACTGGTACAAAGTTGCTGTGGAACATAGTTAATTTTGCTTTTACTGGTATCTTGTCATCTCATAAAAGGGTTATCTCTTGCTGATAGAATTCAACACCCTTGTAATTTTGTTTGTCATCAGTCTTCTGTCGATCCTTTCTCGTGACAATCTCTTCAACTCAGAATAGCACTTAACACCCCAAGTTGTTGTTGGATGTATTGCCGTCCCTACAACTTTGTCCTCCATGGCCCTGTCTAGTACCATGGAAGACATTTCCTAATGCTTGGTCCTGTCTTGTAGTTACTATTTCCCGTATGCTTCTTTCCTCACCGATTCTGCTCAGGGTCTTTTCATTTCTTATATTGTCAGTTCCATACAGTACTGTGGGGTCAAAATGTACAATCTCAGAAATTTCTTTCTCATATTCGATATTTTCCTTTCTCTTCGATACCAATGAATCCGTTTTAGAGAGGAACGCTCTCTTAACTTCTACTGTTTTGCTTCTTATGTCTCCACGCTCAGTGTGTCAAACGTTATTTTGCTTCCTAGGCAACAGAATTCCCTCACTTCATCTACAACAAGGTCCCAACTTTAAAATCAAATTTGTCGCTGATCGCCACTTCTCCACAGTTTTGTCTTTATTTTGCTTACTCTTAATCCATATTCCGTACTCAGTAGACTGAGATTTGAGTGAGAAGTTCTGTAACACTTCCTAGCTTTCTCAGAGGATTACAATGTCACCAGCAAATCCTTACCATGTCATCATTTCACCCCGAAGTTTAATTCCAACTCTTGAATCTTTCTTTTACTTCCGTGATTGATTCATTGTGTCTTATTTGATTGTAAAACTACTACCGATCGTTTTACAGCTTACCACTACGTCATCCGAGGATTTGTTCTGTGTATTCGGATAGCAATTATCTGTTAGTTCGCAAGTGTTGGAATATCTTTCTCCATGTGTAATTTTTTCTCAGAGATTCCATTTTTTATTCATGTTTGCGGTTTAAGAATAATAAAATCGTATGCTCAATACCCACTGTTTTAATTGAAACGAACAGCTTTGCAACAACCTTTGTACTGAGAACAAGAGTCTGTTACCCTTCCTTGGAGCGCTTCTGACCTTACTTAAATACCGAATGAGCGCTCTTCGTCCTGACGACATACTGTTTTCTATCGGTCCAAAATTCTTTACCGAGTAAATGGTATTTGCTTCATCGTGAAATAAACATTACGTGGCTGTCGGGTCTTTCGCGACTGCAGTATGTCTCCTATTAATTTCAAACAGTCATCAAAGATCATGATGTAGTGTTTTCTCCAAAACAATGGCGATAGTATTTGATTGCTCAGCACTACAGTACATAGAATTTAATCGTATTGGTGTGTCATTTAGGAAATAATACACTCTTCAACCTGTAGAATCGTAGCAGAAACGATTTTCAGGCTTCTGTAACTTATTATTAAAATTTTGCGGCTGTGTAACGAGCCCATGCACTTTTTATGCTGCAAGTGCGGTGTTGTTGTGACAATTTGCTGTTGGTGTTGTGAGAGAATAAACCCAAGAAATGTAAGCAAATGACAGTTTGATCACGGCTCTGAAGTTCGTAAAGCTGTCCTTAACATGAAAGTTGGTTCGGTTACTGGAATGCTTTGATAGGCCTTCTTCTTCTTCTTCTTCTTCTTCTTCTTCTTCAACCTCCCGTGGCCCATTAAAAGTATGTGCCTGATGAATATGCTCCTATTACGGATGATGATCAAAATTCTGTCCATCTGGGTAAACATTTCTTGCTTCGCTCGTCTTCTATATTGACTGTCTACCGCACTTGGAGGTCGCAGTATTCTTTTAAGGAACCTTAGTTCCAAAAGTTCTAGTCTCCTGTTCTCACTGGGCTCAGATTTGCTGCTCAGTATGAGGCTTCATGGCGGATCACTGTCTGGGTAATGTCGCAATTTTGCATTGATAGAAACATTTACATTGTAGGTCGTATGCCCTTTCCTTCCTTCAGCATTTTAACTGCCTTACCCAGCCACTTACAGGGACACCTACAAGAGACATTGACTCCGAACCACTACGGTGCAATTTAGGGCTTCTCTGAAATACAGATCACAAGCATACGCGAAAAACCGATAAATGGCGGAAAAATTTCTTGAATAGACGAGGAATAGAGGTCCCCACGCGAAGATTTCCAGCATGGCGGACACCCATTGAGCTGCACGACTGCGTTTGGTGGAGATAAAAACTTATTGCAATAGTAATAGGCGTTACAACCAACGCATTGTTCTTTTAAAACACTCAAGGTAAATTTTAATACAGCTTATTTTTCTGTGAAGGCTGAGTATAATCTGATATCAAGAAACCATCTGTAGAAGTCCGTACAGAAGCTCAGGCACAGTCATGTAGAGTCGGAACATTTTACGAGTTGGTTGTCTTAGCCTGTAGCCATATATTCCCTATTCGATTTAACTGTTTGGTTCAAATGGCTCTGAGCACTATGGGACTTAACTTCTGAGGTCATCAATCCCCTAGAACTTAGAACTACGTAAACCTAACTAGCCTAAGGACATCACATACATCCATGCCCGAGGCAGGATTCGAACCTGCGAAGGACATCACATACATCCATGCCCGAGGCAGGATTCGAACCTGCGACCGTAGCAGTCTCACGGTTCCAGACTGTAGCGCCTAGAACCGCTCGGCCACTCCGGCCGGCTTAACTGTTTGTTTTAGTTAATAAATACCTTTGTAATAATAGTTATATGAATTAGTTATCCAGGGGATGATCAGAACAACAACACTTAATCACGCCTAACAGGTTGTAGGAAATTTATTGTCATATAAAAATGGATGAATACGGGTGCTTTTTGGTTTCCAGGGTAATGTTTTAACACTATCTCGCAAAACAGTGGCAACTTCAGGCAATGACGACAGAGGTGGATAGAGATCACGCACCATTCTTCCAAAGTAGGCCGCAAAGATTCAATAATACTTAGATGTGTTGACTGTGTTGACCAGGAGAGACGCGAGAATTCATACTCGTGCACGCAGTACCAGGCGTCGACGATCTGTGCTGTGTGAACAGGGTCCGTGTCGTCTTGAAATACAGCGGTGGTGGTGGTGGTTAGTGTTTAACGTCCCGTCGACAACGAGGTCATTAGAGACGGAGCGCAAGCTCGGGTTAGGGAAGGATTGGGAAGGAAATCGGCCGTGCCCTTTCAAAGGAACCATCCCGGCATTTGCCTGAAATGATTTAGGAAAATCACGGAAAACCTAAATCAGGATGGCCGGAGACGGGATTGAACCGTCGTCCTCCCGAATGCGAGTCCAGTGTGCTAACCACTGCGCCACCTCGCTCGGTTTGAAATACAGCACCACTGTTGGTGAACAAATAGTGTACCATGGAATGGACCTGATCAGCCAAAATGGTCGCATGATCCATGCAGTAATGCGACATTGCAGAGTAACCATGGGTCCACGGAATACATGGATGGCTGGCCAAATCATCACCGTACTCCGCCGTGCTTCACTGTTGAAACTAAACTCGGTCTGAAGCTCGAAACAGTGTGGAACAAGACTTATCCGGCCAAACGACTTCGTTCCATTGCTCAACAGACCAGGTATTATGGCTTCGGCACCACGTTTTTCTAATAGGGACGTTTGTGTCACTGACGAGTGGTTTTGAATTCGAGCTCGCCCTTTAATTCCTTGCTTTTGGAGATCCCGTCTTGTTTTGATGCTGAGATGGTTCGCGAGTACGGGATATTCAGTTCTCCAGTGACTTTATCAGCTTTCGTCCCCTCGTTTTTCGTCACAATCATCTTCAACGACCGTCTGACACGATCATTCAATACACACTTTGGTTCGCGTTGTGACTAAGCGTGTGATGATTTTCCGCTTTCCCAGTATGCAGTATAAATTTTCTATATGGTGATTCTCAAAACACCAAACACCCAAACACTACCTTGGTTACCGAAGCATCCAGCGTACGAGTACCAACAATTTGCCCACGCTCGAATTCACATAGCTCCGACAAAATGCTCTCACAGCTACAAAGAGCACTGTTTCGACCACGACTGACGCTTGCATCGTATTGTGGACATTGTACAGGTGCCGTCTCTGCTCAAATAAAGTGGTACAACCAGCAGGCTTAGCTAGCATCTGCATTTATATTCCAGAATGCACTTCTCATGGTGTTTCCATATTTTTGTGGAAACCGTGTACAATGCATTGCATTTTGAGCCGTGAACTTCATCGTTCACACATTCTTCACAGCAATTTAACGTATAAGTAAGTTGTTTTTCTCGCATCAGTGATACTGAAGCCGCGGCGTGTGCTGAAGAACACTCCAAACATTTTCCGGCATAAAAATGTTAGTTTTGCATATCATTCATAGAATTACCTCATTAGCGCTCTGTTGTAAGTCTGTAAAGCGACACAAGTCTCACATTACCCATCACTGATGTTACCAAGCACTAACTAATGAGCATCGCTGAAAGCGGTCTGCTGTTTCAGCTGCCACCTGCATAGTAACATCAACCGAATGTGTAAACACCATGACAGCTATAGTTGCGCTGATACTGAAGTATGATAAAGAATTCAACAAATGGAATACGAGAGACCTCAGTCAGCGATCTCTGAACAAATTAACATCAGCAGGGATAGTCAACCCTTTTTACTAACGCCCATTTTTGCATCTCTGCTAGTAACGAAACTTCCTAACTGGCCATCAGTTCCAGAGTAGTCGTGATTTGTTTAACAGAGAAATAGCTTTGTGTATAAAATGTGTAAAGCAAATTAATAGAAAGTTAAAGCATATAACAATAATCACTTGCCGTATATTTTATGAAAACCTAATGAAGATGTTTTGAAAAGCCGTACCGCCAGCCACCTATCATGAAAGTTGGAACGGCCATTAGTGTGCAGTAGGGACCGGGTTGACTACCATTGGACTACAATGACGGGAGGAAGACAGTGAGGCCTTAAATTCTCGCGCTAGACAAACTGCCCAATGACTGAAGTAACATTCTCTCACATACATATGTTTCTCTTTCTCCATATATAGCCTATATATCCTCAGCAAACCAATGTGAAGTGTATGGCAGAGGGTACGTCCCACTGTATTAGTTATTAGTTTGATTTACCGTTCCAATCACGTATGAAGCCCGAGAAGAATCCCTGTTAAAATATCTCTGTGTGTGCTGCCATTAATCTAATATTATCCTCACAATAGCTGTGGGAGCTGTACGTAGGGACTTGTAGTGCACTCATAGGGTCATCGTAGAAAGCCGTTTCTTGAAACTTTGTAAGTAGGCGTTCTCGGGCTAGTTTACATCTATCTTTCTTCAAGAATCCATCACTTCAGTTTCATCGTCATCATCTTTGTGACACTCTCCCAAGGATTAAATAAACCTGTGACGATTCACGCTGCCCTTCTCTGTATACGTTCTGTGCCCTGTTCTATTTGGTACGGGTCGCACACACTTGACCAATATTCTACAATTGACTGCACGAGTGATTTACAAGCTCTCTTTTTTGTTGACTGATTGCATTTCCCTAATATTCTACCAATAAATGGAAGTGTATCACCTGCGTTAAACTTTGGCTGAACCTATGTGATCATGCCATTTCATATCCTTACAAAGTGTTACACCCAGGTATTTGTATGAGTTGACCGTTTCCAGCTGTGAGTCGTTGATATTATAATCACAAGATACTACGATTTTTAGTTTTGTGAAGAGTAAAGTTTTGCGTTTCTGAACATTTAAAGAAAGTCTTTGTACCAGATAACTACATCACCTGCAGAAAGTCTGACGTTGCTATTAATATTGTCCACAAGGTCATTAGTATTACACAAGTGAATAGCAAGGTACCCAACACACTTCTCTAGGACGTATACGAAGTTACTTCTATATCCGTCGATGACTCTCCATCCAAAATAATTTTCTGCGTCCTACATACCAGAAATCCTAGATCAAGTCTCAAATTTCGCATATGATCGTAGCTTAGACAATGAGTAGATGTGGTACTGATTCAACTTCTTTTCGGAAATAAAGAGACTGCATAGATCTGATTGTTTCGATTCAAAGCGTTCAATACGTTAATTGAATACACTTCGAGTTGGGTTTCACATGATCAATTTTTTAAGAGGAGGTCAGTTTGTTCGAGATACCTCTCTGTGTTTGAGCTCAGAATATGATCTAAGAGTCAACAACGAATCCACGTCACGTCCCGTAGGACCAAATTGAGGAGCAAATCTGCAAGGTCGTGAAGTATGCCAGTACATGAAATTACAAAATAAAAGGAATAACAAATAAAAATAAAATGTTTATGAACCCGAAAAAAGTCAATCGATAAGTTTAAGTAAACGCAGTCAACAATACAACAAGAATCAACTTAATTTTTCAAGGAACTCCTCGACAGAATAGAAGGAGTGATCCTTGAAGAAACTCTTCAGTTTCGATTTGAAAGCGAGTGGATTACTACTAAGATTTCTGAATCCGAGCGGTAGCTTATTGAAAACGGATGCAGCAGTGCAGCAGTATACTGCACACCTGTCTGCACAAAAGTTAAGGAAATCCAATATAAATGTAGGTTTGATCTCTGCCGAGTATTAACTGAGTGAAAGCTGCTTATTCTTGGGAATAAGCTAATATTGTTAACAAGAAATGACATTAAGGAATATATATATATATATATATATATATATATATATATATGTCAAAATACCTAACTCCAGGGGTCGACTGGTCCGTGAACTTATCACTTATTGCCTGAACCGCCCGTTTCTGAGCCAAAAAGCCAAAAATATCCGTTTAGAAAGGGGAGAGTTACCCCAAAATATAATACCATACGACATAAGCGAATGAAGATATGCAAAATCGACTAATTTTCCTGTTGAATAATCACTTACTTCAGATACCGTTCGAATAGTATAGCTGACAGCATTAAGTCTTTGAACAAGATCCTAACGTAGGCTTTCCATGACAGTTTACTATCTATCTGAACACCTAGAAATTTGAACTGTTAAGTTTCACTAATCATATGCCCATTCTGTGAAATTAAAGCATCAGGTTTTGTTGAATTGTGTGTTAGAAAATGCAAAAACTGAGTCTTACTGTGATTTAGCGTTAGTTTATTTTCTACAAGCCATGAACTTAGGTCATTAACTGCACTATTTGAAACAGGGCCAATGTTACACACAACATCCTTTACAACCAAACTAGTGTCATCAGCAAACAGGAATATTTAGAGTTACCCGTGATACTGGAGGGCATATCATTTATATAAATAAGGAACAGGAGTGGCCCCAACACTGATCCGTGGGCCACCCCCCACTTGACAGTACCTGTTTAGCCCATCCAGTACCTCACAGAGAAAAGAGAGTGTAGCATTTTCTGTTTTTAAGCGACTTCTAAAGCCGAACTGTACATTTGATAGCAAATCGTGTAATATAAAATGATCAATTATCCTTACATACACAGCCTTTTTAATAACCTTAGCAAACACTGATGGCCTAGAAATAGGTCTAACGTTGTCTACCATATCTCCTTCTCCCTTTTTATAAAGTGGCTTTATTACTGAGTGCTTTAACCGTTTAGGAAACTGACCATTCCTAAAAGAAAAATTACAAATATGGCTAAATACAGTGCTAACATGTGCAGCACAGTAATTTAATATTCTGCTAGGTACTCCATCATATCCATGAGAGTCCTTAGTCTACAGTGATTTAATTGTTGACTCAGTCTCCCCCTTGTCTGTATCACAGAGGAGTATTTCAGACACCAATCTCAGAAAGGCATTTGCCAAGAAAGTTATGATTCCCTGTATTTTTATTAAATTTACCAGCAATGCTTATAAAATGATTGTTAAATACTGTACATATATCTGATTTATCAGTAACAGAAATATTTTTACTACGAACTGACTTTATATCGTCGACCTTGTGCTGCTGACCAGACACTTCCTTCACAAATGACGATATGGTTTTAATTTTATCCTGTGAATTAGCTATTCTATTTGCTTACCACATACTCTTTGCCTTCCTTATAACATTTTTAAACACCTTACAATACTGTTTGTAATGGGCTACTGTAGCTTGATAGTGACCACTTCTAACATTTTGATGTAATTCCCACCCTGTTCGACATTATATCCTTATCCCACTAGTCATCCACCAGGGCTGCCTATTACTGTTAATGCCCAGTTTAGAACGTTCTAATGGAAAGCTACGCTCAAAGAGCATGAGAAATGTGTTGAGGAAAGCATTATATTTATCATTTATGTTATCGACACTATAAACATCCTGCCAAAGTTGTTCCTTGACAAGGTTTAAAAAACTCTCTAATAATGTTGGATTAACTTTCGTACATAGTTTGTAATTATATGTGACATTTGTTTGAGTTCAAAAGCCTTTTAGTGTTAAAATTTGTGCATCATAGTTTGAAAGGCCATTCACCTTTACACTAACAGAATGCCCATGTAGTAATAAAGAATAAATAAAAATATTATCTATCGCTGTGCTACTGTTCCCTTGTATCCTAGTTGGAAAAAACACAGGCTGCATCAGATCATATGAATTTAGCAGATCTACCAACATCGTTTTTCCTGCACCATCAATTACAAAATTTATACTGAAGTCCCTGCATATAACTAATTTCTGGTACTTCCTACAAAGTGAATCAAACACGCTCTCTACCTTGCGCAGAAATGCTCTGAAGACAGAGTTAGGGGACCTATAAACAACAACAATTAGACGTTTAGTTTCAGTAAGTTCAGCTGCCTCTGCACAACAATCAAATATCGGTTCAGTGCAGTGGCGTGATGCGTCTATGGACTCAAATGGAATAATGTTTTTTTCGTACGTAGCCACTCCCCCACCCTGCAAGGAACTCCTTGAAAAACAGCCAACTAAGCTGTATCCTGCTAAAGGAAGCCTCTGAATTGTCAAATTACGTAAGTGATGCTCCGATATACCAACAATTTCAGAGTCAACATCTATAAGCAGATCGCTAACTTTATCTCTAATACGTCTTATATTTTGATGAAACATGCTAATTTCATCTGTACTTGGAAACATGACGTGCTCTGAAGGTAATTCCTTAGTTAGAGGGACTTCCTTTAAGCAGGTATACCTATCAGTTGACTTCAATCTAAAACAGGTGCAGCTCTAGCGCCAACTAGTACAGGAATTTTTTTAAGAGTGATCCCAGCACCACCCACTACAGTCACCTATCAGCTTAGCCAGCCTCCCCTGGATCACTTCTATTGCCCTTCTTGTAAGTGGATGCGGCCTGTACTTTTCGAAATAGAGGGCACATTTTCTTGTTCGAGAGATCAAGGTAGATTTGAGTTAAAAGAAAAGCTAACTTGGCCGCGGATTGAGTATAAAATCTAATAGGGATTGCATCGGGCCCTGGAGGATTGTTCAGTTTTAACGATTTCAACTGTTTCTCAACATCACTGAGACTTTCACTTAATTCACTCACCTTTTCAGTGCTACGAGGATTAAACTGGGACAATTTTGCTGGGGTTTCCTTTGTAAAGGAATATTTGAAAATGGGGTTAAGCAGTGCTTTTGCACTGAGGCAGTTTCAATACCTGCCTCGTCTGCGAATGACTGGATACTAATTTTGGTGCCTCTGCATAGCGAATGACGCAACAAGTTTACTGTGACCAGTCAATTTATATTTATATCGACAGCTCATGGCGATTTGTATGTGTTAACGTGACGTGTGTTGTCTTCAGACTTTGGGGTAGCCTGTGGCACTGTCTCCAGTGGTCACAGTCTCTTTTTCTGTCGCCATACATCAGATGTATGCTTCAAACTTTCTAAACAAAGATGATGTCTCCAAAATTATGGCCGACTGCTATGGCCGAGCGGTTCTAGGCGCTTCAGTCCGGAACTGCGCTGCTACTACGGTCGCAGGTTCGAATCCTGCCTGGGGCATGGATGTGTGTGATGTCCTTAGGTTAGTTAGGTTTAAGTACACTACTGATCATTAAAATTACTACACCACGAAGTTGACGTACTACAGACGCGAAATTTAACCGGCAGGAAGAAGATGCTGTGATATGCAAATGATTACCTTTTCAGAGTATTCACACAAGGTTGGCGCCGGTGGTGACACCTACAACGTGCTGACATGAGGAAAGTTTCCAACCGATTTCTCATACACAAACAGCAGTTAACCGGCGTTGCCTGGTGAAACGTTGTTGTGATGCATCGTGTAAGGAGGAGAAATGCGTACCAACACGTTTCCGACTTTGATAAAGGTCGGAATGTAGCCTATCGCGATTGCGATTTATCGTATCGAGACACTGCTGTTCGCGTTGCTCGAGATGCAATGACTGTTAGCAGAACATGAAATCGGTGGGTTCAGGAGGGTAATACGGAACGCCGTGCTGGATCCCAACGGCCTCGTATCGCTAGCAGTCGATGTGACAGGCATCTTATCCACATGGCTGCAACGTATCGTGCAGCCACGTCTCGATCCCTGAGTCAACAGATGGGGACGTTTGCAAGACGACAACCATCTGCACGAACAATTTGACGACGTTTGCAGCAGCATGGACTATCAGCTCGGAGACCATGGCTGCGTTACCCTTGACGCTGCATCACAGACAGGAGCGCATGCGATGGTGTACTCAACGACGAACCTGGGTGCACGAATGGCAAAAGTTTTGTTTACAGCATCATGATGGTCGCATCCGTGATTGGCGACATCGCGGTGAACGCACATTGGATGCGTGTATTCGTCATCGCTATACTGGCGTATCACCCGGCGTGATAGTATGGGGTGCCATTGGTTACACGTCTCGGTCACCTCTTGTTCGCATTGACGGCACTTTGAACAGTGGACGTTACACTTCAGATGCGTTACGACCCGTGGCTCTACCCTTCGTTCGATCCGTTCGAAATAATACGTTTCAGCAGGATCATGCACGACCGCATGTTGCAGGTCCTGTACGGGCCTTTCTGGATACAGAAAATGTTTGACTGCTGCCCTGGCCAGCACATTCTCCAGATCTCTAACCAATTGAAAACGTCTGATCAATGGTGGCCGAGCAACTGGCTCGTCACAATACGGCAGTCACTACCCTTGATGAACTGTGGTATCGTGTTGAAGCTGCGTGGGCTGCTGTACCTGTACACGCCATCCAAGCTCTGTTTGACGCAATGCCCAGGCGTATCAAGGCCATTATTACGGCCAGAGGTGGTTGTTCTAGGTACTGATTTCCCAGGATCAATGCACCTAAATTGCGTGAAAATGTAATCGCATGTCAGTTCTAGTATAATATGTCTGTCCAATGAGTACCCGTTTATCATCTGCATTTCTTCTTGGTGTAGCAATGCTAATGGCCAGTAGTGTAGTTGTAAGTTTAGGCGACTGGTGACCTCAGATGCGATAGTGCTTAGAGCGATTTGAACCATTTGAACTAAATTTATATACGACCAGAATTTTTTGGGGTTTTGTGAATGACGAAAGCCCTCAAGCAATGTTCTCATCTCAGACAATTTTCAAAATGGTTCAAATGGCTCTGAGCACTATGGGACTTAACATCTGAGGTCATCAGTCCCCTAGAACTTAGAACTACTTAAACCTAACTAACCTAAGGACATCACACACATCCATGCCCGAGGCAGGATTCGAACCTGCGACCGTAGCAGTCGCGCGGTTCCGGACTGCGCGCATAGAACCGCGAGACCACCGCGGCCGGCGACAATTTTCATTCATCATCTTTCTACCTATGATTAGTTTTATATTGTTGTCCCACTTCAGACTACTGCGTAACCATTCTGACAGATATTTAATTATTTGGGTTGTTTGTGGGAAGAGAAAAACTGCGAGGTCATCGGCGTCGTCGGATCAGGGAAGGACGGGGAAGAAATTCGGTCGTGCCCTTTCAGAGGAACCATCCTGGCATTTGCCTGGAGCGATTTAGGGAAATCACGGAAAACCTAAATCAGGATGGCCGGACGCGGGATTGAACCGTCGTATTTCCGAATGCGAATCCAGCGTGCTGACCAATGCGCCACGTCCCTCGGTAGATAGTTAATGGCTTCGAGTGTTTCCAGGGATTGTCTGGACATCTTGTAACCGCACAGTAGCTGGCCTTTTCTCGTGTTGACGTACTCGATGCTTTCTCTGTTTAGCTCCGAGCGTCGGCGATTACATCGCCGTCCGCGTGGAAGACGGGGAGGACAAACTGGAGTACGCGGAGGAAGTGAACAGTCAGCAGCAGCAGGAGGCGATGGCCGAGGGCAGTCCCCAGCAGCAGCAGCAGCCGCAAGCGGCGGCGCAGGACGAGGAGGAGGCGGGCGGCGCATGCGCCGTGGAGCAGGACTACCTGGCCCCGCCCCCCGCGCCGGCGGACGACGGGCCGGCCGCGGCGGCTGGGGGGGAGCCCAGTCCGGCCGAGCAGCAGCAGGCGCACGCCGCAGCCGCAGCCGAAGCCGCCGCCGCCGAGTACCAGTACTTGGACTGCGTGCGCGACCTCAGGGTGGTCTCGCAGGCGCGCGCCGACGACGACGATGCCATGCCGTACCACCACCCGCACACGCCCCGGCACCACCACCACCTGTCCCCGCCGCCCGCGCCTCAGCAGCAGCAGCACCAGCCGCAGCACCACTACCAGCTGGGCGCGCTCTTCTCGCCCGTGAAGGACTACGGCGATTCGCGCCACCAGGACGACGTCTTCCGCTCGGTGTTCAAGCAGGAGGACCAGCAGCAGCCGCCTCAGCAGGAGTACCTGCCCGAGGAGTACCTGCGACACGCGCACGCGCAGCACGAGGGCTCCGTGTCGTCGGCAGAGTCCCCGGACGTGTCGTCGCGCAACGGCGAGGCGGCGTCGCCCGTGGGCGAGCTGGACAAGTCGCGCTTTACGCACCTGACGACGCTGCAGCCGAGCGCCGCCGGCTCTCCGGAGGAGCGCCACGACCCGCAGAGGGACATGTACGGCGCCGGCGCGGCCGCGGGCGCGCTCGAGCACCACGGTGCGGCCGCGCACCACCTGCACCACGGCTACCACCACCCTCACGACGTCGCCGTCAGCAACGCCACCTCCGTCCTCATACACGCGCAGACCAGCCTCAACACCAGGTAACCCGCAACCTCATTCACATTCGCTGCACTGCTGACTTAACCAGCCTTTTAGCTTACTTTGGCCACAACGGAAGAAGAATATTTTTAGACCATACACAATATACATAGCACTAAAAACAAACGATGTAAAAAGAAAGAAAACGGGATGTACCAGCGAGAGAATAGCATCAACTGGTGGTAGCTTTCAATTTAGAATACTCGGTTTATCGTAACTTCACATGAATCCAATTTTATGGAACTTCTTACCGATCGTGTGATAGATGCTTACTTCTTGGGTCGCACTGGTACTTGCTTCGGCCAGCACGTGGTCTGCAGGTAGGACAGCCCTGATCTAACATTTTTCAGCCTACTGGGACACTCAGTATGATTTTTCCAAGGGTCTAGACATCTGAATCTGCATCTATTCCTTTGATAACGACCTCAGATCACGGAGCAAGACACTACGATTCGTCACAATAGAATTCTGTACATGTTTCCTTAACACTGGAAATGCGTTTCCCCATGCCACTCCCAGTCGTCTTACCATTAATGTCGCACAATTAGTCCATTTCATATCACTTTGTAATGCAACTGCCGACCGCAGTGGCCGAGCGGTTCTAGGCGCTACAGTCTGGAACCGCGCGACCGCTACGGTCGTAGGTTCGAATCCTGCCTCGAGCATGGATGTTTGTGATGTCCTTAGGTTAGTTAGGTTTAAGTAGTTCTAAGTTCTATGGGACTGATGACCTCACAAGTTAAGTCCCATAGCGCTCAGAGCCATTTGAACCATTTTGTAATGCAACTGCTAGGTATTTAAACGACGTGACGTGCTCCAAGCGCTTACCTCTAATGCTGAAATCTGATACTATCGGTTCCACTTTCTGTGTACAGCATTACATGACACTCATCTACAGGTCGACTCTAAAGGTCATTAACACTTGAAAGTCCAATACTTCACGGAATAATGTAGGCACAGAAGTAAAACGTGACAGACATGAAATGACATGATGTTTTGTTGAAACCAAAGACGAGTACAAAAACCGGCCAACATGAAGGATGGTGCTCCACACCATATTCCTAAACGTGTGAAAAATCTCTTGCGCACGTCGCTTGGTGAGGGTCGCGTACTGAGCCGCCATTGTCATCGTGCTGGGCCTCCCAAGTCTCGAGACCTACGGGGTTACCTGCAGTCGCAGGTCTACCGAAATCATCCGATCTCATTAGGGATGCTAACAGACAAAATTCGACGGCAGTTTTTCACCGTACCTAGTGTTTTGCTGTTCAGCGCTATTCACAACGTTGTTCCTTGACTAATGTTATTGTTGATGAATGATGGCCGGCGTATTGAGAATTTGTTATAAGGAATTCTTTTTTTTCTAGTTATTGCTTGTCTGTTGGATGAAGTACCATCTGTTGGTCATTTGCGAACTTTCCGGTTTCAATAAAACCCCATGCTACTTAAACCATATGTGTAAATTTTTAACTATCTACCTACATTATAGCGTAAAATATTGAATTTTCGAATGAAACTGACTTTTGGATCAATGTGTAAATTTCAAGAACAATACATATATAGAGTGTGTCCCTGGAGGAACGGTAAATATTCGGGAATATGACAGGAACACTCATTTGAAGCAAAAAACCTTCGTATGTACTTACGCCCTACTCCGAATGGTTTCTGAGATGGAACACATTCAACGTACGTCTTTTTTTGGGATAGTGATGCGCACGTGTGTGTCTTACCCACCCAACCTCTTTGGCATTCTATTTCAGCCCAACCTACCTCGTTGCTTTCAAACTCTTTGGTCAGGGCGTCTTTCTACCATAGGAGTAGAAGTGAACCAAAAACTGAACCCTGTGGGGCTCCCTTTGCGATTTCTCTCGAGTCACTAAAATGTTCTCTCTCTCCAATGTTCTTTGAATTATTCGGCACAAGTTTTGGCACTCTGTTTATTAAGTGTAACTCAAACCATCGTATGTAAGGCTCCAGTTCAATAAATAACAATGTGCATTAAATGTGTTCTATCTTGGAAACCATGCGGAACAAGGCATATCGTCATGTGCAGTTCACTGCTTAAAACGAGCGTTCCCGTCTTATCTCGGAATGCTGACCATTACTCCTGGGACACGCTGTATACTCTGAAAACACCTGGCGTCTAGCTTTAGCAGGAATAAGGACCTTGGAACTAATTTATTGAGCGCAACGTGGACTCCCTTCCACGGTGTCATTTCGTATTTTTAACACAGTGGAAAAAATCTAACATCACAGAGGGTTAGAAGACTGGATTACTATAAGAGCAGCACTTCCACACCAAACCACGGTGGCTCGACAGCTAGCGTTGCTTTAACAGACACATTTACCACTGGGAACATTACTGTTATTTTTCGTAATATATCTGTAACTGATGAGTATTAAGTTGACAGGGTCTCACTTTCAAAGAAAGAAAAAGTAGTAATAGCTTCTACACTGCATAATTAGCTACTGCTTTAATCCGTCTGTCATTTTAGACCACAACAGTTTAGGATGACGGTGCTATGATAATAGGCAGCTATCGATGCCTTTGGTAGTCCAGGATCGCAGCTTTTTCTGTTCCATTCACATACGGAACGCAGAAGGATAATCGCTTAAACGCCCCTGTCCGCGTGTAAATAATCTAATCTTGCCTTCGCGACCCATAAGGAATCGATACGTAGGAGCTTGTGGTATTTTCCTATACTCCTCCCTTAAAACTGGTTCTTGAACTTCGCAAGTTGCCGCTCACGGGGTAGTTTGCGTCTGTCATAAAGTATCTGTCAGATCAGTATTTCCATGACCTCCGTGACGATCTTCCACGAGTCACGCAAACATGTGACCACTTGTGCCGCCCTCCTTCGTCGACGGTAAATATCGTCAGATAGTTTTCTGAAGTTGATGCCAAATACTTGAGCAGTCAAGTAGGACGGGTAGCACTACTGTTCCGTAACCAATCTACTTTGCTGACTGACAGCATTTCACTGGTATCACACCAATGAACCAAAGTCAGCCACCACGACTGAGCCTATGATATCATTTCATATCCCTACTAACTATAACACTGAGGTATTTGTATATGTTGTCAGATTCCACTTCTCAATCATTGATATTTTAGTCACAGAATACTAGGTTTTTCGTTTTGTGAAGGTCACCATTTTTAAATTTCTGAACATTAATAGAAAGATGCCAGTCTTGGTGCTACTGTTAAATTTTATCAAGACATAATACTAGGGCAGCTTTTTTTAGGGCAGTTCTTAATTATAGATAACTGCGTGATCTGCGTAAAGTATGAGAATGCTATTAAAATTGTTTGCAAAATCATCAGTCTACTGACTGGTTTGATGCGGCCCGCCACGAATTCCTTTCCTGTGCTAACCTCTTCATCTCAGAGTAGCACTTGCAACCTACGTCTTCAATTATTTGCTTGACGTATTCCAATCTCTGTCTTCCTCTACAGTTTTTGCCCTCCACAGCTCCCTCTAGTACCATGGAAGTCATTCCCTCATGTCTTAGCAGACGTCCTATCATCCTGTCCCTTCTACTTATCAGTGTTTTCCACATATTCCTTTCCTCTCCGATTCTGCGTAGAACCTCCTCATTCCTTACCTTATCAGTCCACCTAATTTTCAACATTCGTCTATAGCACCACATCTCAAATGCTTCGATTCTCTTCTGTTCCGGTTTTCCCACAGTCCATGTTTCACTACCATACAAAGCTGTACTCCAGACGTACATCCTCAGAAATTTCTTCCTCAAATTAAGGCCGGTATTTGATATTAGTAGCCTTCTCTTGGCCAGAAATGCCTTTTTTTGCCATAGCGAGTCTGCTTTTGATGTCCTCCTTGCTCCGTCCGTCATTGGTTATTTTACTGCCTAGGTAGCAGAATTCCTTAACTTCATTGACTTCGTGACCATCAATCCTGATGTTAAGTTTCTCGCTGTTCTCATTTCTACTACTTCTCATTACCTCCGTGTTTCTCCGATTTACTCTCAAACCATACTGTGTACTCGTTAGACTGTTCATTCCGTTCAGCAGATCATTTAATTCTTCTTCACTTTCACTCAGGATAGCAATGTCATCAGCGAACCGTATCATTGATATCCTTTCACCTTGTATTTTAATTCCACTCCTGAACCTTTCTTTTATTTCCATCATTGCTTCCTCGATGTACAGATTGAAGAGTAGGGGCGAAAGGCTACAGCCTTGTCTTACACCCTTCTTAATACGAGCACTTCGTTCTTGATCGTCCACCCTTATTATTCCCTCTTGGTTGTTGTACATATTGTATATGACCCGTCTCTCCCTATAGCTTACCCCTACTTTTTTCAGAATCTCGAACAGCGTGCACCATTTTATATTGTCGAACGCTTTTCTCAGGTCGAAAAATCCTATGAAAGTATCTTGATTTTTCTTTAGCCTTGCTTCCATTATTAGCCGTAACGTCAGAATTGCCTCTCTCGTCCCTTTTTTCCTAAAGCCAAACTGATCGTCACCTAGTGCATTCTCAGTTTTCTTTTCCATTCTTCTGTATATTACTCTTGTAAGCAGCTTCGATGCATGAGCTGTTAAGCTGATTGTGCGATAATTCTCGCACTTGTCAGCTCTTGCCGTCTTCGGAATTGTGTGGATGATGCTTTTCCGAAAGTCAGATGGTATATCGCCAGACTCATATTCTACACACCAACGTGAATAGTCGTTTTGTTGACACTTCCCCCAATGATTTTAGAAATTCTGATGGAATGTTATCTATCCCTTCTGCCTTATTTGACCGTAAGTCGTCCAAAGCTCTTTTAAATTCCGATTCTAATACTGGATCCCCTATCTCTTCTAAATCGACTCCTGTTTCTTCTTCTATCACATCAGACAAATCTTCACCCTCATAGAGGCTTTCAATGTATTCTTTCCACCTATCTGCTCTCTCCTCTGCATTTAACAGTGGAATTCCCGTTGCACTCTTAATGTTACCACCGTTGCCTTTAATGTCACCAAAGGTTGTTTTGACTTTCCTGTATGCTGAGTCTGTCCTTCCGACAATCATATCTTTTTCGATGTCTTTACATTTTTCCTATTGATACACAACGCGGACAGCAGGCCTAAAGAACAGTCACACTTATTGCTATTTTGTCGAAAACTGACTTCCTGAGACCGTGGTCGTTTGAAAGTACGGGTTAATTCTTACAATAAAGTCAGCACTCAGCCACTGTTAGTAATGCTGTATCTTAAGAACTGACTGTTTCATCGTGAGACAGCTGTTCACGTTTGAAATTACATACAGTTTATGCTGCACATGTGATGTTGGCTGATTTTCGTTTCAACGAAAGTTGATGATTAAGGTGGTGGTGTCATAGCCCTCACGGTTTCCGATGGCACTGCCATCTCGAGGAACTTAGGCAACGAAGAAATTCATCACACGTACAGCATAAGTTATATATAAATTTTAAACAGAAACAGTTGTCGCACGATGACGTTAACAGCGTTGTTTCTTCTTAAGAAATGGCGTTACTGAAACTGGCTGGTTGCTTACTTTGTTGTAAGAATTGACCTGTAATCATGCTTCTTTCGCCTTCACTCTGTTATTAAGTAGGTTTTACAATAACGACAGTGTAGGCAATTTGAGTGATAGTGTAAGTGGATGGGTGAATGTGAGTGAAATAGTAGTGTGTCCTGTTATTTCTCAGTTTATCTTGTACATTTTTCATACTTTTCAATCACTTTCGTCTTCGACTGCTTGTGTAAGGACGCTAATAAACTCGCTGTCGGCACGCACACACACACACACACACACACACACACACACACACACACACACACACACACACAATTTACCTTAATCTTCTTATGTTAATGATGCCTGTGCCAGAAATACGAAGAGTGCTGTAGCTCTATTATACAGTCTACCTTGGATACTAGTACACTTACGGGATAGTTAAGATACTAGCTGCGCGCCTCTTCATGCACTCGACGCCTGTTGTCAGCTCTACTTGATAAGCACCCGAAACACTAGAGCACTGCTCAAGGATAACTCGCACTATCTTATGTGCGTTTTCCTCAGGACGACTTCAACAAATTTTCTCAATCTTCAAAGCAAATAGCTGTCTTCCATTCGGCTTCCTAGTAATGATTTAGTGTTTTCGGTCTCTTTCATATCACTTCGTACTATTACAAACGCGAGTAAACTGGCAGAATGTCACAGCCACTAGCAGATTTTCGTTGCTAGTGGCTCGTATGCTACACATGATACCGAATCTTCAATAGAATGGATAGTTACGTCCGGTATGCCTTAAAGAATCGTAACGGCACCGTGGCAGCATTCTTCAGTGTTCGCTGATGATGCTACTGCCTGCAGGGAAATATTGTTCCCTGGATGATTGTAAGAAAATCAAAGATGCCTGTTTATTATCATTTGGTGTACTGAATAGCACCCTTCTTTAAATACGTATAAATGCAAGCAAATGCATTTTAATAGTGAAAAGGACCTCTGCACAATTAATTTGAAAGTAGGACTCTCATGGAGTCTGTCATATGCTTTGGATGCCAAATGGTAATGCTGATATGAAACAGAACGGAAAAGTTAAATCAGAATTAGAAAGGCGAATTTAATTTCTGATTTAACGGTATGAACTCGACTACCTGCTGAGGCGACCGGATAAAAGATAACGTGAGCCGTCCTAGGGTCTGCCTCCACTGTTTGGGATGCTTATCAAGCAATGCTGACAGCAAGCGTCAAAGAATGTAGAGACGCACTTATGGTACCACAACAAGCTGCTGCATCCCGTAAGTGTTCTTGTATTGAAGGTAGACATTCCAGCAGCCCTGCTGCCGCCATTGTATACCTAACTAGTACAGGGATCGCGAGGATAACATGATTAAAGAGCGTACGATGCAAATCCAACTTTAATTTTTATCTCTCCTCCTTACGTAAACGAGTCGGGGAGTTCCTATTATCGGTACAAGGTATTCTCGACAATGCACTGGAAAATGAGAAGAAACGAGGTGCAAAGGGTAGGCGTGTTGCTGCATATACGTACCAAATATAGTCAGGTTTCGTCATAGGGTAGGTTTTGGCTCTAAGCACTATGGGGCTTAACATCGGAGGTCATCAGCCATAGCATAGGTTTTACAGAGTACTGTATACACGTTTGTAATAACATTACTGCAACCTATCCCAGAAGATTTAAGTTGAGCAAATACACTAAAGAGCGAAAGAAACGGGTAAGTCTGCCGTGCATCGTGCAGGGCCCGCGCGAGCACGCAGAAGTGCCGCAACACGACGTGGCATGGACTCGACTAATGTCTGGAGTAGCGCTGGAGGGAACTGACACCATGAATCCTGCAGGGCTGTTCATAAATCCATAAGAGTACGAGCGAGTGGAGATCTCTCTTGAACAGGACGTTGTAAGGTATTCCTGACATGCTCAATAATGTTCATGTCTGGGGAGTTTGGTGGCCAGCGGAAGTGCTTAAACTCGGAAGAATGTTCCTCGAGCCACTCTGTAGCAATTCTGGACGTGTGGGGGTGTCGCATTGTCATGCTGGAATTGCCCAAGTCCGTCGGAATGCACAATGGACATGAATGGATGCAGGTGGATCAGATTGGACGCTTACGTACGTGCCACCTGTCAGACATATCAGGAGTCCCATATTACTCCCAACTGCACGCGCCCCACACCATTACATAGCCTCCACCAGCTTGAACATTCCCCTGCTGACACACAGGGTCCATGGATTCATGAGATATCTTCGCACACGAACACGTCCATCTGCTCGATAAAATTTTGAAACGAGACTCGTCCGATCAGTCATCGACAGTCCAATGTCAGTGTTGACGGGCCCAGGCGATGCATAAAGCTTTTTGTCGTTCAGTCATCAAGGGTACACGAGTGGACTTTAGGCCCCGAAAGCCCATATCGATTATGTTTCGTTGAATGGTTCGCACACTGACACTTGTTGATGGCACAGCATTGAAATCTGCAGCAATTTGCGGAAGGGTTGCGGTTCTGTCACGTTGAACGATTCTCGTCAGTCTTCGTTGGTCCCGTTCTTGCAGAATCTTTTTCCGACCGCAGCGATGTCCGAGGTTTGATATTTTACCGGATTCCTGGTATTCACTCGTGACTTGGTCGTACGGGAAAATCCCCACTTCATCGCTACTCGGAGATGCTGTGCCCCATCGCTCGTGCGCCGACTATAACAAACTCCTTGATATCTGCCATTGTAATAACAGTAAGCGATATAACAACTGTCTTATATGGGCGTCGCCGACTGCAGTGCCGTATTCTGCCTGTTTACATATCTTTATTTGAATACATATGGCTATACCAGTTTCTTTGGCGCTTCGGTGTAGCTCTGTATATTTTGATATGTTTTGTTAAGATGGTGTGATGTTCCAGAGAGGAAAATACTAACCTAACTAGACAGCTTTATTGCCAAAAAAAGGTTCCAAAGAGGATTTCTCATTCACTTCCACAAATCTCAAAGTAATATGCATTTCCTACGCATTTCTTAGCTTATTTTCACAAAAGCATTCATCCCTGCCTGTTCCTTAGTGTTTCATTGACATCTGAACGCTTACTTCTAAATTCAGATTTATACTAATGTTTCGTTACTAGCAGATACCATAACATGGCATATCACTAATTACTGTTTCACATTGGGCAATAAGCAGAATAATCATTCGACTTTTCAGTACAGGGCAGTAAAGTGTATATTTTTGACAGGGTCTTGACTCCTGTTACAGCTGCTGCAGTTCCGTGTGCGTGACGTTCAGTGAAACAAAGCAGTAGGGCTGTACTGATACGAAGTGTGTACCCTGAGATGAAACTGTACTAATACAGGGGAGTGCTCCATGAGATGAAACTGTTTGGACACTCGGTCATAAGTTTTTATACTGTTTGGTAAATTTACTTTTTGACGATACGTTGTCTCCAGCCACCCGCTAATGTACCTGCTAATTATGTTTGCCATTCAATGACGCGATATTAAGTTTACGTATAGGTGGATCGAGCTTGGCTGCGCATGCAGCGCTCAGTCACTGGGGCTCGTAATTGGGAGAAAGGTGGCTGAACTCCCCACAGAGGGATTTAGGTTTTCTGTGGTTTCATGAGTCGCATAAGGCAAATGCCAGGATGGCTCTTTTGTTGGGGACCCCGCTGATTTCACCCTAAGCTTGTGCTCCATTTCTAATGACCCGGTGCTCGACGGAGCGTTAAACCCAGCTCTTCTTTCTTTCTTCCTTCATGTAACTGGACTGCATCATCAGCGTCTCGCACAGTATGCTTGAATAAACGTTTAACCTTCTCCAGTGTTTCTTAACTCTCTGGCTAATTCTATTTGTAATTGGTTGCACAATGGTAAGGAAGACGAAAGATAGAGTTCAATGCCTCATCGGTGTCTAGATTTATGTTATTGTAGGCTTCCTCGGCGAATTCAAATGACCAAACCTCCCCGGATGATCAGCCGAGTGATGGCGTCGTCTTGTGGCAACGTTTCAACGAGTTTCGTTACCATCATCTTCAGGCGAAGTTGATGGGTACGAAACTCATTGAAATATTGGGACAAGACGGCGCCATCACTCGCCTGACCACCTGAGAAGATGTTATCATCCATGTCGCGGTGTTAATGACGGGCTTCAAGCTCATATGGAGGAGGAAAAAAGAAAAGAAATGGACAACGGTTTTGGTCTTATAAATATATCAGCATTCTCATCAAGGGCTTCAGGGAAACCACGGTAAACGTAAATGACTAGACTGAGGTTTGAAAGCTGGTGGTCAGGGCACTCATAAAATGTAATTGACATTTAATACTGTAACTTGTACTCCAAATATAAATAAGCAATAAGAACTTGAGCAAACGTCTCCGGGGTCCCTATAACAAGTTTGAATTGCGGAGACGCAGCACTGGAACTCTAGGGATGTTAACGGATGTCGTTTGTCTTTGGCCTCTACCGAAGGAGACCCCAACAACAATGGAACCCGGAAAGATATTGATGAAATACGAACCTATTTGTGATTGTGTATTAGTGTTAAGTGCGAAAAGTTCGATATCCCACTTGGATACAGTACAGTAAAATATGTTAATCGTAGAAATATGTGTAGATATTTAAAATAAATTCTCTGATCCAGTACATACTCACTGAAGCAGTCTTGGAGAATGACGTAGGTCCGAGTATCAAAATCCTCTGACGCTGCGCTTCCCCTTGAGAAGTGGCTCGCTGATAAGAGGCTCAGCCGCACCTACTGGCAGCCACAATAGTCGTCTACCTTTGCATAAGATCACTGACTGTGATTATCCACCACAGATGCGTTAAGTGACGATTGTACTCAGCTGTGGTACTGGATACAATAATATCCAACGGGATAAAACCGTTTTTACTGCATCAGTCACTTTATTTTTACTATTTGGTAACTGCCCGTTTCGAGGATATGGCTTCTTCAGATGCCATCTTAAGTACAGCCACATATTGAAAGACAGAAAGAGATTTAAAATGTTGTTGTTGGTGGTGGTGGTGGTGGTGGTGGTGGTGTAGGAGGAGGAGGAGGAGGAGGAGGAGGAGGAGGAGGAGGAGGAGGGGGCTGCGGGGAGGGAGGGAGGGAGGACGCAATGCGTGATGGAGGAATCACTGTTCTCGAAACTGTTTAAGAAATAAAAGCCTTTGTTTAATTCTGTCTTTATAACGGTAAAATAAAATAAGAGAGGTTTCGTCCGTGCTGCATCGGTCATAGCATTTTAAGTGTTTTGTAAGTCGACGCGGCCGTGCGTCTAGAAGGATTTTAATGAGGTCGATAATGCTCACGACGAGCAAGGGGGTTAATGTTGGGACTCGGTTACTGCAGAACGAAACATAGGACAGCGTTCTTAATGTCCTAATCGGAGATAAGGTTCACCACCAATATCCTCATTTGCCCGGACACCGTGAAAAATTGGAGAGATGTTTGAGATACAAGTAAGGACATTGGCTCCCGATCAGGTACTGAGGTGAGAATTTTCACTCTGCAGCGGAGTGTGCGCTGATATGAAACTTCCTGGCAGATTGAAACCGTGTGCCGGACCGACACTCGAACTCGGGACCTTTGCCTTTCGCGGGCAGGTGTTCTACCATGTTGGTAGAGCACCTGCCTGCGTAAGGCAAAGGTCCCGAGTTCGAGTTTCGACCTGGCACATGGTTTTAATCTGCCAGGAAGTTTCAGGTACTCAGGTACTTTTGACTACAATACTTCCGCTTTTCGGGCCCAGAAGGCACTGAACATCTTGAAGTGTCTTAGCCGCAGTTCCAGGAGAGCCGACAGGGTGCGTCTGCTCCAATTTTAAAAGACCTTCGTGTGATCGCTGCTAGACTATAGAGACACGGTGTACAGGTCAGCGAGGCCTACTTAGTTGAAGATCATTGATGCTGTACACCTTGAGGGGATCAGGCTGGCCACAGCTGCTCACAGGGCCAGACCAACACCCTGTCTCTGCGCTCAGACTGAAGAACCACCAAGTTCTTCGACACTACCACTTCACTAGGGTACCATTCCGTTGTTCGTCCACATATGGAACGCCTCTTTACCAATCGACCACGGACGACGAGGCCGTTTGGGATCCGCGCGGAATGTGTGCTGGAAATCCTTGGTGTGATGTATGTACAGCCCCAAATCCGTGGTTTTAACAGAGTGCCACCCTGGTTACTGGATAGGTCGAGTGATTTTACATATGGTGCAGAACAAGAGAGACTGCACTTCTGCTTATGCTTTTAATACAATATTTTCCGACATTTTAAATAGTCACCACAACTATGTAGCTATGTACAGTGATGGGTCCGAACAGAGCGCCACATTTTATTAGATTGTGTTTTATTTTCATGTTAGAGGTCTGTGGCAGATGTGCCAACAGATCTACCCTCTATTTTAAGTGACATCCAAACAAATATGGTTAGAGTTTTAAGGTTTTGCGACATCAACAACTTGTTTCCACAAAATTTTAGGGAGACGTTTCTAATGTGATGACAACATGGTGATTGGCTCACTCATTTTTTTTGTAACTGGTCAGCCAGTCAGTAACTGACGACATATACGTTTTCTCAGTAAAGATCTGCACCATTTAACTCCTGATCACAGCTATATTTCATCTTAAAATGAAAGCGGCTGCCATCAGTTGTTAGTCGCAGTGTCAATACTTTGAGCCCTGAGACTTTTTGAGACATTAAGTCTGCATGCCGAATAAGGATTTGGACTCGGACCTTTGCTTTTCACAACCTTTACCGAGAAACGACACAGCTATTCTGGTACATCGTGAGGGCCAGCACAAGTTTCAATATTATGGGTAGCTTATTCTTTCATAATTTACAAACTCCGCAGAAACTCAGCTGCATGCTCACGAGTAATAGCGAGTCGGTGAAAGTGGATCTGGCGGAGATAAACTAGATCATAGGCTAGGCACTCTGACCAGGAGTCTGGACAACTTCGACGAAACAAGCTCGGAATGTGTAAGGAAGTGTCTAGCACGCAGTTTGCACCTCAAGTTACACCCCAGAGTACACTCATATGGAATGGACGATTACTTTTGTTCCAACAAACTGTCCCATTTCTGTATTCGGGATTTTCTGATTGGTTTTGCTGGTGTTACTGAATTTTGTCCCTTATCTCCTTGTCCTAGATTGAATGAGAAGGCCTCACAGTTCATATTCCGCACCTGCAACTAGAGGTGTTTGGTTCAAACGACAGCGTGGTTATCTTGACGTACGACTTCCGTTGCATTCGTTAGCGGATGAAGGCGAAAATGGCGTGGCTCATATCCTTGCCTTTTTGTGTTTAAAGACTTTGCCGTCAAAAGGATGTTAAATCTTTCCTCCTTCCATCTTTTCTCTGTTCCGGAAAAGTCTAAAGCAGTGCTGGGCTTCTAGAGCGGACCCTGTCCCGAGCAGGGGAGGAGTTGCTTAATTTAGCTTCGCGGTGAGTGACGGAATTGTTGAGCTTTTATGAGAACGGCAGTGGGTATGTTTGCTACTAGTTGACGTCCATTCCGTGTTTTGCCTTTCTTCAAACTAATGTTGAACCGATGCGTCTGTTTATTTCCCGGGGCAGGACCCGGGTTCAATCTGCGAAGATTTTTTTTAGACAGGGAAGAAGAGTAATGGAGCTGACCTCCCTGCCCTTGGCTGGGTTTGCCCCTTTTGGGAGTCGAAACAAACGGGTCTTCCTGCCTAAACTTGAATTTAGTGAAACTTCAATGAATCTTCTAATGAGACTTAGTTGAAGTTTACTCTTGACAACTCAGAAGCGAATATCACTGATCATATGAGATAACCCTGTTATAGTTGAACCATTCAGTTTTAAGGTCATAAAAGAAAATCTACAAATGTGGCAAACTGGTTTTAAGGCCCTGAAGTCGTATTATGGAGAGGCGGGGTTCCACATCCATCGAGATGTAGATTTCGCTGTGGTTTACCTGAACGACGTAAGCCTAATGCTGAAATGCTTTCTTTGAAGAGACCACGGCCTACTTCCTGCGTCTTCCTCGCCCAGTCGGAACAAGTACATAATAACCTCGTCGACGAAGCATTAAACCTCAGTCTGCCTTCCTTCGCTTATACAGTGAGGTGACAAAAGTCCTCGGATACCTGCCAATATCATGGGATAGCCTTTTACCCGGAGTAATGCAGTAACTCGACGAGTCATGGACTCAACGTGTAACTGTAAGTCCCCAGCAAAAATATTGAGCCATGCTGTCTCTGTAATTGTGAAAGTGCTGCCAGAGTAGGGTTCTGTGCACTAACTAACCTCTCGATTATGTGCCAATATCTTCGATGGGATTCATGTCGGCTGGTTTGGATGGCCAAATCACTCACCCGGATTGGGCAAAATGTCCTTCAAACCAATTACGAACGATTACAGCACAGTGACATGACATCGTTGTTTTGGAACACGAAGCCCATGAACGGCTGCAGATGGGCTCCAACTAGCCAAAAATAAGCATTTTCAGTCAATGTTGATTCAGTTGGACCAGAGGACCCAGTCTCTTCCATACAAACACAGCCAACATCATCACGAAGTCACCACCAGCTTGCACGGTGCCTTCTTGACAATTATGGTTTGTGGCTTCGGGTTCTGCGCCACACTCGAACCCTACCATCAGCTCATACCAACTGAATTCGGGATTCATCTCACCACATCACTGTTTTCCAGTTGTCTAGGAACCAGTCGATCTGGTCACGAGCCCAGGAGAGGCACTGCAGGCGATACCGTGCTGGTCATCTGCTGCCATAGCTCACTAACGCCAAATTTCGCCCACTGTCCTAATGCATACGTTCGTCGTATGTGTGAGATTTGGTACAGTCGGCACACTCTTGACACTATGGATCTCGGAATATTGAATTCCCTAACTATTTCCGGAATGAAATGTCTCATGCGCCTAGCTCCGACTACCGTTGCCCGTTCAAAGTTTGTTAATTCCCGTGGTGCAGCCAGTAGTCACGTCGGGAGCGTTTTGACACGAATTCACATGAATGACATTAGAAATGACACCTCCGACAGCGCACTGTCCTTCTATACTGCGTGTACGTGATGCTACCACCATCTGGATATGGGCATATCGTCGTTCCACGACTTTCGTCACCTTATTGTATGTCCCATGGCTCACTGATGTTAACTTCCGATCAGACATCACTTCAGCGGTTCGCGAGTCTATGCTTATTTACGACAACAGATTCAAAGTCGGCGTCTTGCAAATCAGTAGACCGCTTTGTAGCTCTCTCCATTCACGAAAAATTTGGATACGACGACGACTGTTTGGGGGGGGAGGGGGGATAGATTACAGAGGCGATAGTGTCGGATCATAGAAGTCGTACTCTGTTTGGAACATCCATGTTACATAAGAGCAACAGGTCCAAATGCGAACTAGCTGAGACTGTGCTGACGGAGACAGCGCCGGTCAGGTGACTCCTATTGGGAGTGCGCCTGTGGCAGAACGCGAGTGCAGCGTCATAGAAACGCTTCGTGGCCTCTGCGAAACAGACGGCGCGTTCGCTGTAAAATTGCAAGGTGTCTCCTTGAGCTGGCGCAGCTGGATCCGTGTCGCGCTGGGCGATGAATCACGGCAGCGCGCTGATAAATGTCGCTTCAGCGGCGCGCGGCCGCCACACCACGCCGTCGCCCTGGCAACGCAACAGCTCACCCGCACTCCTCTCTGATGGCGTCACGCGTCACCGCTCTACTGTCTTGCATCGATTCAGTCGCGAGTGATAGCCGTGGGTACGTGCCATTTGTTATTGTTACGTTTTTGATTGAGTTTGTCACTTATCGATATATTAGTAAAAAAAAAGATTACTGTTTCAATCGGAAAGACTTTTTATTAAAATAAGGGCGGTTTCAATGCCTGGTTGCTTCTGATACTGCAGTTCACGCTGCTACTATACTAGTAGCCAAGCATTTTATATCTACATAGGGTATTGATACGAGTCATATATTAATAAAAACACTATAGCATCGAGGCAGAAAATCTTTGATTATTAACAGTTGTGCAATAGATACATCCCAGTGACGTCAGTATTTCAGTTGAGGCGGCTCGAAGTAGAGGCGTGTAAGTGACAAAACAAAGTATTTGGAAAGCTATGCACCATATTGCAGTGGAAGAACTAATCTGTTTGATGGAGAAGGGTCTACCAGATGATCTAAACTGCTTCCTATCGGTTATTTAAAGAACTACTCAACAAGAAGTGTTTTGCCCTTGGGTACAAAGAGGTCCAAGTGCACATACATGCTTTTGTCATAGTGGAGGGCCAAGCACAAAATCTGCTAACGATGTGATGCCTTCTGATTATGATATTTGGAACCCATAGTAGACATTTCCTACGAGATAAACAAAGAGATCTGTGTGTGTGTGTGTGCGTGCGTGCGTGCGTGCGTGCGTGCGTGCGTAAGAGAGTACTTGTATTTGTATGTAACATAGATTATTCCTTTAATCCATTATATTTATAATCCATAAAATTCGAGTGTATTAATTAATGTAATACGTGAAAATCGGACGAGATATTGTATTACGTTGTTTTGGATCACTCAAGCCTGATATTTATGAGAATCAAAGGGATGTTGGTGACAACCTGGAGGCAGAGGGGTCTCAGTGCTAGCTAGGTTACTGAGCACAACATTCTGAGTTTGACTGATACTGTATTTATTGCTTCATTAATAACTACTCCACGTGATGGTTACTGTAGATAATATGACGTGAACATAGAATTTTGAATGTGATACAAACTTCAAAGCTCATTTTCTCAGAATCATTATTTTATCACTTACATCCTTTTTATTTACTTTTACCTCCTCAACTATGGACATAGTAGAAAAATTGTTATCTGCGTATTAAATAAATTACAGCTTCGGATAGGTGCAGTGACTTATTGCGTCTTACTGTATTCTCATTAGCTAGTTTCCGTGAAGTTTCAGGTTCACCATGAGATAAGACGCGTAGAAGTTGACATGATGGTTCTCAGAGCACGATGCTGGGCGCTGAATGTTGCGAAACATAGAGAATCCTTTAATTCCTGGCCTTATGTTAAGGGTGTTCGTATCTTTGGTCACAATGAAGCAACATGCAGTGTCCAGCATCATGTTTTAAGAACGATCAGCCAAAATTCCCGAAGACTCATCTGAAGATCAGTCTGAAATAGTCCGAAAAGTGATGAATGAAAATCAAGTAATATTAGGGCCTGCTGCAATTCATTTACATTTTTACGTTTTATCGCCCATGGAAGCACACGTTGACAACTGATGATTAGACATTTTCATGGTATTCTCTACCGTTTTTCATTTGACATAATGAATGCAAAAGAAAACAAGGTCATTTTTAGCTCATGACGGGGAAACGGTAGCCATACTGTATGTCTGAAAGATTGTTTGCAAGATTCGAAGTGAGCCTTTTTGGATTTCGGTCTGGACTGTTCGATGACTGTCTCTGGTTCACTACGTTCCTTGGAGGACAATTCTACATAAATTAGTGGTTGTTTGGATTCCTTTTTCCCTCAGGAATAGGAGGAGATATGAAGTTGGTCAAGTAATAAGGTCTACTCTCCCTTAACGGTGCAAAAAATTTAATCTTCTAAGCCAGCACAGTAAAAAATGCGGCTGTTTTTGTCACATAATTCGATAATCGCACAATCACTCATCAAAAACGTTAGATGAAATTTATATATACATAATTAGGTCATAAGTATGTACGAACACTGAGTAAGAGTCCTGCTCCTATCCCTTCGGTTTTTTACAGAACAATGAAGCAATTCTCAGTGCAGCATATAGGCAGACTGTAGCGGCGAATTAAAATTGCCACCAAGGCTGGGGACGGACACGGGTCTCCTGATCACAAGGCAGTTGCGCTACCCACTACACCACCCTGACACAGTGCCTTTGCACAGTTGCATGGATTACCCTACGACGCCTATATCATTAATCCAAATTCTCTTTCATGCCTCAGCCCACTTGGTAGCCCCCCCCCCCCTCCCCCAAACTCGAACAGTGTTACAGAGGCTCTCCAGCTGCATTAGAATAGCACCTCAGCATCGAACGAAATGGGGAATCCTGCCTAAAACCCAGGCGTAGGTGCTTTAATCAAATGAAACTATACGGTTCCAGAGACGTTTTCAAGTTTCAAACACCTATGATGATGATGATGATGATGATAATAATTGTTTATTATTATTATTATCATTGTTGTTATTATCAAGTGTAGCCCTTAGAGCAGTATTGCAGCCATTGCACAGTTACTGTGGTGAGCCGCATCAGTTCGTTTATTCAAACAAAGTAGATAAATAAGATCTGTGGAAAGAATTTTCATGAGGTATTTAAACATATATGATCTGTGTGTCTTAATTTTAGTGTCTTTGCTGTCTGGTTCAAAGTGTGTGTGTGTGTGTGTTTGTGTGTTTGTGTGTGTGTGTGTGTGTGTGTGTGTGTGTGTGTGTGTGAGTGTGTGTGTGTGTGTGTGTGTGTGTGTGTGAGGAAGATGATCAAACATGTACACGTATATACATACATTTATTCCTTTCACAAAATATCACGAGTTACTAAACGTATCTCAAGAAAATGTGGTTATTGTTTAACTTCAGTAATCATTTACAGTCTTACAAAATAGTGATAATCGTAATATTCTTTCAAAATAACTTAGTTTCGTGACCAAAATGCAACTGAACACTTTCGATTTTAACCCTTCAGAAAATGACGCTCTTTACCCCTCTGGGGCTAATAACCAATCAGATTGACAACCGTTGCTATAGACGAATACACATTCTCCAAACAACGACGTAGTTAGGATCTATGGAGTTTTTTTTCATATGGCTGCACATCTTGCATTAAAAATTTGACTATGACTATGCTTATAAGTAGAGACTCCAGAAAGTAAGTTCCACACGTCGTCCTAAGTTAATACTATAGCACAACAAGAGTGCTACTTTGTCAGAACAGAGAAGTTACGCATTTCCTACTGCAGAGGAACAACTGCCTCTCAGCGTGCGGGTGAAATGACGAGGGAACTGGAAACGTACTGCAAAGTTACGTGGGACAATACGATTTTCGTGGGCAAAAACGTCTAGACTACACACAGATTCACTATGAAAATCTGGCGATATATAGACAAATACAATACCGTTCGAGTCGTAGTGAAATGGTGTCAACAGTTCGACTAAGACAGCAAAGACGTGGGTGAAGCCATCGCAAGGTCCAAATTCAGCACCATGCGATTTCCATTTTCTCAAATGGTTCAAATGGCTCTAAGCACTACGTGAATTAACATCTGAGGTCATCAGTCCCCTAGACTTAGAACCACTTAAACCTAACTAAGCTAAAGACATCAGACACATCCATGCAGGATTCGAACCTACGACCGTAGCAGCAGCGCCGTTCTGGACTGAAGCGCCTAGAACCGCTCGGCCACAGCAGCCGGCTTCCATTTTCTCGGAAATGTGAAAGAACGTATGAGAAAGGGGTGGGAGGGGGGGGGGGCAGAAGCTGAGGGGGAACGGAAGAGAATTGCCAACGGTGAGGTCGCTCACACAGCGGTTCCCGAAAGGCTCCATGATCAAGGACGAAATTTTCAAGGTCGAGAAACTGAACGGTTGGCAGGACCTTCCGATCTTTGTATACGGACATGGCAACTATGTTGAACAATAGTGTCATGTACCTGTGTCACTTAGAGCTGTAGTGCAGCATTCAAAGTTACTTGCCCTACCATAGTAATGTGTAACTTCCTTTTTGAAATCTTCTTGTAGTAAGAGTTAACAAAGAACACCGCTGTACCTCGTCACGGCGTTAAGCTTACTACGAGTATACTCGCAATACAATTTAGCACGTGTAGCAGGGAATGCTGAAAACGAGGTGTTACCTCTCGGCGGCAACATTAATAAACAATCTATATTGTTCACAGTAGCACTTGTAATTTGTAGCGAAAATATTTCAATTTCGACTATTGGAAAACAGTTAAACGAACGTTACCTTCATGTGTTATCTGCTTTCGTTCATATACAATGATTTGGATAGTAGAGATCGCTAATACCAGCTCCCCCACCCAGGGACCCGCCCCTACCTTGCCCTCCCCCTTCTCCATGGGTACGAAGTGCTAAGATTGATTACGCGTGTACAACTGCCTGGGCTGCACTCGCCTTTGTCAAGGTTTACAAAAGTAACGGGTTTCGACAGTTACAAGTACTTCTTAGAGGGCACTCACCTAGGACCTTGACGAAAGCAATAGAGTATTGTCCGTAACACAAGCGTTCCAAGCAATGCAGTGTGGTATTCAAATCACCCTACAGGTTGAGATAGATCTCACAATTTGCATAGCCCATTTAAATGGTGAGACACGCCACCTGTCAGATTTCCTTAAAAATCAACGAAACACCGGCCGGTTACCTTCACAAAGAGTTTAGACTGCTGTTCTTCACAAGCCTTGAAGACTGTGACCGTATAGATTAAGCATTGGTTAACATAAAAGTACAGTACAGACTATCATTTAAAAAAACATCTACGGCGTATACTTCAATTCTGTTCAAAAGTGTGGAATTTCTATAATATTTGGCTAACGAGAGCCATCAATCGTAAATAATGAAGACAGTGCTATTACTCACTGCCTTGTTTGACCATTAAGAGGCTGCAGGGGCTCCGAACAGAGGAGTCCATCATCATGCGATGTCCCGCATAAAAGCCTTTACAAATCGTTTTGCATGTCGAGTCTATGAATATTTCAAAGTCTGTCGGGTATCATTCTGGTTGGGACTAGAAGCGTAGAATGAAATGATCATATGGCATGAAATTCTGATACGAGAGTGTTCCCAAAAAGGGGATATAATGGTATTGAGAGAATCAGTTATTGTAAGCAACTAGTTTTAGAATGAAGAAGTACAAGTTTCCCTTATCATGAAGCGCTAGTGCGTGCGTACGTCTGTTTGTGCATTAATTTGTGAACTAAGCTATTTACCGAAGATAATTGTATCAGAAAGAGTTTACGATAGACGTTAATCTGTTCGCCATTAAAAGACTATTAAATAAATAAAAGCTAGACACAGTCAACGATCGTAATATGTACACATCAGAACGGCAGGTTATGGCCTTTTGCAGATCTGCAAGGATTTAATTTCTCACGCAAATCTTCAAAGTAACTAAAATAGTTCCCCGTTGTGTACTTGCCCTTCTGTAGTCATGCTCTTCATTGCTGCGTTGCCTGTGCCCAGTACTTTAGTTTTCCTAGAAAACGGACTACTGGCCTTTTTTCGTATCAAATTTACAATCATTTCTCTCTGCAGACAGAGAGAGCAATAGAAAATTTGTGACCGTGAAATCCGTCAAGTATCTACTGGTCCTGTTTCTTGACACCAGTATGTATTCCATTACTGATAAATCATAGAAATTTTCTGGTGTAAATACGCACTGGAACCTCTTCTCTACATGTCATCAGTATTCTAGACAGAGATTTCTTTCGAAATACGTGATAGGAAAATAAGACTGTTTTGTCGTTTCTGACTCTCGCAGTGAAGTCCTTTTCACTTTCGTGTTAATTTGTTAATTAGAAGTAATTGTTAAAGACAAATATTAATCCGACTTAAGCCTTCTGCTAAAATCTATTGTTAACCACATAAACAGCACGTTCCTAGTGTTCACTGAGCAGTCTGGGGCCAGTGTTTCGCAACCTTCGTAATGGCTAAGCGAGCTTTTGTGTCTGTCTAGTCGGCGCTGTGATAGATATCGAACGGAAAGTTGCCACTGGTTTGTTGAAGCAACAATTCGGGTATTTCCTTGTTTCGGTGGAAGACTTGATAAGACGGACAGCATGCGCAATCGTAAGGATGACGCGTGTTACAGCAAGCAGGAGAGGAAAAAAAAACCTCAAATATAGTTGCCGCACTGGAGCTATACTGTTTAAGAGTTTTCTGTTGACAACAGCGTTCAAGGAAAGAAACGGTAGTGCGAACAGATTTCCGTAGTTTAAAATGTTCTAAAAAAATAGAGATTTCCGTTGATTGTGAGAGCAAACTCAGAAATCGAAAAAATGTGATTCTTCTTGAAGATATGGTCAGAGCTGTTGACCACACAACGCACAACCTGGAGCAAATTTCACACCGTGTGAGTCATCTGTGTGACTCAGTGCCGTTGCCAGCTGAATCCGCGCTAGCGACTGAGGAGTCACAAGGGTTAAAGTCCGGCTACGACCCGCAGGGAGCAACACCGGCACCGGGTTTGTGTTTGTTCATGTCTGCATCGAGTGGAGACCACGATCTTTTTGCTGCAAAGAATACGACATAATTGGTGATGTGCTATTCAAGTAATTTTCCCATTACTGGTAGACGGTGGCATTCCGATTGTATCCTCTGCGTTATCTTGAAAGTTATACGAAGGCACAGTTCAGCAGCGAAAGTTTATGCAGAAGGTAGGACGATATACACAAATGCTGCTGTTTCTGTCTGATTTGAGAGACTTGAAACACCAGATGAGCTCTTCTGGCGGTACTCGACTTCGTTATGCACTGTTCAGGCTAGCCAGAACGCCAATAGTTCTTCCATCCAAAACTTGATCGTATTACAGTTTCTCGGATCCGATAATTCAGACAAATGTCTTTATGGTGCGTTTTTACTTTGCGTGCTTGGGTTACTACATACCGTTACTGCTTTCAGCATATTCCCTTCAGCCGGCTGGTGTGACCGTGCGGTTCTAGGCGCTTCAGTCTGGAACCGCGTGACCGCTACGGTCGCAGGTTCGAATCCTGCCTCGGGAATGGATGTGTGTGATGTCCTTAGGTTAGTTAGGTTTAAGTAGTTCTAAGTTCTAGGGGACTGATGACCACAGATGTTAGGTCCCATAGTGCTCAGAGCCATTTGAACCATTTTTTTATTCGCTTCAGCTAACTGCTGCTCATAAATTATGCAGCTTACTTTAAAAGTAAATAAAGGCAACGTAAGATTTCGGATAGAAAACGGCATATACTGTATATCATCTTTTAAGACTGTTCGGTGTAAGATGTTGAGTAGAGGCAGTTCATATACAGGTCAGTAGCTTTACGTTCGTCTTGTGCCCGTAAGCAATTTTAGATTGCTAGCGGTATTGTTAACTCTGAATTGTTGGGAAAGCAGAACACCAATAGAATAGTATTTTCAACCTGTAGCGTCGTATACAGAGCGATTCTGTGATTATGTTACAGACTTTCAGTGCTGATAGAAAAGGGTAAACGCATCAATTTGAGGTCAGGAACCCCGGTCCGGTCGGGTCCGGAAACGATCGAGTCTAAAATTATATGCAAAAATCGTTCTTTTACCTCTGACAGGCGACCTCTTCCAAGGCAAGTTCTTTGCTTTCCATATTTTGGGTCCGTGTAGTATACACCAAAACAAGAAAAAAAAAATCTAGTAAACATGGGCTGTAAAATGCGTACTTCAAAAGCTATCAGCACTTCTTCGGTAGGATGGTATGCGCCTTAGAGCCAATGTTTACGGGACGTTTTTTCTTATTTTGGTCCATACTACCTCCTCCCAAAACATGGAAGCAAAGAGTTTGCAGTAGAATATTTGCACTGTCAGAAGTGTCAGAACGATTTTCGCTTATAACTTTCGTGTCGGATGTTTCCGGAACAGTGTCCCTTACCTCAGATTGATGCGTTTATCCGTCTTCATCATCCCTGAAAGCTTGTAACATCACGGAATCACACTGTTTCTGTGTCCATATAGGAGCATTACCAGCTTGGCTGTGTATAATGTGAAGAATTTATTTTCCGACATTTCAGTAAATGAAGAGCAATCCACTTAGAACTAAATATTGTTGATTGCTTAATTTTTCACGAGGTAATGTCATTCAACCAGTTATTGCATTCATTAACAGTTTTCACAAGAACGTGTTATGTATTGAACAGTTGCTCGCATCTATGCAGCTAATTTACTTGTAACGTCTTCGAAGAGTTCCCTTTGGAATTTTCTTTTCACAAAAAGTTTAAAGTGGATGACAGATGTTTCCCTTCAAGGTATACTTTTTGTGGCCGATGTAGATCTTCTGAAATAATAAGTTAACTTAAAATTACCATCGACTATCAAAATTGTAGCTGAAAGTTACCGCTTTGAGTTACGGCAGAACTTTGCAACGTCCTCAAAAAACGTTTGTGAGAGCATCGTCCGTTATTAGGTAGACACAACAGAGCAATTTTTTAGTTACATTATTCACTTATATAGTGATTCTACTTGCGAATCCCTTCCCGATCTTAAACGGTAGCATGAGGCACTTATACACAGAACACTCGATGTAAGGTGAAACCACGGAAAATCGCTTTTAGGGATTAATGTGGATATAATAGTTTCCAGTAATGTTTTATCACGTAACCTAACTCTCAGCTCTTGACTCATCAATGTGCAAACTGCAGAGGGAAAAACTGCGATGCATAACATGCACATCTGTTGGTTCTGTTCAAGGCTCGGTTAGTGCTGGTCCTTTTTTGTGCCTCGAAACCAATCTAAGTAAAACAACCTATAAGTTTTCCACTTAGTAAGATTCAAAATACGGTTCTGGCGAATTGTGTGCTGAAACTATTATATGCTTGCAAAACAAAATGTAGTACTTCAGATAAGACTGAATCCAAAAGGACAAGGGAACTGACAAATTAATCGACGTTATAGTGTCACCATTAAGAGCGTTATTAAATGATTTAAGCTGCTTTGCTATACCGAGGACATCTACTTCCAAGTTACTCATGTTGGCTGTTCTTCATTCGAATTCTGAAATACTTACTTAGTCTTCTTTGGCGAAGGAATTTCGTAAAACTGTATTTAGTAACTCCGCGTTGGTGGCACTGTCATCGGTACCTTTACCATTACTATCGAGCAGTGAAGATATTGATAGTGTCTTGCCGCTGGCGTACGTCACATTCGACCAGAATCTCTTTGGATTTTCTGGCAGATTTCGAGATACGAGTTTCCTTCTGCCTACACATCCATATTGTGCTAATTTCAGTGTCAAAAGACGAGATTAGCACTAAAGGCGTCTAGTGTGATACAAAACAAACACTCTTCTAACTATGACAGCGTGATATTTCACCTACGACGACAAACTAAGATGAATCTAAGTTTTTCATACTGGACATGATAAAACGTCCGACTTATCGTATTTCATTAATGAAATTAATCAGCTAATAAGTGAGGGACAAGGAATTGTGGTCTGTGTACTAAATGTTTGTCTCCGCATATTATATTTTCATAAAGACAGCATCCCTCTTCCAAACATAAAGGTGATTACGCCACCCGTGATACCGTGAGGTTACAGCAGCAGAAAGACTTCTGCTTATGCTAAGAATGAATTCGCGTATTCTTCAGCGTCTGTGAAGGGAGAGCTTACTTCCATGTCACTGTACCAAGTTTTGCAGCATCGTTAGAAGATCTGACGAAATTCCCTAAGGACCTAGTCGTCGACAGAACGTTAAACCATGTCTCCTACCAATTTAACTCTCTTACTTAGTTATTACTGGCTGCATAGACTTAAAATCAATAAAGGAATCCTCATAAAACCAATGTCACACAAAACGCACATGTAGAATGACAGGACGTTTAATAGTATTACTCAACTTTCCACGGAGCTGTTGTTGAATACTTGCTGTAATAATAAACATAGTACGGATTAGGTTTAGAGATCTTAGGTTTACATACCACATGAACCAGGTAGGTACGCCGTTACTGGTTTATTCACATACAAGAAGGGCTAGCTTTCGAACACAACAAATTAATTTGTTCATAATTGGTAAAGAGAAGTGTTATTACAGGAATTATACTGCAACATCTTATACATATTATATTCACTTAAGCAGAAGAAAATTTGCTTAGGAATTGTGAGTTTACTGGAAGAATTACGTGCGAAGGCCATTGGTTAATGGCCAGCCGGAGTGGCCGAGCGGATCTAGGCGCTTCAGTCTGGAACCGCGCTGCCGCTACGGTCGCAGGTTCGAATCCTGCCTCGGGCATGGATGTGTGTGATGTCCGTAGGTTAGTTAGGTTTAAGTAGTTCTAAGTTCTAGGGGACTGAAGACCTCCGATGTTAAGTCCCATAGTGCTCAGAGCCACTTGAACCATTTGAACCATTGGTTAACGAATTTCGTCTGGATGCTCTTAGACTAAAGCGTGTGCTAATAACTAGTATTTGTAATAATTTCATACGAGACAAAAAAATTAAATTGTGCACTTTTGCAGTCTTTAACCAGAACAGTGTGCATATGTAACTAAGTGCTGAAAATGAAATTACTGCAACATTGGAGGTCATTCAAAAGATTCACAGAGTTTATCCGAACAAAACAAGCGTAGCGTTCATCGCGTCTTACTCTATACCCATGTCTTCAGTGTAGCGAAGGTACTGCTTAAATCACTGGAGTACGAACGACGCGTGCTAGCTGATCGCTTATCACCGGATGATGTGATTTTTTCACGGTTGAATCAAACAGCTGATGCAATAGGTACCTGGTGTAAAGCAGAATGCTCACTGATCTTTTCCATAGTTCCCTGTTAGAATGTTTCTTACTTCTGAGTAGCACTATAGTAATTTCATCTATACAAAAATTTATTATTATTATTATTATTTCTTTACTTTCTCAGACGTTATTATTATTATTATTATTATTATTATTATTATTATTATTATTAGTTTTACTATTATTACGCTTATGTCTAGGTTGAAGAAACGTGGTTTCATATTTTCCATTATTTGTAAAAAAAAAAAAGAAAAAAATGGCTATGAGCACTATGGGACTTATCTGCTGAGGTCATCAGTCCCCTAGAACTTAGAACTACTTAAACCTAACTAACCTAAAGGCATCACACACGTCCATTCCCGAGGCAGGATTCGAACCTGCGACCGTAGCGGTCGCGCGGTTCCAGACTGTAGCGCCTAGAACCGCTCGGCCACTCCGGCCGGCCATTATTTGTAGCTGGCCAAAGAAAATAGAGCAGTATAAAGAATATTATTACATGCTTAACTGGAAGAATGACTACCTTTCAAAATGGTTCCTGAAACGCTCACTTAGAGACCGATAATTTTGTTTACCGTGGCCTAAGGGATGTTCACAATGGTCAAGCTTTGGGGAGGTGAGTCAGCACTGAACGGGGGCTGAATCAGTTTTGTAAACACCCTTTGCCGTGACTCCTCCACGTAGGGTTACTGAGGCCTTGTAAACAATAAACTTAAACGCTTCAGAAACGAAACTGGCTCGTGCCAAACACATTAGCGATCTGGATCAGTTCATTACCAGAATTCATTCTGGGTTAGGAAAGGATGTAAAAGTGAGCAGCACACTGTGTTAGCTGGCCACCAGTGGTATATATATTCCTCACCATAATGTAAGCGATGGTTCAGATCCGTTACATAGTCAACTACCACAGCATGTAACCATTAGATTGCAAGTTCTAGAACGATTTTCACAACGGAAGATATTTAACACAGGATTACTAAACGCTAGTAAATTTACGATTGCAACGGGTATTTCCTCGCGGTTTCAGTCAATCTGGCACATGAGCGGCATGTGTTCGTCAGTATCTTCATGGCAAACATTGTTGTTATCAACGCCTGAATAATTTATTTCCTTTTTCCAGCGGTTTGCTGACATTGGTGCCCTTGTCGTAAATATTACGGATGTTTAGGTGTGCCTGTTTTGTAATAGTTGGCATATTTCTTTTATCGTTTAGGTTTACCTTAGCGTGTCATCATAGGCGAAATATGACTCAGTAACAGACAGAAGTGTGTTATTTTATATCACAATTGACGTCTTTTAGTGCTAATCTCGTCTTTTTGTACTGAAATCAGCGCAATATGGTGGTGCTTAGTTTGATTTTGACACACACTGGGTGATTTGCTTGAAGAAGCTGATAAAGATACAGATGATGCTGAATTTAGTGAAGAGAACGATTTTATTGAAGATAACACTGTGTTCACATATAACAGTGACGTAGACCCAGACTTTGAAGCAACAAATGAGAAAAACGAGGAATCTGAAGAAGAGTACCTGGGTAATCGAGGAAGATCGAGACGGGTCGTACTTACATCGTAAAGCAGAAGGCACGCTACTCATTTTATGTGCAAAATACTCTTGGAGCCATAATAATTTGTAGCTAGTGCAGAAAATAAGTTATAACTTAAGCAATTTTTATTCCATAGGGAACTGTTGTGTACAGCGACCGTAGACTATTAGCAAGGAGAGGCACACAGCAATCAGTCACAATCCCTATAGTTTTAATTACTCTTCCATATATAGATTTCGGCTATAAACAGCCATCTTCAGCGCATCTGAGTTACAATACAACAAACTCGCTGCGGTACCTGCCGCCATGCAGTGTTACTGGTGTGCAGTCAGAAGGAAATTCTGTATTGAAATCTGCCAGAAATCGCAAGAGATTCTGATCTTATGTAAAGTACGCCAGCAGCAAGAACAATCAATACCTTGACTGCTCGACAGAAAAGGTAAAGTTACCGGCGACAGTGACACTAAAGTGGAGTTACGAAAAACAGTTTTACGAAATTCCTTCAGAAAAGAAGACGAAGTAACTACATCAGAATTCGAATAAAGAGCTGCCAAAATGAGTAACTTTCCTTCCCGAACGCCCGAGATCACTCCTGTTTTTCTTTATGACTTTCCGTCAGTTACTACGTACAGTGACCTTTCTGAAAGGAAATCAAGAATACAGTCACACACCTGAGAAGGTACTCGATAGGCATGGAACGTCGTCATAATCCTCTTGTGAGGAAAGTTATCAAACGGCTTCTGGAAAGGATCTCCTCGGTGTAGCAAATCAGCTTAAATCACTTTAATAAACGGAATCCTCCCCTGTCCGGATTATATACCCGTTAGATTGCTTTTAGAGTAAGATGATACGAAAGCACCGTACTTACCTGTCTCTCACAACAGCTACCTCGGCGAAAGATCCATATATAAAGACTGGAAAGTTGCACAGGCCACACCGATACTCAAGAAAGGAGTAGTAGTAATCCGATGAGTTAATAGATTCGTATGATTGACGTCGATTTGCGGTAGGATTTTAGAACTATGCTGTGTTCAAATATTATGAATTACCTCGAGAAAAATAGACAGCGCGGATTCAGAAAATATTGTTCTTGTGAAACACAACTAGTTTCTCGTTCTCACGAAGTAATGAGTACTATCGATAGGGGATCTCAAACTGATACTATATTTCTAGGTTTCCAGAAGCCGTTTGATAACGTTCCTCACAAGAGCATTATGATGACGTTCCATGCCTATTGAGTACCTTCTCAGGTGTGTGACTGTATTCTTGATTTCCTTTCAGAAAGGTCACTGTACGTAGTAACTGACGGAAAGTCATAAAGAAAAACAGGAGTGATCTCGGGCGCTCGGGAAGGATGTTAAATAGACCTTCCGCTCTCCCTAATATATACAAACGATTTAGGAGATAATCTGAGTAGTTCACTCAGATTGTTTCCAGATGATGCTGCAATTTACTGTGGCCTAAGTCATTAAAAGATAAAAATCAGTTTTAAAATGATTGAGACAAGCTATCTTTATAATGCTAAAAGTGTCAACTGACTATAAATAACGAAAAGTTGGAGGTCATCCACATTAGCACCGAAAGGAATTCATTATATATGTTACATAATAAATCACAAAAATCTGAAGACTGTCATTTCAACTAAATATCTAGGAATTACAGTTACGAACAACTTAAACTGGAACGGTCACGTAGAAGATGTCGTGGGGAAGGTAAACCAAAGACTGCGTTTAATAGGCACTTAGAAAACGCAACAAGTCTATTAAAGAGACTGCGTACACTACACTTGTCTGTGCGTTCAACTGTGTGTGAATTACTAAGGGACCAAACAGCTGAGGTCTTCGGTTCCTAGACTTACACACTACTTAAACTAACTTATGCTAAGAACAACACACACAGCCATGCCCGAGGGAGGACTCGAACCTCCGGCGAGTGGGGCCGCGCAGTCAGTGACATTGCGCGTTTAACTGCGCGGCCATTCCGCGTACCCTTCCTCTGCTAGAGCACTGCTGTGCGGCATAGGATCCTTACCAGAATGGATTGACGAAGGACATCGAAGAAGTTCAAAGAAGGGGAGCTCGTTTCTATTATCACGAAGCCGGGGAGAGTGTGTCACGGGTATGGTAAGCGAATTGATGTGGCAGTCATTAAAACAAAGGTGTTTTTCGTTGCGGCGAGATCTTTTCATGAAATTTCAACCATCAGCTTTCTCCCCCGAATGCGAAATTTATTTTTTGACATTCATTTACGCAAGGAGAAATGATCATTGTAGTAAAATAAGAGAAATCAGTATTCGCACGGAAAGATTTAAGTGTTCTTTTTTTCGCGTGCGCTGTGAGGCAGTGTGACGGTAGAGCAATAGTGTGAAAGTAGTTAAATGAACCCTGTGACTGCAACCTAAGCGTGAATTGCAGAGTATTCATGTAGAGGTAGAACTCTGGACCTTCAACAGTTAAGTTTAATCGTTTTTCTTTTACCGTCTCTGGTTCGTATAGCGCAATTGAGACTCTGAGGTGTTACCGATTGCCAGGTGAAGGGCGCCCGCGATTGCTGACTATCCACGGTGCGCCGCCTCTTCAGATAGGCACACAAAGGCGACCACGCCACCTTACCTTAGAAGCGAGCGCGCCGTGTTAGCTCCGGCGGGCTGTTGGTAAACACGGCAGGGGGAGGGGGTGCCTCTCTCTCTCTCTCTCTCTCTCTCTCTCTCTCTCTCTCTCATCCACCTCTGGTGACACTTAATGATAAAAGAAAAGGCTAAGCTCGTTAAGCCAGATTGTAGTAAAAGTACCAGCGTTACCACGGCGAATATGTCTTCATTTTATACAAATGAACGTGGAAGTCTGACAATATATATGTAACTAGTTGACAGACCCGAGATTGCCCAATACTCATTTTGCCGATTTTCTATTAGAAACAAAGCAATGAACTTTGTCTGTAGTGAAGGATCGAGGAAAATTCATTTCTTTGTATTCGTGAAAACACCTTTGAAATTATGAAACAATTGCACAAAGAACTATGCCTAACGTATAAGTGCAGTACCAAAATTAAGAAACATGATCCCGAACAGTTACTGTACGCTGGAGGCAGCTTCATCGCATGACTATAACGCGATTTTGTAAACGTCTCTATGATGACGCCTCTTTGCAGCACTATATACAGCTGTAGTTTACGCCTACAGCAGTTTGCGCTTCACACTAATGACAGGTGGAACTGTTGGTAACTATGCTCGAAGAAAAAAAAATTAGCCACAGGTGGAACAATTTTGTTTATTGAATACAGCTGGTTACAACTTTAAACGTCACGCGGGATTAGTCGAGCGGTCTTGGGCGCTGCAGTCATGGACTCTGTGGCTGGTCCCGGCGGAGGTTCGAGTCGTGTGTGTGTGTGTGTGTGTGTGTGTGTGTGTGTGTGTGTGTTTTTGTCCTTAGGATAATTTAGGTTAAAGTAGTGTGTAAGCTTAGGAATTGATGACCTTAGCAGTTAGGTCCCATAAGATTTCACAAACATTTGAACATTTTTTTGAACAACTTTAAATAATTACAAAATGGTACGAGAAGACTTCATACACAAAAACAAACATTGGGAGTAATTTCATGGCAATATGAACTAGCAACAGGATACTTTAAAACCGTGCAAAAGTGCGTATCATCTCGATTCGTACACGACGACTAGGGATTACCTACTCGCTATGGTGAATTCTAAACACTGGCAAGTCTTCACATACTCTGGGGATTCAGCGTGTTGGTGGCAGGTGCAGAATCCTTGCATTTCTGTCCCAACCTATTTTCAGGTGGCTTCTAAACGACTTCCTCCGGCTTGTTATAGAGTGCTTGGACTGCAGCTCTGTTGTGTAGTTGGCCGTGTTGAGTGCGAGGACGAAACTAGGTGCTGGCAGATGCTCTTTTCATCTCAATACTAAACGTCTCATTCGACCTACGCATCATCAGCAAAATCGACACACGCGCTCACTCAGTGATGCATTACATGGAGATTTACAGTTTAACCCACGGCATTGGCGCAATGCCTGGCGATAAGGAGCCTTACGACACCATCTCTCTTCCCCTTGTTGACCAAATATTCGCTACGATTCGAAATCGCTACCTTCGGATTGAACGCCACAGCACAATCGTGCGTAAGCGACGGATGTGGGCTAAGATGGAATAGCCCTTCTTACTCGTATACTGGCACGCTTACGAGGGCGACACCGCGTAACGTACGTATATGAATAATCAAAAGTCAAAGAAGTCGGATACTCTGCGTATGAGCGTACGAGAGCAGATGCAGGAATCCTACATCGTCGTTCTAGGCAGGGTCCTAGTGGAGGTAATTTGCCTTCGTCATCTCGCAACCTGTTACGAAGTGTTATGTGTACATGCGTCGTGTGTATGATTGATACGAGTGTCGGATTTGTGTTATAGATGAAAGGAAGGGAGAGGGTGAATCCTAGTGCCGGGACACAGCCTATTCCTTTCGAAGAGGGCCGTCGAGAGTAAAGTCCACATCACAGGGACAGTTTACCTTCAATAGTGTCAGGACGTTTAATATTATTACTCAACATCCCACGGAGCTATCGTTGAATGCTTGCTGTAATAATAAACATAGTACGGATTAGCTTTAGAGACTTTCGGTTTACATTCCACGTGAACCAGGTAGGTACACGGTTACTGGTTTATGCACATACAAGAAACGCTTTTCGTGAGACATTGTGAAGAGGCTTGGAATTTAACCCAGGGCATTGGCGCAAAGACTGGTAATCAGGAATTTTACAGTACTACGACTCTCCCACTTGACGACCAAATACTGGCAGTGGAAATTTTCTACCACCAGGATTCGAACGAGCGTACCTCAGACCTGAGAGCCACTGGACAAGCATGTGTCAGCGACCTCATCTACGGAGGGGTTTTTGTTAATAATAGTATCTGTAAAAGGAATGAAAGAGGGAGAGTGCATTTTTCCTATCCTAGCATAACCATTAACTGCCATTCAGTGTGAATGGCACACCTGAATCATGCGAACTATCGTATTAGAAGTAATTTGTTGGATATAATCCTAAGAATTCTGTGGACAATAAATGTGAAGGCCGTTTGAAACCGAACTTGTCACTTGCTTTCCTCTAGTTCCTTTTCACTTTGCGAGGAATAACGCGTGAAAAAAGAAACAAATGATGAAGGAAAGTCGATGGCAAGGTATATACGAGGTAGGCTAGTACCGACGTAATTGAACTGTCAGCCATGGAAATCATGGTACAGATTTATGAGAAGAGAGACCCTCTGCCCTTTTTATTAACCACAGTTCGCTCTCGAATATCGTAACTCAATGAGATTTTCACTCTGCACCGCAGTGTGCGCTTATATGAAACTTCCTTGCAGATTAAAAGTGTGTGCCGGACCGAGACTCGAACTCGCCTTTCGCGGGCAAGTGCTCTACCATCTGAACGACCCAAGCACGACTCACGCACCGTCCTCACAGCCTTACTTCTGCCAGTACCTCGTTCCTACCAACCAATCGTTACAGAAGCTCTCCTGCGAACCATGCAGAACTAGCTCTCCTGAAAGAAAGGAAAGGTAGGAGACGAGATACTGGCAGAAGTAAAGCTGTGAGGATAGGAGGTGAGTCGTGCTTGAGTAGCTCAGATGGTAGAGCACTTGCCCGCGAAAGGCAAAGGTCCCGAGTTCGAATCACGGTCCGGCACACAGTTTTAATCTGCCAGGAAGTTTCATCGTAACTCAAGTTTGTATGTCAGTCTTCTCCAAGATTTCCAAGCCTGACAGTTTGGCTAAGTTCAAAATGGCTCTGAGTACTACGCGACTTAATTTCTGAGGTCATCAGTCGCCTAGAACTTAGAACTAATTAAACCTAACTAACCTAAGGGCATCACACACATCCATGCCCGAGGCAGGATTCGAACCTGCGATCGTAGCGGTCTTAAATCCCTTTCCCATCGTCTTTCCCTCAACATTTGTTTATTTTATCACACATTATTTCTCGCAATATGAAAGAGAGGGAGAGAGGAGAGCCGGCGTGAGGCCAGAGGAAGGCAGCGCCTAGGTTTCCGGAGAGCGCCCACGCTATCTGCTTGGCCCATCCGCCGCCGGTAAACATCCGCCCTCCCGGCCTTCCAGAGCTGACGTCGCCGATCGGCCGCGTCCCCAGCCTCACCCCCACCTCCGTCCTGTCAAAGGTGCCGGTGCTCCGCCGCGCGCTCCCACCTACGGAACCTGCCCAGACCTGCACTTCGCGTTACCCTAAAACGACGCTAAAAGGTAGTCTGGCAATTACGCCGAAGAACTAGGCATACACGGAATGCTTCAGATACCCGGACCGTCTGGAGACACAATCACCAATAATACGCTACTGGCCATTAAAATTGCTACACCAAGAAGAAATGCAGATGATAAACGGGTATTCATTGGACAAATATATTATACTAGAACTGACATGTGATCACATTTTCACCAAATTTGGGTGCATAGATCCTGAGAAATAAGTATCGAGAACAACCACCTCTGGCCGTAATAACGGCCTTGATACGCCTGGGCATTGAGTCAAACAGAGCTTGGCTTGTGCGGGTACAGCCGCCCATGCAGCTTCGACACGACACCACAGTTGTGACTGTCGTATTGTGACGAGCCAGTTCCTCGGCCACCATTGACCAGACGTTTCCAGTTGGTGAGAGATCTGAGGAATGTGCTGGCCAGGGCAGCAGTCGAACATTTTCTGTATCCAGAAAGGCCCGTACAGGACCTACAACATGCGGTCGTGCATCATCCTGCTGAAATGTAGGGTTTCGGGGGGATCGAAAGAAGAGTAGAGCCACGGGTTGTAATACATCTGAAATGTAACGTCCACTGTTCAGTGACGTCAGTGCGAACAAGAGGTGACCGAGACGTGTAACCAATGGCACCCCGTACCATCACGCCAGGTAATACGCCAGTATGGCGATGACGAATACACGCTTCCAATGTGTATTCACCGCGATGTCGCCAAACACGGATACGACCATCATGATGCTGTAAACAGAACCTGGATTCATCCGAAAAAATGACGTTTTGCCATTCGTGCACCCAGGTTCCTCGTTGAGTACACTATCGCAGGCGCTCCTGTCTGTGACGCAGCGTCAAGGGTAACCGCAGCTGTGGTCTCCGAGCTGATAGTCCACGATGCTGCAGACGTCGTCGAACTGTTCGTGCAGATGGTTGTTGTCTTGCAAACGACCCCATCTGTTGACTCAGGGATCGAGATGTGACTGCACGATCCGTTACAGTCATGCGGATAAGATGCCTGTCATCTCGACTGCTAGTGATACGAGGCCGTTGGGATCCAGCACGGCGTTCCGCATTGCCTTCCTGAACCCACCGATTCCGTATTCTGCTAACAGTCATTGGATCTCGGCCAACGCGAGCAGCAATGTCGCGATATGATAAACCGCAATCGCGATAGGCTGCAGTCCGACCTTTATCAAAGTCGGAAACGTGATGGTACGCATTTCTGCTGCTTATACGAGGCATCACAACAACGTTTCACCAGGCAACGCTGGGGTCAACTTCTGTTTGTGTATGAGAAATCGGTTAGAAACTTTCCTTATGTCAGCACATTGTAGGTGTCGCCACCGGCGCCAACCTTGTGTGAATGCTCTGAAGAGCTAATCATTTGCACATCACAGCATCTTCTTCCTGTCGGTTAAATTTCGCGTCTCTAGCACGTCATCTTCGTGGTGTAGCAATTTTAATGCCTATTAGTGTAATTGACAAACTTACTCATTTTGAAAAAAAGGTTGGAACTGTGAAAACAGTGGTAACCCGAAACAACTACCGATAAAATAAATGTTTAGTCGCTGAGATGATTTGTTCCTGTCTCTTTATTTTTCGGAAGGTTTTCTACTCTTCACTTTGTGTCCTCGATAGATAACTGAAAGATTTAAATTTTATATTTTCTAAAGAAAAAATACTTTGTGGTTATCTAAGTTGAGCCATATGTTTGTTACACGCCCTAAAAACTTTCTATGGTGACCTACCTTGGTTGTGCGTCTATGGGAGTAGTTCGATTATGCTGCTTACCATAAATGACTTTTTAATTTCTAATTCACTGCTGCTTTGATACCAAAATATTCCTGACTCTTTCTTCTATGCGAATACGCACCTGACTATCGAAGCTAGCCTTCGGAAACATGTAGCGTGGTGCATCAATTAATTCACGTTTGCAGAGGTTAAATATGATCCCTGACTGGAGATGCAATATCTTGTTGACCACCTCTGGCCACCACCCAGCCGATCCTACGTGCCCCCACACCCCGGTCCCCCTCCCGACACTTCTGCACAGGAGTCTACAAAGCAAAGGCAAATACTTAAACCATTGTGGTCCTCGTGTGAAACATAAGAAAATAAATTTGCCTCAACGTTGATTAGTTTCTAAATTACGAGATTTAAAGCATTGTCTGTCAACCCGCCCGGGTAGCCGTGGATGTCAAAGTGCCGCTTCCGGGAGGGGGAAAAGCACCGGCACCAGATCGAATCTGGCGGCGTAGTAACAACGAGGACCGGTGTGCAGGCCAGCCTGGATATGGTTTTTAGGCGGTTTCCCACATCCCACTAAGTGAATATCGGGCTGGTATCCAGGTACGGCCTCAGTTACACGATTCGCAAACATTTAGAAAAATGGCTCTAAGCACTATGGGACTTAATACCTGAGGTCATCAGTCCCCTAGACTTAGAACTACTTAAACCTGACTAACCTAATGACATAACACACATTCATGCCCAAGGCAGGATTCGAACCTGCGACCGTAGCAGCAGCGCGGTTCTGGACTGAAGCGCCTAGAACCGCTCGGCCACAGCGGCCGGCAAACATTTCGAAAACTTTCGCTCACTTTCACATGGTTAACACAACATATAGACAATTGGGGTACATATACACCTTCCGGGGTTATGGGGGATGGGGACAGGGTGGGGGAGAGATAACGGGGTGGCACAGGAAAGCCATCGAGCCCCCTTTAAACTAACCATGACAAATCCGTTCTTAACATGCTGACCTGCACCTATGCGGGCAAAGGCACAAGAAAAAGAAGAAACTGTTGTATGTCACTTCAAAAACTGATTATTATTTGTCATTTCCTTTATTTTAAGACTAATGTTCCCACACAGATTTAAAAAGAGCTTGTCCTCGGCCTGAATATAGCAAGCAGTTCGCTACAGTGGTACAGAATAATCTCAGATACACTTAGCAGAGTGCGTACTGTAGTCTTCCTTGTGGTTCCCCTACTTGCACAAGAAGTGATGCTCCTCCACTGAAGTCAAGCAGGCTGCAAACAGTGACTGTTCGCGAACTGTCAATAAACCTCTGAAATAAAGACCGAAATTGAATTCGCTCTCTCATAACGCAGGAATTAAACAGTTTATAATCATCTTGAGGACGTTGCAGTTCTTCTTTCTGTGCTTGCTCGTTCTCATCCAGATACGTTTCAGCACTTTTTGTGCTATCTTCAGTGGGTTTATTTGTTTATTTTCCTTCAACAAAATTATTACATGTTAACCTTTAAAGAAACTTTTGGTACAAAACAATTACGTTTGTAAAATGAGCAATTATTATCAAATATTTTGGTTTGATTCGCGTACAATACAGGATTGGGCCATGTATCACGGAGTTGAGGCTTTCTGTGCTGTTATGATATGTCTAAAGTTCCTAATTTTAGAGTACGTTTGGAAATAAAATGGATGTATGCCTTTGTTCACATACCTCATATGAAGCTACTGGATATTTATATTTGTAGCTTTGGGTTTTCTACGCAGTCTACAGCTTGACATCTGCAAACAGCCAAACGTTATTACATTTTTATGTTTCTTGAGTATTTCCGACCGAGAATCATTATGTACCACGTTGTTTGGCACGTTACCCTCAATTTTAATGTCGTTTGGGTTCTGTCGAGGTATCACGCTTGTTTCTTGCGCTCTTGTCGTCACACGTTGAGATTTGCGATTTGTTAGCAGAGTACTGGATAGGCATGTAGAGTGAATTATGTGTAGTACGGGTGAAAGGCCCGCTAAATCACGCAGGGCTAACAGGTAATTAGGATTGTGGAAAGGGCCAAGAGAGTTGCGGTCGGATTCATTTCACAGTTGTAATTTATTATCATTTAGTTCGCAAATACACTTTTGAAAGAATTAAATTTGCTTCGCGGCTAAGGCCACCAAACAGATGCTTTAGAATAAGCTCAATTTTGAAAAGACATGTCACACAGTTAAATTTACGAATAAGATAAATCGTATACACATATGAAATGAGCATGCGGAGCGGCTGAAGGCCGCCGGATTAAATCTTCAAAATTTCAAATATACTATGATGGTTACTGAAGGTAGAAGGCCACAATGTTTTAAGATGCTAACAGGGGTGATGGCCCACAAGGTGCACAGAAAGATAAACAAACGCAATAAGATGGCTGAAGGCTGCAAGGTTAAATTCTGCAAATTAAGGAAATATGTATTGCAACCATCGGTAAAACAATACATTAAATTTAAAAATTTCCTTTTTGCAACACCAATGGCGGAAGGCCCACAGTAACTTGTAAAATATTTCAGAGGAAATTACAATAACCTTTCAAGAGCAGAAGGCGATAATGTTTGGACTTGAATGAAACTCTGAGAACATGTTTCCAGGGCTGAAGGCCCACAACTAACCTTGCCAAATCAAAAAATATAAAATACAGTTAAATTACAACAACATTAACACTGCCTAAAGGATAATTAAGAGAACGGCACTCAGGAGTCTCCAGTGGATCGGTCTGCCCTCGTTCATTTAGGCGAGACAGGTGCTGAGTCAACTGCACTTAATTGGTGCGAACCAAACCAAGGGACAGTCACGAACCGACCGACCAACTTCTTGCTTGACACGACGGAGTACACGAGAATTCAAGGCCCCAAAAATTTTGCAGGTACCGCTATCCCCAAACAAACACGTATGTGAACTGAGCTGCCAAAACTACACACCATGTTGGGCAGCAACAGCACGTGAGGAAAAGACACTGCCTAAAAACTACGTTAGCGGCCAGGACAGGTAACCAGAACACTAACGGCCACAAGGCAGAAAATTCCTCTGGTGCACTTGACTATGGGTAAATTAATTTGATCAATTCCACCTGACGGCAGCTATCCCGACCACTTCACTCGTTGTTCCTCACAGGAAAACCTCCCCAACAGCGAACCACCGAAACGAACCGCACAATGGACGTTGCTTGGGTAGTTGAAACCACTACTCAGCTTTGACGTCCTGGGTCGGTGAACCGCGAAGCTCATAGCGATCGGACACTGCACAGGGACTGCCAGCGGACTCAGCCGACTGCAACACGCGGAGGTAACTTATAACTTCCCTGATCCACAGCAACCGACCGACTCACTGCCAGTACGCCGACAACATTAAAAACAAGTCGTCAGTGGAAATCACACACACACACACACACACACACACACACACACACACACACACACACACACACATGACTCATGAACGATCGGCGAGCCAAAACGAGTCGTCTGTTAGGACGACCGACCGACGATCCACCAAGACCGTGGCCCGGCTCAAGTGACGCCTGGCGGCAATCGTCATGCGAGCCATGTCGCTGCAGATCTCACTGCTGCCCCAACCCGACTACACTAGTGTCACATGGCAACTCCCCGACTGGCAGGTCCGGACTGCGCTCCAGACGCGTTCCAACTGACTGGCAGACCAGAACTCGCGACCCGAACTCCCTTACGACAGACAACGACCGGGAAGTAACAGCAGTCGAACAAAGACGTTACGAGAGGGGATATATCGATACGCGTTGCTTAACACCGCTTATGGTCAGGCAAAGTAGCAACTCAGTGACAGTAGTAATTTAAATTAACGTAGTGAGGTGGAAGTACGTTAAAAAGAGGGTGTGAAATACATGATGGCGAGAACATGAACCACACACGGCTCAACGGGGAAGAGCGAATTTTATTTTTGAGACTGGACAGTTCTTCTATTGTGGTTAGAAGGGTTTTATTGCACAGTGATGTGTGTTTGTTTACTACTTGTAACAGTCTATAACAAAAATTAACAATAAAAGGAAACCACCACACCATTCACACTACACGCCTATCATAAACTCTCTCTCTCTCTCTCTCTCTCTCTCTCTCTCTCTCTCTCTCTCTCTCTCTCTCTCTCTCCCTCCCTCCCTCCCTCCCTCCCTCCCTCCCTCCCTCCCTTCCTCCATCTCATCTCCAGCGTTCTTCTGTAGCACCATATTTCAAAAGCTTTTATTCTCTTCTTGTCTAAACGGTCTATCGTCCATGTTTCACTTCCATAATGGGCTACACTCCAGACAGAAAAGACCTGTAACTACTAAAATCGATTTTCGATGTTAAGTTTCTTTTTTCAGAAACGCTTTTCTTGCGATTGCCAGTCTACGTTTTATATTCTCTCTACTTCGACCATCATCAGCTATTTTGCTACCCAAACAGCAAGCCTCATATATTACTTTAAGCGTCTCGTTTCTTACTCTAATTTCCTCAGCATCACTTGATTTAATTCAACTACATTCCATTATCCTTATTTTGCTTCTGTTGTTGTTCATCTTATAAGCTCCTTTCAAGACTCTGTCCATTCAGTTCAACTGCGTTTCCAAGTCCTTTGCTGTCGGACAGAATTACGATGTCATCGGAAAATCTCAAATTGTTCCATATCACACAAAAGCAATAATTAAAATAACATTCGATTTTTAGCAAGAATGATGGTCTTCATAACAAATGCTCAACAGGTCAGCCGTCATTCATCGACAACATCTGTAGCTGAGGAACAAAGTTGTGTTGTCCGTTAGCATCCCTTATGAGATCGGACGATCGCGGTAGACTCGGTACTCAGGTAACACCACAACCAATAATCACACAGACTGAAGTGTGGGTGCCTGCGAGGCCATGCATGAAGAAAGATGCGTCTCGGCACGTGATCCCCACCAAACGATATGCGCACGAGACCTTTCACAAGTCTAGCAATATGGGGTGGAGTGACATCTTGCTTAAAAATAGTAAAATCGTACCTTTCGCAAGAGCATATCAGCCACGCTAGGGATGATGCGATTGTGTAACATATCGGAATATTCGTACCGCGCAAACGTTAATTTGTCTGTTGGAAAAGCAGTACCCCGCTTTTCTTGGAAGAAAAAGGGTCTGATCACGATTGATGTGGTAAATCCAAACCAGACCGTGACTTTCTCGTTATGCAATGGTTTCCACGACAGTTCTAGGATGTTTGATAGCGCAGATCGTGTCCTTGTGGGTACTGACGGACCCTCGGAGTATGAAATGGGCTTGGTCGGTCCACAACGCATTAGACAAACAATCGTCATCTTCCCTCCGGTTTTGAAGTGCCAACACCGCAAATGTTCCCCGCGTCACAAAATAGGTGGATAACAGTTCATGGTGACGCTGAATTATGTACGAAAAAAAGAAAAAAACCGTTCGGCCACTCCGGCCGGCTTGTACGAACAGCATTGGAGAGTACTCCTTAGTGCTCTCCAAACAGTGGTGTGTGTAATGCCGGTGCGACGTGCGAATTCACTTCACTACTCGGTGATGAACCCGCTAAAGTCTACATTTCTTCCTGAACTATCCGAGCAGCAGTACAACTTGTCTGCTCGCCCACTACGGGGTTGACCGTCTAAAGAACCTGTGGCTTTGAACTTAGTGATCATTTTCTTCGCAGCGATACTTGTCACAGGACCTTTACCCGCTCGAATATCCTTCTCATGGTGATCGGACCGTAAAGATGCAGTACTGCATTCTTTATCCTGAGATTGCCGGCGCATCTGACTCCCTTTCTCACTGCAGCTCATTTTATACACGACTCTGATGCGGCATCACTGACGCGTTGCTGTCCAGCTCAATTTGTTGGCCGGTTTTTGCACTTGTTTTTGCTTTCAGCAAAACCACGTGTCATTTCATGCATGTGTGTCACGTTTCACCTCTTTACCAGTATTATTCCCTGTATTCGCGCATATTTCAAATTTTAACCTGTACGCATTCCTCACGCCACAACATGGTGCGGTGCATAAGGTACCTTGTAACAGTATCATTCATTTCGTTTCCTATTTCACTCACAAGCAGAGAGAGAGAGAGAGAGAGAGAGAGAGAGAGAGAGAGAGAGAGAGAGAGAGAGAGAGAGCGCTATCCGCTATCTATATCCCTCCGTACGAGTCTCAGTTTCTCTTATCTTTCGATCGTTATGCGAAACGTACGCCACCGGCAGTAGAATCGTTCTCCAGTCAGATTCAGAAGCCGGTTCTTTACATTTTATCAATAGAGTTCAGCGAGAGGAAATACGTCTACCCTCCAGGGATTCCCATTTGAGTTCTCGAAGCATCTCGCCGGCCGAAGTGGCCGTGCGGTTAAAGGCGCTTCAGTCTGGAACAGCAAGACCGCTACTGTCGCAGGTTCGAATCCTGCCTCGGGCATGGATGTTTGTGATGTCCTTAGGTTAGTTAGGTTTAACTAGTTCTAAGTTCTAGGGGACTAATGACCTCAGCAGTTGAGTCCCATAGTGCTCAGAGCCATTTGAACCATTTTTTTTCGAAGCATCTCCGTGATATTCGCTCATTAACAGAACCTATCGTAAACAAATGTAGCAGTGCATCTCTGAATTGCTTCGACGTCTTGCTTTAATCCGAGCTGTTGGGAATTCCATACACTGGAACAATACTCAAAAATGGGTCCCACTGGTTTTCCATACGCAGTCTTCTATACAGACGAACAACTTTTTCCGAAATTCTGCCGATAAACCGAAGTCGAGCATTTACCTTTCCTGCTACCGTCGTTAAGTGGTCGTCCCATTTCACATAACTTTGCAATTCACACCTAGACTTGTCAAGCAACAGACAACTAATGCTGTATTCGAGCTTAACGGGATTGTTTTCCATACTTACTTGCACAGTTTACCTTCCCGTACACCACTGCATCATCAGCACACAGCCGCAGTTTGCTGCTCACACTGCCCGTCAGATACTTAAATGTCTGAGAAGGTATTCCATATGCTCGTACTCCCATTAACAGCCTGCAGTGGGGCACCATGTCAAACACTTTCCAGAAATCTAGGAATACCGAATCTGACTGCTGTCCTTCTACCTCTATATCTACATATTTACTCTGCAATTCACGCTTAAGTGCCTGGCAGAGGGTTCATCGAAACTTTTTCATACTACTTCTCTACCATTGGTGCGTGGGAAAAAGGAACACCTAAATATTTCCGTTCGAGCTCTGATTTCTCTTATTTTATTATGATGATCATTTCTCCATACGTAGGTGAGTGTCAACAAAATATTTACGCATTCGGAAGAGAAAGTTAGTGATTGAAATTTCGTACATAGAGCTCGCCGCAAAGAAAACCGCCTTTGTTTCAGTGACTGCCACCCTAACTCGCGTATCATATCAGTGACACTCCCACCCCTATTGCGTGATAACACGAAACGAGCTGCCCTTCTTTGCACTTTTTCGATGGCCTCCGTCAGTCCTATCTGGCAAGGATCCCATACCGCGCAGCAATATTCCAGCAGAGGACGGACAAGTGTTATGTAGGCTGTCTCTTTAGTGGATTTGTCGCATCTTCTAAGTGTTCTCCCAACAAAGCGCAGTCTTTGTTTCGTCTTCCCCACAACATTATCCATGTGGTCTTTCTAATTTAAGTTGCTCTTAATTGTAATTCCTACGAATTTAGTCGAATTGACAGCCCTTATATTTGTGCGATTAATCGTATACCCAAAATTTATCGGATTTCTTTTAGTACCCATGTGGATGACCTCGCACTTTTCTTTGTTTAGTGCCAATTGCCACTTTTCGCACCATACAGAAATTCTCTCTACATCATTTTGTAATTGGAATTGATCGTCTGATGATTTTACTAGACGATAAATTACAGCGTCATCTGCAAACAATTTAAGGGGGCTGCTCAGTTTATCACCCAGATCATTTACATAAATCAGGAACAGCAGAGGGCCTATGACACTACCTTACGGAAAGCCGGATACCACTTCTGTTCTCCTCGATGATTTACCGTCTATCACTACGAACTGTGACCCCTCTGAGAGGAAATCCATATTTCGCCAGATATCCATTGATAAAAAGGAAAACTGAGTTTAGCACGAGCAAAGCTTTCTAAACCCGTGCTGATTTGTGGACAGAAGCTCTTCGGTCTCAAGGAAATCTATTATATTAGAATTGAGAGTACGCTCATGGTTTCTGCGACAAACCGATGTTAAGGAAGCTACTTGTCGCTAAGCAACTATGCACCGTGAGCTAGTGCTCTTGAAACAAATATTGTTGTGTATGGTGATTCGGAAAGGTGTTAGTGCAGAGCAGTGGTGGGATGGTGTAGCGTGCTGTCCCTGGAGCGGGCGTTGCTCCTCTGGACCGTGGGAGCGCCGCTGACGGCGCGCATACCACACCCCCGGGCGTCGCTGTCTGCGTCGACGACGCCACGCTGCGAAATCCCGTCGGCTACACACCTAGCGTTCCGCAGGCGGCCAACTACCTACCGGCGAGCAATTAAGTTCCCGCGGGACGCTTCGGACCACACCGTCTGAACCCCCTGGGAACCAATCGGAAAATAACGCATCTTAAATGCTCACCGATTTCGAATATGAGTTATGCGAGGGCCATTTCATAAATAATTTACATCTTAACAACAATGTAGAATGGGTATCACAAGATCGATAATTATAACGTAAGATCGCTGTTGAAAGATAGAGGGTGGGGGTGGAGGGGGGGAGGGGGAACGCAAACGCTTTGATTAGAGCATTGCGTAATGCGACTTTGGGCAATACAAGTTTAAAACAGTACTGGGATATGATGCTTAGTGAAGATCCGAAGCCTTACCTACAGAACGAACCTTGACAAGCCTGATATAAACTTACACTGAAGCGCCAAAGAAACTGGTACAGGAATGCATATTCAAGTACAGAGATATGTAAATAGGCAGAATACGGCACTGCGGTCGGCAACGCCTATACAGGGTGTTACAAAAAGGTACGGCCAAACTTTCAGGAAACATTCCTCACACACAAATAAAGAAAAGATGTTACGTGGACATGTGTCCGGAAACGCTTAATTTCCATGGTAGAGCTCATTTTAGTTTCGTCATTCCAACGTGATCAAATTGTAAATTTTCACAATCAACATGTGTGGGCTGACGAGAATCCGCACGCAATTGTGCAATCACGTCATCAACACAGATTTTCTGTGAACGTTTGGGCAGGCATTGTTGGTGATGTCTTGATTGGGCCCCATGTTCTTCCACCTACGCTCAATGGAGCACGTTATCATGATTTCATACGGGATACTCTACCTATGCTGCTAGAACATGTGCCTTTACAAGTACGACACAACGTGTGGTTCATGCACGATGGAGCTCCTACACATTTCAGTCGAAGTGTTCGTACGCTTCTCAACAACAGATTCGGTGACCGGTGGATTGGTAGAGACGGACCAATTCCATGGCGTCCACGCTCTTCTGACGTCAACCCTCTTGACTTTCATTTATGGGGGCATTTGAAAGCTCTTGTCTACGCAACCCCGGTACCAAATGTAGAGACTCTTCGTGCTCGTATTGTGGACGGCTGTGATACAATACGCCATTCTCCAGGGCTGCATCAGTGCATGCGACGGAGGGTGGATGCATGTATCCTCGCTAACGGAGGACATTTCCTGTAACAAAGTGTTTGAAGTCACGCTGGTACGTTCTGATGCTGTGTGTTTCCATTCCATGATTAATGTGATTTGAAGAGAAGTAATAAAATGAGCTCTAACATGGAAAGTAAGCGTTTCCGGTCACATGTCCACATAACATATTTTCTTTCTTTGTGTGTGAGGAATGTTTCCTGAAAGTTTGGCCGTACCTTTTTGTAACACCCTGTATAAGACAACAGATGTCTGGCGCAGTGGTTAGATCGGTTGCTGCTGCTACAATGGCAGGTTATCAAGATTTAAGTGAGTTTGAAAGCACGAGCGATGGAACACAGCATCTCCAAGGTAACAATGAAGTGGGGACTTTCCCGTACGAACACTTCACGAGTGTACCGTGAATATCAGGAATCCGGTAAAACATCAAATCTCAGACATCGCTGCGGCCGGAAAAAGATCCTGCGAGAAGGGGGCCAACGACGACTGAAGAGAATCGTTCAAAGTAACACAAGTGTAACCCTTCTGCAAACTGCTGCAGATTTCAATGCTGGGCCATCAACAAGTGTCAGCGTGCGATCCATTCAACGAAACATAATCGATATGCGCTTTCGGAGCCGAAGGCCCACTAGTGTACCCTTTATGACTGCACAACCCAAAGCTTTACGCCTCGCCCGTGCCCGTCAAAACCGACATTGGACTGTTGATGATTGGAAACATGTTGCCTGGTCGGACGAGTCTCGTTTCAATGTGTATGGAGTAGATGGACGTGTGTGGGTATGGAGACAAGTTCATGAACCCAAGGGCCCTGCATTTCAGCAGGAGACTGTTCAAGCTGGTGGAGGTACAGTAATGGTGTGGGGCGTGTGAAGATGGAGTGATATGGGGCCCCTAATATGTCTAGATACGACCCTGACAGGTGACATGTACCTAAGCATCATGTCTGATCACCTACATCCACTGTGGATCCAGACATACAGTGCCACACCTCACGCGTCTAGAATTGCTACATAGTCGCTCCAGAAACACTCTCTTGAGTTGAAACACTTCCGCTGGCCACCGAACTCCCCAGACATGAACATTATTGAGCATATCTGGGATGTGTTGCAAAGCGCTGATCAGAATTGATCTTCACTCCCTCGTACTCGTACGGATTTATGGACAGCCCTGCAGGATTCATGGTGCTCAATTCTTCCAGCACTACTTCAAACATTAGTCCGCAGCTCGTGGTCTCGCGGTTGCGTTCTCGCTTCCCGAGCACGGGGTCCCGGGTTCGATTCCCGGCGGGGTCAGGGATTTTCACCTGCCTCGAGATGACTGATTGTTGTCCTCATCATTTCATCATCATTGATGGAAGTGGCGAGATTTGGCTGAGCAGAGGTTGGGAATTTGTACAGGTGCTGATAACCGCGCAGTTGAGCGCCCCACAATCCAATCATCATCATCATCATCATCATACTTCAGACATTAGTCGAGACCATGTCACGTCGTGTTGCGGCGCTTGTGCGTGCTCCTGGGGGCCCTACATGATATTAGGCAGGTGTACCGGTTTCTTCGGCTCTTGAGTGTATATTGGTTAAAAAGGTAGGAAGATAAATTAGGGTGTAATGTACCGTCGACGACGAGGTAGAGACAGAGCAAAACTTGTATTGAAGAAGGATGCGGAATGAAATGAATTGTGTATTCTTTTCAAATAAATCATTCCTGACCTTGTCTTAATCGATTTATGGGAAACAAATTTTAGCATAAATTTGGGCGAATGGACAGGGGTGAAAACCGCTGTCCTAACGAACGATCACCTAATGCATTACCTCGCTCATCCACAGTGATTTAAGTGAAGTTTGCAGTGAGTTAACGGTCAACTTTTGTTGTTCGTCTAATAGTTGTCATCGTGGTCGTGTGATTATAAACGACCTTCCAAGACTAGGTAGACCAAAAACATCAACATATAATGTATGAAAGTTGGTATTGATTCTGTCGAGGACCGTTATACGACTTGAGAGATTTTCTGAGATCGTAAGAATTCCGCCAATCTGATTTTTATACAGGTGATTTAGAGAAGTAATGAACATACGTTCATCTGCCCCCTGGATGTTTCATTGCAGAATACAAACAGAAATTACGGGGCGTTACACTCTTGTCGAAAGCAGATTAGACACCGGAGGTCAACCGTTTTAAGTATCGAATTGCCGTCGTTAATCAGACGTGGGTCTGAGACTTGGCACAGAAATCTGAAATCGAAGTCTGTCTGACAACCGAACAGATCAAATTTCGTTACGACCTGCCCTATCAGGTCCACAGAATGATTCTTGATTACTTTCATCACCCAATCACCGCACCAGTGCTCCATTTCGAATAAATCTCGTAGCACTTTGTAACAGTGATTCACACGGAACTGAAAGAAAAAATGCATAAAACCTCATAAATCACCCATGTTAGATCGCTCACTCTTGACGACAACGCTGTCCCACATAGCGAAAATATAAAACTAAAGTTAAGTCATAGTCTGGATTCAAGTCCAACACAGTTCGGGCTTCTCCCGTAGCTGAAGAATACTTTTTGTGGTTGCACCTTTTCTTCTCTAAAAATTTATCTGCAGTCATCGCTCATGTTGTTCGACAGATGGTCGAAGATAATGTCTTAGAGGGATCTAGAAAACTTGCCGGACTTCGGAACTCAGTAACTTCAAATGCTTCAAATGGCTCTGAGCACTATCAGACTTAACTTCTGAGGTCATCAGTCTCCTAGAACTTAGAACTACTGAAACCTAACTAACCTAAGGACATCACACACATCGAAGCCCGAGGCATGATTCGAACCTGCGACCGTAGCGGTCGCGCAGTTCCAGACTGTAGCGCCTAGAACCGCTCGGCCACATAGGCCGGCAACTCGGTAACAGAGAGGCATGGAAACTAATGTGGAAGAATGAGATTTTCACGCTGCAGCGGAGTGTGCGCTGATATGAAACTTCCTGGGATATTAAAACTGTGTGCCGGACCGAGACTCGAACTCGGGACCTTTGCCCTTCGCGGGCAAGTGCTCTACCAACTGAGCTACACAAGCACGACCCACGCCCCTTACTCACAGCTTTACTTCTGCCAGTACCTCGTCTCGTGTTAGAGCACTTGCCCGCGAAAGGCAAAGGTCCCGAGTTCGAGTGTTGGTCCGGCACACAGTTTTAATGTGGAAGACTTTAAAAATACACTTTAAAGTAAATGTCTAGATAAAGAAAAAAGTATTGTGTACGTTAGTTATGAAATGTACCGTTCTCTGTCAATTCCACGGCCCCAGGAGTCGAGATGTAGTGGAGACAGCGAGAGAATGGGTGGTCATTAGGGTTCACAAACATTGACTCACCACAGAAGCAATAAACAATGTCGGCTTCTAGCTAGCTGCCTCGTTCGAGAGCGCGCGCGCGCGCGCACACACACATACACACACACACACACACACACACACACACACACATACATCTCGCCTGCCCCCCCCCCCTCCCTCGCCCCCCCCCCCCCCCCCTCACTCATACACACCCAGAAACCACCTCGTTTGGAACATTATGAATATCCAGTTTCTGCAGTATTCCTTTTTTTCAGTTTAACTATTCACCCAAAACATATTCCCGTATTTATTGACGTGACCGTTTTATGTCGGTTCTGACATTTGACGGTTCGCATATGAGCTTACACGAGTTGTCTTCCGTTGATTACAGTTAAAAATAAAATAAAAAAGACAGCATCTTATTAACTAACACTATTACATATGCTATTGTCATTTGACACAAGAGTAGACAGCGTTTTGTCTTTTACACTTAAAGAGAAAAATACTTTCACTAACACTACTTAATTAAATTCGATGCACTTGCTATCAGGTCATTGTTTCCATTGCTGTCGATCCTAGTTTCCTTACACATTAACCTAACCCTCTCTTATAAGTACCACTTCAAGGGTTTTTTCTAGTCTCTGCATTTGTCTGCCCAGACGGGTTATTTTTCGTGTATTTTCGTGTTTTTATCGAGTGACCGGACTCTCACAAGAAAACATCAACAACCTGACTGCCTGGTCTTGTTAAATAAGTAAGAACCAACCTTTTCCTTTAAGAGAACAGATTAGGTGTCTTAAAAAAAACCGGAACTGTTTTATCCTGCTAATATACAGGGCGTTCAGAAATTCCCATTACAAACTTCTACGACTTGTAGAGAAGAGTGAGTGCATAATATTTTGAATAGGAACCCATGTGCGGAAACGCACCATTTCCGTGCTACGACAGTTTCAATTCAGACGTGTGAAGCGCCCACGTCTGCTGAGGGACGGAGAATAGTCTCAGCGCAGCTCGTCCTGGTACGCAGCAGGGTAGACAGGCTGGTGTATACTACGTCAGACGGTCACCTGGTGTCACTTAACGTCTGCCTTGCAAAGTTTAATTTACAAGACTCCTGTAGAGACAGAGGAAGATCTGCTGGCTCGAAGTCTGGCCGCTGCACTACAAACTGGAGAGGCACGAAGTGGGATGGAGAGTGAGCACCACAGCGTGCTTCGTAGGCAGTGCGCCTGCAACAACGCTGGTGGTCACCACATCGAGCCGCTGTTGTAATGCATCAGTACTTCTATGTACGTACGGTATGCTGTGTTCCTTTTTGTTTTGGTATAATTTAAACAAACGTGCTTTAGTGATAAACGTGTGTATCACTATGTTTCCTTTCGAATTGTTCCCTGATGATTGTACTGCGTCACGCGTCATCAGTTCCTCAAGCAGAAGTGGATGAGTTAAATAACGGAATCGAAAGCGTCGTACAACGGAATCGCTGTTTCCGGACATAGATTCCTGTTCAAAATACATGTACTCATTCCCGTCTACAAGTCCTAGAAGTAACGGGAATTTCCGAACGCCCTGTGTACTGGCAAATGGGGTATACGTAGATTCCTTAGTCATTTTCAAACTGAGTTACTGTGGTTCCAAAATATGCGTTTTTTGCAGTACTGCCCTGCGTCCTGAAGATTGATTTGATCTCTACCTACACGCAGCAAATCAGAAATTTTTTGGCCAACGAACAATAGATAGTGTGCGGTTTTCTTCAGCATAGAGGTAGCATGATCTACGTGTATTCTAATACGGATATCAGATTTTTCTTTCCAGGAGCCACAGCAAAAATTCCATTATCAGCCTTGACTGTTATACAATCACTGTCACTTATTCTACGAACAGATAGTTTTGGGTGTTGGCCATATTCAATGCGTACACCTATACATATAAATTTACGACGACATCCTTCGATCTTTTTAATACGCAAACCACTGTCGTAGTAACCACGAACGAGAACAACGTTTCGTATTAGTGAACGCTTTAATGTAACATTTTTGCATAAACATGAAAACTCATATCTTGCATGCGACCTTATTTTGTTGGGCTTAATTCTCTACTCTGCTTGAAAATTGTAAAGAGCCGAAATCAGCTAATCGTTGTATAAAGGACGGTGATTGTGTAACAGCCAGGGCAGGAAATGAAATTATCTTTCAGTACTTTAATGTCGTCCCAGCAACACGCCTGATGAAAATGTAATTGCAACTGCGAGTCCAATTTGATTTTTCAATTATATTAATTACTTAGTGTGCTCAGTATCAATGTTAAGTGATACTGAAAACTGGTCCAGGTTCCCAGACTTTTGTTCTTTATTACAATTGTTACAATTTCGCTCAAATATTCACGATTATGAGGTGATCCTCTTAAATTTTCTTCATGAATTTGAGGCGCAATATTCTATAGTTCTGTGCGGAACATAAACGTGTTACGTTAGAAAATATGTGTGAAGTAATGTGTTTTAAGGAGTGATCTTGACGTCACTTTGTAATTAAGTGTTTCCAAATCAGCAGCTTGTAGAGCGACGCTTGTAGGGGATAACATTAATAATGAAGAAAATATATCCCAAATGGGAAGGAAGATTATCGGTACACCAGCCCAAGAAACAGTAAAGTAACTGATAATGATATTTGCACTGTGAGTTAAGATCAAACATTTCCGTTGCGAACTGAACGATCGTGATGCTCATGTAATGACTATGCAATCGCAGAATGAATCACGCAGATTCTCTCTGACTCAGCTTCTCCTCAGTTTTTATTTCTGTAACTTGGTAAACGTCTTTATACTGAAGACTATAATGGTTCAAATGGCTCTGAGCACTATGGGACGTAACATCTGAGGTCATCAGTCCCCTAGAACTTAGAACTACGTAAACCTAACTAACCTAAGGACATCACACAACACCCAGTCATCACGAGGCAGAGAAAACTCCTGACCCCGCCGGGAATCGAACCCGGGAACCCGGGCGAGGGAAGCGAGAACGCTACCACACGACCACGAGCTGCGGACAAGACTATAATATGAGGAATCGACCACCAGTTTCTTGTCCAACTCGTGCCAGTAAGTAGGTGTCACATTTGCGACTACGAGTTAATGAGAATTGATAGTGTAGAGGGCAGAAGAGGTAAAATAAAGGTCGAGTAAATATTCGATATTTGATGAAACCCGATGAAAGAGTTAAAGGAGAAAGGGGCCAATGCATGGATGACTGTTTTCCGTGTAACCCGTTGGTTCCCGATTAGTATACACACTTTCACTGATGGCAGTCAGCAGTAGTACATTCCCAGAATGTCTGTCGCGAAAAGGCTTATATATTTCTTTTGAAATTGACACCGAAAACAATACTGTAAATTAATTAAATTTTTTCCCTTTTTAGACATGCCGAAGCTCGCTCTTTTTATAAAGTATCATGTCGCGCATCTGAGAGGATTTAAGGCAATGTGGTAGCTGAAGTGTTTTCTCTCCACTTAATAGCCACATTAGAGGAGTCGCTACGACTACCGGCGTACAGTTAGCTTGTTTCTGGAAGCTCGCGTCGAGCGCCGGATGGTATCCACGCTGGAACTCTGTTTTGCTGGCTTGCAAGAGCTGGCGGCGTATGCCAGAAACACTGCAGTGTAGTGCGAGGTCGCGCTTAGAGCCGACCGCGCAGGCGCCCGCGACGTCGCCTCACTGACCCACAAACCGATAAATAAGATACCTGCGCACGGCTAATGGCAGTCAACGACCCCGTCGAGACGACAGGTCTACTTCTGTTGTGGCCTTGTGGGCATTCGTTCAGTACTTCCCTCGAGCTGCCAGACACCTATATTGGGGAAATTCTTTCTGCCCATTAGGCAAAACCCGCAATTCTGTGACATCCTGTCCTAGGTACCGCCTACATGTGCCGAAAAAGCTCTGTGTAGTCCAAACGCGGAGACCGGCGCACCTATATCACACGGACATCGTGCTGTCTTACTGTTAACACCGCAGACTGTTAGTCTATTGCAGAAAATGAAATTCCATCCCCGCAAGAACTTGTGTTTCTAATAATGCTGACAGTTTGGGGCGTTTCACCCTCTTTTTTTCGGAATCTGAGCAATTCCTAGCAGACGATGCGAATTCCTGCAGGCCAGTAAAGCCCCGTTGGAACTTGTTTGTTTAAAGCCATAGAGTTGTGCTCCGAGACTAATAGCATTATTAATAAAGGTCGAACCTTGTTTATCGCAATTAATGACTGCCACTGCAACAACACCGGTAAGATTTCTAACAATGTAGGAGAAGACAGTAACTGCCTCGCTTTCGTTCTCGTTAACTTCTCCGACTTTGATCGCAGCTTCGAATCCTGCCTCGGGCATGGTTGTGTGTGATGTCCTTAGGTTAGTTAGGTTTAAGTAGTTCTAAGCTCTAGGGGACTGATGACCTAAGATGTTAAGTCCCATAGTGCTCCGAGCCATTTGAACCATTTGAACCTTTTCCGACTTTTCCTTCTTATTCGATAAACAGGGACTTGACGCAGCAACCACCAAAAAAACGTCTCTCCTGCGATGGCAGTATCGAGGATGTCCGTGACATTATGTACATAATTGGGTTAGCAATCCTAGTACTGACATGTGACGACGGAACTAAACGCTAAATATACTGTACATTATTTTGCCAGAGGTGGAATGCATCTCTTTCCGCAGATTGAAAGATCAGAGAAATTAGATGGAAGGACTGACAACACTCAAAGATGACAGCTGGTTTTCTAACAGCGGGGAATGCGGAACTTGTATGAGACGCTAGACGCTATTAGTCGACTAGGGTGACAATCTTTTGTTCAGATCCATTCGCAGCAACAATGATACGGTATGTGAGACTGTGAGAGTCGATTTTTGTGGGAGCTGAACTTAAAGTAATTTTCATTGATTTATGTACAGAAAGTTAGCCAGACATGAAACTTATTAATTATTTTGCGAAGTTACCATATCTTGCAAATACACTATGTATTCAGAGAGTACACAGTACATTCAAAAAATGTGTGTGAAATCTTATGGGACTTAACTGCTACGGTCATCAGTCCCTAAGCTTACACACTACTTAATCTAGATCGTCCTAAGGACGAACACACACACACACCCATGCCCGAGGGAGCACTCGAACCCCCGTTGGGACCAGCCGCACAGTCTAAGACTGCAGCGCCTCAGAGCTCTCGGCTAATCCCGCACGACACAGCATATTAACTTAGAATCTAACGTTTTCTATCAACAGTCTTGTGTATTTGGCGTAAATTGGAATCCCATAGCTAAATCTGAGAGGACGCTTGAACCAGTGACGGTAACTTGAGACCAAGGAAACTTGTCTAGTGGAAGTAAATAAACGGGCTAATATTTCTTAATGTAATTTACGAATAACAAAGTTCAAAAGCTGAATGTAAAAAGCAGTCTGATATTATTTTGCAAGTTTTTGGAGAAAAATAGAATAGTCACGATGGACGTACCGTACGCCTGAAATCATAGGGAGATGAATTTTTGATTAAAGTAGTTGGAAGGGTAACGAAGTAACCCGGATGTCTACCCAGTGAAATTTAATTTAAATTATCAGAGCAGTGAGGAAATGTGGAATGTTGGTTTCCTCGCCCATGATTTTACGTTGGGAATTTTTACGAAATTGTCTTGTTCTTTTTAAGTACAGGGTAGCACTTAGAAAACCTGTAACGATGCTATTCCTCAGCTCACGTCTCAACAACGTCGGCAGTTTAATTTTTGTTGCGTCGGGCATTTCACCATTTGCTGACGTGTCTGGTAAAACCCACCACACATTCAGAGGATGTACATGCGATGCCAGAATTTTAGTCATCTCATTAAGGCACGTGGAGCTGCGGTCGGCTAATAGGATGTTGCGACACTTGGGGTCTTTTGAACAAACCATTTCGGCAACTGCTGTCTGCACGAGTAGCATAAACTCAGTCTGTTGGTCGCGCAGGAGTCTCCCGATCTACTATTACTGTCAAAAACACTTTAGTATGACGGTAAGGAGAACAAGTAGATGTAAGTTTTATTTTTTTTAAAAGTAGTAATGTAGATCGTTGAGACATCATTTTGCTTCTAACAAGGGAACCTCCCCATCGAACCCCCCTCAGATTTAGTTATAAGTTGGCACAGTGGATAGGCCTTGAAAAACTGAACACAGATCAATTGAGAAAACAGGAAGAAGTTGTGTAGAACTGTGAAATAATAAGCAAAATATACAAACTGAGTAATTCAAGGCAAGATAAGCAGCAATAAGGACAATAGTGACGCAGGAGCGCCGTGGTCTCGTGGTAACGTGAGGAGCTGCGGAACGAAAGGTCCTAGGTTCAAATCTCCGATCAAGTGTGAATTTTAATTTTTTATTTTCAGTTTATGTGACTAACTCCTATGTTTTCATCACTTTTTTGGGAGTGATTATCACATCCACAAGAAAACCTAAATCGGGCAAGGTAGAAGAATCTTTTTACCCATTCGCCAAGTGTGCAAGTTAGGTGGGTCGACAACATATTCCTGTCATGTGACGCACATGCCGTCACCAGTGTCGTATAGAATATATCAGATGTGTTTTCCTGTGGAGGAATCGGTTGACCTATGACCTCACGATCAAATGTTTTCTGTTCCCATTGGAGAGGCACGTCCTTTCGTCTACTAATCGCACGGTTTTGCAGTGCGGTCGCAAAACACAGACACCAAACTTATTACAGTGAACAGAGATGTCAATGAACGAACGGACAGATAATAACTATGCAAAAATAAAGAAAGTAAAACTTTCAGTTGAGGGAAGACTTGAACCAAGGATCTCTCGTTCAGCAGCTGCTCACGCTACCACGGGACCACAGCGCTTCTAGGAACACTTCGGCCATGATGTTGCCTATGTGGCCCATGGACTACTCAGTTTGTATATTTTGCTTATTTTTTCACAGTTCCACACTACTTCTTCCTGTTTTCTCGATTGATCTGTGTTCAGTTTATCAAGGCCTATCCACTGTGCCAACTTATAACTAAATCTGAGATGGGTGCGATGGGGAGGTTCCCTTGTAAGAGCGAAGTGGACACGTATCGAATGCCAATACTGTACGTTTATTTCGGACTGCCCAGTTGTTACCGTTAAAAATGGAAGTCTTGCTACGATAGTGTAGGCTGCAGCTTCATAGCACTCCGATATTACGTAAAGCGAATAACTGCTAAAGGCTACTGGACATTCCAGATTCTAAGCACCCACTAAAACACCTGGAATAGGAGACCAAACGATAAAGGCTGACTTCGTGTCTATCATCTGCCTGCGTTATCACTTGGACGTCAGAATAGATGAGAACGTGGTTTACACACCGTTCTCCTCTCTTTTAATCAAAATCGGTGCCGCTATTTTTAGTTGAAGTTGATTCTGATGCGTCCACACAAATTTGTTTGCCCCAGTCAAAAAATGGTTCAAATGGCTCTGAGCACTGTGGGACTTAACTTCTAAGGTCATCAGTCCCCTAGAACTTAGAACTACTTAAACCTAACTAACCTAAGGACATCACACACATCCATGCCCGAGGCAGGATTCGAACCTGCGACCGTAGCGGTCGCGCGGTTCCAGACTGTAGCGCCTAGAACCGCTCGGCCACCCCGGCCGGCCTTGCCCCAGTCAAGCACGGCAGAAGTTCTTCTCAGTATGGAGACTGTAGCCGGATGCCTCCACGTGGTAGCGACCGTTCGGCTATGGATATGCACCTAGATATACATCCTGTTCTCTTAAATATAACTCAGGCATAGTCTTTCAGAGTAGACTGTCGAAGTTCATACGGCTAGTTCCGTTAAGGAGACATACATCACCTTCGCTGGAGTGTACCAGTAATGTGAACATTATAGCGTACCTTCTACTGGCTTTAGAGCAGGTAATTTCTATCTTCGTCATATCTTAAATAGGTGGTTCCAATTGCAGTATTTGTATGCAAACAATTTATATTTCTTTCATCAATTTCCCATAGTATTACAGGTATGTAAAAGGCTCAAATTGGCCAAATTCACAGTTGAATGTTGATTATTTGTAAGCATTACGAAGTTCGATGAACTGAAGAGGTAAAGAAGATTCGAACATTAGCTGCGCCGTTAGATACGAACGGACTTATTTTACCAGAATTTGCCATCGGAGAGAAAAGGGGTGCGGGGGGAGGAGGAGGAGGAGGAGGAGGAGGAGGAGGAGGAGGAGGAGGAGGAGGCAGGCTGTTTCAGAAATTCCTGCGAACGTATGTGGGAGAAAGATTTTCGTTTCTTGATATATCTTGAAATATTCGCTTTGGGAATTGTAACAGCCAACTCATCGTCTTCAAAATATAAATAAAACACGTAGTAAACACTCATTAAATTTTAATATTTTTCGGAGTTTTTGCTCCATCAATAGGCGTTTCGAGCAACGCACTTGAGCTGAGCACTGGAATTGTCACCCAATCACGAAGCGTACGCTTCGAAAGGCGTCTTAAATAAAAGGCTTAAAATGTGTTAAGTGGTTCACTTGTGTTTTTATTTCTGTTTTAAAGACGATGAGGTTACTGCTAGAATTTCCGAAACGTGTGTTACAAGATGTGCCAAGAAAGCAATTATTTTCTTTCATGTAAGTTCGCAGGGATTCGCGTTTAATGTAAATGGACCGATAGCCTTTATTCTCGTACACCACGCAGTAACGGTATAAGAAAGTTTGGGAAAATGAAACTTTAATGCAGTTGTACATCTTTTAACCTCCGTCGCACACGTATAATGTCTTACGAAGCACAAATACACACTCGTGAACAATTTAACTATTGTGTATGCTTAATAGCGTGTAGCATAGCCTTCCGTCCTGATGGCTGCGTCACGTTGTGCCACTGAAAGCGTTGTGGAACCAGCGTGACATGGGGAACACGCGCCCTGGCGATAGGCTTGGTGTTCTTTTAACATAGCAGCTGTCTCTAATGGAGCTGTAGTAAGCCAGGTACCGAAGAGTAGGAAACAAGCTCACAGGAAAAAAAAATAGTCACACCATTGTTCACGCATAGATAAATCGTTAAGCCTTCACAGATAGTACAGCATTCGTATCACGTGCTCAACCGCGCGCGCACTGCCACTGAGGCATCCATGTTTTTCATGTTTAAATTGGATACTGCACGTAAATATGGCTAAATGTAAGGACGTGACAAAGTGGCAGAGAGGGGCAATCGTATTTGGTCATACAGATGGCCATACAGTGTATGAAGTTCCTGGATGTGTTAGTGTTTCGCGGCGGATTGTTGAACGTGCCTACAAGCAGTGGTGTAACCCATGTGACCGCGAAACACGCCGTCACAATTCTGGTCCTGAGTGAGAGGGACAAGCGGCGCGTTGCCCTGCTTGTGAATCGAAATCGCGTCAAAAACCCGACAAGAATTGCTGCAGTCAGTGAGTGAAGGTCCATAGCAAATTGTTAGCGAGAAAACATTACGACGGGAACTACATGCAACGAACATTTGGATTCTGTCACCTCACACGAGGCCATCGCTCACAAAGGCTCATAAAGACAACAGCTAAGTTTATCGGGCTAGAAGAATATGTGACTGGTTTCCTGAACTACCCCCCCCCCCCCCCCCACCCTACTAGATTTAGGCTGCCCTGCAGAATCACCTGACTTGAACTCTATAGAAAATGTGTGGAACAGCGGGTAAAACAGAGACGTAAGTATTCCCACAATTTCGTGGAAGTGCAGGATCAATTCCTCAGCGATTGGCTTAACCTGGCTGCGACGTACCTTCACAATCTTTTGGACTCACTTCCTAACCGAGTCCAGGTTGGTAACAAGTAAGGGGGATGAATTGGTTGGTTGATTTGCGGGAGGGGCCAAACATCGAAGTCATCGGCCCCATCGGATGTTGGAAGGATAGGGAAGGAAATCGGCCGTGCCCTTTTAAAGCAGCCAGCCTGGCATTTGCGTGAAGCGGCTTAGGGAAATCACGGAAAACCCTTAATCAAGATGGCTGGACGTGCGTTTGAACCATTGTCCTCCCGAATGCGAGTCCAGTGTGCTAACCACTGCGCCACCTCGCTCGATGCTCATAAACAGCTCTAGGAGTGACTAATGTTTCTGTCCGGGGAGCTTACGTAGAGGACAGCGCGCGGTGACCGTGAAATACTCGTCCTCGGGGCGGCGGGGTGAGTCTGCGGGAAACGCCCGAGCAGCGACGGCGACAAAACAGAGGCTCCCTCAGCTGAACTTGACTTGGCGTGGCGTCTTCTGGCGGGGTTGCTGCTGCAGCTGCCGCGTTGCGCAACAGCTGGACGCCGCTCTCGGCTCGCGCCGCATTAGCTGCGGGATATCACGGCTCTGGCTGCGCCCAGACGCGGCAATCGGCTTTTAACGAGCCTGTTGACTGCCGCCGTTGGTAATGCGCGGTGGCTCACCCCAAGGGCCCACCTAGGGTGGCCGTCTCTCCTCTCCTATCCTAATCTAGCCATCCTACCGTATCCTATCATACCCTATACTCGTCACTACAGGGACGCCCATGGTATCTACACTACTGGCCATTAAAATTGCTACACCAAGAAGAAATGCAGATGATAAACGAGTATTCATTGGACAAATATATTATACTAGAACTGACATGTGTTTACATTTTCACGCAATTTGGGCGTATAGATCCTGAGAAATCAGTACCCAGAACAACCAGCTTTGGCCGTAATAACGGCCTTGATACGCCTGGGCACTGAGTCAAGTAGAGCTTGGATGGCGTGTACAGATACAGCTGCCCATGCAGCTTCAACACGATATCACAGTTCATCAAGAGTAGTGACTGGCGTATTGTGACGAGCCAGTTACTCGACCACCATTGACCAGACGTTTTCAATTGCTGAGAGATCTGGAGAATGTGCTGGCCGGGGTAGCAGTCGAACATTTTCTATATCCAGAAAGGCCCGTACAGGACCTGCAATATGCGGTCGTGCATTATCCTGCTGTTTCGCAGGGATCGAATGAAGGGTAGGAGCTACGGGTCGTAACACATCTGAAATGTAACGTCCACCGTTCAAAAAGCCATCAGTGCGAGCAAGAGGTGACCGAGACGTGTAACCAATGGCACCTCATACCATCACGCCGGGTGATACGCCACTATGGCGATGACGAATACACCCATCCAATGTGCGTTCACCGCGATGTCGCCAAACACGGATTCGATCATCATGATGCTGCAAACAGAACCTTGATTCATCTGAAAAAATGCCATTCGTGCACCCAGGTTCGTCGTTGAGTACATCATCGCAGACGTTTCCGTCTGTGATGCAGCGTCAAGGGTAACCGCAGCCATGGTCTCCGAGCTGATAGTCCATGCTGCTGCAAACGTCGTCCAACTGTTCGTGCAGATGGTTGTTGTCTTGAAAACGTCCTCATCTGTAGACTCAGGGATCGAGACGTGCCTGCACGATCAGTTACAGCCACGCGGATAAGATGCCTGTCATCTCGACTGCTACTGATACGAGGCCGTTGGGATCCAGCACGGCGTTCCGTATGACCCTCCTGAACCCACAGATTCCATATTCTGCTAACAGTCATTGGATCTCGACCAACGCGAGCAGCAATGTCGCGATACGATAAACCGCAATCGCGATAGGCTACAATCCGACCTTTATCAAAGTCGGAAACGTGATGGTACGCATTTCTCCTCCTCACACGAGGCATCACAACAACGTTTCACCAGGCAACGCCGGTCAACTGCTGTTTGTGTATGAGAAATCGTTTGGAAACTTTCATCATGTCAGCACGTTTGAGGTGTCGCCACCGGCGCCAACCTTGTGTGAATGCTCTGAAAAGCTAATCATTTGCACATCACAGCATCTTCTTCCTGTCGGTTAAATTTCGCGTCTGTAGCACGTCATCTTCGTGGCGTAGCAATTTTAATGGCCAGTAGTGTACAAGAGGAGTGAAGTAGTAATCCTCCAGCCCACTTGCTGATCTCAGAAACGTCTCCGGACTGGATTTTCCGTAGTTATTCAAGGAGAACGATTTCCCAACTGTGGCTTTTCTGGTACATAATTATCACTAAGAAACTGCACAGTTTATTATTTATGTTGAGCAATGAGCAATTAGTCCCTCTTTTTCCACTACAACTTCTTCAAAGATAAATTCGTCGTATTTGACTGTTAAGATTACCGACTTATGACGTCCACAATTGCAATTTTAGCCACTTAGCCACTTCGAAGTGCAACACAGTGAAAATCTTCTGCTTCATACCTAATAATTTTTGACACGTGGTTAACCACAAGATTTTCGCTGTACTTCACTTTAAAACGACTAAACGGCCGAAACATCAACAATGGATTTTATAAATAATTAATTTTAACACTCAAAGCCGACTGTAATGTCTTAAATAAATCCCGATAAGTATGAAGAGAACTCACTTACCGAGGGTTTCGTAAAAACTTAATTGTGTATATGGACCGTTGATCTATTCGGGGAATCGAGAATTTTGACGGTTTGTCCCTGTTGCCGATGTCGATACTGGCAAGATGTCAAAAACGAGCCCTGTGTTTTACTGCATTGACGTAGAATCTTACAATTTTTTTTACTCCGCCAAGAGAACGACGAATGCAGTTTGTGTAATAAATATTCAGTTGGATACCTTTACCCGTTCCGGAGAAAAAGTGGTCTTAACAGACGGACGGACAGACAGAAGACAGACAGACGGAGAAGAAAGTGACCCTATAAAGATTCCGTTTACACCGACTGAGATACGGAATCCTGAAAACAGTAACTTTAAAAATTTCTGTATCCTATGACCTGTCTGGCTCGCAATTAGATCGACGCACGTACTGGGAAAGTTACAAGAAGACACATAGCAAGAATTGCTTGGCGTTCGAACCCTGCATTTTGGCGTTCTGCACGACAAAAATGTGTACGTAATTGTAATTTTCTGACGCGTATTTTTTTTATCGTGCAACCTACGATACGAAGCGTAATGAAAAAAATTCGGATCGATCTCTGCGACTGTAAAGGTTGTCAAATCTTTGTCGACAGGGTCAGTCTGGACTTTGGAAAACTGGCATCAGTCGTACCAGATCTTCTTTTTAATTTTTTTTTTTAAATCGAGTATTCGAATTAATAATTTGGGATTGCGTCGGAAAACACAGGAATCGAAATATTTTTGTTAAAAAGCATACACTCGTAATCTGTACTGCCTGTGTGACATAACCATGTTCTTCTCGTCTTACTTTGACATTCGGGTTTTCAGTCGACCACACGTTTGGTGACTTAATTTTCTTATCTGAGGGCATGTTCAACCCAGTAAAATGTACACACTTAATGTAACGTAAACGGTTCAAATATGAAATAAATATTTTTAATGTTTCGTAATCCGAAAAAAGGAAGAGTACTTTGGGATACAGATAATACATACCGAATTGTTGGCAATATTTACTGTTCCTTTCTTCCTTGCGCATTTTGAAATTGCGTTAGAGACCTAGTGAAAAGAGAATTAAAATTTTACAACCGCTCATTAATTTTTCTTTCTTTCTTTCTTTCTTTCACTGGTGCCATGTCCAGCACTGACTCAGGGTCGGCATTGTTAGGAACGGATTTGGCAAGGTTAGGATGAAAGGGGGTGGCCGGATGCCGTTCCTGCCGCCACCCCGTACCCCCTGGGACGGAATTTGTGTACCCCAGCTGTCTGCGTCTAGTGTAATTCATGGAATAATGCGAACGTGTTCAGATGTCGGCGAGTCGTGTAACTGAGGCGGAACGTGGGGACCAGCTCGGTATTCACTTAACGAGATGTGGAAAACCGCCTAAAAATCACATCCAGGCTCTCCGGAACACCGGCCCTCGTCGTTAATCCGCGGGGCGGATTCGATCCGGGGCCGTGGCGCCTACCCGAGTCCAGGAAGCAGCGCGTTAGCGCTCTCAGCTATCCTGGCGGGTATAACCGCTCATTAATATTTGCAGTCAAATTTTTCGCAAAAATAACGGTTTTTATGACAAGGGTTCAACCCACGTTTTGCTGTCGTTACGTCTGCGTGGAACAATGTTGACCGTCACATTTCTTGCCCCCATCTTCCTATAGGAATATTTAACTGGCATATTTGAAAAGCGTTACATCACTGCACTAATCAGCTATTCAAAGAAAGAGAACATAACTGTTATTAATATTTCAATGTTTTTGTTGTTGTTGTTGTTGTTGTTGTTGTTGTTGTGGTGGTGGTGGTCTTCAGTCCAGAGACTGGTTTGATGCAGCTCTCCATGCTACTCCATCCTGTGCAAGCTTCTTCATCTCCCAGTACCTACTGCAACCTACATCCTTCTGAATCTGCTTAGTGTAGTCATCTCTTGGTCTCCCTCTGTGGTTTTTACCCTCCATTCTGCCCTCCAATACTAATTTGGTGATCCCTTGCTGCCTCAGAACATGTCCTAACAACCGGTCCCTTATTCTTGTCAAGTTGTGCCACAAATTTCTCTCCAATTCTAGTCAATACCTCCTCATTAGTTATGTGATCTACCCATCTAATCTTCGGCACTCTTCTGTAGCACCACATTTCGAAAGCTTCTATTCTCTTCTTGTCTAAACTATTTATCGTCCATGTTTCACTTCCATACATGGCCAAACTCCACACAAAATTTTCAGAAACAACTTCCTGACATTTAAATCTGTACTCGATGTTAACAAATTTCTCTTCTTCAGAAACACTTTCCTTGCCATTGCCAGTCTACATTTTATATCCTCTCTACTTCGACCATCTCCAAGTAGCAAAACTCCTTTACAACTTGAAGTGTCTCATTTCCTAATCTAATTCCCTCAGCATCACTCGATTTAATTCGACTACATTCCATCATCCTCGTTTTGCTTTTGTTGATGTTCATCTCATATCCTCCTTTCAAGACACTGTCAATTCCATTCAACTGCTCTTCCAGGTCCTTTGCTCTCTCTCTCGCAGAATTAGAATGTCATTGGCGAACCTTGAAGTTTTTATTTCTTCTCGATGGATTTTAGTACCTACTCCGAATTTTTGTTTCCTTTACTGCTTGCTCAATATACAGATTGAATAATATAGGGGATAGGCTACAACCCTGTCTCACTCCCTTCCCAATCGCTGCTTCCCTTTCATGTCCCTCGACTTTTATAACTGCCTTCTGGTTTCTGTACAAATTGTAAATAGCCTTTCGCTCCCTGTATTTTATCCCTTCCACATTCAGAATTCGAAAGAGAGTATTCCAGTCAACCTTGTCAAAAGCTTTCTCTAAGTCTACAAATGCTAGAAACGTAGGTTTGCCTTTCCTTAACGTTTCTTCCAAGATAAGTCGTAGGGTCATCATTGTCTCACGTGTTCCAGTATTTGTACGGAATCCAAACTGATCTTCCCCGAGGTCTACTTCTACCAGTTTTTCGATTAGTCTGTAAAGAATTCGCGTTAGTATTTTGCAGCTGTGACTTATTAAACTGATGGTTCGGTAACTTTCTCATCTGTCAACACCTGCTTTCTTTGGGATTGGAATTATTATATTCTTCTTGAAGTCTGAGGGTATTTCGACTGTCTCATACATCTTGCTGACCAGATGGTAGGACTGGCTCTCCCAAGGCCGTCAGTAGTTCTAATGGAATGTTGTCTACTCCCGGGGCCTCCTTTCGACTTTGGTCTTTCAGTGCTCTGTCAAACTCTTCACGCTGTATTTCAGCAGCATTTCAGTTGCTAATTTAATTAAGAATACATTTTCTTTCTGTCACTGGCCGATATTTTGAAATGTAGCGAACTAATGGGAGTTTCTTCCTCCGGACAAGAAACAACTCGTAAACGACTGTTGTGCGATCCAAAAAATAGTGAGGTATTTTTACTTCAGAACCACAATGTTGTTTAAAAAAGAATTGGCGCTGTACCTTGCCCTAGAGTGATCGATGCGATACGCTGGCGAGACCTCGTCGAGTGGAGAGGGACCGCGCCCGCAGACTCGTCCAGGTGGGCAGGAAGAGGCCGTGCTAGCGGCACGCGCCCGCTAATGGCGCTTCCTCGGGCCGCTACAAGCATCTTCCTGCCGCGGCTCCACACACTGACCTGAAAGCGGGCGGAAGCCGGAGAAAGCCTGTCTCCACAGTTTGGCGCCAAAGCAACCACTCGTCAGCTGCCACGGTGGGCCGAAGTGGGCGCAGTCTAAAACGACAATGGCAGTAGCTAACAGGAAGCCTTTCTTGCTTCACTTACCGGATGGCTCCACTTAATAAGTGCTGCTAGCACACTACACTGGTGTGCAAAACATAATGCCGAAACTAACTTTTGCGTGAGTTGTCACTGCCAATTAACGTAGCTCGATGAAATTTGGGCCATACATAGAATGAAGTGCTACAGTATGGTTCGTAACAGAAATACACAATGAGACGAAGAGAAGTGCCATTTTTATTCAAAGACAACGATTATACTGAAGTCACCGCGATTTTTGATGCTCCTCTGGCCATGACAAAAGGCAGGATAACGTTCTGGGACCGAAAGGCTATTTACAATTTGTACAGAAACCAGATGGCAGTTATAAGAGTCGAGGTACATGAAAGGGAAGCAGTGGTTGGGAAGGGAGTGAGACAGGGTTGTAGTCTATCCCTGATGTTATTCGATCTGTATATTGAGCAAGCAGTAAAGGAAACAAAAATTTGGAGTAGGTATTAAAATCCATGGAGAGGAAATAAAACACTTTGAGGTTAGCCGATGACATTGTAATTCTGTCAGAGACAGCAAAGGACTTGGAAGAGCAGCTAAACGGAATGGACAGTGTCTTGAAAGGAGGGTACAAGATGAACATCAACAAAAGCAAAACGAGGATAATGGAATGCAGTCGAATTAAATTGGGTGATGCTGAGGGAATTAGATTAGGAAATGAGACACCTAAAGTAGTAAAGGAGTTTTGCTATTTGGGGAGGTAAAATAACTGATGATGGTCGAAGTAGAGAAGATATAAAATGTAGACTGGCAATGGCAAGGAAAGCGTTTCTGAAGAAGAGAAATTTGTTAATATCGAGTATAGATTTAAGTGTCAGGAATTCGTTTCCGAAAGTATTTGTATGGAGTGTAGCCATGTATAGAAGTGAAACATGGACGATTAATAGTTTGGCCAAGAAGAGAATAGAAGCTTTCGAATTGTGGTGCTACAGAAGAATGCCGAAGATTAGATGGATAGAACACATAACTAATGAGGAGGTATTGAATAGAATTGGGGAGGAGTTTGTGGCACAACTTGACAAGAAGAAGGAACCGGTTGGTAGGACATGTTCTGAGACATCAAGGGATCACAAATTTAGCACTGGAGGGCAGCGTGGAGGGTAAAAATCGTAGGAGGAGACCAAGAGATGAAGACAGTAAGCAGATTCAGAAGGATGTAGGCTGCAGTGAGTACTGGGAGATGAAGCAGCTTGTACAGGATAGGGTAGCGTGGAGAGCTGCACCAAACCAGTCTCAGGACTGAAGACCGCAACAACAAGAACATAGTGTGGTCAGGACGGGCAGAAATGCATGCTCCGCAACGTGCTCGCTGGCCTCAAGACTGGTAAGGGGTTCTTGTGATACGGCGTTCCACTCCTCCACCAGCGCGACCGATGGTCGTTGATGCATGTGGAAGCAATGCAGTACCTCTGCCCAATGCATCCTACACGCGCTTGATGGGATTTAAGGCGAAGGAACGGGTAGATCAGTCCATCGCCGGTTATCCTCTGATTCCAAGATCTCCTCCACCATTGCTGTTCGATGGAGTTGTGATTGTCATCCATAAAAATGAAATCATTGCCGAATGCGCCCCTGGAAAGAGGCACATATGGGAAGAGTGAAGTGTCGCATTGACGTTGACCAGTGAGTGTATTATGTTCAAAGAGATGGAAGTCAGTACAGTACACCAATGCAATGTTACGCTACCCCCACACCATAACAGATGGACCACTAAAATGATGACGTTCAACAATATTGCAGGGTGCGTTACGTATTCCCACCTCTCGCCGTATTAGGGTACTTCCACCATTGTTGGAAATGATCGTTTTGTTCGTCCAAGTGTTACGTTTTTTTCAGGATTGAATTCGCCCGGACTTCAGTTTTATGGACCAAAATTACTTCAGTATCGAACAGCGCTGGTGGAGCTGACTCAGAAAAAAATTTCTAGTTGATGTGATGAACGGCAGTTAATACTGAATGTAGAAAAATGTAAGTTAGTGCAGATGAGTAGGAAAAACAAAGCAGTAATGTTCGAGTACAGCATCAGTATTGTGCTGCGTGACACACTCGCATCTACTGAATGTCTAGTAGTGACGATGAAGCAACAAGAAATGAAATGAACATGTATGGTTAAAGGTCAACGTCGGTGTATTGAGAGAATTTTGGGAAAGTGTGGTTTGCCTATAAAGGAGACCGCATATGGGACATTAGGGTGACCAATTGTTGACTATTGTCCGAATGTTTGGGATCCTCACTAGGTCAAATTAATGGAAGACATCAAAGTAATTCAAGAGACGTGTTGCCTTATTTGCTACCGGCAGGTATTACGGAGATGATTCACAAACCCATATGGTGATCACTGGAGGAAAGGCGGCGTTCTTTTCGATGAGCACTACTGAGATAATTTAGGGAACCGGCAGTTGAAGCTGACTGCAGAACGATTCTATTGCCACCAATGTACATTAGACGTAAAGACCATGAAGATAAGATTACAGTCTTGAAAGATTACAGTGATTAGGGCTGGCACGGAGATACGAAGACAGTAGTTTCTTCCCTCACTCTATTTGCGAATGGAGCAGGAGGAAAACGGCTAGTCGTGGTACAGGGTACCCCCCGCCACGCACCGTACGGTAGCTTGCGGAGTATGTATGTAGATGCAGACAAGAGGTGGCCGTTAGGGCGGCTGTGGCGGCGACGCGGCGGCGGGATGTGCTCCGGCGAGCGCCCGGCTCGGCTCGGCTGGGCCGTGGCCGTCACGGCGTGGCAAGGCGCGTGTCCAGGTTTCCCGTTGCGCGATTACGCTTTGCACTTAAACGCAGCGCGTGCCGCCCAGCTGCCGGATGCGGCCGGCACATCCACGTCCACATGTACAGCCCGTCGCCGGCCCTCTCTTGTTACCGCCACCGGCGACGGGCTTCGCAGCTCCTACGGCACACCCAGCCGGAAGCGGTGAACCAGTCGTACTGTTCTCACGATTCTTTTACACTCTTAGCCTCTATGAAGGCTTGGAATCTATTGGGGACACGTTCAGTAAGGTCTTCCTGCAAAGCCATAACCAGAGAAGTTAGTGATCTTGGACTCTGCGGCGTGAAGTTGACGTTCTAGCTGCTCAGAGAGATGTCCCATTGGGCTCACGTCGGAACTCTGGTCATGCCCGTCGCTATCAGAGATGTTATGATTCACAAATTATTGCCTGACAGATGTTGATTTACGACAGAGTGCGCAGTACAATCAATCACAGTATACGTTCCTATCCTTTCTCATTTTGAGTTCTCTTAGGTACAGTGAGAGGACCACACGCTAACTTCATACAGTAATACCACTTCATCCTTACAACTCTGTTGGCACTACGCGAGATGTCAAATGATATTTTCCAGGCACTTGCCAAATGGTTCAAATGGCTCTAAGCACTATGGGATTAACATCTGAGGTCATCAGTCCCCTAGACTTAGAACTACTTAAACCTAACTAACCTAAAGCACATCACACACATCCATGCCAGAGGCAGGATTCGAACCTGCGACCACAGTAGCCGCGCGGTTCCGGACTGAAGCGCCTAGAACCACTCGGCCACAGCGGCCGGCGCACTTGCCAAGCCCAGACCATTCCACCGGATCGCTGCAGTCTACAGTGACTCATCATATCACTCCTATCATCCACTGTCCACTGGCGTCTGGGTTCACAACACCTTAAGCGTCGCTCGGAAATGTGTGTCCCACGACAAGCTGCTAGACCATTGTACCCAACTCTTTTTAAGTCCCTATGCACAGTCATTTTGTAAGCTAGACAACAGATAGCGTTCTGAAACTCACGAGAGATTCCTACCGCTGATTTCGTCCGATTTTTTGGAACCACACAATGCAATGCTCCACGGTTTACATCTACATATAATATGCAAATTAGATTTAAGTGCCTGGCAGAGGGTTTCAAGGAACCACATTCACAATAATTATTTATTATTCCAATCTCGTAAAGCGCGCGGAAGAAATGGACATCTATATCTTTCAGTGCGAGCTCTGATTCCCCTTATTTTATTATGATGATAGTTTCTCCATATGTAGGTTGGCGCCAACAAAATATTTTCGCATTCGGAGGAGAAAGTTGGTGACTGAAATTTCGTGAGAAGATTTGCTGCAACGAATAACGCCTTTTTTTCACTGATGTCCACTTCAAATCTTGTATCATTTAGTGATACTCTCTCCCTATTTCGCGATGATACGACATGCACTGCTCTTCTTTGAACTTTCTCGATGTACTCCGCCAATCATATCTAGTAAGAATCCCACACCATGGTTCTGAGCACTATGGGACTTAACATCTGAGGTCATCAGTCCCCTAGAACTTAGAACTACTTAAACCTAACTAACCTAGGGACATCACACACATCCATGCCCGAGGCAGGATTCGAACCTGCGACCGTAGCAGTCACGCGGTTCCAGACTGACGCGCCTACAACCGCTCGGCCAACCCGGCCGGCGGGCCTGCCCGGTTTCGTTTAGCTGTGGTTCTGACTGTTCCTTCTCGTTTCCACTTCACACTCGCATCAACAACAACCGGTTTTGCAGCTTTCGAAGGGTCGAAATGTCTAATGCCTCTGTTACTCAGAAGACAGCCAACAAGAACTCCACGTTCAAACTTACTAATCTCTCTGATTCACTCTGATGTTCTCTAATGACAACACAATACTCCTCGCTTGCCTTTATATTGCCGGCTCCACCTCTCGTGACATCTAGTACTCAATTCTGCGTTACATAAGGATGTCTGGATATTCTTGATTGGATAGTGAGTAAGCGGATCAGTTAAAAAAATTACCCTCCCTAGTGGACATTACGCCAATACCTTACAACTTCACCTGTAGCCTAGGTAAGTATCTCAAACTGCGAGCAAGAAAGTCCAAAAGTTTCTTAATGTTCGACATCCAGCTAAATCACTGTATGATCACGTAGAGGTACCAGATTGCAAGTATGTTCAATGAAGAGAGCTGATATCATCTAGGAGGATGGGCGTGTCCACAGTATACTGATCTTAGACATGTAGACTAAAAATCAGCACTTGGTTACCGAGAATGCAGAAATATTCTGGCCCATATTCGTGGGAACACGAATGAATAACCCCAGTTATCACGGAAACAACCCAAAACAATGGTTCAAATGGCTCTGAGCACTATGGGACTTAACATCTGAGGTCATCAGTCCCCTAGAACTTAGAAATGGCTCTGAGCGCTATGGGACTTAACTGCTGAGGTCATCAGTCCCCTCCTAGAACTTAGAACTACTTAAACCTAACTAACCTAAAGACATCACACACACCCATGCCCGAGGCAGGGTTCGAACCTGCGACCGTAGGCAGTCGCGTGGTGCCGGACTGAAGCGCCTAGAACCGCTAGGCCACCGCGGCCGGCGAAACAACCCAATACACAGAACCACTTTCCGTTTTAACTAGACCCTCTATGCTCTGCCAAGAGGCGAAACCGGGACTCGTTTGACCACGCTACAAGCCTTCAGTCAGCTAACTGTTCAGTTTCTGGTTTTTTGGTCCATTGAAGACATGAGGCTTTGTGTGTCGCTATGGCATGGCCTTCTGTCGGGGTATCCGACTCCAGATGTCTACTATACGCAATTCCCTTTGCAATGTTTGTCCGGAAACTGGAAGAGATGTACTTGCATTCACTGGCATAATCAATTCCTGTCGGGTTTCAAACCGGTTATCATTGACAGTGTGTGCCACTAGTCTCCTGTCCCTGTCGGCTAGGATATTTTTTGCGACCACTGTTCTCCCCTGTGTTACTTCGCTCTGAGTCGAGCACCATTCTCTGAAGAAAGGGTGGACAGTTGGCGTTGATGCACCAGTACGTCAGACTTCATTTGCGTTGTGGCCATATGCACGTCCCAACGCGATAGCTTCTTTTTCACTCTCTCTCGTCTTCACGTCGATCCATCTCATTGCTTCGCACTCATGCAGTCGACTGGCGCTTTCACAAAACATTTCGCTGCCATCACTTCTGTTCTTTGTGCAGGGTCACATAGCTGCATGGTACCACTTCTACGCCATCTGGATCGCTCGAAAGCGGCAGTGTGGTTTTCCAAGTGGGTACATAATACTGCACCCCAAGAGCTATATAAATAAATCATGAATGTAAACGCCCCTCTTCCTCAACAAATTTAATTCGTGTCCTTATTGTGGCTTTAGATTCTGAGGAAGTCGTTGGTAAAGGTCAGTAAATTTCTGCATTCTGGTCACGTCATCCTCCGCCAATGGCGTGTGGTGGGGTATGTGGTCAACACACCGCTCTCCCAGTCGTTGTGGTTTTTTTGACCTTTGAACCACTGCTAATCGGTCGAGTAGTTCCTCAATTGACCTCACGAGGCTGAGTGCTCACCGTACTGGTTCTCTCACCAAGGAAAACTCTGGTTCTTTGCCTGCCAGCCAGCGCGCTGACCACTCAGCTACGGAGACGGACTTCGAGTCCTGTTAACACAAACAAATTTCAAAATCAGATTTAGGTGACCAGACGATGATGACCAACAGAGCTTCTATCTCTTCTTAAGCCGTCGTTGGACGGTGGTATTAGGGAGGCGTATGGTTAAGGCACAGATCTCGCAGTTGGTAACGTCTTCTTTCCTAACAGAAATTGCTGCTTCAAAATGTAGCTCATGGGTTCTCGTCACGAGGGTGATTGGAGCTCGTGGCAATTCTCGCACTACTGAAAAATTCCTTACAGTACTGGGTAGCGACTGGAGAATAAGCGTACCATCTAGGCACGCTGCCCGCTAAACTACCAAGAGACGGGAATCGATTCCTGAAGATGAAATAAATGTTAATCAAATGTAGACCAATATCCCAGGTTAAATTATAAATCTCTTTTAAATAAAAAAGTTATTAACATTATAGGCTACATCTTTACTCTTCATATCTATATAACTGCAGCTCTCTGCCACTAGAGGGCGGTGTCTGACGTAACTATCTCGGTGCGTCATAAACAGCGTGCTACAACCTAGTTAGGAATTCTCAGAGTTCTCACACGGAGCATCTTCTCCTTTAGCATGACAACGCAAGACCTCACATGAGACTTGCGACACCTGCCACGATCCGACACTTTGGTTTCACTCTCATCACCACAGTCCCGAATTGGCCTATCCGATTTTCATGTGTTTCCGAAACTTAAAGAACGCCTTCAAAGAGTCCACTCTGATAGTGATAAAACGGTGGCAGCAAACGTGAGGTAGTGGCACCGTCAACAAAGTCAGACTTTCTACAGTGATGTTATCAACAAACTGGTCTCTCGCCCGGAGAAATGTGTTTGTCACCATGGTGGCTATGTTGAGAAATTAATATTTAGACATGAAGAATAAACATATAGAATGTTTCATTTAAAAAGCTTCAAGAGGTTTCACATGAAAAATTCGGAGACATTACTTTCCAGCACGCCCTCGTATTTCTAGAGGATATCGGGTGCGACTTCCTCACATGACGGTTGTACGTCAAAAAAGGGTTGATATTTTGAAGGAAAAATGTCTTAACATAATACTTGTACAAGGATCTTTAAAAGCAGTGGCATTCCTTAACTTTCTACAACTTTCAAAGCGAAAGAACTGGTACTGGAAACAACGGTAGTTCATAAAAGTCGGGATTGCTGTTGTACCTATTGTAGCCTGAGGTGTCTTCGGTTCATCATCAACTTCCAGAAAACGTATTCAGGCGTTAAAATGGGCAAAAATAGAAAAAAACAGGCATTAAACCATATGGCACCTAGCAATGTCCTCGACTCCTCGACGAATGCACCAACTATGAAGTTTTGCTATTCCCAGTAAAGAAGTTTTGAATGCCATAGTACAAGCAAGTTCGAATATGCCTGGAAAAATATGCTTTAGAAATATCTCTACTGGATTCTCTCCAGGCGATTTCTTGATGGCGTTGTTGTAGAGAATTTTCCCTTTTGTCAAAACACTACCAGTTCCAAAGGTACCCATAGTGATACTGATTATATTCGTTTCCTCAAAATCGCAAAAGCAGTCAGCCTGTAGATGTTTCTTCATTAACATGTTTTCGGCTTTCTAATGCGTCAAACAGTTCCAGAACGATCAGTTGTGAGTAGCCTCACTGACGAAGCCTCGTTAAATGTCACTCAGCCAAAAGAACTCTGCAGAATATTATTTTCACGCAAAGCAAGTTAATACACTCGCAGATGCACGTACTGCCTGCGTTGTCTGATACGTGGCGTTAACAGCTTTTCCGGTAGCTTAAGGTAGCTGACATATTGAGTATAGGTGCAGTCAAAGAAGCCACTGCGAGATGCAAGAAATCTAAAAAGAAATATTGTAAGATAATGTGAGACGTGTAATTTTATATAGCTTACGTCAAATATACAAAAACAGCAGAATAACGTAAGGGTATGTACTTTACACGACACATATCCATTTAGAAACTGCATTCTGTACATCTCTGTGTGTGTCTGCTGTTTGTCGAACTAACTGGCCACTTTTAAAGTATCGGTAAAAGCTTAGGTTTAATATTAATACTGCTTTCCCTGGTTTCTCGTCCGTTCGAGCTAACCCCACGCACTAGTAATATCACAAGCAATAAAAGCCTAAGTGCGGTTATAAAAATGTTTCGAAAAATCAAAAATAAAAAAATCAGATCAGAGACCAACTACCTTTCCTTTACTCACTCCCAATGAGCGAGGTGGCTTAGTGATTCGACGCTCGACTCTCATTCGGGAGGCTGCCGGTTGCAGAAGCACTCAGCATTATATTTCTTGCTCTATGTGCATTACTCTTTCGGAAAACAAATTACGAATTTTGTCGAACATTCACTTGAGATATATGATCTGAGACATTATTAATGCCAGAATGAAAAATGCTCCTACCGTAGGACAAAAAAGGCGAATGTGTCCTGCGCAGAGTTAGGGATGTAAAAGAAGGGAACTAGTGTTTCGATTTACCTGGCAGCTTCAAAGACATTTAAATCAAAACATCTTGACCTATTCCCGCTAATTATTTGTTATGGGGTGTAGAAAAATATCCGCTACCAGTCACAATTGTTCTACGCCCCATAAAGGAACAGTCATGGAATTCGACAGCACCCACTATGGATAAAATTCAGTTATTTGTTAATATTAGTTTCCATGTCATGTAATATAATACATCGTGTCAAGTAAAGAACATGATACATGATGTCATATCCTATAATACGACACATGCAATCCTGCCATCCCACATGGCATTTGACATGTCGTGTACTGTAACACGACGTGTTATTAAGGTTTAGGCTGAACGAATCCCCACTCTTGGATCGTTCCTGTTGTAGCTGCACCCCCACTCCCTGATACTTCATACCGTAGAAGCGTCCCACCCTCTAGAAGCACGTAAATTTGTGACTATTTGTTGTTACACCCCTCACCGTGCATGTAACGAGGTATCGGTCTAAGACAGCTCACTACGCTATAGAAGTAGGGTTAACTCACAAAAAACCGCAGGTGTATGTTCTGATTCAAATGTCTTTGAAGCTGCCAGATAAGTAGAAAAGCTAATTCCTCTCTTTCATACCCCTAACTCTGCCAAGGACATATCCACCATTTTGCTGCTACGATAGGAGCATTTTTCACTGTGGTTCACAGCTTTTACTCTACCGCAATTTTGACATTGGGCCTCCATAGCTTCACAACCAACGTAGATTTCTGTTGACTTGAGCGACGACTGATCCGGTATAGGTCTTTTTTAATTGGCTTTCGATCCTTGTTGCTTTTATCGTGGTAATGGATAAAGCTTTCACAAAACACCAATGCAACCGTTAATTACAAGTATTTGTCTACCTTCTCACAAAATTTGAACCGATTCGCACAAGTCTGAAACACAGAAGTGGCGGGCGGAAAAATTCACAAAAAACGTATTTTTTTTTTGCACGTAAATCCAAACGTAGCACATTTTTTTAAATAGTTAAAAATTATCTTAGACCAATGTCCGATACGCTAGAGGACTAAAGTTGAACTATGTCTCGCTCCAATCCGAAGTGAGTGTTTTAGCACATAAAACCCAAGTAATACTGGAACGGTGCACATAAAAATAATGCCATTAGCTGGGCATTGATTTCAGCCCAGTTATAATCTTTTACAAAAGGAATTAATCGATTCGCACAATCTGCCTAGGTGCCAGCTCCGGTTCATCGTTCCAACCTGCTGAGTACACTGTAACATAGCTACAGTAAATTGTTGCTGGTCCCGGTTAAACCTAAGACTATATACCCCGTGTTCCTAGCTCAAATAGGTACCGAGTACCAAGACGCCACCAAACCGCTATTCTGTGCGCAGCCTTTTCAAACACATTAGTTGCTGCGCTTCCACTGTGTAGTGTTTCATAGTTGTAGAACGCTTTGTTTCTGATTTCACCTTAATGCGTATCTTACTTAACATTTAAGATCTAAGCTGTTTGCTTATTGTAAAAGGAACAGAAACGTCTTTTCTGTAAAGCGTGACTGTTTTTAATTGTTGTTACAGAACCTTTCTTGTCATAGAACAGTATTTGGTACATTTACACAGTTTGTAAAAGCAAATCTTCCGATGCGTAAGAAAGCGTCAGACTACAAATTCAGACCTTATAATTTGGAGTTATGGTTATTGGTAAGGCTTCAACTGACATTACTTTGAGGACTTTCAGCACTCGCCCTGTGTGAAGACTGGTAGTTTGCATCACATTTTGATTGCATTTTAAAGTTCTCAACCAGGTCGGTGAACCATTTCACAAGTCTGCATAGTTACAGATCGCACCACCTCCAACATTAGTGCCATGTCTGTAAAACCACTCGGGCCTTTGAAGAAAATCTTTCAGCTGTTATGTACTCAAGCTTTCTGTACGACAATAATGGTAACGATGTGTGTCTTTGGCGGCAATACAGAGAATTAGTTTGGGAGGGGTGGGGAGGTGATTTGATGGCAAGATTTGCTGACAAGTCCGTCCGGAGCTGCCCACTATGCAAGGTGAACCTGAAGTTAACAAAAGAAATTTCTAAGTTTGTTGAGGTCTCTTGATACAAGGCGCCCATTGTTTCTGGTGCCTCGTAGCAGAGTAATTGCGTTCCGTTACATTAATTGCGCCCATTTATCATTGTGTTTGTATTGCACCGCAAATATTTGCGGCATACTGCAAATATTGACGGAATGCGCTGTCTTGTTCGGAAACAAAGTTGTTTCATTCTTTCACGGTACGTGCTGTTAACAACAATAATGTCCACTCTACTCTTCGCTCCAAGTTAGTCTTCAGTACTACTCGGTTCCGTCTCTGGTTTGTTTTTCCGACAGTGTTGGTTGTACGTCAACAGCGATCCACAGTAGTAGGGATGCGTTTACCAATGAAGCGTTGGCTGGTACACAAATCGCGTATGGGTTCAGGGAACGCTACTTGTACTCTGAGAGTTGCTGTATTACTCTCTGTCCTGCAAATTTTGGTAATTTGGTATTACAAAAAAAATGGCTCTGAGCACTATGGGACTGAACATCTATGGTCATCAGTCCCCTAGAACTTAGAACTACTTAAACCTAACTAATGTAAGGACAGCACACAACACCCAGTCATCACGAGGCAGAGAAAATCCATGACCCCGCCGGGAATCGAACCCGGGAACCCGGGCGTGGGAAGCGAGAACGCTACCGCACGACCACGAGCTGCGGACAATTGGGTATTACAGCCGTGTTCACTGTTGGAAGGTACTATCGCAGAAACAGACGTAACTGGAGTAGCAATTCGCATAAATGATGATTAAATTATTAATTTTTAATGAGTGCTCTGTTGTATCAGAATAAGAAAGTAATGAGGGTAGTTTGAAAAGTTCTCGGAATGAAATAAAGAGAAGCGATTTACCTCAGTGAAATTTTATTTTTCAACATATTCTTTCTGTAGACTAATGCTCTTGGTCCAGCGATTTTCCAGGGCCTTGTCGCATATTAAATTCCTCCAGGGCTGGAAAATCCCTACCAACTTTGGCTATCAGTTCTTCGTTTGAAGGAAATGCCCGTCCATCGAAGGAAAATTTTGAGCTTAGGGCGTAATGGAAGGTTGATGGAGCCAAATCGGGAGAATGTGTTTTTGCCATGCCAACGCTACTAGTGTGTGAGCGGGCACTGTTTTAAAGAAAGAGGACTTCCTTCCTTGCCAAACCTGGGATTCTTTCGCGTATTTCTTGATGTAATGAGGTTAGCGTAGCATTGTACCGTAATTTTTTGGTCAGTGAGAAAATAATTTATCAGCAGAATCCCCTTCGCATCCCAGAAAACTGACGCCCGGACTTTTCGTGAGCCCGTATTTTGCTTTGTTTGGTGGTGGTGAATCGACGTGTTTGCACTGCTTTGAATTGATTTGTCTTTGGGAATAATAGTGGACCCAAGTTTCTGCTGTGGTCACAAACTGGAGCAAAAAAATCTTGTGGGTGGCTCTGAAAACAGGTCAAACATTGTTCGGACGTCCCCATTCTGATGCGTTTGTGATCGTGCGTTAAGAGTCGCCGCAACCAGCTGGTAGATAACTGTCTCATATCCAATTCCACCGTTAAAATGTGACGTGCCAGTTCAGATGACGTTCCTACAGCTTCAGCAGTTTCTCGCGCTGTCAGTCTGCGATCATCCATGACCATTTCATGCACTTTTGTAGTAGTTTTTGAGGAAATGGCACAAATGGTTCAAATGGCTCTGAGCACTATGGGACTTAACAGCTATGGTCATCAGTCCCCTAGAACTTAGAACTACTTAAACCTAACTAACCTAAGGACATCACACAACACCCAGCCATCACGAGGCAGAGAAAATCCCTGACCCCGCCGGGAATCGAACCCGGGAACCCGGGCGTAGGAAGCGAGAACGCTACCGCACGACCACGAGATGCGGGCGAAATGGCACATCTTGGTTGGTTGGTTGTTTGGGGAAGGAGACCAGACAGCGTGGTCATCGGTCTCATCGGATTAGGGAAGGATGGGGAAGGAAGTCGGCCGTGCCCTTTCAGAGGAACCATCCCGGCATTTGCCTGGAGTGATTTAGGGAAATCACGGAAAACCTAAATCAGGATGGCCGGACGCGGGATTGAACCGTCGTCCTCCCGAATGCGAGTCCAGTGTCTAACCACTGCGCCAGCTCGCTCGGTGGCACATCTTGACCGGCCATTACGTGAATCTTGACCTAAGCTGCCCCAACCAAATTTAAAATAGTTTGTCGACTTAGGAACAGTGGAATATGAAGGACCAGAGTCCCGCCAGTGCGTTGCGAAAATCGACATGAATTTCCTTTGCTTTCGTACCTTTCTTTATAAAGTTGTTAATCACTGCTTTTCTTTTTTCCCCATCGTCACAAATCACTACACGGAAAGCACAACAGAGAGGTGTCCGTAGGTACCCACTATCATACACCATAAGATTGGTGGTGGTGGTGGTGGTGGCGGCGGCGGCGGCGGCGGCGGCGGCAGCAGCAGCAAGTTCCTATGGGACGAAACTGCTGAGGTCATCGGTCCCTAGGCTTACACACTACTTGATCTAACTTAAACTTACGCTAAGGAAAACGCATATACCCATGCCCGAGGGAGGTCTCGAACCTCCTCCGACGGGGGGAGCGGCGCGACCCGTGGCAAGGTGCCTTAGACCCCGAGCGGTTAGTGTGGCCATACCACGGATCTGTAAGTAAGCACTAACGCGTCGTTTGTTGGCTCGTAAAGGAAATTCTATTATTATGCGGAAACCTAGGTACGCCAGTGCTAACACCTGGCGGTGATTCTGCAAACTTCTCAAACTATCCCGGAACAGTTTCCGTAATTTCGTCGATGAAATTCAGGTAGAGCTTCTATATCTCCAAACTCGAGTGCGCTGTAAAAATCGTTCTAACCGTTTCGAGCAGTGCATATCCTGGAAACGGCCAGCGTGCAGGCTGGAGGGCGAGCAGAAGTGGGTTTGCGCGCGACCTCTGCGCGAGGGCTGAGGCCAGTCGTATTTACGGTGGCGTCACGGAGGTGCCTTCGCCGCGGCGCGCTTGTCGCCCGTGGCGCAAAAACCGCCTTGTGCGGTCGCGGCGTCGCACCTGGTCCGGCCGGCGGCCTCGCGCCCAGGTAATAAGCCACGAGCTCACGCGCGCGCATATGCGGGCGCCGCCGGTTTTCGGTGCGACAGACACGCCCGATGGGCAGCGCATCCCTTGAGTGGCGGTGGCAGCACGACCGTTGGAATACAGGAATTGACAACAGTCCTGCCAGTCTCAGTACACTGTAATGACAATGCCCTCCCACCGACAAGCGCCGATTATCTGGCTTACAGCTGACAGTCATTATTACAAGCCACAATATCTCGACTGGGCATATTCCAGTCGTCGTGAGGTGAGCCGACGAAGACTTCTCTTGCCCCGCGATGATTTCAGTTCATGTTGACACTACCTGGCGGGCGCTGGCCTCGCTGGTGGTGCTGCGGAACTCGCCGCGGCCATCGGCGAACTCTGTCTTCGTTCAAACAGTGAAAGTGAAAGTGAAAGTGACGGCGTCACAGGCACGAATCCGCCCGGCGGATTTGTGTCGAGGTCCGGTGAACCGGCCAGTTTGTGGATGGTTTTAGGCGGTTTTCCATCTGCCTCGGCGAATGCGGGCTGGTTCCCCTTATTCCGCCTCAGTTACACTATGTCGGCGATTGCTGCGCAAACAAGTTCTCCAAGTAAGCGTACACCACCATTACTCTACCAAGCAAACATAGGGGTTACACTCGTCTGGTGTGAGACGTTCCCTGGGGGAGGGGGGGGGGGGGGCGAACCGCACAATAGCCCTGAGTTCGGTGTGGGGCGGCGGAGGGGTGAAGTGGACTGCGGTAGTCGTCGTGGGGTTGTGGACCACTGCGGCTGCGGCGGGGACGGAGCCTCTCCGTCGTTTGTAGGTCCCCGGTTAACATACAATACAATACAATACAATACAATGCAGTACCTACTATCACGGCAGAGCGAAGTGGCGCAGTGGTTAGCGCGCTGTATTCGGGTTCGAGAATACGTATGTTCAAATCCGCATCCGACCATCCAGATTTAGGTTCTCCCTAAACCGCTCGATGTGAATACGGAGACAGTTCCTTTGAAAGGGAGCGGTCGATTTCCTTTCACATGCTTAAAATATTCCAAGTTTGTTCTCCGTCTCTAATGACCTCGTTGTCGACGAAACGTCAAACCCTAATCTCCCTCCCTCCCTCCCTCCCTCCCTCCCTCCCTCCCTCTCTCCCTCCTTCCTGCTATCACGGTTCATCAGACTTCCCACCGCGAATTCTCTAATAATGAACCGCAAAAAGATCGTAGTTCATAAAGCTATACTTTTTCACTATCACAAGATTGTTCTTACAACAGCACTGCACACAGTGGAGACATCATCTTTGCTTAACAATGTCACAGACATCTTCATTATCCACCAACGCCAAAGACATCGCAAAAATAGAAGTAGAAAAATTCAGAAGAATATTTTGGCCCAAAGCTCAAGATGGTATCTGAAGGCGCAAAATCTCAGAAGAATTGTATTCGCTGACTGAGCGTTTTACCTCGCTTGCATAGAAAAAACATGCGAAATTCTAATGTCGTATTGTACGAATGGACAACTGTAAAAGCCAGCCGCTGTGGCCGAGCGGTTCTAGGCGCTTCAGTTCGGGACCACGCTGCTGCTACGGTCGCAGGTTCGAATCCTGCCTCGCGCATGGATCTGTCTGATCTCCTTAGGTTAGTTAGGTTTAAGTAGTTCTAAGTCTAGGGAACTGATGACCTCATATGTTTAGTCCCATAGTGCTTAGAGCCATTTGAACCATTTTTGAACAACTCTGAATCTGACCAAGAAAATCTTACACATCATCATCGGAACCCGACAATCCAAAATACAGTTGCTGGTAGTCACCCAAAGTGACCTCATAGAAATAGGTCTCGATCCACTAGTAACTACACCGACTACATACAGGCACAAAATAAAGAACACATAATGTCGTGACCAAGAATCCCACAGGAAGGAAATTTTGAAACTTAAAAATTGATGCATCCAAGAAAAAAGACAGGCCAGAAGTGAAAGGATGAGGAAGTTTTGGAAGGATAAGCAGGATAAGAAAGCCCGACGTCCACGTGCTCCATAGAGGGCGAAACGAAATTATAAGTACGCACTATAATGAAGTCCAAAAAGTGCTTTCCATGGTCAAAACGGCTGTGTTCTATTGCACTCGCTTCATGTCCGGCAGATACACAGCATTCAGAAATTGCAGACGTGGATCATTGTAAGAGGCGATTGTGGCTTTACTGTTCGGTTCAGTGTTTCTCGACAGTGCGCCTCGTCTGGTAAGCCATACGACAATGCCAAAGTATTTCGTACATTTCAGACTCCCGCAGTAACGTACACTATGTGATCAAAAGTATTCGGACACCTGGCTGAAAACGACTTACAAGTTCGTAGTGCCCTCCATCGGTAATGCTGGAATTCAATATCGTGTTAGCCCAGCCTTAGCCTTGATGACAGCTTCCACTCTCGCAGGCGTACGTTCAATCAGGTGATGGAAGGTTTCTTGGGGAATGGCAGCCCATTCTTCACGGAGTGCTGCACTGAGGAGTGGTATCGATGTCGGTCGGTGAGGCCTGGCACGAAGTCGGCGTTCCAAAATATCCCTTGTGTCGTGTAACCACTCCGCCACAGGCCGTGAATTACGAACAGATGCTCGATCGTGTTGAAAGATGCAATCGCCATCCCCGAATTGCTCGTCAGCAGTGGGAAGCAAGAAAGTGCTCAAAACATCAATGTAGGCCTGTGCTACGACAGTGCCAAGCAAAACAACAAGAGGTGCAAGCCCCCCTCCACGAAAAACACGACCACGCCATAACACCACCGCCTCCGAATTTTAATGTTGGCACTACACACGCTGGCAGATGACGTTCACCGGGCATTCGTCATACCCACACCATGCCATCGGATCGCCACATTGTGTACCGTGATTCGCCACTCCACACAACGTTTTTCCACTGTTCAATCGTCTAATGTTTGCGCTCCTTACATCAAGCGAGGCGTCTTTTGGCATTTTCCGCCGTGATGTATAGCTTATGAGCAGCTCTCCACCGTGAAATCCACGTTTTATCGCCTCCCGCCTAAATGTCATAGTACTTGCAGTGCATTCTGATGCAGTCTGGAATTTCTGTGTGATGGTCTGGATAGATGTCTGCCTATTACACATTACGACCCTCTTCAACTGTCGGCGGTCTCTGCCTGTTAATAGACGAGGTCGGCCTGTACGCTTTTGTGCTGCACGTGTCCCTTCACGTTTCCACTTCACTATCACATCGGAAACAGTGGACCTAGGGATGTTTAGGAGTGTGGAAATCTCGCGTACAGACGTATTGACACAAGTGACACTCCATCACCTGACCACGTTCGAAAACCGTGAGTTCCGCAGAGCGCCCCATTCCGCTCTCTCACGATGTCTAATGACTACTGAGGTTGCTGATAAGGAATATCTGGCAGTAGGTGGCAACTAATATGAAAAATGTATGATTTTGCGGGTGTCCGGTTTTTTTTATCACACTTCACTGACCCCAGAAGATCTACAGTCTTATTTGATAGGCGGAAACCACTTTGAGATTACGGGACGATTCTGATTGTCTTAAACGAAATATTGTCAACATACAGAACAAAAAGCAGTTGTTTTACTATCGTGTTCTCCGTTTTATTCTTTTCCTGGTTTTTGGCTTTAACTGATACTGCTCTGTTAGTCAGCCAAGTGGAACCCATTTTTCCTGAAAACTGTCATGAGGCAAGTGAGCTCTGTAGGCAAACTATTTACATTCGAGGCTGTGTGAGCTCTGTGTGGAAGTGTTTAATGCACACTCGTAGTTTGCGACAGGTGTTAACTCGAAGACTGCACACACAAATGAGTAGAAATGGGCTTACGATCAAATGGGTGCCCCAGAGGACTATCATTGTTTCGTACAACCAAACTGTCCAGTAAAGACAGACAACTATCTTTCTCTATTTCCATAGAAAATTGAATAATGTTGTGAGTGGAGCTGGCTAATGTAAAAACATTTTCAAAACAGAAGTGTGGAAGTATCGTTTACATAACTCCGAAATAATTTGGTTCAAGAGGTGCAAGTACTACTGAAAAAAGCTGGCCAGCAGGAAAAAAAGACTACCATGGAGACACTGTCAGCTTGCGCAAGAAATTTTGGTCGAATGTAAAATAAGTTGAAGAATGAGTGTGGTGAAGCAACTTACTGATATCTGCCTGAAAGTTTTACAAGTTAGCGGCAAGTCGAAATATCGTGTAGTGAGGTGAATGACGACTCACTGCAAGCCCGAAACATGTCTGAATATTCAGTTTGTCAGGAATGCTTTAAAATTCACAATAAACATGATAACGTTGCATGGTAGTCCAGCAGTTACGGTTCGCCTACAGTCATTTATTATTACTCTGCTTTAGCTTGAATATAGAATAAAAGTTGGTCTGATAGAAAATCATGTTTACGGCTCTCACAAAGTAACCTTAAAAAGAGGCTGCAGTTCAATGAAATTTTGGAAATAAAATTATCGTATCATTAAACTATTTACAATGCTTTGCATATGCTGACTAACGTAATTGTCAGCAAACAACCAGCAACACGAAGTATGGGTATGTTTAGATGGTATTCCTATTGGATGGAACACACATTCGACATTCCTTAAGTTTCTGTAGATGGCGAAGGAGAGACAAACCCGGCAAGATAGGGTGTTGTGTAACTTAATGGAATTTGATAATTACTGATTATTTGATATAATTTACATTCTTCCATACTAATGAGTGTGTTTCAGTTGCTGCTTCTAGAATCATCGAATTTCAACTACTGTTGACTGCATTTTTATTCCACCTGAGAACCACGCTATTCACAGCATGAAAACTTAACACGGCTGAGAATGAATCCTAACTGTGTTAAAACTGGTTGAATGAACGCAGCTGGCAACGGGAGCAATCCATTTCAATAAACATGGTTTACCTTTCCAAGCATCCGTGGTTGTACTTAAATATTGGTTACAGCATTGCTCCTAAATTTGAGTCACTGCTAGGAAACGTATGTGTCAGCGTTTACTTCCAGTCCGAGGTAATTTCATTACGTCACTGGAAAATTCTCCATACATTAGTATGAGAGGATTTGTTTATGCTGTGTTGGCAGAAGAGCCAACACCGTGTTGCTAGAGGAGGCCGAAGTGCACGCGTTTAATTACACGCAGACTGGCGTGAGGTCTGGAACAGGTCAGAGAAATAAGACTAGCAAAACAGGAGGTAACTGGTAGAATACTTAACTTTAATCTATAATTGGTGTACATCTCTCTTGACTGTACATAATTTCCATTTCAATATAAACTGGTAATGGCGCCTTGCTAGGTCGTAGCAAATGACGTAGCTGAAGGCTATGCTAACTATCGTCTCGGCAAATGAGACCGTATTTGTCAGTGTAGCATCGCTAGCAAAGTCGGCTGTACAACTGGGGCGAGTGCTAGGAATTCTCTCTAGACCTGCCGTGTGGCGGCGCTCGGTCTGCAATCACTGATCGTGGCGACACGCGGGTCCGACGTATACTAGCGGACCGCGGCCGATTTAAAGGCTACAACCTAGCAAGTGTGGTGTCTGGCGGTGACACCACAGTTTACATACGAGATACCGACAAATTGTTCATAACATTTTCTATGAAGTCTATGGTCGTGCATACTGTTCAAATGGTTCAAATGTCTCTGAACACTATGGGACTTAACTTCTAAGGTCATCAGTCCCATAGAACTTAGAACTACTAAAACCTAACTAACCTAAGGACATCACACACATCCATGCCCAAGGCAGGATTTGAACCTGCGACCGTAGCGGCCGCGCGGTTCCAGACTTCAGCGCCTAGAACCGCTCGACCACTTCGGCCGGTGTGCATACTGTATTAGTCAGTTCAAGTTAAGAAACAGTCTGGAATTAAAAAAAAACGCTTTTCTCAATAATATGCTGTCGATTTCTGCCGAATGCTTCTCCAAATACACGTGTCTGATCATCTAGGATCAGAATACAGGAACGCTCATAGGCTCGATGCTCATAAGCTATTGTAATGGTGCGTCACGTGTAGAGACCGAGCCATCGCTGTGCCAGGGCACACACACTTTCAACAAGTACGATGGCTGACTGGATGCAGAGTGGCAGACAAAGAATCGCTTTCACTTAATCCGACCTGCACTGACAGGTCACAAAACTGTTCAAGTACGTACATCAGGGAACTGATTAATGCTTTCTTTCTGTCTAAATTGTGCCAAATAATAAACAAATACGAATCTGAAAACAAGGAGGCTATATATCAACTTAACAATCCTTGTAGACCGAGCGAGGTGGCACAGTGGTAGCACACTGGACTCGTATTCGGGAGGACGACTGTTCAATCCCGCGTCCAGCCATCCTGATTTAGGTTTTCCGTGATTTCTTTAAATCGCTCCAGGCAAATGCTGGGATGGTTCCTTTCAAAGGGCACGGCCGACTTCCTTCCCCATCCTTCCCTAATGCGATGAGACCGATGACCTACATCTACATCTATACTCCGCGAGCCACCTTACGGTGTGTGGCGGAGGGTACTTATTGTACCACTATCTGATCCCCCCTTCCCTGTTCCATTCACGAATTGTGCGTGGGAAGAACAACTGCTTGTAAGTCTCCGTATTTGCTCTAATTTCTCGGATCTTTTCGTTGTGATCATTACGCGAGATATATGTGGGCGGTAGTAATATGTTGCCCATCTCTTCCCGGAATGTGCTCTCTCGTAATTTCGATAATAAACCTCTCCGTATTGCGTAACGCCTTTCTTGAAGTGTCCGCCACTGGAGCTTGTTCAGCATCTCCGTAACGCTCTCGCGCTGACTAAATGTCCCCATGACGAATCGCGCTGCTTTTCGCTGGATCATGTCTATCTCTTCTATTAATCCAACCTGGTAAGGGTCCCATACTGATGAGCAATACTCAAGAATCGGACGAACAAGCGTTTTGTAAGCTACTTCTTTCGTCGATGAGTCACATTTTCTTAGAATTCTTCCTATGAATCTCAACCTGGCGCCTGCTTTTCCCACTATTTGTTTTATGTGATCATTCCACTTCAGATCGCTCCGGATAGTAACTCCTAAGTATTTTACGGTCGTTACCGCTTCCAATGATTTACCACCTATGGCATAATCGTACTGGAATGGATTTCTGCCCCTATGTATGCGCATTATATTACATTTATCTACGTTTAGGGAAAGCTGCCAGCTGTCGCACCATGCATTAATCCTCTGCAGGTCCTCCTGGAGTACGTACGAGTCTTCTGATGTTGCTACTTTCTTGTAGGCAACCGTGTCATCTGCAAATAGCCTCGCTGTTTGGTCTCTTTCCCCAAAACAACCAACCAACAATCCTTGTACGATTCTGTACTTTCTGTCTTACATGGGGACACGGTCTTATTATGTCAGATACGCTAATGAACACATATTGTTATTTGCTCCCACGGGATAAGTACAGTTAATTAATTGGAATGTTTTTCATAGACTTCAAGAAATGTGAATGTTGTGTGAAGTGTATCCATATAGTGTGCATACATTATGGTATTATACCACCATAATTTTTGTTTTAAAACCGCAGAAGGGTGGCTACTTTGGTTAGCGTCTCCAGGTGCCTGGTAAACTGCTCCACTACCTTCAGAATAGTCACTATTCTAGTAGCTTCGGTTGTGAAGGTATATGCAAGTGCCACCTAGGGTGTTGCCGAATTGGACGCCACAGGAGGGCGTAACGAAAGGGGGTTGAAAAAGCCTGCTTCTTCGGATAATGTTCAAATTTCGCCGAATGGTTTTGAGGGGTCCTTGATTTGATTTGATTTGATTTTATCAGGAAAACAGAAACAACATTGGTCAAGCCCGCTGCTGCTCGCACCGAATCAGACTTTATTTTGTGGCATCGTTCCCTGTGCCTTTAGTAAAGCCAACCAGTGGCCTTGAACAGTGCAGGGAGATCCTTTACCAGTGCTTTGCTAGACACAATTTCTTTACGTCTGGTTGATCCGAATATTCTGCATCTTTTAATCTCCAATACCTCGCATTCAAAATCAAGTGTGATGCGGTTTCCTCGCCCACACCACACATTCTACATTTGGGGTCTTCTATTATCCCCATTGCACGTATGCGTCTTTTTGAAATTCCCATGGCCTGTCAATAATCCAACCATGGGTTTAACTTCACACTTGATGGGTCCTTAGTGGTTCTGCCCTTTATGCCAGAGCAAAAATTACATTCGCACTACACTACTAAGGGGTTAGGTCGCTTTCAATGGGGTTCCAGCCCTGCAGTGTCCTTACAGAAGGGGCGAATCGCCTGAGGGTTGTTCGCAGAGTGAAAGGGTGTCAAGAGTGTCGTTCTGTTACACGCCGCACTGTACAAGAAATTTGTGTAAATAAACGCATCCCCCTGCGGGTTCGGGGGTTAGAATAGGCCCGCGGTATTCCTGCCTGTCGTAAGAGGCGACTAAAAGGAGTCTCAAACGTTTCGGCCTTATGTGATGGTCCCCTCTCGGGTTTGACCTCCATCTATCCAAATTATTCCGAAGAGCGAGCCAATTGGGGAAGGGCACCTTACATGGTGCACTGTATCCTTCGTGCAATTAGACCTATTGCCGTCTTTCTCGTCGTTGCGATGGTGTCCCGCTCGTTTTCGATCTCATGGGCGATTACCACGCTGCACTCTGCAGTGTTTCTTTTAACTGTGACGACGACCTTGGCCATTTTTGCACCTAAGATCCAGCACGGTAGCCAGCCCGTTGTGGTGGGGTCGCCATGTACCCTCTTGGTTGTAGCCCCCTGACAACACAGGGATCGCTCTACTGATGCCTGCGCCGTTCACTCCCCACGTATGCCAAGGAGTAGATGCCCATCTCCCTGGGACATCGGGACTCCCGGCAATGGCCATCCTGCCAGGTGGCCTTTGCTGTGGCTGGATGGCGCCCGTGGGGAGGGCCCTTGGTCGGAGTAGGTGGCATCAGGGCGGATGACCCGCAATGAAGCGTGGTACATCATCTCTTGCTGGCGGCCAGCCGTCAGCAGTCTCTAAGCGTTCCAAGGCTCAATTCAAGGCTAATGTGTATGACCCCAAATCGTTCCCCTCCCTGGCCACACCATGGGAGGAACGAAGGGCTATGACTGAGAGCGAAAGATATTCGCCCCGGTATCTCGTCTGTACCAGAGCTGACGGGGAATCTTTTATGTCCGTGAAGCCTCAGTTCTTTGTAGAGCATTTAGAGGACAAGTTTGGGGAGGTGGAGGGCTTGTCTAAAATGCGCTCTGGGTCAGTACTGATACAAACGGCATCCTCCGCCCAGTCCCGCAGGTTACTTGCTTGTGACAAGTTGGGGGATGTTAACGTTTCTATTACGCCACATAAGAGTTTAAATATGGTCCAGGGTGTTATTTTCCATAGGGATCTCCTTTTGCAGTCTGATGACGAGCTGCGCGCCAACTTAGAACGTAGAGATGTTCATTTCGTCCGGCGCGTTCATCGGGGTCCGAGGGACAATCAGGTTGCTACCGGTGCCTTCATCTTGGCCTTCGAGGGTGATACGTTACCGGAAAAGGTCAAGGTGATGGTCTACCGATGTGACGTCAAGCCCTATATCCCTCCCCCGATGCGGTGCTTCAAGTGCTGGAAGTTCGGCCATATGTCTTCCCGCTGCACTTCCAGCCTCACATGTCGAGATTGCGGACGCCCGTCTCATCCCGATACTCCATGTGCCCCGCCTCCCATCTGCGTCAACTGCGGGGAGCACCATTCACCTTGCTCGCCTGACTGCACAGTCTTTCAGAAAGAGCGCAAAATCATGGAATATAAGACCCTGGACCGGCTGACCTATACTGAGGCCAAACGGAAATATGACAGACTCCATCCTGTGAGAATGACATCTTCGTATGCAGCTGCTACAACAACTGTGCTAGCTCCATCAGTTGCGAGACTTCCAGCCGGCTCGATAAGCAGTACGACTCCTTCTGCCCCCTTGCCCGTGGGGGGCTCTCCCCAACCGGTTGCTCCTGCACCACCTACCTCAGTAGCAACCTCCTCCCACCCGTCGGGGACGTCCGTCCCCGCTTCTCAGCCGGAGAAGCGCCTAACTTCTTCGGCTACTCTCGCCCGTAAGAGTTCCCTTGGGACGCTCCCTTCCCAGGGTTCCCCCAGCGGGAAGGATGACGGCCACCAGTGGCATAAGTCCTCACCAGCAGCCGGGCGTAGGGCTTCACGATCCTCCTCTGTCCCGGAGACTGAATCGGTGAAGCCTTCCCAGCCGGTGAAACCCAAGGTTCAGCGAGAGAAGTCCAAGAGAAAGACCTCTAAGGCTAAAGAACTTGCGGTGGCACCAACCCCACCGCACCTTTCGCGCTCTGCGTCTGAGGATAAAGTCGAGATTCTAGCGTCCGCTGAGGACCTTGATCTCGCTGGTCCCTCAGACGCCATGGATGCCTCTCGTCCGGGTACTGAATCGGTGGCAGTGAGTGAACAAGCGGCGTAAATTGCCTTCCCAGTCCTTTCACGCCTTTCTCAGCCATGGACAATACCATCCTCCAGTGGAACTGCGGCGGTTTTTTCCACCATTTAGCTGAGCTCCGCCAACTTCTCAGCCTTCGCCCTTTCTTCTGCATTGCTCTCCAGGAAACTTGGTTTCCGGCGATGCGAACCCCCGCCCTCCGTGGCTATCGGGGTTATTACAAGAACCGAGCAGCTTATGAAAGGGTGTCTGGTGGCGTCTGCATTTATGTCCTTCACACTCTGCACAGCGAGTCTGTCCCTCTCCAGACGCCTTTAGAGGCTGTCGCTGTACGCGTGTGGACGCCACAGGCTGTTACCGTCTGCAGTCTTTACATTCCACCGGATGGTGATGTCTCGCAGCATGTCCTGGCTGCACTGGTCGCCCAATTGCCGCCACCTTTCTTGCTATTGGGCGACTTCAACGCTCATAACCCTCTGTGGGGTGGGTCAGTGGCAACAGGTCGAGGCGCCATCATTGAGCATTTATTGTCGCAGCTCGATCTCTCGCTGTTAAATGATGGTGCCTTCACACACTTCAGTGTGGCGCATGGCACCTACTCCGCCATTGACCTTTCAATCTGTAGCCATAGCCTCTTACCGTCTGTCCAATGGAGTGTGCATGACGACCTGTGTGGTAGTGACCATTTTCCGATCTTTTTGTCACTACCACAGCGCCACTCTTCTGGGCGCCCTAGCAGATGGGCTATGAATAAGGCTGACTGGGACTTGTTCTCCTCCACTGCCGCTTTTGAGCCTCTCTCTACCGATGACATTGATGCGGTGGTTCAATCGGTCACCACCGGCATCGTTACTGCCGCCGAATCTGCCATTCCCCATTCCTGTGGGTCCCCTCGGCGGAAGGCTGTGCCTTGGTGGTCGCCTGTGATCGCTGAAGCGATTAAAGATCGCCGGCGGGCGCTCCAGCGTCACAAGCGACACCCCTCCCTCGACCACCTTATCGCCTTCAAACGGCTGCGTGCGCGGGCCCGCCTCCTTATCCGCCCAGGCAAGAAGGAGTGCTGGGAGCGGTATGTGTCCACCATTGGCCTCCATGTCACTCCCTCGCAGGTCTGGGCCAAGATTCGACGCGTCTACGGCTATCGGCCACCTGCCAGCGTCCCTGCGCTCTCACTGAATGGAGCAGTTTGTACTGACTCCGACGTCATTGCCAATCGCTTAGCAGAGCATTTTGCTATGAGTTCCGCTTCTGCGAATTACCCCCAGGCCTTCCGCTCCATTAAAGAGCGGATGGAACGTCGGAGCCTTTCGTTTCGCACCAACCACCCAGAATCTTACAATGCTCCATTTAGTGAGTGGGAATTTCGCAGTGCCCTCGCTGCTTGCCCTGATACCGCTCCTGGGCCAGATGGCATCCACTGTCAGATGCTGAAACACCTTTCAGTGGACTGCCAGCGGCGCCTTCTCGATCTTTACAACCGTCTTTGGGTCGAGGGGGAGTTTCCGTCGCAATGGCGGGAAGGCATTGTCATCCCCGTTTTGAAACCTGGAAAGCACCCTCTGGAGGTGGACAGCTACCGTCCCATTAGCCTCACCAACGTTCTTTGCAAGTTGCTTGAACGGATGGTGAGCCGGCGCTTGCATTGGGTACTGGAGTCTCGAGGCCTTCTGGCTCCATCTCAGGGTGGGTTCCGTAAAGGCCGCTCCGCCGCCGACAATCTGGTGAGCCTGGAGTCGGCCATCCGTACTGCCTTTTCCCGCCGTCAGCACCTGGTCGCTGTCTTTTTCGACATGCGGAAGGCGTACGATACGACGTGGCGTCATCACATTCTTTCTACGCTCCATGGATGGGGTCTTCGGGGTCCTCTGCCGATTTTTATCCGCAATTTTCTGTCGTGTCGTACCTTCCGCGTGCAAGTCGCGGCCTCGTATAGTTCCCCCCACGTCCAGGAGAACGGTGTGCCACAGGGCTCTGTTTTAAGTGTCTGTCTGTTTTTAATAGCCATTAACGGTCTTGCTGCGGCCGTGGGAAATTCTGTCTCCGCTTCCCTGTATGCTGACGACTTCTGCCTTTATTACAGCTCTACTGGCATTGCAGCTGTTGAACGTCAGCTACAGGGCGCTATCCGTAAGGCGCAGTCTTGGGCTGTAGCGCATGGGTTTCAGTTTTCGGCAGCCAAGACCTGCGTTATGCATTTCTGCCGGTGCCGAACAGTCCATCCTGAGCCGCGGCTTTATCTTGCCGACGAACTCCTTGCTGTGGTGGAGACCCACAGGTTTTTGGGGGTGGTTTTCGATGCCCGGTTGACTTGGCTGCCTCATATCCGGCAGCTGAAACAGACGTGTTGGCGGCATCTAAACGCTCTGCGATGCTTGAGCAACACCCACTGGGGCGCCGACCGCTCTACACTGTTGCGGCTCTACCAGGCGTTAATCCAGTCCCGTCTGGATTATGGGAGCCTGGCTTATGGCTCAGCATCCCCATCTGCGTTACGGGTGCTGGACCCGATTCTCCACAGCGGGATACGCCTTGCCACTGGTGCTTTCCGCACCAGCCCTGTGGACAGCGTACTAGTGGAGGCAGGTGTACCTCCGCTGCGGTTCCGACGCCAACGTTTGCTGGCCGCTTATGCTGCCCATGTTCTAAGCTCGCCCGGGCATCCAAACTATCGTCTCCTGTTCCCGCGGTCGGTCGTCCGTATGCCAGAACGTCGGCCCCGGTCTGGTTGTACAATAGCGGTCCGCGTCAAGGAGCTTCTCTCTGGGCTCCAGGGTTTCACTGTTCCACCTCCTTTCCGGGCTACTTTGCATACACCCCCATGGTGTGTTCGTCGTCCTAGCCTTCGGCTCGACTTGGCACAGGGCCCTAAGGACTCAGTCCCTCCAGAGGCCTTCCGCCGCCGCTTTTATTCTATCCTGGCCACGTATCAGGGCTCTGGTGTTGTTTACACTGACGGTTCGATGGTTGCTGGTCGTGTCGGATATGCGCTCACTCTAGGGGACCTTTCCGAACAACGTTCCTTGCCGGATGGCTGCAGCGTTTACACTGCTGAACTGGTCGCCATCTTTCGTGCCCTAGAGTATATCCGCTCCTGCTCAGGCGAGTCCTTCGTTATCTGTAGCGATTCCCTGAGCGGTTTACGAGCTCTCGACCAGTGTTTCCCTCGTTCTCGTTTGGTAATGGCTATCCACGAGTCTCTGCATACTCTCGCCTGTTGCGGCCGCTCTGTGGTCTTTGTGTGGACCCCCGGTCATGTCGGTATCCCGGGTAACGAACATGTTGACCGCCTGGCGAAAGAGGCCACCAGTCAGCCATCTCTGGACGTTGGCCTCCCAGAGACTGATTTGCGGGCAGTCTTCCGCCGCAAAATCTTGGCGCTATGGGACGATGAATGGCGCGAACTGCCAATGCGCAATAAACTCCGTGCTGTCAAGGAGACGACGGCTGTGTGGCGGTCATCCCTGCGAGCCACTCGCAGGGACTCAGTAGTTCTTTGCCGGCTCCGCATTGGCCACTCCCGGCTGACACACAGTTATTTACTGCGCCGGGAGGACCCTCCTCTCTGTCGCTGTGGGGCAGCTTTGACAGTGGCCCACATTTTGCTGGCCTGCCCCCTTTTAGCAGTGGTCAGGCAGACATTTGCGCTGCCTGCTACGCTCCCTGCCCTTTTAACAGACGACTCCACTATGGCTGACTTAGTTTTACGTTTTCTTCGGGCAGGGGGATTTTATCATTTACTCTGAGTGTTTCTGTTTTATTTTATTGTTTTGTGTTGACTCTGGCCTTTGGCCTATGATTTTCCACTGGTTTTTTAATGTGTTTCTAAGTGGTTGGCTTTTCCTTATTTATTTCTATGGTCGGCCAACCACCGTCACACTCTGTGTGGTTTTAGTTCGTTTTGTCTTGTCCTTGTCTCCGTCTCTCTTGTTCTGTATCGTCTGTGATCTCTTCTGTTCCTCTTTTTTTATTCTCTGTGGGTGTTCTTTGTCTTTGGAAAAAGGGACCGATGACCATGGCAGTCTGGTCCCTTTCATCCCCCAAACCAACCAACCAACCAACCAAATAAACGCAGCAGAAGGAGTAGTTTCATTGACACCCTTTATGCCACCTCCTGAGGCCATTCTTTGTAGATACTGAGGGGCGGAGTGCCTGATAAATTTTCAGCCACCGATAAGAAAACCGCGTGATTTCAGTGCTGAGCGTCGCGGTTCTGATCTCCATCGCAAAGGCTGAAAGGGAAGGAAGGAGATGGGTTAAGAGAAAGTGTGACGACCTTCCCATTGTGTGACACGTCCACAGAATTGTGGTGAAATTTGTTGCCAATATAATCTCACTAACCCCTCCTTATACCTCAAACGAAGTTCTGAGCTCTGGGCTTTATTTGTATGTGTCGACACCTTACTATTTGGAGTGTTGCCTAGACCGAGGCTGACGTCAGAGGGAAAGTTGTAGGAACCTTCGAGCCGAATTTCATACTTCTTCGACGCAACGGGGGACAATAACAAGGTTTCAAAACAGTGGCCCTTCAGTTCTTTTGTGCAGTGTAGAATCATGTGCATGACCTCGGCCGCTCAGCGTATATTCGTTGTTAGGATGAGTACGGAGCCAGTGCCGGCGGAATGTATGGAGCGTTGAACCGTTGCTATCTCGCGCTGCGGATCGCGCAGCGGCACGTTCTCCGCAGCCAGAGGACAGGCGGGTCCTCGTCAACTCACGTTGGCCCGTTATCAGCTGGCGGTGTCGCTGCCGCCTGTCCACGGCTACCGGCGCCACGCGATGGCCTCCACTCCGCCATACCCGCGCGTTTTTTGTGCGGCCGCCACGCTGCCTAACAGAGCACACATTGTCAGGCAGCATCCCCTCACCCTTCATCTACGCACGGGCACCTTCCTCATTGTCACGTTTTATCTTTTAATGTAGTTACATCGACTACAATCTTAAACTTACAGGTACTGCTGTTGTTTCGTTTGTATCAGTAATATTAACTCCTGTTAGAAGGAATTTTATCTTAGAAAATGTTTTTGTTCCTGTCTTGTTACTTCAAATCCCCCACGAACAGGTACCTGAAGCGGGTAGGGATGCGTTCGGCCAATGTTCTCTCAACGGCTTATAGTACAAAACAAACAAGATGATAATTTTGATTTTAAAGCTATACATTAGTGACAGTTTCATAAAACTTCACTATACACTGGTGATTATGACAAAAGAGATGTGTACACTGTCCCTAGTATTATTAAATTTATACATTAATCTAGTAGTAAAGGAAATCAAGGATAAATTTCTACGCGTAATTAAAGTTAAGGCAGAAGAAATAAATACGTCCACGTTTGCCTATGACGTTGTAATTCAGTCAAGAAGATAAAGAGCGTGAAAGGGCTATTGAAGGGAATGCACAGTGTCTTCAAAAGAGGACATAAGATGATTAACAAAACCAAAACAAGTGGAAGGGAATGTAGTCGAATTAACTCGGGCGATGATGAAAATATTAGGACGTGAGACATTAAAAGTAGTGGACGAGGGTTTTAGCATTTAGTTAGTAAAATAAGTGATGGCCGAAGGAGAGAGCGTATAAAATGCAGGCTAAAAGTAACGACAAAAGCACTTCTGCAAAAGAGAAATTTGTTAACATCGAATATAAATTTAAGTTCAAATGATTCAAATGGCTCTGAGCGCTATGGGACTTAACAGCTGAGGTCATCAGCCCCTAGAACTTAGAACTACTTAAATCTAACCAACCTAAGGACATCGCACACATCCATGCCCGAGGCTGGATTCGAGCCTGCGACCGTAGCAGTCGCGCAGTTCCGGACTGAAGGGTCTAGAACCGCGCGGCCACCGCGAACGGCTAAATGTAAGTGCTAGGAGACCTTTCCTTTCCCTAGAGTATAGCCCGTACGGAAGTGAAATGCGGATAATAAAGAGTTGAGATAAGAAGAGAGTAGAAGCTTTTCAAATGCGGTACTCCAGGAGAATGCTGTATATAAATGGGTAGATACAATAATTAACGAGGAGGAAGTGGTTGGTTGATTCGACACTTCCTTAGGCGTGAAGTAGTCGTTAATTTGGTGATGGTAGGAACTGTGTGCGTGGGATAAGGGGGGGGGGATGGGGTGTCACGAGGGGGCTGGGTTAAAAATTGTAGAGGGAGGCCAAGACACGACTACAGTAAGCAAATATAAATGTATGCAGGTTGCAGTAGTTATTGGAGATTAAGACTCCTGCACAGGATAAACTAGCGTGGAGTCTTCCGACTAAAGACAATGACAATAGCTGGTGATGATGGCGGTATAAGTAGACTACAGTATTATTGGACCTGGAAACGGGGGCGCTTCGGTCGGCTTATCGTGAATTTTTATCTTGGTATTTCACGGGTACACGATGAAACACTTGATAGTTTACCCACAACTGTCTTGAAATATTTCACAGTTCAATGTGTTCTTCGTAGTCACCACTGTGATTGTTTGCTGTAACTTCACCATGTGTTTCCGATAATGGCTACGCGAGGCCAAGTGCAACAGTATCTTGGTCGGGGGGTACTGCAATCAAAAAATAACATGTTCACTTTGCAGTCGCGTAGGCGTGGAGTGTTGATGGGTGTGCCGAGTGGAGGTTTAAACCTTTAACGTGTCGCCATTAAGGCAGCCCGATATCTGAAGTCCTTGTGTCTGATGAGCGGAAGCACAGAAGTAGTAATAAATCAAATTACACGTGAATAGTTAGGTATATGTGGGCCGCTGGAAAATGGAAATAATAATTGCTTGAATAAGTGGTAAAATTGATTGGAAGACTAGTTGAAAGAAATTTGAAGGTAATTCATGAATCTGCACACAATCCGATATCAACAGACCTTCAATGTCAAAACATTCAGCCGGCCGTTGTGGTCGAGCGGTTCTAGGCGCTTCAGTCTGGAACCGCGCGGCCGCTACGGTCGCAGGTTCGAATCCTGCCTCGGGAATGGATGTGTGTGATGTCCTTAGGTTAGTTAGGTTTAAGTAGTTCTAAGTTCTAGGGGACTGATGACCTCAGATGTTAAGTCCCATAGTGCTCAGAGCCATCAAAACATTCAAGGCCAATAAACATAATTTTTATTACTTGCGGCATCACATAAATTCCATTGTGTTTAATTGTGATTGTGAGAATGTCGATGCAGGGTCTCTCCTTCCAATATCGTCTAAATTCTTCTTATCTGCTCTGGACCTCTTGATGCAGGATCTCGGCGGCGAGTGAATTACGGTTGAAATACACATTTTTAACAATACTGGTACGACGGATCCGTGCAAACATCCACACGTTACCACTTACCGAAACAAACAGGTGAAGATACAGGAAATAATAAATTGAAGAGCGTATTTCTTATTTTGATTCAATACATTATCATTGCTGCAAAACAACTCGTTAATTTATTTGTCGGTGTCTATAACCCATTCGGTTTACATATAGCTTACATATAAGAAAAGAAAAGAATGAAAAAATATGATTCAACACACACGCTGACTGTGGAAGTTTATTGTACATTAAATGTGATCACATTGAGGATGGGATTATGTTTACAACCATGAAGGGGGCTTATTAATCTAATTGCGGAGGAAGGTGGGGTGGAAGTAGAAAGGAAAAACATCACGGAATATATGAGATACTGTATTTTTATCTATGTTTGGTAGAATGGGCTTGTGTGTGGAGACGGGTACCAATGTTGAATGGGAGTTGGCTCACATTCGTCAGGAGAGCATAGACAAGGCAAGAAAGTTCATGTGACATTTAATTTGGGTGTATAGTGAGGCATGGCATCTGGATTGGAGATAGGAGGAGCGAATGTGAATAGTGGGACGGGATTATCCCATCTGCCTGCTGGATTAGTAGGTGCTCCAGGAAGAGCACAGAGGGGAAACAGAGGACATGGTACAGGATGCGAGTTGTGCAAAGCAACTCGACACGGGAGACGAGGTGGAGTACAGGGGATATGTAAGCTCTGAGCGGCGGAGATCCACAAATTGCATTTAACTCCATTTAAAACGTTTACCGAAATTACACTCGCAGTCTAGAACTTGTAGCTTCCTTATTAGTTTCTGACAGTGACATCGAGGTTATCTCTTTTATATCCGTCGTTATATGTATTTTGTACTGTTTTCGCTAAACACCTTACTACTTAATCGGCCGTAGATCAACTTGGTGAAAATTACTCGCTCCGTCAAGGATCCTTACTCTCAATGACCGCCAAAGTCAGGCAGCAGATTCAGCGCGGCCTTCTCGTGACGGCGGATTCCCCAGCCAGCCGAGCGCCGTTTTGGGTTCGTTGTCTTGCTAGTCGTTTGGTGAGCTGGCATCGTCTGGCCCCGGCTCTATCTCTCAAGGCGCTACTTTTCCCCCGGAACACAGATTAATTTTCACTGTACAAGCGATTACCCCCTCGTTCAGTGACCCCTCTTAATGGCTCTGTTATCTGCCTAGTCACGATCCTTGATGGGCAGCAACGTGAACAACGTACAAGACATTCCCCGATAGACAAAATCCGGAAACTCGAAGCGTGGTTAACGGTTTTCAAACCTATTTGATCAAAGCTGTTACGTTTCGTTTCTGAAGATACAGCTTCTGGCTGTACACATCAATTCATGTCTTAGAATTTCAAATACTTACACCAACTTATTGACCTAAGAGGATATTAGACATTTTTCTGGTGATAATCACAAAATATCATAAACTTCCCTGAAATCTTCTCCGATTATTTGAACAGTTGTAGTGTCATCTTGAAGCGACGTCCCCTGCTACTCACCTTCGCCTGCGATGACAATTAATAAGCTATTTGCAACACTGATCGAAGAAGCCTGTGGCACTCAGCTGAAAACACGAGGGCATTTGAAGGGCTTGGCAGAACAAAGTGATCACGAAAGAGAGACACATTTTCAATTACCGCATGTAATATAATGGTTAAATTCAAAGACAAGAACACTGAATATGCCTAGAAAATTTATGAAGCAGACAGAACTGATCGAAAACACAGAGGGTACTTTGATCAAACTGATCCTTGCTGAGTTCAGGGTCGGTACTTTCTCCCACATATACCTTCATTTCACCTGCGAAATTAGCTGAGAATGTCTGCATTTTTATATCACACACCTAGCTTTTTTAAGAGAGAATAAGCGATGAAAAGTCAGCTGTTATTCTGAATAAAAAAACTGGCGGAAAGCGTTCATTATTCGTGTGCTTTCTTATTATTTTATGTTGTTTTTAATAATTTCAGTACTTTTGTTAGTTGAGCTGTACAAGTTTTCGTTTTGTTATCGACTGATACCGTCAGTAGGTACTTTGCCCGGCCATGTGATGGGTGTACCTGACGATGAGCGCAATGAAATGAAATGAAATGCAACGATCGTACGGCACTGATGGCCGGCAATACCCAATTGTATTCTGACAAAAATAAATGAACCTGATAGTTTCGTTCCCCTACACAGATACTACACTCCTGGAAATGGAAAAAAGAACACATTGACACCGGTGTGTCAGACTCACCATACTTGCTCCGGACACTGCGAGAGGGCTGTACAAGCAATGATCACACGCACGGCACAGCGGACACACCAGGAACCGCGGTGTTGGCCGTCGAATGGCGCTAGCTGCGCAGCATTTGTGCACCGCCGCCGTCAGTGTCAGCCAGTTTGCCGTGGCATACGGAGCTCCATCGCAGTCTTTAACACTGGTAGCATGCCGCGACAGCGTGGACGTGAACCGTATGTGCAGTTGACGGACTTTGAGCGAGGGCGTATAGTGGGCATGCGGGAGGCCGGGTGGACGTACCGCCGAATTGCTCAACACGTGGGGCGTGAGGTCTCCACAGTACATCGATGTTGTCGCCAGTGGTCGGCGGAAGGTGCACGTGCCCGTCGACCTGGGACCGGACCGCAGCGACGCACGGATGCACGCCAAGACCGTAGGATCCTACGCAGTGCCGTAGGGGACCCCACCGCCACTTCCCAGCAAATTAGGGACACTGTTGCTCCTGGGGTATCGGCGAGGACCATTCGCAACCGTCTCCATGAAGCTGGGCTACGGTCCCGCACACCGTTAGGCCGTCTTCCGCTCATGCCCCAACATCGTGCAGCCCGCCTCCAGTGGTGTCGCGACAGGCGTGAATGGAGGGACGAATGGAGACGTGTCGTCTTCAGCGATGAGAGTCGCTTCTGCCTTGGTGCCAATGATGGTCGTATGCGTGTTTGGCGCCGTGCAGGTGAGCGCCACAATCAGGACTGCATACGACCGAGGCACACAGGGCCAACACCCGGCATCATGGTGTGGGGAGCGATCTCCTACACTGGCCGTACACCACTGGTGATCGTCGAGGGGACACTGAATAGTGCACGGTACATCCAAACCGTCATCGAACCCATCGTTCTACCATTCCTAGACCGGCAAGGGAACTTGCTGTTCCAACAGGACAATGCACGTCCGCATGTATCCCGTGCCACCCAACGTGCTCTAGAAGGTGTAAGTCAACTACCCTGGCCAGCAAGATCTCCGGATCTGTCCCCCATTGAGCATGTTTGGGACTGGATGAAGCGTCGTCTCACGCGGTCTGCACGTCCAGCACGAACGCTGGTCCAACTGAGGCGCCAGGTGGAAATGGCATGGCAAGCCGTTCCACAGCACTACATCCAGCATCTCTACGATCGTCTCCATGGGAGAATAGCAGCCTGCATTGCTGCGAAAGGTGGATATACACTGTACTAGTGCCGACATTGTGCATGCTCTGTTGCCTGTGTCTATGTGCCTGTGGTTCTGTCAGTGTGATCATGTGATGTATCTGACCCCAGGAATGTGTCAATAAAGTTTCCCCTTCCTGGGACAATGAATTCACGGTGTTCTTATTTCAATTTCCAGGAGTGTAGATACTCTCAAAATTGTCAGCAGAGATAAATTTCATAGTTTAAGTCTAGAATCGATAGGTTAAAAAGTTGACACGTTTATCTTTGCCTGTTTCTCATATTTGGGACCAGATATGTAAGTATAAAATTGACTTTCAACCCTATCCCTAGATAGCGCAGTAATAGTAAAGTTTGTGAAACAAGGTTAAAGAAGCATTTCGTTTAGTTAAGACAGTACAAAATAATAATCGAAGCAGGCGAAGATTTAGAGAACGCTTTAGAGAAATCTTTTGATAGTGTTGATTGGAATACAGTCCTTGAAATTCTGGAGGTAGCAGGAATGAAATACAGAAACAAAAATGTATATAAGCAACTTGTACAGAAACCAGACGTCATTCGGAAAAGTCGAAAGGCATGAAGGCGAAGTAGTGGTTGAGTAGGGCCTAAGACAGTATTTTGGCACATCCGCGACGTTATTCAATCTGTTCATGAAGCATGTTGTTTTGGAAGCCAAAGAAAAGCTTGGAGAAAGATCTAACGTTCAGGGATAAGAAATAAAAAATTTGAAGTCTACCGATGACGTTGTAAAAAATCTCTCACAAACAGCAAAGGACTCTCGCAGAGGTTTTTTTTCTCTTAGGTTTTATCTTGGCACTTTTTTCCTCTGCCGTTAAACTTTCGACCAGTCTATCTCCAGATGAACACGTATTAATGGCTAATCGCCGAGCGGGATTAGCCGAGCGGTCTCAGGCGCTGCAGTCATGGACTGTGCGGCTGGTCCCGGCGGAGGTTCGAGTCCTCCCTCGGGAATGGGTGTGTGTGTGTTTGTCCTTAGGATAATTTAGGTTAAGTAGTGTGTAAGCTTAGGGACTGATGACCTTAGCAGTTAAGTCCCATAAGATTTCACACACATTTGAACATTTAATGGCTAATCATAACCAGACATACGCAGAAACCGCAGTACCCACATCCTGCGAGACCTCACTTGGTGAAAACTAACGAATATGCAGAGATGGTAGTTGACCTTTGTGTTGGCTGAACGGAATGGATAGTGTCTTGAAATTTTTTAAGACGAATATCTACAAAAACAGACAAGGATAATAAAGGTAGTCTTGTTAAATCGGGCGATATTCGGGGAATTAGATTAAGAAACAGATGAGTTTTGCTTTATGCGCAGTAAAGTAAGTGATAGCTGAATGGAAACGACATGAAATATACACTGGAAATGTAAAGAAAACGTTTACGAAAGAAAACGAAAATTTTAAAACCGAATGTGTTACAAAATCTTCTGTGATGATATTTGTCGGGAGTACAGCCTTGTGTAGAATGGAAGCGTGGACGATAGGCAATTCAGACAAGAAAAGAAGAAAATGTTTTGAAACGTGGCGCTACAGAAGAATATTAACAGTTAGATTTACAGATCGAATAATTGAGAAGAACGTTCTGAATCGAACCGAAGAAAAAGAATTTTGTGCCAGAACTTGACTTGACTAAAAGAAGGGATCGGTTTATAGACCACATCCAAAAGCATCAAGGAATTGCCAGGATTGTCACCTTCATGATAGGTCGTTGTGGTCATTGCTGAGCGTTGTGACCCCACGAACCAAGCGTCTCCATCTGGGACTGGGGACTGTTACCAGCTTTTCTTAGAGTCTGTTGAAGAGACGGACTGGAGATATTCTTGATTTGATATATCTACCTGGTCGCTGGTACTTCCCTCGTGCCCTCGACCTTTCCTTCCACGATTATTTTCTAGAGACACCATTTCATACGCAGCGTCCTGCATCAGCACCGACCAGGTTCCGACGAAAGATTTTTTGGGGAGTGGGGAACGAGGCAGCAAACCGGAAAGCTAATTTTACCTATTGTGACCTGTTAAATTATAATATACAGATTCGATTGAACCTTTTAACAGATCAGACTGGCAGTGGTCAAGAATTGATTTGCTGTTTTCATTCGCCTTAAAAGATTCATAAAACTGGTAATAGCTCAAATTTCCGCAAAACTGCTAGATTAATATTTATTTAATTTACAGCAGTGTTACTGCATTGTCAGTCTCAATGCTACTAGAAAAACCCCATTGTATCTGGTATAAGCCTAAACCCAAACATTTTGGCAGGGGGGGGGGGGAGGGGGAGAGAGCGCGGCAGGGGCTACTGCCCCCCCCCTCCCCCCCGCCCCTTCACCTACTGCGTGCGGGCCTGGCTCCAACGCTCAATTCTTGCCTCAATACGCTGGTTGTTTCTGACCTTAAGGGTCCGTGTTTCGCAACCGTAAAAGAGGACTAAAAACACGAGCGCTTTAACAAGCTGGATCTTTGTGCTTTTCGTTATCGCACTGTTGTATCGGATCTTGGTGAACTACTTCGTAGCCACTCGCAGAGATGAGGCTTGCACTGTATAGACTAGCGGAGAAAGCTGCGTCAAACCAGTCTTCAGACTGACAATACTATGAACATGGGCAGTTTACAGAGATGACCAATTGCATACTTTGAACCTGAGGATGGTAATTACGCTCTCGTAGCAGTTCTTTTCAGGCTGTAATCAATGCTTGATGTTGCTGTTTATTGTGTTGAAAAGCTGCAAATATTAACACGTTTAAGTTCTCTGTGGTGCCTAGCAGGTTCAGGCATCAGCAAAAACTCCCAAAAAATAAGTGATCAAACGAAATTTAACAGCCTGTCGACATAAAAGCTGCTGTAGATAACAATCTGAAGAAAAAGAACGACGGTAACAACTATAAAATACTTCTCCGTACCCAATTAAATATACTGTTCGGAGATAAAAGAATCACATATGGTGTTACCAGAGGATCACGGTACTTGGTTCTGAAAAAATTTACAATATGTTATGTTTTATTGAAGCTGATGACTTGAAATAATTTTAGTAAAAACTGTTAAATTCAATGTAGAAATGTAGGGTGATGCACTATTGATGTAACAACCAACAGTCACGCGATCGTCGGATCTGGTCCGCTTTTTTGTGTAACATGGAGGAAGCATTAACCGTAGAGAGAACGGAGACTAGACTGTTGCATGACAAGCAGGGGTGGAGACGAGGGCTGAGGTAGGCTGCCCCTTAAAGACCAGGATAGCGCCTCTATGCTTTGCTTTGGTTAGGAGTGACTGTCGTGTGCAGTAATTGCTGGCGCCACATCCTGCTGCCCCCCAAATGAGTGATTTAGGGCGCTAGCTCCTGGACGCCTCGAGCTCAGATTTCGCTGACGCTGTACTTTTGTTGGTGTTGCAGCCCGCTGTACTCTCGGAGCACGCTGTACCCCAGCTCCATGTCCTACCTCACCACCAGCGCCGCTGACGTCGGCCAGGCCGTCGCAACGTCGCCCATGTGGACGCAAGGTACGTCTCTAATTCACCGCATCCAGTCTCTGTAAACTTACAACTTGCCCTCCCCATCATACGCTGTAATTGTCCAGAAAATGCAACTACAGAAGTACACACAGGACAGCTAAATTCGCTATTGCCTTTGCGATCTCACAGGTTTCCTCGGAGTGGTGTACTTCCTGGGGCTTAGCAAGGTCGTTGATTACATTTCATGCACGATATTTGGACGTCGGACCCAACCATCATCGTGTCCAAGTGATGCGAACTGTGTCACTCGAACTCGCGGACTGGACACCAACCATACTGTCAAGTATTGTTGGTGTCTCGCCGATGTTTAGACTGTCTCATCAAATGTATCCGGAAGTAATGTGGACTGACGTCAGAAGAGACCGATCTGCCAATGTGAGAACAGGCGGGGACAGTTGGTTGGTTGATTCGGACGAGGGGACCAAACAGCGAGGTCATTGATCCCATCGTATTAGTGAAGGATGGGGAAGGAAGTTGGGTGTGCCCTTTCAAAGGAACCATCCCGTCACTTGTCTCAAGCGGTTTAAGGAAATCACTGGAAACCTAAATCAGGATGGTCGGACGTGGGTGTGAACCATCGTCCTCCCTAATGCGAGTGCAGTGTGCTAACCACTGCGCCACCTCACTCGGTAAAGGCTGGTTGTGTTGATGGTAGAGAAGCAAATGGGTCGGTCAGGAGAGGTCAGGAACTTCGAAAATGCACTAGTCGTTGAATGTCATCTGAGTAACACATCCAGCAGGGACATTCCAACCCTCATGAAGCTTACCGTAGAGACTGTTGTTTTTCCGGCATTGGTACAAATTTCTACTCGCTGCTTCGGTTTATACTCATAAAGCCATACTGCATGAGTTCAGTAAATTCTCTGAAATTGTGTCATTTAATTTGTACACCTTCCCGCACCTGGGTTTCAGACTGGATTCCCCATTTACGTCAGTGCTGAGGTGCTGTTCCAGAACAAGGAGTCGTGCAGTCTAGGGCGCCTTGTCACGGTTTGCGCAGCTCCTCCCGTCGGAAGTTAGTCATCCCTCGGGCATGGATATGTGTTGTCCTTAGCATCAGTTAGTTTAAGTTACATTAAGTGGTGCATAAGCCTAGGAACCGATGACCTCAGCAGTTTGGCCCCATGGGAACTTAACACAAATTTTCAAAATTTTTTCAGAACATTGAGAGCCTCACCAATTCTCTTCGTGTACACGGGGAAATCTGAAGTAGACTGTGGCGGCAGTGAGAATTTGGATCCAGGAGGGGGCGTGCCAGGGTAATCCGTGCAGTAGTGAGAAACGGTGTGCCAAGGTGGATTAGTGGATAACGCACCAGCCTAGTAAGCAGGAGAGCAGAGATTTTTACTCGCTGCTTCAGTATGTATACATAAAAAGACTATTGGTGACGTGAACTGGAAATGCGAAGGAAAAATGCATAGCCAAATCACCACCAGACAGACCTCATGTACTGACACACAGGGACCATCGAGAATTGTGGACGGTGGCTGAAAAAAAAAAAAAAAAAAAAAAAAGGAATTGATCACTCCTGAGCTCCAAACTGCTGCCCACTGTCCAACTAGCACAGTGACTGCGCGAATGGAGTTAAAAAGGACGGGATACACTGGCCGAACAGCTCCTCACAAGCCACACATCTCTTTAGTCAGTGATGCATGAAGTGGCGTGTAGAGTGACGCCAATGAACAGTAGGTGACTGGAAGCGAGTGATTTGGAATGGTGAATCGCGCTAATATCCTGTGGCAGCGCACTGAGTGAGTTTGGGTTTGACTAATGCCTGTAGAACGTTACCTGCCATAATGTGCAGTAACAACAGTGAAGAAACGAGGAAGCAGTGTTACAGCATTGGCGTATTTTTCGTGTTTAGTGTGTAGTCCCCTTATTGTACTCAAGAAAACGCTAAATGCCGAAGGATATGACCACAGTTTAAAACATTGTGTACTGCATACAGTAGAGAGGCAATTCGGAGACGCTGACTGTGTCAGCAGTTTACGACCCAGTCATTAAGCTGCATCTGTGACCAATAGTTTGTGAACAATAACATTACCAAAAATAGGCTTGTCTGCTCAGTGCCCCGACCTAAACCCAGTGTAACTCCTCTGGTATGAGTTAGAACATCAACTTCACTACAAACCCCATGGTTCAACAACGCTGCTTCCTCTGGTTTCGATTCTTGAGGAAGAATGAGTTATCATTCCTCCACAGATATTCCGACACCTTACTGAAAGTGACCCCAGCAGAGCTGAAGCAGTCATCAAGGCTAAGGTAGACACACCCCACACTACTGTCCGGATACTTTTGATCAAATGATGTATTGGCGAATTCGACTCCCTGTTCCCCTGCTCCCATTGATCCTTGCTTGTTTGTTTTTCGGAGCCCCCACTGTAATTCCCTGAAACTCTCATTCTCTCAGTGTTTTCCAGCTGTGATGAATGAGATGGCTTGGACATCTCAACAAATTGTGGTTCGAACCCTGAGCCTCGTTTAAGTTGAAACCTTCGTCACGGTTTTTTAGGTTTCCCGACATATTTTTCGTGTCCCGGAAACTTAACTTTCCACCACGATACTAGTCTCGTCTTATTTCCTTTCACTATTACGAAATACGAGGTCAGTACCGTGGTACAACATAAGTGCGAAATCTGTGGAAATAAAGATGTCGTAAAATCTTTTCTTTTGCGGAGGGTTCAATTGTTGTTAGTAATCGTATGTCATTTAGAAACCAACTTCTAAATTACGTACATATTTTATTTTTATTTCTAAATTTACAGACACGCCGTTTTTACATCATTGTTCACATCTGCTGTAGAGTCGAAGAAGTCAGAGATTTCCAGGAAACGAATTTTGATGACTCTTTCCAGCAATATGCCTGAACTCCGTAATTGACGCCATGTCTAAAGAACCGTAACCCGTTTGTTATAATAACTAGGAAAACACCATCAGGATCATAACTTTTTATTTATCGACTACTGGTTGCAATTTGCGGTGCATATTATCTTTATGTCTGGCAACGGAAAGTGCAGTTCGCAGTGCGATGATTCAAGACGATCTGAGACCAAGACGGCGTTTGCTTATTTTTTACAATGTATCTGAAGTCCGTTTTGGGAAGCCACAGGTGCCCTCTGCAGTGGTAATTTTTCCTCATCTGTATAATAAGTTATCCCATCTCCCATGGTTAGTCCTACGTGGCGTATCAAGTTCCCACGGTTTGTTGTTGACTTCGAGAAAGCTAAGGACTCCGATGGGGAGTTATTGTAGCATTCTTGGTCCAGGATTCCTGGAATTGAAGTTATGGCCCACCATGCTGCTAGCTATTCTGAGCGGTGAATGCCTGGAGCGGAGTCTGTTGATTCGGACGAACTGACAGCTGCTGGTTGTTACAGGTTTTCTTATGTTCCCTCAGTAGGCTATTCTTTGTTTCCAGGTTTGGTGGTGAAATACGGCTCATTGTAGGTAATCTGAATGCAGCAGTGGAATTAGTTGTGCCAGGAACAATCCGCCGTTTGACTTGGTTGTGTGTGCTACACTATTCTGCTGTTTAGTAGACAAGGTCATGACCTCAATTTAGCTTCAGACTTTGTTTGATGAAGCCGAAGAAGACGATTGGGCCGCCAGTCAAAGTATCGTGCATAAAATGCAGCCCAGTAACCACTGTTGTCTTGAACTGAGGAAAACTTGTATCAGACCACTTGTTTATCTAGGTTTGCAATAGAAGGCACTTGAGATATTGCATGTCATTTCTGTGAGTTAATTGCGATTAGGCTCCTCTCTCTTCAGTGCCGTGTTGTTATTTACTATAATTCCCGTGCATCATTCTTAAATACTGTTGAAAAGCACATTTAGTAGACACCAAACTTATAATTGTTTACTATAGTCAAAATCAGAAAATTTAAGAGTAGACGGTCTATCGCACATATTGACTAGACTTCTAATTTCCATATCAATCTAAGGTAGCGGAAAAACTGTATCTTCCTTCAACCAAATATCCAAATTTTTGGCCCTTCATGGATGTGGTGCCGAAAAATCGATTACTTATATGCCCCGTGTGCGAGCTGTTATTAGTTACATTTTATTTTCGCAGTTTCTAAGGAAGGGAAACCTAGAGGAGTGAAGAACATTTAATGTTATTCTCTCCTGCGGGTCAGAGAAACCTTTCAAAATTGGCGTTGCCTTTCTCTGTACATGCCCTGCATTCACCATTACTGAAACCATAGTTGATCCCATATTCATGCCTAGAATACTTCCTGTAAGTGATGCAGTTTCTTTCTAACATCAATTAAGTCTTTGAAGTCTTCTAGATAACCGATGGCGGATTGAAACGAAAGAGTAGAAAAGCTCCTGGAGTTCTAGGGAGCGCATTTGTTTATAAATATGATGAACACTCAAATACATATATAATGTACGATATGCTGACGATATAATAAATTGCAAAGCATGTTTGGATATTTATCTCCAAAGAACACTGTAATGCAGATACAAATTAGCATTATTTATGGTTTTAAAAACACTGTTGGATTTCTTAACGGAGAAAATTAAAATAACATTTGTTCGTGAGGCTTCTCGAAACTTCTGATCGAAATGCTTATACGGTTCACAATTACTGAACTATTTGGTAAAGTGGTGGTTTATCCCCACTTGTCACCAGTTATGTGTTCGAGAAAATAGTAAGGAACTGGAATTAATAACTAGAAGAATATAGAATATCACCAGCTATGCTTCGGTGGAAGGATAGAAATAACAGAATAAAATATCTTAGATTTGCGGAGGATTTAGGCATATAAATACAAGAGCTATATGAATCAATCCTCTTGAATTCCGATGTAAAGAATATCTGAAGAAGTAACCAAATTGTAGACAGTTATAAAAAATACCTGAAAAAATTAACGACAGTTATAGATCTCAAAGAGAAAGTAAATAAATGAAAATAATGGGTAGATAAATAATAGTTGGAGAGAGCATACGGAACAAAGAAAAAATTACGACAAAACATGTTTACCAGAAGAAATTGAATTAGTATACTATAGTACAGTAATGAAACCAGAGTGCGTGTATATGAACAAATATGATGTACTGAGTTATATTTTAAACAAGTTAGAAGTAAGTGAAAGTAGCTTTGTTATGAGGATATTAGATATGATAACAGCAGCAGAAATCTAGTAATTGACATATTAAAATACGAGGACGTGCTGAAAAGTAATGCCTTCTAATTTTTTTGTAAAAACTCTTAAAGCTTTTTAAATAAAAAATTAAGGTTCTACATATTTATTTTTCACGTCTACATATTTTCAGCCGTCTGGCGTCAGAGGGCTCCGAATTGTAGTATGTAATATATGACGGTTTGTATCGCTACTGTACGTGCAACAATCTGAAGCATTAGGTTCACTGTCATTAATCATCCTGCATACAGTCTTGGAACCATCAGATTTTCATCTTTTTACAAAACTTAGAGAACACTTTCGAGAATTTAAGTTCAATAGTGATGAAGTGGTGCGAGCAGAGGTGAGACTGTGGCTCTGTCAACAAAGTCAGACATTCTACAGTGGCGGTATGAACAAACTTCTCTCTCGTTGGGACAAATGTTTCATGGCCAGGATGGCTACATTGAGAAATAAATACATAGACATGAATAATACAGAGGTAGAATATTAATAACGTTAGTTTTATTTAAAAAGTTTAAGTTTTCACATAAGATATTCGGAGGGATTACCTTTCAGCACGCCCTGGTATAGAACAACATAGAAAGTGTTACGGAAGAGACGGCTGATGTCCATTTAACATCTCTGCGGGATAGGTGAGAAGTTAGCCAACGTCGGTTTGAAATGTGTGAGGGAGAGGAAAGCGTGAACGGTCTTGTGGATACAGTTACCACATAAATGCATAAGAGAACAAGAACCGAGGATACAGTCATACACTAAAAACATAATTAAAAATGGGATGTTTCCATGCCAAGTCTGCCACAAAGTGACCCGAAGAGAGAAAGAACTCTTTGGATTATTAAGAAGGTTAAAATGGTAAACGACCAATAATAATAAAAATGTCTAGTAGATGTACTATCTGGAAACAACAAGGTTTCTGCAGTTCTGGCTCACGTGTGATCTAAAGTGAGAACAGAACTTGGAGGGGGGGAACAGAAAAGGAAAAAAAAAAGAAAAGAAGAAAAAGAAAAGAAAAGAAAAGATAGCGATCTCGTTTTGCATCTTAATGGGCGAGCATTAAGTGGCCATCGAAAGCCGTAACGTGTGCTGGATGGATCTGGCGCCACCGTTTCTAGGAATTTCATGCCCACATGTTCCACGAGCACTGATTGGCTTGTTGGATGCGTATGAACAGGGATAAATGTCACTCGTCTGGCGGGAAATGTCCCAAAATAACAAAATAACAAAAAATCATCCGCTTCTTTCAGCGTTTCATTCACTAATCTAATTCCCACAGCATAGCCTGATTCAATTTGACTACATTCCATTATTCGTGTTCTGTTAACGGTCATCGTATAATTTCTCTTCTAGATAGCATCCATTCCACTAAAATGCTCTTCCAAGCCCTTTGCTGTCTCTGGCAGAATAACAATGCCATCGACAAAGTGCAAAGTTTTTATTTCTTCTCCAAGAACTTTAATTCGTTTACCAAATTTCTCATTGGTTTCCTTCACAGCTTTTTCATTGTTCTGATGGAATAAGAATGGGGATAGCTAAAACCATGCCTCTCCCCCTTATCGAGTACAGCTTCCTTTTTACGTCCTTAGATACACTATAACTGCAGTCTCTTTTATGAGCAAGCTGTACATAACTTTTCACTCCTTGCGCCATTCAACATTTTAAAGAGTTTAGTCTAGTCCACACTGTCAAATGCTTTCACTAAATCTACTACTGTTACGGAGATAGTTTTGCCTTTCTGCAACTTATCCTCTAAGATAGGTCGTAGGGTCAGTTTTGCCTCGTGTGTTTCTACATTTCTCTTGAATCCAAATTGATCTTCCCTAAGATTGAGTTTTACCAATTTTTCCGTTCGACTGCAAATAAATCTTGTCAATATTTCGCATTGTTGACTGATGGTTCGGTAGCATTCACACCTGTCACCACCTACCTTTTTTTTGGAATTCTTTCTAAAGTTAAAGGATATTTCGGCTCTCTCATGTGTCTTGCACTCCGGGTAGAATAATTTTGTCACGGCTGGTTGTCCGAAGGATCTGAATAATTTTAAGGGAATGTCGTCTATCCAGGCCCTGGTGTCCACATAGGTCTTCCAGCGCTCTGTCAAATTCTTCTCGCAGTATCATCTCTTCAGCCGGCCGCAGTGGCCGAGCGGTTCTAGGCGCTACAGTCTGGAACCGCGCGACCGCTACGGTCGCAGGTTCGAATCCTGCCTCGGGCATGGATGTTTGTGATGTTCTTAGGTTAGTTAGGTTTAAGTAGTTCTAGGGGACTGATGACCCGAGAAGCCAAGTCCCATAGTGCTCAGAGCCATATCATCACTTCATCTGCTTCCTTTCCTTTTTCTGCAACATCGTCCTCAAGTTTGTTTCCCTTATACGGACCATATATATAGTTCTTGGATCTATCAGGCTTCCCTTCTTTGCTTAATACTGGCTGGGCATCTGAGCTTTTGGCATTCATACAGTTGCTTTTCTTTCTTCCAAAGTCTCTTCACTGTTCCAGTAGACTGCATCTGTCTTTCCCGTAGGCACGTTTGTTTCTACAGTTTAACATTTGTCTTCTAGCCATTCCTGCTTAACAATTTTGCACTTCATGAATCTCATTTTTTAGACGTCTGTATTTCTTTCGCTTTCTTCATATGCTGTCTTTTTATATTTTCTCCTCTCTTAAGCTAAATTCAGTATCTCCTAAGTTATTAACAGATTTCTACGTGGACTTTTTACCTATTTGATCCTCTGCTGCTTTCATTTCACAAAACTACTAATTCAGTTCAACGTTGCATAATCCCTGATTTATTAGCTGTGTCCAGGTCCCATCTCCTTAAGTTCCTAACTTTTGCGATTTCTTCAGGTTTATTCTGCAGCTCATAATTAACAAGTGTTATCAGAGTCAACATACGCCACGAGAAACGTCTACAGGACAGTGTCTGATTTATAAATCTCTGTGTGACAGTTATAATACAAATCTGAAGTCTTATGGTGTCGTCAGATGTCTTTCTGCAACGTTTTGAACCATGTGTCAGCTATAAGTAAATTATGCTCTGTGCATAATTTCACCGAGTGTCTTCCTGCTTCAGGTAGTTCCCCAGTTCATGTCTTTCTTCTATTTTTTTTTTTAATTCTGTTCATTTTCCTGTTGCCGAATTCACAAATAACTTTTCATCTCATTTAATTATTTGAATAATCTCTTTATCTCATCATTTGTACATTCTTCTAGTATCTTCATCTGCGGAGCTAGTAGACCTACAGACTTGTATTACTGTGATGTATGTTGGCTTCGTATCTATCTCGAATACTATAATGCGTTGACTATGTTGTTCATAACACATTACCCCATTCTTATTTTCTCATTTATTATTAGGCCTACTCCTGCATTGCCCCTATCTGATATTGTATTCATGATCCTGTAATGACCCGACAAGAAGTCTTGTTCTTTCTGCCACCGTACTTCACTAATTGCCATCTATCCCCTCCCCTTCTTAAATTCTCTAAGCTACCTATCTGATTAAGGGATCCAACATTCTGCGCTGCCACACATAGAATGCCAAACTTAGTTTTCCTAATGACGATATTCTACTGAGATATCCAACCAGAGATCCAACTGGCGGAGTATATTACCTCAAAGTTAGAAATAAAAGATAAAAAAAAACAAATATTCACTCGAGATACAAATTAGAAAGCCAAGACTGCTTCTGTAATAAAATTCTGTACTCCGAAGTGGAACAGGTATAGGAAATCATGGGATGGCTACTGTGTTGATAAGTCTAAAAAATCCCGCAAGCAGTTGATAAATATGGACTCGAAGTAGTACACTGATGGAAATGGAAAGTGTTACACCATGAAACACCAGTTGCATATTTATCAAACTTTCTGAAGATTTCATTATATGATAGGTATGTCGTATTATGATCTCGACCTAGCGAGTTCCAGTAACATCACACCCAACAGCCATAACATACTTCAACCATTCATCACCAGCACGAATGGGTTGTTTCTTGTTTTGTAAATAAACCCGCATAATGATAATATTTTAATAAACATTTCTCGCAGGCATGGAAACAATAGAATAAATTTTCTGTTTGTTGTGTTCCTCGAGTCTGATAAACTTCAGAAATGACACCAAGTAAACTGCGATAAAAATATTCTTTAATATTGGCCCGGGTTTTGTGAAAGTCCATTTTCCAGCATAGTTCTGGTTAATATCAAAAGTTATTTTTTTTACGTATTCTGTACCACATGCACCTGGCTACTAACCAGACAGTTTCCAGTCGAATTTTTGACATTTTGCTCCTTTCTTGACGCAACTGTATTCGAATGTAACTTTTGCTGCTTACCAAAACTGTGTTAGAAAATTGTCTCTGATTGGAACTGGATGTTTAGTAATGAACAATTTGCATATATGTGGTGTTTGTCCTTTCGAATATGCCCAAAAGAACAGGCACCACTTATATAATTCGGCAAGGACAAACAATGATCCATTCAACGAGGATGCACGCCAAGACTGCAAGGTCGAACTGTTACAGGAATCAGCAGGATGCTGTGAGTAATGATAATGGGCACCTCATCAGTAGTGTGTGAATAAGTTGAAAATTTGGGTCTGATGGGAGGCGAGCTACAATAGTCCGTGCAGCTGCGATGACTGGGGACAGTGGTCAGAGCATCTGCCTGGTAAGCAAGAGACCCGGGCTCGAATCCCAATTGTGCAGAAATTTGGAACTTCCTCCATTGATTTTAATCAATGCCCACTGCCAGCTAACGTCTTTAATCCCTCTGAGTTTTGAATATTTTCCAGGCAGTTACTGTCTTACATGAAGTCCTTCCTAAATCTGAATGTATTTGATAGCATTCCGTCAAGGTTTTTTTGGTGTAGCTCTACCAATTCCCCTAGCTGTATCGGAATATGGTCACAGACTGAGGTATCGCTTCTTCCTCGCGCAGCCGGGCTGGACGACTACAGCCTCATCAACAAAGCTAGCCAGATGGCGCCGTCGCTGCCGCCGTTCACGCAGCGGTTCAACTCTCTGGTGTCGATGGGGAGCAACGGTGGGGGCGGCGGAGGCGGCGCCAGCAGCCCGGGGGCGGTGTCGGTGTCGTCGGCGGCGCACCTGTCGCACGCGCGGCCCTCGCCCTACACGCCGTCGCCGGCGGCGGCGCCGACGCAGCCTGCCTCGGCGACGTCGAGCGCCGGGGGCGGCGCCGCGACGTTCGAGGCGTCGCTGTGGGGGTACGAGGCGTCGCCGCTGCAGCAATACGGCGTGTCGCCGCTGGCCGCCTCCAGCCGCGCCAGGGCTGCCAACCCCTCGGCGCCCGCCGCGCCCTCGCCCTCGCCCCTGTCCGTGCCGGCGCTCACTGCCAGTGAGTACCGCTCGCTACCTGCCAGCCTGTATCGGCACCACGACATTCCTCTGTTCTGCCCTGTGTACTTCGTGCGAGGGTCATTCAGAAACTAATGCCTCCCAGTTCTTTTCATGGAAGCTACAACAGCTACGGAAAGCGCCGTTAACTCAAACACAGCAGTATTTAAGCTACATACTGTCATATTTTTTCACACGGTCGCCGTCATAAATGAACTGACGGAAACTGCAGAACGATAATAAAGAAATAATGAGGGAACATCACCACCTCGACTTGATATTTTAAGGAGAAAAAAGGACACTTGCAAGAGTTCAGTCCCGACAATTTGGGCCGTGATTCTAAAAATGCGCGATTGTGACCTTCGGAATGTACAGCTTTTAAACTCCGTACTAGCAGCTGTTTGTCACTCGTTCAACACCCGTCGCAACTTCCTACTACCCGAACGCACTTCGCGAGCGGGCACTGAGCGGCTGCAGTGGGGCGGAGATAATGACAAACAAAAAGTGTGCAAGAGGTTTAAAAGCAGTATATTCAGAAGCTGCGTACTATCATAATTATGTCCGAAATTTTCGTGTGCTAAGTATTTCAGTGGCTGATATCTTACAAGTGTGTCTGTATTTTTCGTCGTTGAAATTTAAAATATGCTATCGATTTGGCGATGTTTCCTTACGAGTGACTTCCTAGTCGAGGGAATTTGAAAGAAGTCATGTGACATCCGCAAAGAACAACTGGCGACGTAACGACGAAAAAACAGATTTAAAGAAAGCAAAAATTGGTTAACGTTGCTGGCTTCTACCACGAAAGTCTCTGGTTCACTACCCAGTGGCCTCCTCGGAAACCTCTTTACAAAATAAGCGGCGAAATCGACTTGTAACCACCGAAGTGGCATTAAATAGAAAGGCTTGCATCAGGTTAGTCCCAACATGACATTTGGCTACATACTGTCATTTTTCCACTAGTTACTGTGGTATAAACCTCCCCAGGCCTCACTCCCTCACCCCACCCTCACACTTCCCTCCTCCATCTACGATTAATTGTTTGCCTGTGGGTCATTGATTATTTCCATAGTCTGTGTTAGTGTGATTAACTGAAATACCATATCCCAATAAAGTACTGTCACTAGATTACTCAACGAATCCTCTAAAATTGTAAAAGCTCACTCTAATAGAAATAGTGTTCGCAGAAACGCTGTGGGTCGGAGGACAATGGTTTAGTCCTACTGGCAAGATAAAGCAGCAGTATTGTGATCGGGTATCAATTCTAAAGCTTCTCGATGGATGAAGGTAGAATACACACAGAATTTATTGACACAGGAATTCTGGTAAAAAATGCGTGTGTTCTAAATGACTTTCAATGCACAAGCTATGCTGACGAAAGAAGTGGGAGAAATCAGAGTTTTACAACAAACGGGGAATTTACCTGCACACTGGAACCTGATTAAGTGCAGCTATCGTGGCCTCGCTCATCCTTCACAGAGACGGCTGCACGACACTCCGACTCTCCAGCTCTGTCCATCCAGAAGTGACCTCTTCTTCTACCACGTAACCCGTTGACCCTTCCTCGACTGCTGGCATCAGTGTGTGTCCTGCGCTGGCTCCTTCCATGTTGTCATCCCACCTGATGTTGTAGGCACACTCCTCCCACAGTAACGACAGAAGAACTTTTCTCTGTTACGTTTCCTGGGATGGTCCACTCCGCACGAGGCCTGTGACTTACATTATCTTTGAACTAAGCAGCAGCGGCGGTTGTACAACATTCCCCACGACACACGATCAAGGGCCATGTTTCGCCAAGTGTGCCCTCGCTCAAGTCATAGACTGTCTCGAATGCGTATGTATAAATATTGCCTCATTAGGTATGGTAATGAATTAAAATGTTCGTACCACCATTCGTTATGAACTTTTCCATAGTACCGCTCGCGTATAAACCTGAATCTGCTCAAGCTAGCCACTGTGTTGCAGTTTGTCAACAGAACCTGAGTCTGTAAAATGTTGGCTACGCAGTCCATCTTTCTTAGGCCCAAAGAGATGGAAGTCTGAAAGTTACTGAATCGGGACTGTATGCTGGATTTCGTAGAACAGTCAAGAAAAATTTGTCGATGTGTTCCATAGTCATGAAATTGTTGTGCGATCTGACCTTATCGCGAAACTTCCCGGCAGATTAAAAATATGTGCCGGACTAAGACTCGAACTAGGGACCTATGTACTTCCGCCAGTTGCTAGGCTCCTATCTTCGAAAGTTCACACAACGTCTGTTGTGAACTTGAGGGACTAGTGCGTCTGGAAGAAAAGATATTGCGGTGACATGACTTAGCCACAACGTTAGGGATGTTTCCAGAATGAAATTTTCACTTTGCGGCGTAGTGTGCCCTTATATGAAGATGAATATGGTAGAGCACTAGCTCGTGAAAGGTAAAGACCCCGGTACAAAGTTATAATCTACCAGGAAGTTTCACACTAGCGCACATTCCGCTGCAGAGTGAAAATGTCTTTCTGGTAACGTTATCGTGTTGCAAGCGGAAGTTTGTCATCTTCTGTGGCGTGACTAGAAATTTGTGATCTTAGCGTAGTCTTCCGAACAGTCATTTGATTTGGTTTCAGAGACATCCAATTCAATCACACCCTTCCCAACTCTTAAAAATGCGCACCTCATTTTGTCTTCGGATGACTGTATCTTGAACTGGTCATTTGCTGGAGAATTCCCATGCCGCCAGTCCATAGAATGCCTCTTCGATCCAGGCTCTTAGTGGTGATGTCATACCTGGGGCTGATGGTTCCAGAAAATGGTGTCCTTCACTCTCGTGATGGTCCAGCAGAGTCCAACAAATTTCCTTTCACAGTCTTTTTTAAAAAATTCGTGGGACCCAGCTCACATAAACACTTCCTGATGGCCAAGGTCGCGCCTCATCTTGTCTATGGTACACAGGCGCCATTCTGCTGGGCACACGATTCCTTGGTCGTAACCCACCGACGAATACTTTTGAGATGATGGTGGCGCCGTTAATTACGAGAGATGGTAGCTGAGCAGAGTCGACTGGGACGTATCTCGTCATTCGTACACTTCTCTTCACCACTGAAGAGAAGTAACCTTCATCTGACTTCAATAACGTCTACCGTATCGTCACAATACACCTTTAGCAAACGCCGATGGATTTCAGTTGTTGTACTTTCTTCATCAGTGATGAATCCAATGGTTCATCTCTGTTTCATACTCACCTCGGAGTCATACACCAGTTGGAACTATTTCCTACAGTTGCTGTCTGTCGCAGGACATTGAAACCAACATGACACTAGCGGTAAGTTGCAGAAATTAGTACTACGCATTGTAACCTGCCACGGACTTTCAATCAAAACAGAAAAACTTAAGGCATTAGTTTCTGAATGACGCTCGTACAGTTTTTCTCTTCCAGGTCTACACTAATTCGTTTTGCTGTGCGCTTCTCGCATTTTCTGGCTGTTGTCGTGCACTGCAAAACCTTCAGAGCTTTTAAGTACAGTCACAGTCAAGTTCAGAATGTACTCCATGAATATGCTTCGGCCCCGAGGCTGAGGTGTTACTCAGGAGCACAGTTCTTGAATAACCTACGAGTGAAACTGACGCAAATACTCAGGATGTATCACGTCATATCTAACACCTTATTTGAGTGGTAGACGTCGTTTCACTTAATAATTTCACGGCTGCCATTTTTCCGCTTTACTCATTTAGACCCAGGGGAACCAATAGCTAAAAATAGAGCACGGAAACCTTGAGACAAAGACCGTACTTTCTTGTAATGTTACCACATCACTTCACACTATTTTCGTTTCAGTATTCTGAGGTTTCAGTTCACATGAAATATCTAAGCGTTAATTGTTCCTAACGAATAACAAAACAATTTTCCATTCCGTAGATATGGTTACCAGCGCTGTATAGCGGTGGTGACACTTAACCTTCAACAGTTGTTCCTCTCCCCTTTCTATCACCGCTACCTACGAGTAGATGGGGCAATCAGTACTTCCTGCACCCCGTTCTCCTTTCTGATATTGCTAAAGAAACTGTGGATAAATAATGTCATCCCTTTGCGTATGTCCCTTTTTCTATTAAACACCCTGTGCAGTTCTGATAATTAAACCCCAGTGTCTGTACCTTTAGTGGAAACTTTTCACTCATTTTCCTTCAATCTGCGAATTTAAACCCTATAAGGCAGAATTCCCCCCTCCCCCTCCTTTTTCTGTTCTGCTCGCAATTTTATGCAGGATGGTTGAGTGTTGGGTTTCCGTATGCAGCTCCTCCAACTAACGGAGAACGCATCGGTTAAACAGCTGAAATAAGCTACATCTCCTTTCGTCCTGAAAGAGCATACAGTATCTATCCTTACAGAGGAAACTTGATCAATGGGACTTACCTGTTGGCGATCTCACTTACGTGGCATCCGGCAGGTTTCATTACAGATGCTCGCTTCATATCAGCGTTTGTGGAAGTGAGACGTAAAAGTCAGTCTCTTACGGTATTCTTTCCAGAGCTTGTTATAGCGAAACGAGGGAAAGAAAGAAAGAAAGGTAGTTAGTATAAGAACGTCGTTGGGAAGGCGACTAACGCCGTACAGTCATAAAACGGGAAAAGGGTCCAGTTCATTTATGTGTATTGCCACGTTTACTTCGCGAGTTTTGACTGTACAGATTACGTGGAAATTAGTGTTATGGTTGTGAAGAAGAAAACGTCTTGGGGTTGTTAGTTTACGCATTATTTGAGGAGAGCAGCAGCATCTGTGTATATCTCATCATTTACTGTTATACTCCAGCCTTGTTTCGGAGCTCACCTGTCATTGGTACACAGGCTGGTGACTATAAACTGTACATACTATTACCATGACTGTTCTTCATGTCAACCAGTTTATTGAGCTGATGACTCTGAACGAGCTATAGCTGCAAACAAACCTCCTGAGAGTGGATGGTGAAGAGTACTTCGGGTACCACGCTAAGCCCTCCACCTTTTTTTCTGCTGCACTCTCGAAAAAATGCTCGTTAAGAAAGACTGTCGATAAGCGTCCGTACAACCTGGAATTTCTCTGAGTGTCCAGTGATGGCAATTTTATGATATCTACATCTACAACCATATCCCGCCAGTCACAGTATGGTGCTTGGCTGCGGTTGCCCTGGACCACTATTAGTCATTTTCTTTCCCGTGACACTCGCAAACAGAGCAAGGGAAAAACGGCTGGCTGTATGCGTCTGTATGAGTCCTAATCCCTCTAATCTTATCTTAATAGCCCTTACGTGAAATTTGCGCTGACGAGAGTAGAATCGTTCTGCAGTCAACTTCAAGTGCCGGTTGTCTAAATTTTCTCAATAGCGCTTCTGGAAAGGAACGTCGCTTTCCCTCCAGTGATTACCATTTGAGTTTTTGAAGCATCTCCTAAATACCTGTGTGTTGTTCGAACCTAGCAGTAGCAAATCTAGCAGCACGCCTCTGAATTACTTCGATGTCTTCCTTTAATCCGACCTGATGTGGATCCCAAACACTCGAACAGTAGTCAGCAATTGGTCGCACTAGCATCCTATATGCGGTCTCCTTAATAGATCAACCACATTTTCCCAAAATTCTCCCAGCAAACCGAAGTTGACCGTTCAGTTTTCCCACTGCAGTCCTTACATGCTCATTCCATTTCATTCTGCTTTGCAACGTCACAGCTAGATATTCAGTCGACGTGTCTGTGACAAGCAGCACGCTACTAATGCTGTATTCGAACATTACGGGTTTGGTTTTCTTACTCATATGCACTAACTTCCATTTTTCTACATTTAGAGGGAGCTGCCTGCGGCACCATTGACGATACTACTGTCTCTGATGAGCTCTGGGCGTTGAGAACAGCGTCTGAGTGGGCAGCAGTAATACACGAGGTGTATTCGTAAAGCTTTAATTATCATCTCGAAAAAATAGTTATCTTTTGTTTGTTTGTAGATTCGTGTCAAACTTACGGTACTTACTGATATCTCCGTGCCACAGTGCCGTAGCATGCTAATAGTGGAGCCAAAAGAAGATGACGCAGTTCGTGTCCACTGTATCAGTGACCTGTACTATAGTTTTGTTTTGCCTCCACTAGTACCGTGCTACGGTACTGTAACTCAGGGGTTTCAATGAGTACCGTAAGTGTAGACAGGTACCTGCATGCAAGCGAATAAAACTTCATAACTACGCCTCGACTCCTCTTGGAATATACGCTCTCTGAATTCTAACTGTAAACGTCTCCCTGCTTCACCATGCCTTTCTTGTAGCGACTGTCAGTGGAGATTTGATCAATACCTCTGTGGTGCCCTCGCTTGTTCTAAACAATCCAGTGATAAACGCCGTGCGCTTGTCTGGACCTTCTCTATTTCCAGAAGGGTTTTGACGCCTTTGACGGAAAATCACCGCGTGAAACAGATGTGATATCCGGAGTTCCCCAAGTAAGTGTTCAAGCCCTCTACTGTTCCCAGTCTGTATAAGCGGTTTAGGGGGCAACCCGAGCAGTCCTCTCAGTTTGTAGCGTCTAGTAAAATCTTCAGCAGATCAGTAGGATTACAAAATGGTTTAGGCAAAATACCAGTGACGATCGACTGTGAACAATAAAAAAAAAATGAGGTCCTCTACATGACTACTAACAAAATCGATAAATCATACAATCGATAAATCATACAACGCTAAAGGTTGTCGATTCAGCTAAATACTCAGGGATTACAAACAACTCAGATCTGAAGCATCAGATGTGGGAGAAGGCGAACCTGTTCGTTGATACCGTCACCGTAGAATGTTCCACTTTGTTAACGGAGCCACATCGTCACCTCTGCTCGTACCGCTTCATCACTATGAAAGTGAGGTTCTCTAAGGTGTTTTTAAATTTTGGAAACAGACGAAAATCGTATGGGGCCAAGTCGGGACTTCGTGAAGGATGACGGATGACAGTGAACCCAAAGGGTCGGACTGTTACAGATCGTGTGTGGTCTGGCATGGCATGCCCAAGGGAGGGTGCTCCATATGTGGACGAACTGTTTTGCGGTCAGAAACTTGTTCAGAGCACTCTGTTTCTCACGCAGTTACATAGTTGCGTTACACAATGCCATGTTACAGCCTACAATTCGGAGCCCGCTAGCGACAGGGCATTGCAAATATGTAGACAAAGATAAAGATTGTTAAAAACTTTTGTTTCATTTAAGAAGCTTTAAGAGTTTCACATAATAAATTCGGGGGCAGCACGCGGTCGTACTAACGAGTGAGTACATTAGCTGTTAGGATTGAAGGAGAACATCGAAAAAGTTCATAGCTCGTTTTATATTATGGTGAAATATGAGAAACGTCTCACTGAGTGAGACGGGAGCTGGGATGGAAATCATTAAAACGAAGACATTTTTCGTTGCGGCGAAATCTCTTAACAAAATTTTGATCAGAAACATTCTCCCCCGAATTCAAAGATGTTTTATTGACTTCCACCTACGTAGGAAGATACGACTGAGGTATTTCAATGAAAAATTTCTCAGTAAGCGACGATACAAAATATTACTAAAGACAGAAGACTTGGTTTAAGTTAATTACTGCGGCAAAAAAGTGCATTACAATGACGGTGGGAAAATTCTTTTTATGGAAATATCGTGGACTGGAAGTAAACAGATAAGTCTATAAAATAGGATTCATGAATGTTTAAATACACAATTGTCAAAAAATTAGCGGTGTAACCTCATCATGCCAATGAGTATGTTGGGTGTCGTCATTGTCCTATGATGCATGACCTATCAGTTGAGAACATACGGGTCTGAAGCGGTAGCACAGATTTTATCAGGAAATTAAGTAAGATAAAGAAAAAAATAATCTCAGTGCATTCTGTCTTCAGCTGCAGAAGAATCGACGATAGAACACCAACAGTGTTCGGTTGTTTTCTCCTCGAATGATCCGCGTCCAATTTCTCGTCGTCGGTCACTGGAATTAAGAAAAAAAAGCAATTAAAATTGTGTCCGTGGCATAGAAAATGAGGCAGGTAAATGATTACACATAGTTAAACACGGTAAGTATAGCAAATACGTTAATTATTCCCAGAAAACTGCCATATAATGAATTTACTTCCGTACTCTCGGAACTCACACAGCAAAAAGGCGCAACAATATTACTTAGACAGATGAAACGATTATATTCCATGGTGATGTGCCACAGCAATACAGCATATTTTGAAGGAATGCACTGCCATTTTACTGTATATTTCTGTATATTTCCTGTGTACAAGCTAGATTTTGGCTTTCACGTCATTGTTGAGTACAATGTTCTTATACCATTAACGTATTTTGCTGTGTACTGTTCAATATTACATATTATTTCACGCCATTATCGAGTCCAGTACTTTAGCCGTTGACATTTAAATATATGCTCAAATGCCTAGTTTACCGACCTGTCCAGCCATTTTAGCATGTATTTAAATATCAACGTCTAAAGCACTATACTCATAATGGCGTGAAATATGTCATCCTGCACAGTACACACCGAAATACGTTAATAGTCTAAGATAGTTGAACTCTATAACGGCATGAAAGCCGAAATATAGGTTATATAAAGTAAATATATAGGAAATATACAGGTAAATGGCGGTGTATTCCTCCAAAAGAATGATGTACATTCGTTTGCTATAAACAGTATAACGTAGCAGTTTCGAAGAGTTACAGAAGCTTGGCTTCTTTGATAATATTCGCTTTGATTAGCAATATGAAAAATTACTGAATGGTTTAAATAGTACTTTAAAATGTAGTGCTCAAGTATTAACTTTTTCCACGTGCTATTCGATAGCGGAGCGACCGCGAAATAGTCTGAAAGTGAAACTTCCTGGCAGATTAAAACCGTGTGCCTGACCGAGACTCGAACTCGGGACCTTTGCCTTTCGCAGGCAAGTGCTCTACCATCTGAGCTACCCAAGCACGACTCGCAGGTTCGCAGGAGAGCTTCTGTAAAGTTTGGAAAGTAGGAGACGAGGTACGGGCAGAAGTAAAGCTGTGAGGACGGGGCGTGAGTCGTGCTTCGGTAGCTCAGATGGTAGAGCACTTGCGCGCGAAAGGCAAAGGTCCTGACTTCGAGCAGGCTGCGGTAGCCGAGCGGTTCTAGGCGCTTCAGTCCGGAACCGCGCGACTGCTACGGTCGCAGGTTCGAATCTGCCTCGGGCATGGATGTGTGTGATGTCCTTAGATTAGTTAGGTTTAAGTAGTTCTAAGTTGTAGGGGACTGATTACCTCAGAAGTTAAGTCCCATAGTGCTCAGATCCATTTGAACCATTTTTTCCTGAGTTCGAGTCTCGGTCCAGCACACAGTTTTAATCTGCTAGGAAGTTTCATATCAGCGCACACTCCGCTGCAGAGTTAAAATCTCATTCTAGTCTGAAAGGGTTTCTACGAACTTTGTACCAAATAAGTGTGAATTTCGGAGTACTGATGTGTACGTAAATGTATTACATCTGTTAATACTATTTCGTTGGAGATACACGAACGAGCAATACTCAGGAATCGGTCGGGTTTCGTAAGCTATCTTCCTGGTGTGTCGTTAGGATTCGTGGACTGAATCTCAGCACGGCAGCTGCTTTTCCTACGAGTTTTGTGCCGTCTGTTCCGCTTGAGGTCGCTCCGGATGCTTACTCCGGCTCGTCGGTGATCTGCTGTAGGGTCCGAACAAGCGAGTAGAGACAGCGGCAGGTTTCAAGGCCACCGAGCCCGGAGAGAAGCCGCGGCGACGCACGGTAGCTGGACGCGACGCCGTGTAAACACTGCCGGACAACGGATTCGGCCTGCCTCACGTAAAGAGCGTATCTCGGCGAGACGTGACCCGCCGCGCGATGATACGGGCCGTCGCGGGCGTCTGCGACCGTGATGGGAGTGGACGGTGGCGGTGGCGGCGGAGCACCTCGGCGTTCCGCTGACGCGGCTGGCCTGGTTAGGCGCGTCAGCTCGGCTTCCCGGGAAGCGCGTTGCTTACCGGGCGGCGCTCGGCCGCCTCGCCACGCCACGCCTCACCTTGCCCTTGCCTCCCGGCTGAGCTGGAGTGGCGACACGGCACGGCTCGCTCCAAAACAAACCGCCGGCGCGACCTCCGCCAGTGCGTCGCCAAACTGGGCGCGCCGGCACCGGTTGTGGGCCACGTCCTACTTTCCAACGGTGGTGCGAGAGCCCTAAACATGACACTCTTAGCGTACTTAGAAAGGGATCGCGCATACTCGTCAACACCGATTTCGTCCAAATTTATAGTGCATCTACATTCAACATCTACATTTATATTCCGCAAGCCACCCAACGGTGTGTGGCAGAGGGCACTTTATGTGACACTGTTCCAGTCGCGTATGGTTCGCGGGAAGAACGACTGCCGGAAAGCCTCCGTGCGCGCTCGAATCTCTCTAATTTTACATTCGTGATCTCCTCGGGAGGTACAAGTAGGGGGAAGCAATATATTCGATACCTCATCCAGAAACGCACCCTCTCGAAACCTGGACAGCAAGCTACACCGCGATGCAGAGCGCCTCTCTTGCAGAGTCTGCCACTTGAGTTTGCTAAACATCTCCGTAACGCTATCACGCTTACCAAATAACCCTGTGAAGAAACGCGCCGCTCTCCTTTGGATCTTCTCTGTCTCCTCTGTCAACCCGACCTAGTACGGATCCCACACTGATGAGCAATACTCAAGTATAGGTCGAACGAGTATTTTGTAAGCCACCTCCTTTGATGATGGGCTACATTTTCTAAGGACTCTCCCAATGAATCTCAACCTGGCACCCGCCTTACCAACAATTAATTTTATATTATCATTCCACTTCAAATCGTTCGTACGCGTACTCCTAGATATTTTACAGAAGTAACTGCTACCAGTGTTTGTTCCGCTATCATATAATCATACAACAAAGAATCCTTCTTTCTATGTATTCGCAATACATTACCTTTGTCTATGTTAAGGGTCAGTTGCCACTCCCTGCACCAAGTGCCTATCCGCTGCAGATCTTCCTGCATTTCGTTGCAATTTTCTAATGCTGCAACTTTTCTGTATACTACAGCATCATCCGCGAAAAGCCGCATAGAACTTCGGACACTATCTACTAGGTCATATATATATATTGTGAAAAGCAATGGCCCCATAACACTCCCCTGTGGCACGCCAGAGGTTACTTTAACGTCTGTAGACGTCTCTCCATTGAGAACAACATGCTGCATTCTGTTTGCTAAAAACTCTTCAGTCCAGCCACACATCTGGTCTGATATTCCGTAGGCTTTTACTCTGTTTATCAGGCAACAGTGCAGAACTGCAACGAACGCCTTCCGGAAGTCGAGGAAAATGGCATCTGCCTGGGAGCCTGTATCTAATATTTTCTGGGTCTCATGAACAAATAAAGCGAGTTGGGTATCACACGATCGCTGTTTCCGGAATCCATGTCGATTCCTACAAAGTAGATTCTGGGTTTCCAGAAATGACATGACACGCGAGCAAAAAACATGTTCTAAAATTCTACAACAGATCAATGTCAGAGATATAGGCCTATAGTTTTGCGTATCTGCTCGACGACCCTTCTTCAAAACTGGAACTACCTGTGCTCTTTTCCAATCATTTGAAACCTTCCGTTCCTCTAAAGACTTGTGGTACGCGGTTGTTAGAGGGGGGGGGGGGGCGGCAAGTTCTTTCGCGTACTCTGGCGGGGGGCGGGGGGGGGGGGGGGTGCTTAGCCAGAAATGTAAGCGCCAGAAGTGGGAACTCCATAAGGCCAAGCGCTTGGAAAAAAATAGCATATTTAGAACGGGTAGGGAGACTCGTGAGCCATTTGAGTTCTATTAGTTTTTAGGTAGTGGTTGGCGCACCGGATATAGTACGAAATGATAATCCGAGGGTCTTGCGTTCGAGCCACTATGTGGAAATTCACTTTTTATTTCTAGTTTTTGCGTTACTTACAGTAAAACTAAATGGAAATAATGCTCAGTACAAAATTGTATTCATTAATGTATTGAGAAGTGATATGAACAGGTAAAAGGAAATTTGGTATCGCAAATTAATTTCCAGAAAGTGATTGTTAGCCGTATAGGAGAGTTTCGTACATAAAATTACACTTTTATTACTTTAAAGTTGATGATTTACACGTGCTGGGGTGATCTTAATCGTAAACACACGGGATGCAGTAATTATGTTGTCTACTTGTATACGTTATCAACGCCTCGTTTTTACTATCACATGGTGATTTTAAAGTTTCTACAGAAAATCGAATTTTATTTTCAGGAGCGATTGCCCCCACAGCTATTACATATTTCAAAAATGTCGTATTGTAAAATGTAAACATTTACGGCCGGAAATGTCACAATTAATAAAATGTTCCGGGCCATTATGACGTGGTCGAATGGATTTCACCTTAAAATCCAACGTTTCGTCCCCATCTGAGGAGGATATTTTTTGCCATGGAGGAGGAGGCAGGCGGCAGATGTAATTTTCGTGATGTGCTAGTTTTCAAGAAAGATGATGACAGCATGGGCCGCGCGGTTTGCCGAAAACCCATGCACGCAGATTGTTACCTACACTGGATTTCGAACCATCATCCACAACAAAAGCGAGGCATCATAAAAAGAAGTTGGCGGATAGAGTAAGGAAACTGTGCTCTTTGATGCAGAATTAAAAAATGTCACCAGTGTATTTTTCAATAACGGTTATTCGTCCTCCGAGGTGAAGAAAGAGTTAAGACCACCGCGTAGAAATCATAGCGATGCTCAAGCGCCGGTGAAATCATAAGTTTTTCTACCTTTCATTAAGGACATTACTGACCACGTAAAAAAAACCTTGAAAAAGAGGAACACCCCGGTAATCTACAGATCCACCCGGTAGATAAAAGACCACCAGAGATTCTCGCCAACCGCTGGAAAAAGCAGCAATTTATGGGATTACGTTTAGTTGTGGGGATTTATACGTGGGTACTACGAAAAGGAGGGCCAAAAAACGACTAGAAGAGCACAAGGGCGATTGCAGAAGAGGGGAGATTGACATATCACATGTTGTGCAACATGCTTTGCAGCCAGGAGGCTGCTGATAGGGCTCAAGTACACTATATGATCAAAAGTATTCTGACTTTCCCTAGTCGACATTAATATGGAGTGTGTCCATCCTTCGCCTTTATGACGGCTTGAACTTTCCTAGGGACAGTTTCAGTGACTTGTCTGAATGCCTGCAAAGAAGTGGTAGCCAGTCATCGCCGAGAGCCGAAAGTAGAGCCGATATCGATGTTGGACGCTGAGATCTGAAGCGAAATCGACGTTCTGAATTACCCCAGAGATGTTCCATTGGGTTCAAGTAGCGACTCTGCGCAGACCACTCAATATTAAGAATGTTGCTGTCAACAAGCCATTGCTTGACGAACGGTGCTTCATGACGGTGCACTGCAGTGCTGACACAAAAAAGAAAAAAAAAAAGAAAAGAAATGCTGAAATGTGTGTGAAATCTTGTGGGACTTAACTGCTAAGGTCATCAGTCCCTAAGCTTACACACTACTTAAGCTAAATTATCCTAAGGACAAACACACACACACCCATGCCCGAGGGAGGACTCGAACCTCCGCCGGGATCAGCCGCACAGCCCATGACTGCAACGCCTTACACCGCGCGGCTAATCCCGCGCGGCGTGCTGACACAACCGTCGTCTCCGAACGTTCTCTAGCCATTTGCCAAACCGAAACCCTCCGGATTTCCACAGCATATAATTTGGTTCATCTCTCCAAACCCTTCGTTTCCGGCCCTCCACGGTCCAGTGGCTTCGCTCTTTCCATTCCCTAAGGCATCGCTTAGCACTGACTGCAGAAATGTGTTGCTTATGAGGAGCTGTTCGACTGTTACACCCAATTCACTTCAAGTCCACACTAACAGTCGTGGTGGCAGCTTTACCGCTGGTAGCACTCCGCCGCAATGTTTGACGGTCCCCCCCCCCCCGTCAATACGTACAGCAGTCAGTCTTCTTTCGTGTCGATAATTTATTTGAGCGTTTATATATATATATTTTTTTTGCTCTTTCAATCCTTTAGGTAGCTCCTATGATCCTAATCTTTGTAGTCGCCTCACGACAGCGATCATATAATGTTCTTCATCTTAAAAAATTAGAGAAACAAGAAAAGACTCACGTTCCGCTCTGACTGTTACGGCATGGACGATCGCTGGAAACCCTGCATTGCTGTACCTGCAAGAATAAAAATTATTCTGCTGAGTTACTCAGTTAATGCAGTCGGTTTTATTCAGATAACATTTAATTACTAATTTGAGTCAGGAGAATAATTTCTCAACATCTCTTAAGAACAGACAAAGGATTCTTATATTGTCTTTCGATTGACTGGGACGTTAAATAGTCCGTCTTGACTCCTGATGACTCAGAATTGACCTGAAAAGATTTATAATAGCCGACTTAGCATGCTCGCCATAGGTCCTCTGGCTGAATGCACTAACGACACATGCCGTGACGTAGCTAAAATAGGCCCTATTTCGGTGTCACTTTGTTGTTATGCTAACGCGAATGTCACAAGTAGGCGCCATAAAGTAATCGAAGTCTTCACTGTTTACGCCAGTCATCTTGTTAAACGTTTGGTTAATGTAGTTCTTATTACAACTTTTTCTATATTGTCGCTTTCTCGCCCTCCCCCCCCCCCCCCCCCCCCCCCCACACACACACACCAATCGTGCTTCACGTGGACTTGATACAGTTCACAGTGCGTCCTTGCAACAAGTTGCCTCGTGTTATTTAGTGAAACACAGGGTGGAATCCGTTAGAAGAAACGAGAAACAAATTATCCTTAATGTATTCGATACACTTCACGGAAAGAAACGAAGGGAGAAAATGGTCGCTACCGATACGGCAGATTTCAGAAATATCATTTGAGTTTACCAGAGCTTCTGTGTCAAGTCTATTACGAAGTATATTACGGGCGCATAAAGAAAAACAGAACACGGGTATATACACTGAGATGCTAAAAGTCACGCGATGCCTCCTTATTTCGTGACAGATCTCCTTTTTCCCGGTGTAGCGCAGCAACTCGGAGTGTCAGAGACTCAACAAGTCGTTGAAAGCCTCCTGCAGAAATAAGCCATGCTGCCTCTATAGCCGTCCATAACTGCGGAACTGTTGCCGGTGCAGGATTCTGAGCACGAACTGGCCTCTCGATTATGTCCCATAAATGTTCAGTGGGATTCATCTCGGGCGATCTGGATGGCCAAATCATTCGGTCGAACTGTCTAGAATGCTCTCCAAACCAACCGCAAACAGCTGTGCTCTGCTGACATGGCACCAAGTAGGCGAATCAGTCAACGATCGGTGCAATTGGACCAGAGGACCCAACACAAGCCGGCCGCGGTGGCCGTGCGGTTCTGGCGCTGCAGTCCGGAACCGCGGGACTGCTACGGTCGCAGGTTCGAATCCTCCCTCGGGCATTGTGTGATGTCCTTAGGTTAGTTAGGTTTAAGTAGTTCTAAGTTCTAGGGGACTTATGACCTAAGATGTTGAGTCCCATAGTGCTCAGAGCCATTTGAACAATTTTTTGAACCCAACACAAAAATTGGCTCTGAGCACTATGGGACTTAACAGATGAGGTCATCAGTCACCAAGAACTTAGAACTACTTGAACCTAACTAACCTAAAGACATCACACAAATCCATGCCCGAGGCAGGATTCGAACCTGCGACAGTAGCGGTCCTGCGGTTCCAGACTGAAGCGCCTAGAACCGCTCGGCCACCCTGGCCGACGGACCCAACACATTCCATGTAAACACAGCCCACTGATTATGGAGCCATCATCAGCTTGTACAGTGCCTTGTTGACAACTTGGGTCCATGGCGTCGTGGAGTCTGCGCCACACCCGAAATCCACCATCAGCTCTTCTACCTGAAATCGGATCTTATCTGACCGGGCCACGGTTTTCCTGTCGAGTCCAACCGATATGGTCACTGAGAGAGGCGCTTCAGCTGATGTCGTGCTGTTAGTAAACGCACTCACGTAGGTCGTCTGCTGCCATAGCCCGTTAACGGAAAATTTCGCCGCACTTTTGCAGGGACACGTTCGTCGCACGTCCCAAATTGATTTCTGCGGCTATTTCACGTAATGTTTCTTGTATGTCAGCACTAACAACTCTACACAAACGCCGCTGCTCTCGGTCGTTAAGTGAAGGCCGTTGGCTACTGCGTTTTCCGTGGTGAGAGCTAATGCCTGAAATGTGGCATTCTCTACACACCCTTGATACCGTGGATCTCGGAATATTCCTAACGATTTCTGAAATGGAATGACCCATGCATCTAGTTCCACGTTCAAACTCTGTTCCCACAAGTGCTTCATGAACGACAACATTATGCTCCGAGGGTTACAGCGTGGGCAGCAATTTCCAGTCACGGACTTATTGGACCCTTTTTCTTTGAAGAAACTGTGGAAACTTTGAAAAGCGGGCGTTATTTGAGCATAATTCGCAATAGCTTCATTCCACAGCTTCTTGCTACTGCCTTGCCCTTCAACACGCAGTGGTTCATGCAAGATGGAGCAAGGCCACATACTGCAAACACTGTGTTGGAGTTTTTACACGAGCATTTCGACATGCGGATCATTCTCTCAGGTTTCCAGTTCGCTTCATTGACGGACAAAATTGACCCCCAAATAGTCCAGACCTCAATCAGTGTGACTTTTTTCTTTGGGGGTACCTAAAGGAAAAAATTTTCCCGAAACATCCACGTGATTTAATGGCGCGCAGAAGACTTATTCTTCAAGCGTGCAGTGAAATTACGGAAGACATGTGCCGTAGGGTAATCACTAAGTTCAGTGTTCGTTTGAAGATAGTTAGGAAACGAAGTGGTGGACATATTGAGCATGTGCTGAGTTAGAACAAATCTCCATGGACGGCTCTTCATTGTAGTATATGATCCTTTCAGATTACATTGGCAAAGTTTATATTCAAAAACAAAATGGTAACAGGTTTCGTGCGCCACTCTGTAGATTCATCGCGAGACCCTCAGCTTCCCTGAAGTAGTTTCGAGGACACAATGGCGAGCTGCACTTTCTCAGAAGACACAGTGGAAAGAGCGGCAAGAGGCGGTGGCTTCCGCCGCACCTTCTGCGAACGGCGGCGTCTGATGCGGAGCGCAGCGCCAGAGCGCCAGGTTGTGGGGCGTCGCCGGTCGGCCGCTGTGGCCCGCGGCGAGCCGAGCCGAGCCGAGGCGAGCCGAGCCGAGCCGAGGCAGCGAGGGCGCCTGGCTAGCGTCTGTGGCCTGACGCGCTCCCATAAATTCCACCCCTCGCCCTCACCCGCCCCCGCCGCCGCCTCCGCAGGCAAATTGATCCGCCTTTTTGCCGCCGCGGCCGGCCCAGGCGGGCACTCATTTTTCTCCGCTGGCCGTGGCGCCTGCGGAGTCTGCTGGCCGGGCACCGTATTAGTACCCCCAAAATAAACTGCTCCTGTCCCGCCACCTCCCCCCGGGTATTCTCGGTGTCGTGTGCGGCGCCGCCCTTGTCCAGACGCCGGCCTGCCGCTATTGACGGCCGTTTCCGGATGCGCTTTCATCCACACTCAGATACCGAGCTTTTAGTTCCGCCTGCTCGCATCTGCTCTCGTCATTAGACTGGCGACCTTTAATATTTACGCCGCATCAATGTAAATATAAAGCTCCGAAGGCGCGTTCTCCATTTCGAAATGTACACCACTCACAGTGGCCTCCTGGCGATCGTATCGATTTTAGAAAGTGCCAACACCACGGTGATGAAATCCAGATAGGGACTTCTGGTAAGATGCCCTTAGTTCACTGGCCCAACACTCGGAGCGCTGCAAGTTTATCAGTCCACCATCTGGCTTTCTTATTGGCTGATTTCTAGTTTTCCAAGATTCTTTTCGTTCCATAGTTAAGAGAAGTTGATTTCATCACAGTGTGCTTCTGATTACGACTTCTCGTCTGTTCGGAATTGCGTTCTAAATGTTGTTACTCGTATTATGATTGCGTTCTTCCTGCATCTGTAATACTGGGTAGGGTAAACGTCTACAAATCTATTTTTGTTTCATATAAAACAGAAGCATGCTCTCGTTGCTTGGTGTTCAAAAATGGTTCAAATGGCTCTGAGCGCTATGGGACGTAACTTCTGAGGTCATCAGTCCCCTAGAACGTAGAACTACTTAAACCTAACTAACCTAAGGACATCACGCACATCCATGCCTGAGGCAGGATTCGAACCTGCGACCGTAGCGGTCACGCGTTTCCAGACTGTAGCGCCTAGAACCGCACGGTCACCCAAAACCGGCTTGCTTGGTGTTCTGCGCACTTTCTTGTGTCTTTTATTTCTTACGAATCCGTGTGTGAACTGCTAGATTCAAATGCACTGTAAGTATATTGTTCGCATTCTACACTATTTTTGTTTGCACCTGTTTTCTGCACTTCGTCGCATTTAATGGAGAACTCCGTGTTAGCAGCTTTTCCACAGTATTGGTACTGAACATTATTATATCTTGCCACGAGAAGAGTATATAATTCTGCTTTTAATGGTTTTGCGTCTTGCCACTGAGTTCCATGCACTTCGCAGTGTCCTGCAGAGTTTGGATGTAGATGAGTAAACCCTATATATGTTTGTCTTTTACAGTGCTTCATTCTCCACAAAAAAATATTAAGATTAATATATGATTCTGCTATCTCGTTGGCATGTACTTTCGCAAACGTCCCGAACCCATTATCCCATAGTAATGTATTTTTTTTTTTTTTTTTTGTACCTTTTATTCTCTGCTCCAAACAGTAGAGAGTCTGTTTGACATCCATCTTACTGCAGAGTCGCACTTATTTTCAGCCAAAAATCCCAATAGTCTGGGCATGGGGGTGGAGGGAAACCCAATCGAGAATATATGGGATGAGATTTACAGTTTAGGAATCTGCCTAATAGCCAAATCAAGGTGCAGTGATTGGAAGTATTTTTCAAATGGTTGAAATGGCTCTGAGCACTATGGGACTTAATATCTATGGTCATCAGTCCCCTAGAACTTAGAACTACTTAAAACTAACTAACCTAAAGACATCACACAACACCCAGTCATCACGAGGCAGAGAAAATCCCTGACCCCGCCTATAACCGAACCCGGGAACCCGGGCGTGGGAAGCGAGAACGCTACCGCACGACCACGAGCTGTGGACAAGTATTTTTCATCTGTGCGACAAATTGTCAATTGTTTCAGACAGTATTTAAAATTATCCATACACTAGCGGGTAACAGTATGTATCTGCGGCCTGACGACACGTTTGGCAAAGCGGGTATAGATTGCATACACGTATCTTCCTCGTGAATCAGTCTATCAGTCTATCAGTGAAGATTGAATAAAAACCGTTGCAGTAGTTCCTGAAACTAGCCTGTGTGTGTGTGTGTGTGTGTGTGTGTGTGTGTGTGTGTGTGTGTGTGTGTGTGTGTGTGTGTGTGAGAGAGAGAGAGAGAGAGAGAGAGAGAGAGAGAGAGGGGGGGGGGAGGGGGAGGGGGGGGAGTAGGATGAGTAGGATAGGTGTTAATCAACGGCGCGCTAAACCACGTTGGAGGTTGAAAATGTGCATAGCGATCGAAGTATCCAACATCCCTTCCAAGATGTTTCGAGCAACATTACAGCAATATTTTTTACGATTCCAGGCTATCGTGGATGCAGATGGTCGTCATAATGAGCAACATTTGTAGCCTGGAACTTAAACATGGTACGCCGGTAACAAATGTTTCCTTCACATGCGAAAATTTAAATGTCTTTCTTTCAATGTAAAAATTGTTCCATTCCATTGTCGAAGGGTGCTACAACAACCAGGTTCACGTTATTTCAGAATAAAAAGTGTCTTGGTTTGGCAACTAAGAGTCATTCTATTCTGAAATATTTCTTTTAATGCTTCATTCGTTACTTCTCTACCGCATGTCCTAACAGATGTTTCCACGAAATTTCAGTGTCCTGCTATCACTCGTTTCTCATGGGGAGCCTTTCAAGTAGCGAAAGTTTAGCTGTACCCACCGCCACATTATATACCCTCCGTCGCAATCCATACAGTGGCTTAGAGGAATACGTATGTGTGAGCGTAAGGAGATTATTAACGGCTCGCAGTTCGCGAAGACAGATACACACCGCGATGACAAAGGTCATGGGGTACCTCCTAATATCGTGTCAGACCTGCTTCTGTCCGACATAATTCATTCACACGGCGTGGCGTAGACTCAGCAAGTCGTTCGGTCCCCTGCGGAAATATTAAACCTTACTGCCTCTATAGCTGTCCATAACTGCGAAAAGTGTTGCCTGCGCAGGATTTTGAGCACGAACTGACACCTCGATTATGTCTCATAAATGTTCAACGGGTTTCATCTAGGGCGATCAGGGTGGCCAAATCATTCGCTCGAATTGTGCAGAATGTTCCTCAAACCAACTGCGAGCAAATGCGTCCCAGTGACATGACGCATTGTCATCGATATAAATTCCATGGTTGTTTGGGAACGTGAAGTTCATGAATAGGTAGCTGAACATAGCTGTTTCCAGTCAATGATCGGTTCAGTTGGACCAGAGGACCCAGTCCGTTCCTTGCAAACAGAGCCGACCCTATTATGGTGCCACCACGAGCTCGCACAACTTGTGTCCATGGCTTCGTGGGGTCTGCACCAAGCTCGAAACCTACCATCAGTTCCTGCTAGCGGAATTCGCTACTCGTCTGACCAGGCCACGGTTTTCCATTACTTAATCTAGCGCCCAATCGATATGGTCACGACCCCAGGAGAGGCGCAGCAGTCGCTGTCGTGCTGTTAGCAAATGCACTCTCATCGGTCGTCCGCTGCCATAGCCCATTAAAGCCAAATTCCGCCGCACTGTCCTAACGGATATGTTCGTCGTACATCCACATTGATTTCTGCGGTTATTTCACGTAGTGTTGCTTGTCTGATAGCACTGATAATACTACATAAACTCCGCTATTTTAGGTCGTTACGTAAAGGCCATTGGCTACTACGTTTTCCGTGGTGAGAGGTAGTGTCTGAAATCTGATATTGTCAGTACAGTGTATACGTCGGAATATTGAATTTCCTGAAGATTTTCGAAATGGAATGTGCCATGCGTCTAGATCCGGCTACCACTCCGTGGTTAAAGACTGTTAACTCCTGTCTTACGGCCATAATCGAGTCGGAAAGCTTTTCACATGAATCAGCTGAGTACAAATGACAGCTCCGCCAATGCAGTGCCCCTTTAATGCCTTGTATAGCGATACCGCCGCCATCTGTACATGTGCATATCGCTACCTCACGACTTTCGTCACCTCAGTGTAAGAATGTTACAACTGCTTCTGGTTTAAGTAAAGTAGTAGGTCCGACAAGGGCTAGAAATGTTACGTAGCTGTTTCTTTACGGAGGAACCGATCCGATTTCGAGCGAGCGAGGAAAGAGCTATTTTCGTCCGAGGAGCCCAAATTTCTGCGAGTTGCGCCACAGACAGAATTGTTCCGTGAATCCAGGCCGTGTGGCGAGGTCTCTGGATGCGGGTCGCTCAGTCAGCAGCCGGCGGGCGACGTGGGAGCGCGGCGCACCTAGCGAGTGCACAGTAGCGTTTTTTTCCGGCTCTGCCGTGGCGGCGGTAATGCCGTCCGTATCGGCCCATCTGGAGTGGGCGGCGGCGCCTAAAAGCCCCGCTCGTGGCTGCGCAACCCTTTCTGTACCGCCGCGCCGCACCACGCCATGCAAGGACTGCACCCTCGCACAGATACGAGTGGCTCCGTACATCTCGCCAGCCACCCCGTCTGCTTTCTGTAGTCTACTGAGTAGACTCGCCGCCTTACCTTTAACTAAACTGCGCCATCTTCTTCAGTCTCCACAACTACCCCCTCAGCCCAAAAAGTTCAGAGACTGGATTCATAACAGAGAAAAGTTCAACAGTCTCCCACCTCGATTCAAAGCACAGAACGTTCATACAGGCGTTGGACAAAAATACGGAAATGCAGATACTAGGCTAACCCCGAAGTTGCACTGTTGTATTTGACCAGCAACGTCGTCTCTGTATTGTCAAGTATCAATCATGGTCCGAACAGGTTTCATGAGTCCATTCGAACGCGGGCAAACTGTCGGTGCCCGTATGGTGAGTGCTTCTGTAATCAAGGTAGCCGAAGTGTGTGCTGTTTCAGGAGGCGCCGTGTCAAAGATTTATACCGCACACAGTGAAAGAGGAAAAGCATCCGATACATCACAACGCGGACGAAATAGTTTTTTTGAATGATCTTGACGGACATGACTGAAAAGGTTGTGACTAAAAACAGGACGACAGCTGCAAAAGTCACTGCAGGAAATGGAGCTCTCTTCATGTTGGTTTAGCTCTCTTCATGTTGGTACCAGTCCAACATGAAGAGAACTCCATAAGGAGGGAACTGCAAGGCGAACTGGAATTCCAGAACTACCTATTAGCGATGCAAATACCTGTAACAGAAAAACGAGGTGCCGAGGCCACAGAAACTAGATTATGTGGCCAGGAAGAACGTAATTTGGCCGAAAGAGTCTTCTTGCACACTGCTTCCAACTTCTGGCTGAATTTACGTCCCACGAATGAAACATGTCGAGCTCTTGGTGATGATCTGGAAAATCTTATCGTGGTATTCCGTGGGCTCCATGGTTACTCTGCAAGGATCGCATTAGGCCTACTGCCAAGGATTATGGAACCAATCTGGCTGATCAAATCCAACCCATCATACAATGTTTGTTCAGAAATAGTGATGCTGTATTCGAAGACGACAGGGCCCCCGTTCACAAAACTCAAATCGTCCAGGATTTTCTTTGAGAGCACGGGGGATGAATTGTGGCATCTCCCCTGGCCACCACAGTCATTAGATGTCAATATTGTTGAGCCTTTGCGATTTTCTTTGGAGAGAAGGGTGCGTGGTCGCTATCCAGCTCCGTCGGCGGTATCTGAATTCGCCACTATTTTGCAAGAAGAATGGTATAACGCTCCCTTGAAAACAATATTGGAACTGGATTTAACCATTCCAAGACGACTGGAAGCTGTTTTGAATGCAAACCGCTTCCCTGCGCCGTGTGAAACGTACCCTTAGGAAAATTATGAATTACTGTGCTGGTAAACCCCTTACGTTATTTAATTTTTAAACAGCTGAGCAAAACTGAACGTACTCAGACATTTCTCTCTTTACTTATTCTGATCATCACTAAACTGACACACAATATTTTTAGCGCATCGCAGTCTGACTTTCAATAATCCCTACAAAAGAATGGCCCTGACTAACAATAACCGATACCTTTCATGAATCATTTACCTCACAAAAATCTTCGTCACTCGAACTACTGCAATACAGCGAGCGCCAATACTGCCAGCTAAATAAAAGATTCTAACTACTGAAGGCACTAACTACTGATAGGCATAGTTAGCAAATGAAAGATTTTGAAAGAGCAAACAATGTATTTACCTTAATATTGTTCAAAAGTCATTATATTATATATATATATATATATATATATCAGTTCATGACATTCAGTCTTACAAATTTACTCTCTCTGATGGACACACGTCCATATCATCCGCTCTCAAAACTCCACCATCTCACTGCCCACATCCACCACTGCTGGCGGGTCACCTCCAACTGCTCAACGCTACGCGCTGTTCACATCCAACTGCCCAACACTACAATAGCGAATATTCCAACAATGCCAACCAGCCACAGACTTCACACAGCACAGTCAGTGATTTTCATATACAGCGCTACGTGGCGTTACCAACATAAGAACCTAAACGGCCTACTTACACGTGTTAGGCATGGTAATGTGATGTGTTTATGGTGTCTACTTATTTTTGTTCCCCGCCTATACAACCATGTAAAATTGGCAGTTGAGTCCTTCTTTGGAATGTTGTTCAATTCTGATAAACTGGGTTAAAAGTCTATTATGTCGTCAGTGTTGATACTTCATATGTTTTCTACACTTAGTCTTCTTTTGGTAAATTCATATTGGCAACGCCAAGTGTTGTCACCCGTCATGATTTTTTTCCAGAAAATAATTCAATCAAGTCGCGGTAGGAGTCAACCGTCCTTGTTTTCGTTCGGACTCAGGGTACGCGGGACACGCTTTATACATACTTTTCTCTTATTCAAAACATTCTGCAAAATGTCTTGGGGCGGCCGCTGTGGCCGAGCGGTTCTAGGCGCTTCAGCGCGGAACCGCACTGCTGCTCCGGTTGCAGGTTCGAATTCTGCCTCGGGCATTGATGTGTGTGCTGTCCTTACGTTAGTAAGGTTTAAGTAGTTCCAAGTCTAGGGGACTGATGACCTCAGATGTTACGTCCCATAGTGCTTAGAGCTATTTGCAAAATGTCTTGATCGCAAGGTTTAGAGATGCTGCTCCACTGCAAACTGTGTGTTGACACACTGCGCCACGTCCACTACTTCACACTGCCTTTTCTCTAGTGATTGGGCGAATGCACATCCGTTGTTTACAGTTGTTAGTTCAAGCTGCTACCGTAGCTACTGCGCTGACGTCTCTTGTAGGTCAGGAAAAAACCTTTTTTTTTTTTGGTCGATTAACCACGGCAAAGAAAATTTTGCAGAAAATGAATTTTTTTGTGAAAAAATTAGTGTAATCTATAATCTCTTTATACACGAGGACTGTGCAAAATGATACAGTATCAAAATGTTGCCAATACGCACGTAATACGATATACAGGAACATTTGACGTCTACAACGGCCTAGGTTCTCTTAAGAGATCTACGGATATAAACATTGAATGCAGTTTCATACCATTCCTTGCGAAGAAAATATTCTGATTTCTTGGCAACTTATGAAGCTGGTTAATGGGGCTTTTGTTTTTCCAATGCAAACCACTGTGTGCCGATGGTACTCACATCTTTTAAACTGCGAACATGTTCATTGTGTCATTGCATTGTCAGTACAAAACTGCTTATTTAGAACTATGTGAATGGAGGCGCGGTGAATAATTCTCTGCTGGGGATACAAAAATGATTTTACGGGGTTTAACAGTAACTTCTCCTATTACTGCAGGTCAATACATGACTAAGCATTACACAGCATCCACAGTGCTTCAGAGATGGAACGTGTCCTTTACTGATAAACTCCACTGTTGTTACTCATAAGGAAATATGCTCTGCCCAAATGAACTATGAAAAAATTATCTGTAGCCACAACGCGCGAACGACGACATTCCTGATCAAAATTTTTTTCACTATTCTTGCTGCGTCAGGCTTGAGCGAACACACTCGCTTTCGACAACTTCGTGAGTGATCGTCGTCAGAGGCTGCCTGTCTTTGTGGTTCTGATATTTGTCCCGTATCGCTTATGGTGACGTCACATGAAGAGAGATTAGACCGGTGTCTGCAACAGAGAGATATTAGTAACGTCACCGTGTAACGTTGTTGCTTTAATTTGCTATGAAAGCGGTACTGATAGACAATAAATGCTGGTTAAAAGCTTTGAGCTGTCTGGGGAAGTTAACCTTGCATTACTGCGCAACTGTTTCACCAGGTATCCAGTGTAGCTTACCAAATTCCCAACCAGACTAACATTAATTATAATCTTTTAATAGTCATACGAGAACCGGTGATATATATATATATATATATATATATATATATATATATATATATATATATATATATATGAGAATTTAAATAAAAAGAAATAAATCAGTTTATGTTTGGAAATTTATTTTGACATTGATCATTGAAATTTCATCATAAATGGTTCAAATGGCTCTGAGCACTATGGGACTTAACATCTATGGTCATCAGTCCCCTAGAACTTACAACTACTTAAACCTAACTAACCTAAGGACAGCACATAACACCCAGCCATCTCATCATATTAAACTTGATTCAAAACTAAACTGGTACCTTATTTAAAATTGTGACAATGTGAGTTTGTAATCTTACAGAACACATCAAATATGGAGCCAAGATTGGGAGACTGCATACAACACTGCATTCGTAAAATAACACACGAAGAACGTTGAAACATATGCAAGAGGAAATTAACCTCAACCAACCGATTCAATTTTCACCCAAAGAAGTTACGTTCGTAGCGCAATCCTGTCCGTCATCTAATTACCACACACTGGTATACTAAATTCATACTAACTCTCTGTGAAATCTTCCCGAAAAAAAATAGCTGAGGGCTACTTTGATGATTACACCACTTGCTTCACGTGGTCAACTTGGATTACACAAAGAGTGTAACTCCACAATAATTTTGATAATTAAAATAAATTAGATCGAAAAGCAATTTACAGAAGAAAAACCTCGAACTGGTGGCTAACGTCTTACTATTAACCTGATGGGTCAAACAATTGTATAAGCACGTGGTACTGGTCTCACAAAGTACACCCCACGTGGGTTGAACTTACAGAAAAGTTGCTATATTGAAAAATATTGTCAAGACGAGACGTTATAATCTCACGCACATTCGCATTGAAGACTGATGACGCTAGTTAGAGTTACTGATCAACACGTGGTTCCACTTTACTCACAAAGTAGTGACAAAGCAACTACCAGAATATATTCTGAACTTCACACTCGAATTACACTGCGTTGCAATTTAAGATAACATTAGATATTTTAGAGCTAAACCTGAAATAAAGGTGATTAAATTTTCAGTTAGGCTGAACTTAAGAAATCCGTTGTCCTACGGACTTAGCAGACACGCGCTTAGCCGGAGATCTTATCACTTCAGACGCTCGCCGCGGACAGACTGCCGTGGTCCCTTCCTGAGGGTGGCTCACAAATACAAACGGAAGTGGCCAGAGGGGCAGCTTCCTACACCAACATGACAAGAGACGGACAGGACCATACTAAGAACAGAAACCTCTCTGCTTTTAGAAAGCGTAGCTACCTGTTCCGACGTTGGTCCTACTGTTCTCTAGCAGACAGGCTTGTCTGCTACCCTCAAGCATGCAACTAGAAATACATTTGCTCATTCATCCTCTCACACAGAAGGGAAGAGGGATGACAGTATCTTATCATATACAGTATATAAAAGAAAGCGGATGTAGGTTCCGTATGAGACTGTGTGACATGAATTACATATAAACTGTGTTTTAAAGTGTAGTAGTGTGACAGATCGTTATTGTTTATGTGTAAAAGTAACACATTCCACTACTCAGTCTCCTCCCAGGAAGTCAGAAACGCCGCAATAAATTTAGAAGAGGAATTTATGCCGTAAATGACAACAGATTTAAGAAATTAACATGAAAGGAATCCAGCAGAGACCTTTCAACCGATCTCGTTCGGAAGTAAATAATGGGCACATTTCTCTGTCTTATGCACTGCCCTGGGTATAGCTGCTGTGCCTTGATGACAGAATGCCAACAGAACAATCGACAAAACAAGAGTCTTGTAATAAATATTATCCTGCTCCTCCTTGCGAGACTGTGTTCGACAATCACTGGTTTGGCCAGACATCGATATGTATTTGCCATCGTTGTTCTGAACGCTATAGGTATGAAGTGATTGATATAACAGCTGTTATACTCTCAAGGAGCCGGCCGGGGAGACCGAGCGGTTCTAGGCGCTACGGTCTGGAACCGCGTGACCGCTACGGTCGCAGGTTCGAATGTGGGTGTGTGTGATGTCCTTAGGTTAGTTAGGTTTAAGTAGTTCTAAGTTCTAGGGGACTGATGACCTCAGTTGCTAAGTCCCATAGTGCTCAGAGCCATTTGAACCATTTTGAACTCTCAAGGAATATTACACATTGTAGGACCCCTGAGACCAAAATTGTCTTTTACCGGGTATAGCATCTATCTTATATTTTGGATGGATAGAAAATAGGTTGAATGCCATGTTTACTAGGGTTCCGGCCTTCTCTTTTTACTGGGAGTAGCCCCGCATTAAGGGACGAACGATAAAGCCCATCTTCTAGTGCTTCAACATTTTCGCATCGGAAGTCCAACGTTTTTGATACTTGCCCCACTGAAGCCACTTCATTGCTGTCACCTGGATTCCAAGATAATTCGGTAATAGCAGCTCTATCTTGAATGCGTTACTTGTGGAGGCCCCGTCACACTATATTAGCTGCCACCGTTTTCTTCTGATACGTGATTTGCTCACTTGTCATTCATTACCAGAAAAATATCAAACTTGTAAAGTGAGTGGATCTGTAACATACTTCAACGATGAAAGCCAGAGGAGCAATTTGTCACGGGAAAATGGTTAGAACACACCGAGTCTGCATTACTTATAATAATACGTGGAAAAACGTAAACTGTCGGACTTACAAGAGATACATTAACAGTTGGTTAATGCATGATTCGAAATACAGTCTTATATCAATTAAGTACACTTACTTAATGGCTAAAAGAAAGGTTTTAGCATAAAAAATATTTACGAGTGTGGTGATATCCGCAGCTTATCTGAAGGGAAATAGAAAAAGTTATCACGTAATTCACAAGGAAAGAAGAAGCAGAGCTAGCTTATTAAGCTGTCTGCTAGGCGTGTGTGTTGAAACAGCACAAATAAGGGGACGGTACTAATGTAATGAAACTGTGCGCTGGTAACATTTGAACCAATTGAGTGTTACTATCCCCAGCTGTCATTCCATACTGCACCTTTTCGAGGTCTCTCTCTTCTTCAGCTTTCCTTGCCATCACCCCATGTTATGTGACGTCCACTCGTTATACACCGTGTTATCTGATGCTCCCCAGAGTCCCTCACTCCAGGTTGTTTGTTGGGTAAACGCTCTATATTCTATTTGGTTATTACAGAGTCGTTCACCGACGATTAGTAATTAAAGTTACTGGAAAGGTTACGTGATCGCACATGGAAGAGATGTAAACATCATATCTGCCAGCAATGCGCTTCGTAAACTCGAAGTTAAGTTTTCTGACTGGTGCACCAGAACCAAACTCAGACTTAATTTGAATACTATTACCACGCTTACGAGCACGACTATATTGTACAGAAGAAAAGACAGTAATATTTTTTTCAAAATGCAAGCAGAGATGGCGTGCTGGTCGCTCAACATTTCTGTAGATTGTTTGCCGTAGATAGTGTTTGGGTTTCGTTATTGATGCAGGTGACATGTCGGAGATAAGAAACACAGAGACACCATTCACGAACGCCAGATAAGCGCGGCGGACGGTTTAAATTTCACAACAGGTACTGCGGAAAGACGCGCCGCGCGCGACCGCGTCCATATGCAATACAGCCCACGTTGCGCGCCCCGTTAAGTCTCCTAATTTTCGCGCAACTCATACGCCGCCAACAAAATCTCTTCATGGATTCATTTTGCAACAAGGAAAAATTTTCCTGCTTACACGGATACCAGACTCAAGCTGGAGGTTAGTGTCTCACCCGCGCCCTAAGACATATTCTTATACTTTGCGCCGATGACGAGTATTGGCATGAAACGTTGTTAAGACTTACGTCACACGAAACCTGGTGAAGATCCGTAGAGCACTATTCTTAATGTAATAGCAACAGTCTGTGTATAGTAAAAATATGGTAGTCCTTGACTACGTGGTTGAATTGCAACCGGAGCGATTGAAATATCTAGGAGTGACAGTTTGTGGTGATATAAAGCAGAACGATAACGCAGGCTCAGCTGTACATAAATTGCAGGCTTCGATTCTTTGTTAAGGTACTGGGAAACTGTTTTTCCTCTATACAAGAGGGACTGCCTGCAAAACACTTCTAGGGCTCATACTGAAACACTTCTCTAGGGTACGGGACACGTATCCAGCGTCTTTAACGGTGTATATTGAGATAAGGGTGGAGCGAATGGTCACAAGATTATTTGACTGGGTTGAGTCTATAGAAATGTTGGACTTCTTAACTGCCATATACTCGGAGAAAGACGCTAAATATCTCAAGAGAACCTGTTTAGAAAAGTACAAGAATTCAGGGCAGAATCTGCGTATATCCAGCAGCTCCTAGAGACAGCGGAGATAAAATAAAATTAGACTCTTACTCGTATCCCGGTTCTCCAGTGAACAGAACAGGTAGAAAACCATATGGTTAAAAAGAATACGCGGTGGCATATGCTTCACATTGATTTCACGGGTATAGATGTCCACGAAACAGAGACTGATCACATATCAATGGGGCCTTGTTCCAACCAAACCAAATGATTTAAGAGCAAGTCTGAGTAGATTGCACATCTGCCGGATATTTTCCCTTTGCTCACTTCAACCTGTCGAGAATCAAATAAATTAATTTTCATCATCTCTTTAGTTTTACTGGCGCGAGAAAGGTTTTCCTTTTTGAGGGAACCATCTGAAATTAAGGCTAATTATAAAGTCCATGAAACGTTTTAAATAACCACTGTAGGTAAATGGCTAAAACGATTGGTACAGTACGTGAAGGGCAAACTCTACTATAAATTTTTTTACACATGATGTCGGTTGCCAGCAAGTTTGGAAAACGGGCCGACAGAGGCTCCATCGACTGTGTTTCGGCTTTGGACGTGGCACTACTGAAGTGGCGGCCATGGTCGCTGGACTTGACTCAGAGGGATTTTTTCTTGTGGGGCTACGTCAAGGATAGTGTATATGATCCACCTGTACTGCAGAACTTCGAAGGGAAGTAAAGTGTTTAGTTGATCTTGTTCATTTATCTGTGCTTATTTCTTAAAATGTTTTGCTGACACTAAAAGATACGCTGTATACGAAACTCAGAGATCGTATTTTAGTTCCAACGGAGATTACAGCGGAAATAATTTTTTCAAACCACAATAATATACCTCACTGGCTGTCTTAACTTGGATTAGAATATGAACATTATGACCGCCTACCTAACAGCCGGTGTGTCCACCTTTGGCACGGATAACAGCGGCGGGGCGTCGTGACATGGAAGCAGTGAGGCCTTGGTAGGTCGCGCGCACACACACACACACACACACACACACACACACACACACACACACACACACCTAATTCCCGTAAATTCTGGGGATGGTAACAATGAACTCTGCCGCCATGACCAATCGCATCCCAGATGTGTTCGATTGGGTTCAGATCTGGCTGATTGGTGGGCCAGCATATCAATTGCCACTGCGTTCCTGGAAGCACTCCATCACGCTCCTGGCCTTGTGGCATGGTCCATTATCTTGTTGCAAAATGCCGTCGGGAAACATGATTGTCACGAAGGGTGTGTGTGGTCTGCAGACAGTGTACGATACTTCTTGGCTGTCATGGTGCCTTACACGAGCTCTACTGGACACATGAATGCGCACTTGACTGTGCCTAATGGAGCAGCCGCCAGCTTGTTTCCGTCCCGCAGTATAGGTGCGAAGGAGCTGTTCTCCTGGAAGACGACGAATTCGCACCTTTCTGTCGGCATGATGAAGAAGGTATCGGGATTCATCAGACTTTGCAACGCTCTGCCACTCCGCCAGCGTCTAGTGCCAATGGTCGCGTGCCCATTTTGGTAGTAGTTGTCGATGTCGTGGTGCTATCATTGGCACATTTTTGTCGTCGGCTGCGGAGGCCCATCGTTACGAGTGTGCGGTGCACTGTGTGTGTTCAGATACACTTGTACTCTGCCAATGTTAGTTCTGCCACAGTTCGCCACCTGTCCTGTTTTACCAGTCTGCCCAGTCTACGGTGTCCGATATCCATATTGAGGGGTGGCCGCCCAACGCCACGATGTCTGGGGATGGTTTCACCTTGGTTCCGTCAAGTGCTGAAGACATTCGGCGCTCTTCGAACACCTGACAAGTCGTGCAGTCCGAAATGCTCGTGCCGAGCCTCTGTGATATCACAATCTGCCCTCGATCAAACTCAAATAGATCGCTCGTCTTCCCTATTCTACACACGACAGCACGCACCCTGATACTGCACGCTCTGTGCGTGAGTCCGACTAGCAGTCACCCTTCGCTAGGTGATGCTGCTATCGCAGTGGTCTGACTGATCAGTGTATGGGTTACAGTCAAACTTAGGTTGGTCGTATGTTGTGAAAATACCGTTAGGTGACCGAACTTGGTAATCAATAAAATGAAAGCAAGTGTTTTTTGCATAGCTTATTTCTAATCACCATTGCGTATCCGAAGAAAACGTATCAGCATTCCCCTGAAACAATTTCGTGAAACCACGTGGAAGCTAGATTGAAATTTGAGTTAGATCCTTCAGAATTCCTGTTGCTTCGAAATTCGACAAGGAAGTCTATGACAAGTTGACGCTGTCAGTAAGTTCGCAATGTTTTCCCGGCTGCACAATCGGGATCCTCCATGGATCTATAGTCAGATAAGCGCGATAGAGTCCTGGTCCTGAAAACAATTTTCAAATTTATCACAAATGATCAGTGCTGTATGGAGGTCGAATGAAATAACTGTCTGACTGACAGACCATAGTGATGGGGGCAATATTGCCGGCGTGTAGCCAGCCACGCTTGACAAGGCTCTGTATAACAGACAACACAGTGAACGTGAGGCCCCCGAGAAAGCAATAAGATCAGCTGGCTGCGTGTCCCTATCACTCGAGCTCCTAGAGAGTCAAAAGTTAATCAAATCTAAGTATAGATTTTGACAAGTTAGCCTCCGTAGCTGACAGCTCAGCGCAGCTGACTGCCGTACGGAAGATGCAGGTTCACTTTCTGGTACTGCCAAGGATTTTTGCTTGATGAGCAGTCTGTAACGGGGTGCACTTAGCCCCGTGATGGCAGCTAAGGAGCTACACCATGTGATCAAAAGTACCCGGACACTCCCAAAAACATACGTTTTCCATGTTAGGTGGATTTTGCTACCACCTGCTGCCAGGTACTCCATATCAGCGACCTCAGTAGTCATTAGGCATCGGGAGAGAAAAGAATGGGGTGGTTAATGGAGCTCACAGACTTCGGACGTGTTCCGGTGATTGGGTGTCGTGTCATACGTCTGTACGCGAGATATCCACCCTCCTAAACATCCATAGGTCCACTGTTTCCGATGTGATAGTGAAGTGGAAACGTGAAAGGACACGTACAGAGCAAAAGCGTACAGACCGACTTCGTCTGTTGACTGACAGAGACCGCCGACAGTTGGTCGTAATTTGTAATAAGCAGACATCTATCCAGATCGTCACACAGGAATTCCAAAATGCATCAGAATCCACTGCAAGTACTATGACAGTTAGGCTGGAGGTGAGAAAGCTTGAATTTCATGGTCGAGCGGCTACTCATAAGCCACACATAACGCTGGTAAACGCCAAACGACGCCTCGCTTGGTGTAAGGAACGTAAACATTGGACGATTGAACAGTGGAAAAACGTTGTGTGGAGTGTCGAATCACTGTACATAATCTGGCGATCCGATGGCATGGTGTGGGTATGGCGAATTCCCGGTGAACATCATCTGCCAGCGTGTGTAGTGCCAACAGTAAAATTCCGACACGGTGGTGTTACGGTGTGGTCGTGTTTTCATGGAGGGGGCTTGCACGCCTTGTTGTTTTGAGTGGCACTATCACAGCACAGGCCTACATTGATGTTTTAAGCACCTTCTCGCTTCCCACTGTTGAAGAGCTATTCGGGGATGGCGATTGCATCCTATGGAACACCTTCGGGATGTTTGGAACGTCGATTTCGCACCAGGCCTCACCGACCGACATCGAAACCCCTCCTCAGTGCAGCACTCTGTGAAGAATGGGCTGCCATTTCCCAAGAAATATTGAAGCACCTGATTAAACGTATGCCTGCTGGAGTGGAAGCTATCATCAAGGCTAAGTATGGGCCAACACCATATTGAATTCCAGCATTACCGATGGAGGGCGCCGCGAACTTGTAAGTCATTTTCAGCCAGGTGTCCGGATACTTTTGATCACGTGGTGTACTTGGGCGAGAAATAACGGCTCCAAGGTTCGCTAAGGCGACAACCACTGGGAGAGCAATAAGTTGAAATCCACGCCATCCATATCGCGTCCTAATGACACTATTATCTAAGGATGACACGGCAGTTGGTCGGCCGCGATTGGACCGTCTGAGGCCATAACGGTGGAGCATCTGTAAATATAGAGGCTGACGAGAATAAAGGTGTTCTTGTTCAACGCTCTTAGGATTGGTCACTTCTTTGTCTCTCCTCGTGACAAAAGTTGTAACAGCAATCCCGAGAGTTGTACGGTCGAGAACGGTGGTGGTGTCACTATGGTGGATCGGCGAGCGCGTATCGCGGCTGATGCTGTGAGCGGAGATTGCGCCGTTTATCGGGCGGCTTTGTTATGCAAGGCTGTCCCAGTTGTGGCGGCGGCTGCGCCCAGCCCTGCCCGGGCCGGCTCGCGCCCACGTGCACACGTTCCCAAGCGCAGGCGGAAGGGCCGGCGCGCTATCGCAGAGCTGAGCTTCCTGCGGCCTAATGAGCCACGGCCCGCCTGCAGCCTGCGATAGCCAGAGGTGACTGACTGGCTGGCTGGCTCCGGGCTCAAGGCTCCGCACCGACACCGACTGACACCGCCTTCCAACCAGTAGGTGATACGCCTTGCATACTCACGGGTGATCCCGACTCCGTGCAGACCCAAGGTTTTACCAGCTCTTCAAGTGGTCAGGTGCGTGTGGTGTCACTTTTCGAAATAAGTCACCTGCTCCTAGTGGCCTGTTTTTGGCTAAAGTCAACTACGGGCGGAGAAAAACACAAATTGGCACTATAGCATTTTCCTTCGGAGTTTGAGACATTTGTCTCTCTGTAACCGCTAAGCTAGACCAGTCACAGGAATGCTTAAAAGAGCTTGATTAAACACTCACACCTATAAAGGGGCACCCGTCAAGATATTTAAATACACGGAAAATACAGAAAAAGGAATTATGCGATTGTGACGGAGATAGGTAACTGTGATGTACATGTGCAAATAAAGAAATCATTATAATTTCAAAAAAAGATAGGATAACTTATTCCAGAGAAAGGGCTTCACAAAGTGAGCAAGACAGAAACGCATCCGTCCACCTCTGGCCTTTATGCAAGCAGTCATTCGCCTTGTCATTGATTGACAGAGTTGTTGGATGTCCTCAAGAGGGATGTCTTGCCAGATGCTGTCCAACGGTGCGTTAGATCGTCAAAATCTCCAGCTGGTTGGAGGGCGGTCCTGTCCAAAATGTTCCAAACATATCGTACTGGGGAGAGATCTGGTGACCTTGTTGATCAAGGTAGGATTTGGTAAGCATGAAGACAAGCAGTAGAAACTCTCGCCGTGTGCGGGCGGACATTATCTTGCTGAAATGTAAGTCAAGAACGGCTTGCGACGAAGGGAAACAAAACGGGCTGTAGAATGTCGTCGACGTGCCGCTGTGCTGTGAGGATGTGCGGATGACAACAAAGACGTTCTGTTACGAAGAGAAATGGTACCCCTAATTATCATTCATGGTTGTTTGGCCGTATAGTGGCCGACAGCCAGATTGCTCCACCTCACCCCCCCCCCTCCCCACCTATCCCTCTCACCACTGTCTGGGGAGTCTCCAGAAACGTCTTTACTGCTCACTGGGGCTAATTTGAATTGGGACTCATCACTGAACACATTTCTACTCCAGTCAATTAGATTGCAGGCCGAAGACGTCTCTGGACACGCTCTGGACAGTGGTGGAATACGAATTGACTTTCGCCCTCCATAATGTCCAAGAACAATGAGTGATGGTTTGGGACGCCATTTCTTTTCATAGCAGAACTCCTTTGGCATGTATCCGTGGCACACTTAACAGCACAAGCTTATGTTGACGATATTCTACGCCCCTTTTTGTTGCCCTTCATGACAAGCCATCCTGGGCTTTGATAATGCCCGGCTGCACAAGGCGTGAATTTCTTCTGCTTGTCTTCGTGCTTGCCAAACCATACCTTGACCCAGCAAGGTCATCAGATCTCTCCCCAATTGGGGACGTTTGGAGCGTTATGGAACAGGGTCGCCCTCCAACCAGCTAGGGATTTTGACGATCTAATTCACCAATTGGACAGAATTTCGCACGACATCCATCAGGGGGATATCCAACAATTCTACCCGTCAATGTCAAGCCGAATAACTGTTTGAGTATGGGCCACAGGTGGACTTGCTCAATTTGTAAAGCTCTCTCTCTTGAACAAGTCATCCACTTTTTCTGAAATCGATACACGTAATAAATTATTTATAGTGAATAAGTGAACGATTCTTTTAACACCATGGACACTTTTTTCCTTCTTCAGTCCACCCGCTTCTGATTCGGCCTGTTAGGAAGGACTTCGGTTTCCACTGGAAGTTACGCCATAACATTACTTACATGTATACATGAAATGTAGGATGGAGAAACTTAAGGAAAAGGAAAGTGTTGGTGAGAAATAGTGGCGGCTTGCCGCAAGGGCATTGTCGTAATCGACCGAGATTCGAACCCTGATTTTATCATTTCTCATGAGCGTTTGTCTTAACCGCTTCCACCATCGAGACGCGGCCCTGAACGACTCAAATTTTGAACTTACCGCACGCTGCAATGCAGCATTCCTCATCCATTAAACACTCTGCCCGCAAGTCCTGATTCCCGTGGGATTTCTGCCTATATTTGTGCGTTCGAACTGAAACAAACATCGGGGAACCATCCCCCTGTTTCTTCAGGAATTTACATGTCCGACAGAACAGGCGCCACTCAGATATATACATAAAGTTATTTCTTAAAGTCCACTTCTAAAGTTAATCGAATGTCATAACACTGTACCATTTGCAGCATGTTTCATTTTTCTCTCGCGATTTCGCCGTGTTAATCGATTTTGTAAATCAAGCACTTCTAGCCAGTTGTTAACATTACGAGCTGTTAAAATTTTTATTCTAGTGAGGTAAGCTACAGAACCTACTTCAGTCAAATCAGTCCTCCTAACATGTTTTAGGTACGGGAAATGGTAAAAGAGGGGAAACTAAGCAGGCCTAAGAGAAGCAGTGAATGAACTACTTTTGGATTGATGCTATTTTGTCGAAAAGTGCCATGGGAAGGTCGTGGCTATGTGAAAATACAGATCAATTCCTACTAGTCACTGTCCAATAGTTTACAGTTGACTGTAAGAATTAACCTGTATCTTGGATGACTTCCGCACGGTAATCCCGTAGACTAGTGTTTAAATTCAACCCAATCAAACGATTGGCGTTTTTGTAGTTTCAGTAAATCAAGATAGGTGAACATGAACAAAGACTCCTTGCTTCTACAGTCGCCTACATTTATGAGACTTCCCCTTTTTAATTGCTTAGATATCGACTACAGACTCCAATTATTTTAAATAACTATAAATAACGTCGGTAAGGTGTTGATTCAAATATTAGTGTTCGATATGTTCCTTGTATTAAGGCAAGAAGAGTTATTTATCTGTTACCTGTCTGAACCTGTGACCTAAGCCCAGAGCTCATTGCCTTTGTTTTAAAAGACGTAGTATATCAAATAAGTTGTATTTCACGAAGTTAGGAGTGACTGGTTCTGACTGATACACTACTGTTGAAGAAAATATTCCCACGAGGAAGGAAAACTACAAATATAAGAGTTGCGTGATGTCATTATTCCCCATTAATGTCGCAGTACCGTGCAACGGCCTCTCGGCGGGAAAACCTCCGCAGCTCCGCTACGGAAGCTGTGCTCGTCAATCTATGTTGTTCCCGCCTGTTGTATACAGGAATAATCTGTCCAGTCTCGACAAATTTCAAAGTCGCATGATGGTTATAGGTGACCTGATCATTTTCGCTGCAAAACAGTATCTGCAGGACTAATGCTGTGCAACCGATTCTGTTTACGACCCTCTAGCAACGCAGCATACGGTGAGAATAATTGTATATCAAAGACATCACCTGACGAATGCACCGGAATAAAAGACATTTCAGTTTTGACAGACAGTGGGCTGTGTGTTGGTTATTACAACAGTAATAATAATAATAATCCAGTGGAGGCCCGGGAAAAGAATAGGCCTCCGGTATGTTCTGCCAGTCGTAAAAGGCGACGAAAAGACCAAACCACTAATAGGGATAACCCCCCTTTTAGTGTGATTAGTTGGTTCAGGACAGAACTAATGAAGCCTCGGACAAGCGCTGTCATGGTCGGGGACGACGCTTGAACCCTATGCCCGTCCACAATGGTAACGACACTGCTAGCCACACGGAAAATGATTCAAATCCAAATAGAGGTGTTTTGCAGGATATGCTTCCTGCAACCACCCTAGAAGGAAAACAAAGACAGAGGATGAGATGGTCAGATGAAGTTAACCCACACCTCATGTTCTGTTATTACCAAGCAACAAACTTAGGAACCAACACAACTGGATACAGATCACAAGTATATACAAAATTTATTACCAGATACCCAGAATTAAAATTTTTAACAGAACAACGACTATCTGATCAGATCCGTGTAATAATCAAAAATAACAGGATACCCCAGTCAGAATTAGAAAACATCAAACAAAAAGTACAACAAATACTGGAACAAAATAATGTGCAATCAGAAGAAGAAGAAAATACAGTAATGGACTCAAACATCCCAGAGCAAACAAACAAAGAACAACATGCATCAATTAAACAGTCAGAGGAAAACGAAATCTTAAGACAGTCACCAGAACAAGCACAAATAGAAAACGAGGTGACACACATGTTAGATATGGAAGAAAAATTTCAGCTGACATATATAGAATACAAAGACATAAATACAGACATTAGGCCATTCTTGCATAGACCACCAAATAACCCACAAGTCAAAACAACAATAACTATCAACACAATCATACACAACAAAATAAATGAAAATACAAATATGGAAGAGTTAAAACTACTGGTTTATATAGGAGCACTCACTACACTAAATATATACACTAGGCAGAGATCAGAACAAACCAACACACAGAAGAAACCCACAAAACCAGCATGGCTACACAGGCTACAGATCAAAATAGAAAAACTGAGAAAAGACATCAGATAGCTAACACAATTTATAAGAAATGAAATATCACACAAAAAATGAAAAAGGTTAGGTAAAATCTCACAACAAGAAGCGATAGAGCAATTAGATGAAAAGAAGCATAAATTACAAGCGTTGGCCAAACGACTTAGAAGATACAAAAAAAGTGAAAATAGAAGGAAACAAAACCAAACATTCAACACAAACCAAAAGAAATTTTACCGGACAATAGATAACACACACATTAAAATAGACAACCCACCAGACATAACAGACATGGAACACTTCTGGAGCAACATACGGTCAAACCCGGTACAACATAACAGGCATGCATGGTGGAGACAAGCAGAAACAGACACATACAAGATGATATCACAAATGCCCGAAGTGATAATTTTGCAACATGAAGTCACCCGAGCAATTAATTCTACGCACAATTGGAAAGCCCCTGGAAAAAATAAAATAGCAAATTTCTGGCTAAAGAAGTTCACCTCAACACAATCACATCTAACTAAATTATTTAACAGTTACATTTCAGACCCACACACATCCCCTGATACACTTACACATGGAATAACTTATCTGCAACCTAAAGAACAAGCAGACACAGCAAACCCAGCAAAATATCGCCTCATAACATGCCTACCAACAATATACAAAATATTAACTTCAGTCATTACACAGAAATTAATGATACATACAACACAGAACAAAATTATAAATGAAGAACAAAAAGGCTGCTGCAAAGGAGCACGAGGATGTAAAGAGCAACTGATAATAGATGCAGAGGTGACATATCAAGCTAAAACTAAACAAAGGTCGCTACACTACGCATACATCGATTACCAAAAAGCTTTTGATAGTGTACCCCACTCATGGGTACTACAAATATTGGAAATATACAAAGTAGCTCCTAAATTGATACAGTTCCTAAACATAGTAATGAAAAATTGGAAAACCACACTTAATATCCAAACAAATTCAAATAATATCACATCACAGCCAATGCAGATTAAGCGTGGAATATACCAAAGAGACTCAATAAGTCCTTTCTGGTTCTGCCTTGCTCTGAACCCACTATCCAACATGCTAAATAATACAAATTATGGATACAATATTACTGGAACATACCAACACAAAATCACACATTTGCTATACATGGATGATCTAAAACTCCTGGCAGCAACAAATCAACAACTCAACCAATTACTAAAGATAACAGAAATATTCAGCAATGATATATTGCTTTTGGGACAGACAAATGTAAGAAAAATAGCATAGTCAAGGGAAAACACACTAAACAAGAAGATTACATATTGGATAACCACAGCGACTGCATAGAAGCGATGGAAAAAACAGATGCCTATAAATATCTAGATAATACAAATATTAAAGAAGAACTAAAAGAAAAATATAGACAAAGACTAACAAAAATACTGAAAACAGAATTGACAGCAAGAAACAAGACAAAAGCTATAAATACTTATGCTATACCAATATTGACCTACTCATTTGGAGTAGTGAAATGGAGTAACACAGACCTAGAAGCACTCAATACACTTACACGATCACAATGCCACAAATATAGAATACATCACATACATTCAGCAACTGAAAGATTCAAATTAAGCAGAAAGGAAGGAGGAAGGGGATTTATCGACATAAAAAGCCTACATTATGGACAGGTAGACAATTTAAGAAAATTTTTTCTAGAACGAGCAGAAACTAGCAAAATACACAAAGCAATCACTCACATAAATACATCGGCTACACCATTGCAATTTCATAACCACTCCTACAACCCGTTAGATCACATAACATCAACAGATACCAAGAAAGTAAATTGGAAAAAAGAAAACACTACATGGCAATCACCCGTATCATTTAACACAGCCACACATCGATCAAGACGCATCCAACACATGGCTAAGAAAAGGCAGTATATACAGTGAGACGGAAGGATTCATGATTGCAATACAGGATCAAACAATAAACACCAGATATTACAGCAAGCATAGTATTAAAGATCCCAATACCACAACAGATAAATGCAGACTATGCAAACAACAAAAAGAAACAGAAGATCACATCACAAGCGGATGTACAATACTAGCAAATACAGAATACCCCAGAAGACATGACAATGTAGCAAAAATAATACATCAACAACTTGCCATACAACATAAAATAATAAAACAACACGTTCCCATATACAAGTATGCACTACAAAATGTACTGGAGAATGATGAATACAAATTATACTGGAAGAGAACCATTATAACAGATAAAACAACACCACATAACAAACCTGACATCATACTCAACAATAAAAAGAAGAAATTAACACAACTAATCGAAAATCCATACCCAATACAACAAGTATACAGAAGAAAACAGGAGAAAAAATTGAAAAATACATCCAACTGACTGAGGAAGTCAAAGACATGTGACATCAGGATAAAGTTGACATCATACCAATTATAGTATCAACTACAGGAGTCACACCACACAATATCCATCAGTACATCAACGCAATACAACTACATCCAAACGTGTGTATACTACTACAGAAATCTGTAATTATTGATACATGTTCAGTTACCCGAAAGCTCCTAAATGCAATGTAACATATACCGTACAGTTAAAAGGAAGTGACGCTTGATCAAGGTCCGCGTCACTTTCCACTTTTAACCAGACATAACGTCTGAGAAAAGATGATAATAATAATAATAATAATAATAATAATAATAATAATAACAATATAATAATAATTCAGTTACTGGTGTGAAGTTAAGAGCCTCTGCTTCTAATTACACTACAGCAGAAAATATCTGAAAACCAACTAGGAATGGAAACCAGACCGTCCGTGTTGTCGGCTACACCGGGGTCTTCAGAGGTGTTTGCTTTCCCTAATTAAGAGAATTCATGCCAGGTGGTTATAATTAAAGGGCAGCTACTCATAGAGGTCCAGAAAGGGTTGTAAATGTCCTTTGGCAGCGAAACTTGGTAGATACTCTAAAGATTAATGCGGAACCGATTTACGCTGAAGGAAAAAAAAAAAACATTAATTCACCCATCAGCAGCTAATCATTTTGGTACTAAGCGGCGCTTCCACAATTTGTTACCCATGAACAAAGAGATGTTGCATCTGTAAAACGACGTGATCAACTGTTTATCGCAACAGTTCCGTTGGAATCTGTGCAACGTGTTGCTTTATACTGGCATTCATATCAGGTAGAGACCACACGTGTCTCTGATAGACACGTTCTTTTAGATATCCCAGAGCCAAATGTCACATGGATTCAGGTCAGGTGATCTTGCAGGTCATGACTCTGGAAAACCGCTGGGAATATCACTTTCATGGAAGATTGCATTAAGGAGGTCTTTCACTGGGCAGCGACATGAGGTGTTGCTCCACCTTGCATGAAAACATTGATTTCCACACAGTTGCGCTCTTCCGAATCAGGAGTCACACGCTGTACAACATGGCCTCGATAACGTGCGGACGTAAAGGTACGCCTGAAAGGCCCTCTGGGTGAGTTCTCTTCAAAGAAAAACGGACCAGGAGTAAACGAGCTTGTGAATCCACGCCATACAGACACGTATGGCGAAAGTAGTGGCTCTTCATGCGCAACATGCAGTTTAACAGTACCTCAAATTCATTATCTCTGTGTATCCACTGCAACCTGTAGTGTAAAATGGGCCTCCTGAATCTACTGAATATTTCCCGGCCCATGTCATAAACGTCGATCCACGCCAGAAACGTTGCTACGGATCGTGAGGTTTCAGTTGCTGCTCTGTCTAGATCTTGCGCAGGTACCAGACCGCAAAACTTTCCGTACCGTTGACGGTGGGATTCATAGTACTGCTAACACTGCGTGAGCTCTAGCACTACCCGGGGCACGTGCTGCATGGTCAGCTAAAGCAACAGCAACCTTTTCAATCACTTCCACTAGGATAGGACCTGCGTTTCCAAATTCCATTACCGTATTCTGTAACTATTTAATGACATCAGGCCTCTCCTCAGAACTTTCAGTCGGCGATTCTCGTTCAATTCAGCGCTGTAATTGCTGCCACTCGCATAAAACAGTTTCACTACCAGCGCACGGTCTGTGCTCTCGATAGCCTTACTGTTCACTCGCTTTATGGCCTGTCAAATGACAGCCTGGATGTCATACGTTAATACGAACAGCGTAGATGGTCAGATCTGCACCTGGTGGCCACAACTGGAACTAATTTGTTTTACAGCGTGAGTCGGCTCCTCATTAACGCATTACTATACCTACCGAGTTTCGCTGCCATACGACAATTACAGCCCGCTTCTGCATCGCAGTTTATTGACTCGCCTTATATAGTCAATAAACTGAGATCTAAACTGAACATTGTTGATAAGTGCCAACATGATTCGAATGGCTCTAAGCACTATGAGACTTAACATCTGAGGTCATCAGTCCCCTAGACTTAGAACTAATTAAGCCTAACTAACTTAAGGATATCACACACATCCATGCCCGAGGCAGGATTCGAACCTGCGACCGTAGCAGCAGTGCAGTTCCGCACTGAAGCGCCCAGAACCGCTCGGCCACAGCGGCCGGCTGCCAACATAACTGACTTCTGTACAGCTTGCTTTCAGCATTGTAACTAAGAGACTCTTTATGTGACTTACAACTGCTCACGTGTAAGATAACGTGTAACTGTGCCCACTGATTCGACTCGCTACAGGTAAACGCTCTTCCAGTTGCAACAGATCATCCACATCTAGTGTGTCTGGTTGCCGTAGTTCGCCTCTAGTAGTATGTTTTGTTTTATTTGATCGCAAGGTACAGTGTAATGCTGACTGTTTTTTCTGTAGTGGAGAACTTGGCGGTTTTGAATATACCAGCAACGGACAACAGACCAGATGTTTGACAGAAAAAAAGACAGCAGAATTCGAAGAACTAACTGAAGTAATCCCTGGAATCGCTTTTTCCCGCAGAGGTGGTGGAAGACGCTTGGAGAGCATTTCGGGATTCCCAGCTTAATGCTTTTCACGGCTCTGTCAAGCAACTATAAACAGACTAATCGCGACTGTGTGTGTGTGTGTGTGTGTGTGTGTGTGTGTGTGTGTGTGTGTGTCGTTGGTCTCTCCTGCTTCGACTCGAGAAACTATCCAGGATGTGCACCGTCCATCTCTTGTAATTGTGATGGTTCTAATTAGAATTATTCTTTACGTGTGAGCGCTCGCTGTTTTGAAAAAGTTACCCGAACTACTTTATGTTATTGAAAAACGAAGTGACATCACTGCTTCACATGTATATGTTCCGTGTATACAATGGTGACTACCGCAGCAGCTAACTCTCTACAGCCGGAGAAAATACATTCGGAATACATTGTGTTTGTACAAAGCTCGTACACTCGTACCTCTGAATTTTCGTTTATTGTCGTTTAACATTGTGCGAATTGCAACTCCACCCTCATTAACACTCTGCCTGTCACTGCACATCGTTCGTTGACAGGAGTCAGTTACACAGATGAAGCTAAAAATAAATAAATAAACAAATAAATACAGAGTCGTTAGTGACGCGAGACTGGTCTGATTGCCTTCCGCTTCCCCCGGGGTTTGTGATGTCACACCTTCTCAATGTTCAATATGTAGCTCTCCGTTCTTGAATATTTACTCACACAGACGAACAGTAGAATTCGCTTGAAGTCATAGAATATCCGTGAGGATTAGGTCAGGGTAGGGAAGGGCTGGAGGAAGGAAATGAAAACTACTAGCAAACTTCGCGCCGTAGCCGGTCGCTCCTTCAAGCCACTCGTGAGGCGAACCCAGGCCTGTAAGTACACTGCTGAGTCATTATGTTGGGAAGCGCCCCTGTTACTCGCACTACTCCCATGTCCTCCTCCTAGAAGATAGGGAAAATTTCCCGAATTTTTCTGTATCAAATTTTATTTTCACATGAAAAATAATTAAAAATTAAGAAATGTTATTTTTGTTAAAAGCTAGCTGAACACCCTGCATTGCCCAGATATGTATTTATTCCAATTCTGCTAGCTCATCTCCTCCTTACCCCTCTCGTTATCCATGTCCTCCACCCTCCGCTCCGTTTATCTCCCTGTCCTCGTGCCTCTCTGTCCACCACCTCCACCGACGACCGTCTCACTCCTTCTGCCCTTCTGCTACCCCACCCACCTTCTGCCCACCTGATTCTCAACACTCAGTGTCCATCAACTACTTCCCCCGTCTCCATCTCCCCCACCCGAGTTCATCTCCTACTGTCCTTCTGTCTCCCCCTCCTCCCGCCCCCCTCAGTTCATCTCTTCCTCTTCCCTTCCTCTGCTCATCTTTTCCTCTCTCATAACTGTGTCCATGTCCTCCTCTCACACCTCTGTCCATCTGTTCCTCGCCCTTCTCTCTCTACGTTATCACCCCCCCCCCCCACCCTAAAAGGAGGTTCTTGTTTCGAACCCCAGCAGTATTTCTTTCCAGATAGTAACACTTGTTCCACGTTTGGTTCACATATGTTTAACATATTTCACACATATTTGTACTCATATTTCACCTTTATCCGTAGCGAATTTCGTCCTGTAGATTCGTGAAAACAATTTCATCTCTCTTGAAAAATGTGCTATACAATGATCAAATTTTGCAGATACATTCAGTGACATATGTGAGCGTCGTCTGCAAAATGTGTCGTGAATATAGGCAGCAGTCACAAGAAGTAATAAATTAAAACGTCGTGCTCATTGCAGCATTTTTGCTGCATCAAGAGCGAAAATGCAGTAGCGATAACTTTTTTCCTTTCAGTATTTTGTCGGGATTGTAAGCGAGAGAAAGTTTCGTAAAGGTTTGAAATTATGTGTAAAGTTTGCTGCAAGTCACTAAATCGTTTCATTCTCAAATGCTGGTTGAATAAATTCTGCGAATTCGTGCATCGTGGGGTACACTACTTTTTTGCTCCTACCTCCGTTCCCTTGATAGGTACAGCGATTCTCACCACACAGTAAGTGACGTGTGTACCGAGAGTGGTTAAAGTTGGTCCAGTGGTTTAGGAGGAGATGTGGTACTTATGTACATAATAAATACATACATACATTTGTATATCCATTTTTGTTAACATGTGTGGTGTGATTCAATATTTCTTAATTAACATTTCCATTTGTTAGTAAGTATTGAATTAAAAAAGTAAAAAAAAAGCTAGCAGCGAGATTCGAACCATAGACTTCGTGATTACAGTCAGATTACAATATGCGCTTTCTTTTCTGGCGCTACTTTATTTCCTTAAAACATTGTGCATTAAAACATAAAAATTAGCAGAAGGTACTGTTAATTATCACAATTACTACTGTGTGATGTCCTGATGTCCAGGATCTTTGACCATCGTGGCAGGCATAAAGTCTGTAGTGCCAGAAATTGAGAATATCGACGTAATAAATTTATCTTGAAATTAATTCTCCTATATTTATCTTGAAATTAATTGTCTTTTTGAAACCACGACTTACACAGGGTGTAACGAGTATAAGTGCAGATATCTTTATGTGCAGTACCTCAAATTGTTCAGAGATTAGCGTGTTCGTTCCTTTCTTATCCCTGCGTCAAACAGTGTTCCAACAAACACATCCCAAACTTTACGTAGTGAACACACAGTGTGCTGTGGGGGCGAACACTCTGTTGCAAAAATAATTCAAAAGCCAAGATCGCTTAAATACTATTTACTGGATGACCGGTTGTAACACACTAAAGGTGCCATCATCGGATCTGTGAAGACACAATATGACAGGTTTGAGGGCGGGCTTACATGAGTTACACTATATACATTACTATTAGTACAGTACCACATACCTGAATGTAGCTTAACTTTTATGAGCCGTTTGGGTATAACGATACATGAGGCAGACCAGCTGATATAAAATCATTGTCACAGAAATAAAAAATAAAAACAACTGCTCTCATGGTCATTCTATTCCATCAGATATATAGAACCGAAGTCACAAGATAAAACTACTTGGTACATGACCGCTGCTCGACTAACAGCGGTCGGCATCACACTGCCCTATTCCGCGCCGGTTTGCGTGCTACGATTCTAGTGGTTCACAACCGGCCACTAGATAGCGCTGTCCCACCACTGCACCCACACTCCCACGGTATAACAACTCATTAGTACTACAATACAACTTTACTATTATTGCTAATCAAGTACCCATGCAAAGAACACTTCCGCATACACTTACTGTACATATTATACATGCTATGCGTACTATATATACTATAAAGTATGGCAGGCCACGCCCCACAAACAGAGAAAAAAGAGAAAAATTATCAATAAACTACCTATTAGTTTAATCTTATTGATATCTGGAAGTCAGAAATTTACACATAGTAAGCTGTTCATAACGCGACTTAGATACAATGTGACAAACTTTACGACTTGATGTTTTTTGCACGATCGTAACTGCATCGCTAAGTGAACTGTGCCTGTCAGTACGGACTAAACGTTTTGTTCAAAAGGGCTCTGAGCACTATGGGGCTTAACATCTGAGGTCGTCAGTCCCCTAGACTTAGAACTACTTACACCTAACTAACCTAAGGACATCACACACATCAATGCCCGACGCAGGATTCGAACCTGCGACCGTAGCAGCCACGCGGCTCCAGACTGCAGTGCCTAGAAACGCTCGGCCTCTACGGCCGGCGAGAGTCGATCAGTGCAAAAGTTTTGTCCTGTATTATGTAGTGCGTCTAACGTCCAGGCAGCTGGCTGCAGCTGTTAGTTTCCGCGTTGGGATATAGCGACCAGTCTGGTTGTAGGACATCCATAATCTTAGTTTCCCCTGAGGCAAATTTATCATGATCAGTTTCTTTTTTTCCCCACCAGTCCACTTTCATACACTACTGGCCATTAAAATTGCTACACCACGAAGATAACGTGCTACAACGCGAAATTTAACCGACAGGAAGAAGTCGCCGTGATATGCAAATGATTAGCTTTTCAGAGCATTCACACAAGGTTGGCGCCGGTGGCGACACCTACAACGTGCTGACATGAGGAAAGTTTCCAACCGATTTCTCACACACAAACAGCAGTTGACCGGCGTTGCCTGGTGAAACGTTGTTGTGATGCCTCGTGTAAGGAGGAGGAATACGTACCATCACGTTTCCGACTTTGATAAAGGTGGGATTGTAGCCTATCGCGATTGCGGTTTATCGTATCGCGACATTGCTGCTCACGTTGGTCGAGATCCAATGACTGTTAGTAGAATATGGAATCGGTGAGTTCAGGAGGTTAATACGAAACGCCGTGCTGGATCCCAACGGCTTCGTATCACTAGCAGTCGAGATGACAGGCATCTTATCCGCATGGCTGTAAAGGCTCCCTGAGTCAACGGATGGGGACGTTTGCAAAACAACCATCTGCACGAACAGTTCGACGACGTTTGCAGAAGGATGGACTATCAGCTCTGAGACCATGGCTGCGGTTACCCTTGACGCTGCGTCACAGACAGGAGCGCCGGCGATGGTGAACTCAACGACGAACCTGGGTGCGCGAATGGCAAAACGTCATTTTTTCGAATGAATCCAGGTTCTGTTTACAGCATCATGATGGTCGCATCCGTGTTTGGCGACATCGCGGTGAACGCACATTGGAAGCGTGTATTCGCCATCGCCCCTACTGGCGTATTACCCGGCGTGATGGTATGGGGTGCCATTGGTTACACGTCTCGGTCACCTCTTGATCGCATTGACGGCACTTTGAACAGTGGACGATGTGTTACGGTCAGTGGCTCTACCCTTCGTTCGATCCCTGCGAAACGGTACATTTCAGCAGGATAATGCACGACCGCATATTGCAGGTCCTGTATGGGCCTTTCTGGATACAGGAAACGTTCGACCGCTGCCCTGGGCAGCACGTTGTGCAGATCTATAACCAACTGAAAACGTCTGGTCAATAGTGGCCGAGCAACTTCCTCGTCACAGTACGCCAGCCACTACTCTTGATCAACTGTGGTATCGTGTTGAAGCTGCAAGGGCAGCTGTACCTGTACACGCCATCCAAGCTCTGTTTGACTTAATGCCCAGGCGTATCAAGGCCGTTATTACGGCCAGAGGTGGTTGTTCTGGGTGCTGATTTCTCAGGGTCTATGCACCTAAATTGCGTGAAAATGTAATCACGTGTCAGTTCTAGTATAATACATTTGTCGAATGAATACCCATTTATCATCTGCATTTCTTCTTGGTGTGGCAGTTTTAATGCTCTGTAGTGTAGTAAATGCGAGCAGTAAACAGGTGTGTGGTTCCACTCAGCAGTTTCGGCCTGCGGATGATTCATAGCTCCCTGGCATACCCAGCGAGCAACATACAGCGTTTCCGCGTTTAAGTAACACGGCCGCCTCGCTACAGTGGTTTGTTCCGGCGAGCGCGCGCGCGGCGCCGCGGCAGTGCGCAGTGAGTGGCGGCGTCACCCGGCGTGTCGCGTCGCGTCGCCCGCAGCTGCGCCACCCAGACGACGGGCCGGCCGGCCGGCCAGGAAGGAAGTGAGCGGAGGCCGCCGCTGCCGCCTGCTGGCGCCGATAGCGCTGCCCGCACGCGCTTATCGCGCCGCCGCCGGCTCCACACCACGCACTGTGCCAAACCCCCAGCTCTGACAACACTCACCAGCCGCGCTTACTCCCTCATTACTCGCTGACGACGCTGTTGTCTGCAGGAGAGTGTCGTCGATTGACGATTCTAAGCAAACTCTAAGCTGGAATGAGATTTTCACTCTGCAGCGGAGTGTGCGCTGATACGAAACTTCCTGGCAGATTAAAACTGTGTGCCGGACCGAGACTCGAACTCGGGACCATTGTCTTTCGGGGGCAAGTGCTCTACCACTTACCCGCGAAAGACAATGGCCCCGAGTTCGAGTCTCGGTCCGGCACACAGTTTTAATCTGCCAGGAAGTTTCAAACTCTAAGCTTCTTGCTACACTAACCGAAAGACCCGGGCACGCCTAAGTCATGTGGAATTGACCATTAGATGACACCAGTGCCGGGCTCGCTGGTAAAAAAAGCAGGCGAGGAGTATTGCGTTGTCGTTAGAGAAACAATAACAGCGGAATGGGTCTAGCAGGAGAATTTAGTGACATCGGACGTGTACTAGTCATCGGATGTCACCCGAGGAACAAATCCATCAGGGACACTTCAACCATTTTAAAGCTGTCCAGTCGTCTGCTGGTGATGTGATTTTGAAGTAGAAACTAGAAGGAACTAAGCCAAGACTGGGCAGACCTCGTGTACCAGGTGGATGTAATTGAAGTGCAGCTACTGAGAGACCCAGTGTGAGCTATAATTACCGTATGGCAGCGAAATTATGGTGGATATGCTAATGCGTAAATTGGTTCCTGATTTACGCTCGAAAAAATTAGTAAAAATTTTGTCCACCAGGTGAAAATCTGGCGCTGTACGGCATCTTATCGGCGTCTCCAGTGTTCATATCGAACAAACTGTCAATTCGACGGTTAATAATAAAATCAACATATTATACTTATCCATTACGGATATTTTCGAATCGTGACTGTATATTTAATGTAAATAGGTTATAGAAAACTGCAACCAGTCACTTCTTTGAATAATTATGTTTTATTCCATGAACCAGTTTTCGAACCTTTTCAGGTTCATCTTCAGATGGTTTCAGGAAGTTACATCATTACTGGTAGCATAATGCTGGGTGCTGGCTTGCGACAGTATAGGCGGTTTTTTTCGGTTAGTGTCCATCTGTCTGCCTCCATTTTGATGTCCAGCATGCTGGAAAAGTCTCGCTGTCAAAGTGTAAATTAATATAGTTTGCGTGGAAGTGTGTGTACTGATATAACTACTGGACATCAAAATGGAGGCAGACAGATGGACACTAACCGAAAAAAACCGCCTATACTGTCGCAAGCCAGCAACCAGAATTATGCTACCAGTAATGATGTAACTTCCTGAAACCATCTGAAGATGAACCTGAAAAGGTTCGAAAACCGGTTCATGGAATAAAACATAATTATTAAAAAAAGTGACTGGTTGCAGTTCTGTATAATTTACATAAAATCAACATTATGTTTCCTTCACTTGTTTGAGGGTTTCTGTTCACGTCCCGTTTCCGATCCGCTACATAAGGAAACATTTCGATACGACTTCTTGCATTCACATCGCCAAATACGCAACTGGTGGTCACAATTGGAACTAATTTTCTCTCAGCGTACATAGGGTCCGCATTAACACACTGGAACATCTACCAACTTTCGGTGCCATACTGTGTCTGCAGTCCACACTGGACCTCTGTGGGTAGAGGCACTTTAATTGTAACCACACCCTATTAACAGACAGCACTGGCGAGCACTGCGGCGGGTGCTTGTAGAAAGTCACGCCAAGTCAGCGGAAGCAATCACTCGTCAGTTACAAAGTATTACCAGCAGTCTAGCTACCGAAAATCTGATAAACTTCGAAGTTCAGCTGTCACTGAGAAACGAGATGTATCTTTATGCTGGAATCATAACAGGGCAACTTTTCGACACGTACAGGGAACAGGAATGTTTAATCCGATATAGAAAAGAACTGGACGAAATCCTGTTAAAATTTGGCTGATTTGATTCCCAATTTTCTGAAACTGTTACTTAAATTCTTTTAATGAGGTTCATCTAGAGGGATAATTCGCATCATTTGGTTTGTAACATCTGTTGTTTCTTTTATTAATTACAATTCCGTAGTGGCAGATATTGACAGAAAACTGAAGTAACTACGTAAAAAGAGTGGCACGTTCTTCACGATTTTTTTGTTTTTTGTTCCTGAAACACTCTAGGCAGACTGGAGTGGTTCTGCAGACTATGCCGCTACTAGGTTCAGTCCCCCTCTTTGCTAATCCGAGCTTGTGCTATATGACGTCGACGTTAGCGGTACGCTCAAATGTAGTCTTCATTATGGGTATCTGCTTCATAGATTTTCCAGACTTTGCGTAGGAACTCCCACTACAATATTATTATTAGAAAAAAATGCAGCTCGAGTCATTGACGCCTTTCTAGAATTGAAACAAGGGTCTTACAAACGTCACTAGTATAGAGCCGAGTATACATTGGTTCGCGAAGGTTGCGCACACATTGGTTCGCGAAGGTTGCGCACATTCTTTAGAACACTTGCTTTGTTGGTCTGAAACAGCTTTTGTAATGAGCAGGAGCTTGACAGCACTAAAACATTAACGCGCTGCAGTAACGTGCCACAGTGGTGGCTTTTACACGGCCAATTAGGATAAAACATTGAGACGTAGCTAGTAATTCAGCACTTCGTATGCTATATTGTTTCTGGAATCAGGAGTAATACTGATGATTTGCTTACGAACAGTGGCACTTTTATCCTGTGTCTCTCTCTGTTTGAAGCGTGCGTGTGTGTTGCATTTCTGAGGAAGAGAGAAGAGTCCGGAATTTGCGAAGTTGGGTGAGGGAAGCTGTCTAGATAACTGGAAAATAGTTGTTAAAGCGTTGCAATACCACTCTCTCACGCTCTTCTGTTTTACACGGTATCACTCTAGCCTGTGGCCTGTTAATTATATTCTGTTCTTCTTTATCCCTTGGCTGGATTCATCTACCTCGCTTAAACCCTATTTCGTAAGGATAAACATCTGAATGGCTCTATATGGTTTTGTTCAGTCCCGTAACACTGATCGTGATCACTGCGGAAGTATTTAACTGCGCGCCGCGGTTCTTCAGCCACCCGGGGCACTTCCGCCTGAATTACGAGATCGGAGCGCCCGTCCAGAGGCGACAGCAGGTGAGAAACAGATCCGTCGCTGTCAGCGCTGCGCCTGGCGGTGACACGTCATTAGAGCAGGCGCCAGATTACGCGGGGCTCGCGTGCGACACGGAAAAGAAGGAACGGCGGCCAGCACTCAGCTAGCTTATCTGACGTTGGCGTGTCTCCTTAACAGGCCGGATTCACCCTACCGCAGTACCAGATTAGTCTAACACAATCACATTTGTACCTGGACACCTCCTTTATACCTGGAACGTCAATGATCCGCCTCTACTAGTTTGCCTTGAACCAAAGCAAACTAGACACGTTGTGGTCACCAGCTGTTACATACACCGACGAAATGATTGCTTTTCGGAATGATTTTGCTCACGAGAACTATTGTCAGTTTAGGAATATTTAGATAAAGAGACTTTTGTTCGGTTCCTCATTGGGAAGCGAATCGTCTTCTCATAATCTCGTGCCCAATACAGACACACTGCAAACAACGAAATCTTACGAGTCGTTTTCTTTAATCGCACCTGGTTGTTTGAGTAGTAATGTGGTAGTTAAATAATAAGTTGTGCAATACGTTTTGTATTTGCTTTCATCTGCTAAACAAATAATACATTTAACAAAGTTTCTGTTACTTCATTCTGACCACTTACACTTTCTGTTATCATTCGCGTGGAAACAATATGGTTATTTCCGAAGTCATAACGAAACACATTAGTTTGCAGTTACTCATAACTCCGTGAATCATTCTCCTCTCCCCCCTCCCCCCGCCTTCTGTCTACTGATTCGAATTATTCAATTTCGATTTATTAATAATATTGGTGTCAGTAACCAATCAAAAAGTGACTGGCGATACTCTTTCTTTTCCCTTCAGAGTACCCAATTTATTAAAAAAAAAGGGATGAATATGTCGCACTGTAAGTAAGTCTGTCTTATGTATGTAACTTCAGATCGCTTCGTAATTATTGTACCGCTGTATCTTCGCGGACCGCTGCAGAGCGTTTGGAAGAGTATTCATTCCTTTCTGTATTCTTTTAAATCATCGGAAGTTCCATTTTTCTATCTTTCTCGTTCTTCTCGTTTCCCATGTGTTATTTCTTTATTTCTTGTCATTGTTGGATGTTATACATGCGCGATTAGTTCAGCATGTCCTGTTTCTTAGAAACTACTGGCGTAGGGTCCGGCCACAAAAATTGTTGCGTCAATTGGCAGTTATGAAGCTTGAGATGTAAGTGGGCGTCAACTAGGAAGCAGCCACTTGTCTGCTGTTTTCGCATATTTGTTGCCAATGTGTTACTAAACGGAAATAGGGCGTTGGAGTGTTAGCGAAGGGAAGTGGAACAGCGGATGTATTTTAAAACCTATCAACCCAGATTTGATTTATCTAATGGTTCAAATGGCTCTGAGCACTACGGGACTTAACATCTGAGGTCATCAGTCCCGTAGAACTTAGAACTACTTAAACCTAACTAACCTAAGGACATAACACACATCCATGCCCGAGGCAGGATTCGAACCTGCGACCGTAGCGGTCACGCAGGTCCAGACTGTAGCGCCTATAACCGCTCGGACACACCGGACGGTTGATTTATCTACTCTATCTTGTTTCACGTATGTTACAAGGTAACTACTGCAGAATGGTAAGTCTGCAAAACAAATGCTCTTTTACTATTGAAGTCTTCGTCTGCGGAATGTTCCTCTAGGAAGGAAGAAAGGACGGATGTTTGGTGTCGAAGTTATTTGAAAATCACAGCCAAATTTTGAAGGCCAATGGAAGGGAAGTGGTAGTCACCTTCTTTAAATACCTTTCCCGTTATGAGCCCTACTTAGACAAAATACATGAACTATAGTGGTGGTGCGCGGATTATAACTTCGTTCTACATTTACACTCCACAAGCCACCTCATGGTGTGTCGTGGAGGGTACTCTCCGTATTATTTATACTTTCTTCTTTTCTTGTTCCGGCCACGAAAGGTGCGCGCGAAGAACAACAGCTAGTAGACATCCGTATGAGCTCCAATCTGTGTAATTTTGCGTGTGTGGTAATTCGCAGGGTGTACGTAGCAGGAAGCAATGTGCTGGTTGACTCTTCTATGAATGTTCGCTCTCTGAGTTTTAACGGTAAACTACAACGTGACGAACAATGCCGTTCTTGTAAGGTCTGCCACTGGAATAGTGCGATTAGCATCTCTGTGAAGCTTGCGCGCTGACTAGAGCAGCCTGTGTCGAAACGCGCTGCTTATCTTTGGATCTTACCTATACCCTCTATCAGTCCCTTGTGGTATAGGTCCCAGACCGACGAACAACACTCATGTAGCGGTCGAATGATGGTTTTGCAAGCTGCCTTCTTCGTGCGTGGACTATACTCCCGAGGATTTCTCCAATGAATATCAGTCTCGAAACTGCCTTTGCTACTGTTATTTTTGTGTGGCAGCTCCACTTCAAATAGCTCCATACGTATACTATCAGATACCAGTTGTTTATGACTGCTTGCAGTGACTGTTTTGCAATCCTGTAACCATACAGTAACGGGGATTCTCATCTATTTATGTGCAGTGTCAGACATCTGTTTATGTTGACCGTCAGGTGTCAGTAGATGCACCAGCCATCTATTCTTTATAGGGCTTCTTGTACTTATTTACAGTTTTGTAGCATCGCAACTTCTGTGTATGCAACAGCATAATCCGCGAACATTCAGCTTCCTTTAATTATTCCTGGAGTAGGCCCAGTGTTACTTCCACATCTGAAGATTTCTCTCCGTTAAGGACGACACTGTGTTCTATTCGATACGAACTCTTCACTTCAATCAGAAAGATGGTCTGATATTCCGCGTCTCGTGAAGCTGTATCGAATTCCTTCCTTAAGACAAGAAACACGGCATCAGCCTGGCCGCCAATATTTCCTACCTTCTGGGTCTTGTGAATTCACACTGTCGTTTGTGGAGCGAGCGTCGGTTCAGTACAGAGACATTCGCCCTCCTGAAAGGAACCTAACCTAACCTGAACAATACGCCAATGTAAAACGTGTTCTATAACGGACTGTCAGAGATTCAAGCGTATAGTTGTGTGCGTCTTTGGACGACCCTTGCATAAAAAAGACTGTCCTGCGGATTTTTCAAACCATTTTGGGACTCTTCGTTCTTCCACCGACGTCCTGATAAGAGCCACTTCAGCACCTGGTTGTACCGCTATATCTCGAGTCGTTTGTTTACCTACTGTGCTCGGCCCGCAGCGCGTCACAGCCCGCGCGCCGACTGCTGTGGTCTTCCCGCGGGGCGACAGAAGTGCGCACGCAGCGCTAACCGCTCGTATGCCGCCTCGCCGCCGCGCCAGTCATCCGTCGACTGCATCCGCACTTTCGCAACGACAGCTGCGACGCGCGGAGGCGCTGCCGGAATTACGACCCGCCGTTGGGCTCGTAAATAGCTTACGCCACGAAATGCATTCCAGAGCTGGCGGCTGTGGTCGCCTGCGCAGTCCTGCCGGCACTCATAATTCCGCTGAAACTGTTACTGGCTGCGCTTTATTTCCAAGGGCGCCACTGGACCACCAACAGACGGCTCGCTTGCACAGCACCACTCGCTGTGTGCGGGGGTCGAAAGAATTTAATGACTGTGGGACTCGGGTGAGAAGTCAGTGCCCCCAAGAGTCAAACCGTGGGCTGTTGAAAATGACTGTCCAGGCGAAACCAGTATAGCCACATTAATAATTATGCGAGTTTTGAGCGTAGTAATCTTTCCTATCCAATGCACTCAGTTTTGTACTGCCTGCAGTAATACGAGTAGGTACAACAACTATACACGCTGTCTGAATGACTCATAATTCCATTTGTATATGATGATGATGATTGATTTGTGGGGCGCTCAACTGCGCGGTTATCAGTGCTCGTACAAATTCCCAACCTTTGCTCAGTCGAATCTCACCACTTTCATAAACGATGATGAAATGATGAGGACAACACAAACACCCAGTCATCTCGAGGCAGGTGAAAAATGTGTATATAGTGTTATGCACATACCGAATGAAATGGCACAGTGGTTAACACACTCGACTCGCATTGATTCATATCCCCGTAAGGCCATCTTCCGTGGCTTTCCTTCATCGATTACAGCAAATGCAGGATTGGTAATTTTTTTTTTTTCATGACACGGCCGATTTCTTTTTCCATCGTTCCCCAGCGCGAGCTTATGCTCCGTCACGAGTGAGCTCATCTGCAATCTGTAGTGCATGGAAGAGTGTGCACCATTACGATATTATCGATTTTCATTTCTATTCCATTCGCGTATTGATACGTAAAAGGTGACTATCTATAAACTTCTGTGCTGAGCCTGATCTGTTACCTTATTCTCAAGATCCCTGCTCGATATAAACAGTGATGTTTAAATGTATATAAATTCCTAAGGGACCAAACTACTGAGGTCATCGGTCCGTAGACTTACACACTACTTGAACTAACTTATGCTAAGAACATCTCTCTCTCTCTCTCTCTCTCTCTCTCTCTCTCTCTCTCTCTCTCTCTCTCTCACACACACACACACACACACACACACACACACACACACACACACACACACACACCAAGCCAATGCCGGAGGGCGGACTCGAACCTCCGGCAGGAGTGGACGCGCAATCCGTGGCATGGCGCCTCGAACCGCGCGGCCACTCCGCCCGGCTAAACAATGATGGCAACGTGACAGTCGAACAGTCTCATTCGAATATAGACACTCTAATTGTATCCAATAGGGTTTCGCGACGACTACCGGGTGGTTGTAATTGAAGCGCAGCTATCCGTAGAGGTCCAATGTCGGCTGTAATTATCGTATGGCAGCGAAACTTGGTAGATATGCTGCTAATGCGTTAATGCGGAGCCGATATACGCCGGAAAAATTAGTTACAGTTTTGACCACCAGGTGCAAATCAGGCGCTGTACAGCATCTCATAGATGTCTCCGACCATTGTATTGAACAAATTGTGAATTCGGCGGCTAATAATGTCAACTTGATGCCTTTCTCACTTATTTGACCCTTTCTGCCCACTTCCCGTTCCTGTCGTTTACATATGGAAATATGTGTAAAGGATGGAAGATCTCCATTCACCTTCTATGATACTGCTTTTAGATGATCTTCCCATTTCACATAGCTTCTTAATATCACTCCTAAATATCTATTCAATATCACAGCTCAAGATGCTTACGTCATCTTGCTGGCAGACTTTATAATGTTCTATAGCTTTGTTATTGACATTATCTTAAATTCATCCACATCTGAAGAGCGTTGACATTTATTGCCCAAGTTGGAAATTTTGTACAAGTATTTCTGCTGTTCTTTTGTTCCGCGTACACAAGAGCATGGCTGATAAATCGTTCCTGTATATTGAGAACATCGGAGGTGCCACTATGCTTCCTTGAGGCACACCCGATCTCCAACTACATCTATACTCAGCAAGCCATATGATGCTGTATAGTGGAGGTGCATGTGCTACCACTATCAGGCACCTCCCTGCCTCCCTCCCTCCCTCCCTCCCTGCCTCCCTGTTCCATTCGCGAATGGTGAGTGGTGAGAATAATAGGCAGAAACCTTCGCGACACGTACATGAGAGGAACTCTTGCTGGAACGTACCCTCTTGCGATTTCAATAGCAAACTGCTCCACTATACACAACACCTTTTATTGTCACGTCTGCCACTGGAATTTGTCAAGCACCTCTGTGACGCTCTCGCGCCGACATAACGGTCCCGTGACGAAACGGCCCGCTCTTCGTTGGGTCTTGTCTTTCTCCTCTATTAATCCAACCCGGTAACGATCCTAGACTGATTACAAACACATTCAAGAATTGGTGAAACAAGTGTTTCGCAAGGCACTTCTTTCACGTAAAGGTTAATTCTTCCTGTGAATCACAGCTTGGCTTCTGCTTTTCCGGTTATTTGCTTTGTGTGATAATTCCACTTTAGATCGCTGTGGGTGATTACTGGAAGGGGTTTTCTGTAGCTAGTGTTTCCAGCGATTTGTCTCTAATGGTGTAATTGTACAGTAGTGGAATTCTCCGGCTGTCTTTTGTTTCTGGGAGCATAGTTACGTTCTGTCACTTTGTTTAGTCACCTAGTAGGAAGTAACTGAACTGAAATGAATTTTTACGTTTAGATGTAAGTTACGGTATGGGAATGAGGCTAGGCGCAGGAATTATAGGCAATGCGACGAAACGAAAACAGTGGGTGAAGTTAGGCTGAGAAATGAATGTGGGGATAAAGACAAGATCACTGTTTCCTGCGTATTGTAATAAGAGATGACGAAAGTCACTGTGCAACGACGCGCACGCGGCTACGCAACTGCCGTCACAGATCAGAGACAGAGGGTAGTCCCCCACACACAGCAGCGGCGAAGCAAGTCGGTGATCCCTGGCGGGACGCAGCCCGTCGTTACGCAACGACTGCTAATGAGCGAAAGACGCTCCTCAGCGCTGTCGTTTCACAGTTGCGTTTATGTATCGTAGTAGATTTTAAGCTCCGTTTCCGTGGTTGCAAAAATGATAAATTAAATAGGATTCGCTTCCTTTCGCTCATTATGTATTTATATAAATGAAACTCTTACTAATGTGAAAGTTTCTCTTTGATAGCGACTTTTATCTCACTGTAACGTACTGACTGAAGACCACGAACGCTACTGAACCGCAATATTTTAACATACTGCGCGACTACAGGTGAGGCTTTCCATAGTAACACTAATAATGATGATAGCAATTTCGTCTCGCTCAATTGCAACATTTAGACTCCACTTCAGCGACTTGCGTGTCCCTAACCTCCCCAGTTATCCAACTGCGGAAAGGAGACCCACAGTTTAATGCAGAATGCTAACCGCGTCTCATTTCTGGCGACTCCTCGCAGTATTGCGGTGAAGGTAACGTTAAGACTGAGGCTGAAAAGTCCCCGGTCCGACCGGTATTAGATTCCACGAGCTCTCGGTTTCGAGGCAGGCGTTTTACCGCTAGACAACCAAGCCCGACATGCATAAAAACTTGGAACCAGCAACCACACCAAAAGGCAACGATCAACGGGATCTTGGCTGTTGGTGGAGGTCCTTGTGGTAGGAGTACATTGCAATGTGTATGCCACGTGTTGACCTCACACAGATGATCTCACAGATTTATTAATCGAATCGAAACAACAGGTGTGCTTATTCCCTAGCTGCGGCTCATGCTTTTTAGCGATTGCACCAATCTCAAATGGTGAAACAGGCGTATAACTAACTCTGTTTACGAGGGAGAAAATTTAATTATCCTTCATCCTTACAATCCGACCCCAAAAATATTTCAGAACCCGGCAGTAGCACGACCGTGAAATGTTGCTGAAAGGGCCCTTTAACACTCCTTTGAAGTACTCTTGGTATTACCTTTATTTCTATCTGAATCCACAACACAATTTCCTTTCTCCGCCTGTCATCCATTCACGTGGCTACATGTGTCGCGAACCTCCATTTCAATTTTATCAGTCTTACATTGTGATGCTTCCTGTGTTTGATTTTCTGTAGCCCTAGACAAACACCGGTGTAATGTACAATAACGACAGATTACAGTTCCTTTCTTGCCGTGTTCTAAAGATGTAACAAGATGCGAACCGTAGCTTTACATGCAAAATTTAGGGCTCACCGTGGCTTAGATATTCACATAATTATGGTAATCATCACTTTTACAGTTTACTTTTGCGCATCAAGAGCAAAAATGGCAGAAAATCACACACTGAGATAAGATAAATATCTTCAACAGAGTGCAGTTATTATTTCGTCCAGTGTATAAGAACTACATGATTATCTTTCCTCCTAATTGTACGTGTAAGATTATTTATCAAACAACTATATGATTGCTTTTTCTGCTGGCTACTGTTTCAATTTCGCATTACTTCAGAACACTACTGGTGCATGTGCGCAAATTCCCGTAGCTACTTAAGTATTAATTTAGTATTTTTCTTGGAAGAAAATCAGCGTAGATTTTTCCAAGTAAGAATCTTTACACCTTTCCATAAATGTTTAATAATGCAAAAGTAAAACAACAGTGTGTTGAAAAAGTATTCACGTGCATGATATAGAGCCAAGTTACGGTATTTCATTCTCAAGGGAAAAAAAGTGACTGGCAGCAGCAAATGTTTTGACGACAAGAATGAAACAATTTTTTGAATAGTGTAATATCCCTTACGAATAGCATATTATACTATTAAATAGTACTGAAGTATATTAGATGTATGCTTCTGAACAGTATACATCGGATACTGTTATTTGCTAATTTGTTCCAAAACGGGAAAACGGAAGCTAAATAAATTTAAAAAAACGTATAGTGCACTTCTGAATATTCTGACGTGGTATACATATTATAAACTTTTAGTATTTCATAAAGACAAGAATTCTAGAAGGATTAATTTAGTAAAATGCTTAATTGATCAAATCTCTGCTCTGAATGAGTCGTGGAACGATGTGTGGTGTGGCTCGTTTGTTGTGTCGCCAGTGAGTGCTGCTAGCTGAAGTACTCCACGAGCGACCGGTCAGCCTGTTTCATCTCGTCTGCAGCAGGAAAACAGCAGACAAATACTCCAAGATAAGAGCAGGAGATTAGTTGGAAACGACTCATTCGACAGCTGATATTGTATGCGTCGTCTGGAAGCACTGGTGCAAAGCCAAACGTAATCACACTTGAGTTCAGAGTTCAATCGGGCGTTCTCTGGGAGACTGCCTTAAGTGCTGGTTGAGCCTTTCATCCCAGAGGCACCGTCGTCATAAAAATTTCTTTTTTTGTTCCTTTTTATTGTTGCTTCTGACCCAAATAAAAAAATCTTCTGCACCATTTGCAGACATTTACTCAACTGTGGATGAGGCGAAGGAATACTGCCGATCAAGACAACAATCTGAAGTCATGTCTGTGATGGAAGACTGTGACAAAATTGAAATGGAGGTTCGCGGCACATGTAGCCACGCGAATGGATGACAGGCGGAGAAAGTAAATTGTGTTGTGGATTCAGATGGATGTAAAGGTAATACCAAGAGTACTTCAAAGGAGTGTTAAAGGGCCCTTTGAAGCTTTCAGAGTTTCGGTATACCACCTCGGCTAAACTCCAGCCGACGCCTTCGACAATATTGTTGTTTGGGTCATCAATGGTATGGGTAGTTACATGGGGCTCTCCATTCCTGCCACACTCCACCTATCCTCGACACTCATCGTAATTGCTGGACCCCACATAATCGACGAACCTCCTCCTATATTCATTTCTATGCCAGTCTCTACAGTACTTTCTACCACTATCCCTTTAACTACAGTTTTCAGAAAAACGAATGCCTTAATGTGTGTCCAGCCATTCTCTCTCTTCGATTCATCACGTTCTTCATCAGGATTTTTTCTCGTTAACTCCTGGTAGTACGATCCCATTTCTGAGTCGACCAATCTTCTCCCTGTAACATCACATCTGAAAGGTTTCTAATCGTTTCGTTCTTGTCTTTCCCAATGCCTTTGTTTCACACCCATACGGAGCTTTTCATAACACCTCTTCTGGTCTCATGATGTATATTTTCGGAAGTTAGCAGTTTTTTCCTCCCATTCATATGCCAGTCCGCCTCACACAATCATTGCTATCACGTTTTCGTTGCGTATTTATTCTACTTCCGAGATAATTTGTTCAGTAATGTTACACCGGATTACATTGTTCTTGATCAATTAAGCTGGAAATCCGTTACTGATGTCTTTATTGTTGACAGCTCTTAAGGCCTAAAGTGGAAATGGAAAGTTGAAGATAGATAAAACTATTCAGGCACTGCAACGACGCAAAAATAACGCAAAACTCGTTCGTCTAAAGAAAGAATGTCTCTTTTGTCACGTTCAAACACTTGTGAGGCATGACCTCATTAGGGTAAGGGAAAAGGTGCGTCTAAGTCTTCAAAATAAGAAAACCGGAAAGAAAGAAAGCCATCAACTTCGTAAAATATTACATTTATGTCATAAAACCATTCATTACTTAATGTTTTATAATTAATTTTCTTTCACTGAAAGCGTTCTCATTTCTCAGGTCAGATTGGTCGAATGACATGCTCAGTGGCTTTACGACTGCTGTAGAGTGAGCCGTGCCACTCCGTTTTGGTCCGATCCAAAAGTCTGTTACTTTAGGGGGAATCTAGCAGTATTTCCTCTCGAGTTCATTTGAATATATATACTTGGGTGTTATTCACATCTCTAAGGACCTCGTCGTCGATGGGACGTTAAACTATTATTCACATGAATTAGTCGGCAGTAAACTGCCATTCGTCAAGAAATGTTTATAATTTACGGGTGTGTAAATTAATTGTATATAAAAGTGGCACACTAGCTGTGTAGCATGTTGTGATTTACTGGAAAAAGTACAGCTCCGTAACAGGAGCTGAGGAACTGCTTACCAAAATTAGAAGCTTTGTGAGAACGATGTAATCAACTACAAAATTATGCTGGATAAGCGAAAAGTATCTTGAGGATATAAAACACAGTAATGCTTTGAAGATCATTACCACTGAGGATGATCACTATAAGAGATGCGTGGGTTCTGATTGAAAATGTTCTGGAAAAAGACATATTGTATTTACCATGCAAACATCAGATACATGAAAACATTTTCACAACCTATTTTGAGGCAAGGATGAGCTGTAAAAACACAATGATGTCTATTTCAATATTGAGAAACGTAGAACTCCTCGTTTGGAATCGACGTTTACGGATTCCAAACTGGAATTAATCACGAGAATATCACTGAATTATTAGATCTAACTGCAGTCTCTCTTGTCAAAGCATCGTCTCATACAGTATCTTTCCGTGCTTCATGGAACAAAGTGGGCGTCAAAGCTATTTATTGCTTGAAAATATTAGATTTATTTGTATTTTATGCGCCATTGTGTAGATCGAAAAACGTTTCTGTGCCGATTCTGATGCCAGGGCATCATGTATGGATTCACTATTCATTCAAGAGTTTATAAATGTCATGTTATTGCTCGTAATATCTCTTACGTGAAATAAACTGAAAAATAATGTATGCTACCTGTTCCTACTGTCTGCGTGGCAAACTTTCATCTTAATAGTATAAAAAAGGAAATTGGTCAGTGCACTGAAAGGATTGTAGTAAGAATTGATCAAATCCCAAAAATAATCTGCAGTGGGATTAAACACTTCGTTTCTAATAGGAATTAATATTTTACCAGATTTGATTTGAGTGACAAGTTCCTTGAGACATCTTCCGCAGTTGCTCGGAAATGAATATTTCGTCAACAAAGTGAGTAAAAGATCCAACTGAGAGAGGCTTCATGCTAATGCAGCTGTACAATAAATGATCAATGGAAGCACATTGTGTTCGAGTATTGCCTTAAGTTTCCTGGGCATAAAATGATCTATGATGTTTTATCAAAGGATAAGAACCGATAAAAGAAAATATTTCTGTTTTTTTTTTTTTTTTTTTTTTTTTTTTTTTTTTTTTTTTTTTTTTTTTTTTTTACAGACATGGTTGAATGAAAAGTAATGCCTCCATCTTCGTTAATTGGGTTCGGATGGGGATATTTTAATAAATCAAACGCAGAAATAATCGTTAGTATGTGATCTTCAATTACCAATATTCACTTTTCCACATAATCACCAGCCAATTGGATACATTTCTGCCAACGATGAACAAGTTTTCTGCAGCCGTCACGGAAGAAGTCGACACTTGTTTCCGTAATCACAGTCTCGCAGTTCTCTCAGTGTTTTCATCAGAAGCATAATGATGTCCCCACAGATCGTCTTTCATTATCGGGAACAGATGCAAGTCAGACGGTGCTAAATCTGGACCGTATGGAGGATGCCGTACTGTGGTGGGATCGCCTCTGAAGTTCTGCTGTGGTGGCACGTGAAGTGTGTGGTTTGGCATTGTCATGCTGCAGCAAAACATTTTCCTTTTCCTTTCGGACCCTTGTTAGCCGTCGTTTCAGAGTTCGCAGCGTTGTGATGTAACGCTCTGAATTTATTGTTGTTCCATGATCAAGGAAATCAACGTGGATAACATCATCTGCGTCCCAGAACACTGTGGCCGTGATTTTTCCACCTGAGGGCTGCGTCTTGAATTTCTTTTTCTGGGTCGAGTCTTTGTGTCGATATTCCATAGACCGACGTTTCGTTTCCAGGTCGTAATGGTGTACCCACGTTTCGTCTCCTGTCACAACTGAATGGAGATAGGCGCCACCTTCATTATCGTAACTCGAGAGGAGTTCCTGGAAAATTTCAGGTCTGTGCGCTTTCATTTCAGGAGTCAGCATCCGGGGTACCCATCGTGCACAGGTCTTTCCGACAGCCAAGCAAAGCAATAATGTGACCCACACGTTCTTGTGAAGTGCCGATTGTGCTTGCAATTTCTCTCTGAGTGATATGACGATCGCCCTGAATCAATCTGTCAACATTTTGCTTGTGAAACTCGGTGGTTGCTGCCACAGGACGTCCAACTCTTTGTTTGTCACGCAGGTCAGATGTTCCTGCCTCAGCATCTTTAAACTTACTCACATCAACACAGTTACTATAAACTGATTTCATTCTCTGATGAATCTCCTTTGGGGTGACACCTTCTACTGTCAAGAATTCAATGACTGCACGTTGCTTAAATAGAACTGACCGACCGTCTGGGCACGGTTCCATACTTTACAGTGTAACAACACAACCGTTCACTTCTAAGGCTTTCCGCCAACTGGGGCTGTAGAGAAGAGGCTACGGAACAAGCCAGTAACTGCCGCATACCGATGCTGCCAACTGTTGGAGGGTTAAGAAGGTGGAGACATTACTTTTACTTCAAACCTCGTAATAGCTTTATAGACGGTATTAGTGAAGTTACTACAATAGTACCCGGTTCTAGGCGCTGAAGTCTGGAACCGCGCGACCGTTACGGTCGCAGGTTCGAATCCTACCTCTGACTTGGATGTGTGTGATATCCTTAGGTTAGTTAGGTTTAAGTAGTTCTAAGTTCCAGGGGACTTGACCTCAGAAGTTAAGTCCCACAGTGCTCAGAGCCATTTGAACCATTTTGAACTACAATAGTACCAACTTGAACGCAATGAGGCAACTGGTTACCAGGTAGTTCTGAACAGTAATTATTGAGATTAAAAATATTTTTATGTGGATTTTCTATTTCCTGCAAATGTAGATACGATAAGATAAATAAAGTGGCTTTATTGATGTGACTGAAAGTGAAACTTCCAATCAGATTAAAACTATGTGCCGGACCGAGACTAGAACTCGGGACCTTTGCCTTTCGCGGGCAAGTGATCTACCAACTGAGCTACCCAAGCACGACTCACCGCCCGTCCTCACAGCTTCAATTCCCCCAATACCTAGTCTGGTCCTGGCGGAAATGAAGCTGTGAGGACGGGCCGTGAGTCGTGCTTGGGTAGCTCAGTTGGAGCCGACACGGTAGCTCAGCGTGTTCGGTCAGAGGGTTAGCAGCCCTCTGTAATAAAAAAAACTGAGTGATGTTGAAGCACAACCGTCGCTAAGAAAGATCTGTCCCCGATAGAACATGTGACCCAGTGCCAGTATCCGGGATATCAAAGACCAATTACATCAATAAGGGGAGGACAGTGAGTCCTCTCGCACTATACGCTCACACTCCAATGTGCCACCAAGGGAGGAAGACCCCGTGCGGACAACAGTTGTGGGCCAGCTGGCCTGGGGAGAGGATACAAAGACTTCATGGTATTCCTCCCAACCATATTAGTGTTCGGACCCAGGCCAAAGGGGTGCAACGTCCAACTGCCAAGTTCTTTGTAAATTTGACCCGATTTTCCAGTCACTCTCTCAACCCATGAGGTTTCTTTTTCGCGAACCGTTTGGGTCCTTCGTTTTTTTGTTCAGGTAGTGTACAATTTCTAATGTTTGTGATTTTTATCGCAAGAAAATAAAAGATAAACAGTCACTTGTTCACCAATTACAGTATGTGATACCATCTTGCGTTTGGCCGGCCGTTGTGGCCGTGCGGTTCTAGGCGCTTCAGGCTGGAACCGCGTGACTTCTACGGTCGCAGGTTCGAATCCTGCCTCGGGCATGGATGTGTGTGATGTCCTTAGGTTAGTTAGGTTTAAGTAGTTCTAAGTTCTAGGGGACTGATGAACACAGACGTTAAGTCCCATAGTGGTCAGAGCCATTTGAAGCCACCTTGCATTTCTCCTAATGAAGGAGAGCCGCCGTACGCTGCAAGAAGTGAACGGTCATTAACGGTGTTACGTATTTTCTCGCGTGGCACGGTAGCCGTGAACTGGCTCAGAGGCACAGTATGCGTGTTCGAGCAACGGCGTCTCGACCGTAACCTCCGCCTCGCGCAGTGCCGCGGTCCATAGTCTGCCCGCCTTCACAGTCGGCCGTCCGTTGCACAGCCATCCCTCCTCCTCCCCCCCCCCCCCACCTTCCGCACCCGTCGCACACCGCTCTCCCTCCGCCCCCGCACAGCTCCCCGTTGACGCGGCGCAAAATTTACTGCGGCCTCCGTGGACACGGGCTCGGGCTCGGGCTCGGTCTCGTCCCGCGCCACCCTTTTGCAGGCTGTCGCTTCGCGTCGCCCGACCGGCCTGTGCAGGACGTGTTTATGGCCGGCCGCGACACGCCTCACTACCTTCTCTCCTCGCGCTGTGTTCAGGCAAAAACAGACGCCAGCTGCCACACTCGTCAAGCTACAGACAACGCCCCAATCTGCTCTCGCTTCTGCCGCGTCGTGTAGGTGGAACTTTACTGCGGAGGGTGCGTAACCTTACACTTCCTTGAACTTGATACTTTCGCCTCCTTATCACTCACGGTCACATCACCTCGGTCGAGGTCACTGACTGGCATGACTCTTGCACTGTTGTCTCGGAACGTCATTGCCTTCAGAGGCCCTTGCATTAAGAGAACTAGCGATTCTGCCGACTTCGCACAGGTAGCATAATCTACGGCCTGACGACTCGAATGGCGTATTGCATTCTGTTTGGAGGTCATGAACAAAATTTACACGTTAAGTGAGTGAGTGTCATCTCTTTCATATAACTAACACCATGTAAGCAGCGCACTCCAGGAAAGATGTATGGTGGCGTCAAAGTTTATATGTTTATACTGACTTGGCGTTTGGAATGACATATGATGGCAATAATGGGAGCACATTGTAATGTATGTAATACGTTTACAACCAATGCATAGACTGTAAGTGACTCGTGTGTGTGTGTGTGTGTGTGTGTGTGTGTGTGTGTGTGTGAGAGAGAGAGAGAGAGAGAGAGAGAGAGAGAGAGAGAGTGTGTGTGTGTGTGTGTGTGTGTGTGTGTGTGTGAGTGAGTATGAATCGAAGGCAAGCCGGCGTAAGACAAATAAAAGATTAAAAAACGCGCATGATCTACATATGTTACGGCAGTCCTCTTGTGAAAGTTGGTACGCACTATTATATACTGTTGAGACTCAATGCCGCAATTTTTTGTCGTGGGCTCTTCATGGCAGACTTCATCGGCGTGCCACGCACAGAATCGTGTCCACATGTACGTTTGATTCAAGGAAAATATGAAGCTGAAAGTCGAGTCATCTGATGCGCTGCTGATATATATAAAGCGAAGCTGCTGAAATTCTTTTCCGGGAACTGTTTTCCCTGAAACACATACAGCACAACACCACATATTTTGGATTTGCATGTTTTTTCCCCAGCCAATTTTTCTAAAACGATTGCAGAGAAACTTTTGGTTCAAAACATTTGATTATTTCAAATGTTATGTCTCATACCACAGCTTGATGATGAGGTGGTTGTCTTTCCGGTATAGATCGTATTTATTAAGATACTTAAAAATCGAATAACCCGCTGCCCGTTGTTCAAAGAATATGCGATGAATTAAGAATACGAATTGCGACTGGCAATCTGAGCGAAGCAGAAATTGGCAATCTGAAATTGTCATATTTCGAAATACGTTCCTTAACCATCTGTAGAAGTATTTCAAAATCTTGTGAATTCATCTGCAAGAAATTAATGAATTCCGTTCACGAAGATCGTTTCCATGTGTCTATGATCTTTACATGGCCTAAATCTTTTTTTTTCGCCAGTTGAGATTTTTTTTCTAGTCTTTGTATTATTTGAAAGCGTCCAAACAAAAAATATCTGCCAGGAAGTTTCGTATCAGCGCACACTCCGCTGCAGACTGAAAATCTCATTTTGGAAATAATATTCATCGTCCCACCAGGCAGATAATCATGTTCGTATCTACGTTTGACTAAAGCAAAGGAGGAAGCCTAAAAGTGCAATCATTTTTTGTACTACTGCAAAACTTATTTTATATAAACGAAGCCCAGCTACATCCCGTGCTGCATTTTACTCTATGCATAAATAATTAAAAACTACAGGTTTTGACTCATGTTTCGCTAAGCAGTGATTCTGAAACGACTGCAATCAACTGGATACCATTTGACAGACTCGAATGTTCTTCACCAGTTGTCAAATCGGGAAATTGGAAGTTGCAGTGTAACGTGGGATCCGAGCGACATTTCGTTTCTGCTAAATCTCCACATCATAGACAAAATGGTTCAAATGGCTCTGAGCTCTATGGGACTCAACATCTGTGGTCATAAGTCCCCTAGAACTTAGAACTACTTAAACCTAACTAACCTAAGGACATCACACACATCCATGCCCGAGGCAGGATTCGAACCTGCGACCGTAGCAGTCGCGCGGTTCCTGACTGAGCGCCTAGAACCGCTAGACCACCGCGGCCGGCACATCATAGACAGATGAACGCTTGGTTAAAAAGCAAACAGAAAAAAGATGGATTCGATACTAAAACTTTTTGATGATTCCTAGCCAAACACTCTACCACTGTACCATCAAGCCAGATGCAAATAAAGTTAGGCCTGCGCTTTTTACTAACTTTCTCGAGTTATGGCAGCTATTCGGTACGTGGTAGTGCCCTCGTTTTCACAACTCTACTTTAATTCATCGCAATTCAGACCATTTCCACCAAATGCTTATAAATTGCATACAAAAACATTTCTCGTGTATCTATTAGTGAAAGACGGACCTAAATCCTTATAGCAGTGCCTCAGATTAGCCTGCGTATACAGACAGGTGCCAAGACGCGACTTCAGTTTATGTACTTATAGAGACAGAGGAGATGAGAATGTAGATTACAGTTCAGTAAGCTTTCAAGGTCGATAGATATGGAGGGACTATCAGACTGGACAAACTTCCGGAACGAAATGGCAGGATCCTCTTCAAAGGGAACCTGTTGGCATTCATCTAAATTGATTTGAGAGAGCCGGCCGGTGTGGCCGAGCGATTCTAGGCGCTTCAGTCTGGAACCACGCGATCGCTACGGTCGCAGTTTAGAATGCTGCCTCGGGCATGGATGTGTGTGATCTCCTTAGGTTAGTTATGTTTGAGTAGTTCTAAGTTCTAGGGGACTGGTGATCTCAGATGTTAAGTCCCATAGTGCTCAGAGCCATTTGAACCAATTTGATTTGGGAGATCTACAGGAAACCTAATCTGGTGTGTTCGTGTGGATGAGGCTGGAATTCGAGGTAGGAAGACGGTAGAGCCGAGTATAGCTCTATGCCCACGAGCGAAATGCAACCGGCCGATGGCAGTGTTATACGACCCTACTCCACGAGATGTTGCCGGGAGATTTAGGGTTTTACCAAGAACATTGATACACAGGCAATCAGCAGCTCCATGCCACTACTTGCCACCCAGTACTGCCTAAACACAGGCGATAAAAATGCTTACTGCCAACAGGATTTGAAGTAGCTATCTGTCGATTGAAGATCAGTGCTTTGACGTACGTTAGCGACTGCTGCTATATAAAAAAGGGATTTATTAATTGGTCTTAAAACCATCATTAGGAAGAGTGTGTTATTCACTTTGATCAGAGTCACTGAAAATTTATATTAAGTTTATTTGATAAGCTTATTGTTTACGTCATTTTTTGCATGATAATGAAACAAACAACAACCTCCCACAGAAAGTAACGATTGAGGTAAATCACTACTTACAATTGGTTACAGCGATAGGATGTACAGGTAGATAGTTCGACAGAACTTCGTTCTCTACTCGGATAAATAAGGAAAATTAACCAAACTTTCCCTATCGTGTGATAGATGCTCCCATCTTCGACCGCACTGATACTTGTTCTGAGACGCATGCGGCTCACCGGTCCGCAGGTAGGACAACCCTGAACTGGAAAAAATTCCCTATAATTGGCCCCTGAGGAAGGAAATAACAGCTCTGAAAAGTTAGGTAGCCTTTTTTTACGTTTGTACATGTATATCGACGATACTTTGAATTTCGTTTTTGAAGGTAAGTGCTATGCAACACGGACACCGACAAGAGCAAACAAATGAGCAACTAAGATATATGTTTGTCAAGAAACAGTAAGCGAAACAAATGACACTGACCTTTCACACAAGACGAGAAGGACTGTACTGTTGATGATACGAGCGGAACATGTTATGGTAAATGCTGATAAAGTTACAACTGTGTTTCGCTCGAGGCGAAATCCCAAAAAAATATTTACGCGTTTATTAATTGGTTCAAATGGTTCTGAGCACTATGGGACTTAATTTATAAGGTTTGTCAGTCCCCTGGAACTTCGAACTACTTAAACCTAACTAACCTAAGGACATCACACACATCCCTGCCCGAGGCAGGATTCGAACCTGTGACCGCAGCGGTCGCGTGGTTCCAGACTGTAGCCCCTAGAACCGCTCGGTCACCCCGTTTATTATCTACTTTCACATAAGACTGGAAGTTTAAAACTAGTTTTCGCACGTCTGCACGGCTGGGTTTAAGTTTTCGACTGGCAACAGTGCTCCGCTGGTAATTTGTAGCCGGCGATATGTAGGCTTATTCAACCCGGGATGTCGAAGAAAGCAATAACTGCACCAGTGGTGGCGTCGTAAACGTGCAAGTTTTCTGGCGACAGGCGCGGCGTTTTAGTGCGCCGTTAAGCGGGCTGTGACTAATACAATGGGGGCGATGCGCGGCCAGGTCGGGCGGCTGGTGGCTCGCTGCAGCGCGGGCCTGCTGGTTCCAGGAAGAGCGCGCCGCCCCACACTCTCTCTTGTGACACGGCACGCCGCGCAGCGCCGCCTCAGCTCGCGTAGCGTCGCCGGGCGTTGCCAGCGGCAGCCGTGGGTGGTCCTGCGCCTCCTCCGGCTCGCACAACACACCGGGCGCGAGCACACGCACACCTCCGAGTCTTTCTTATCCTGCGTCGCAGCTTAGTTCTCTCAATTTCCTATTAGACACGGTCTAAAACTGTCTCCCACCTATGTTTACATAAATTTCCCCTTCCTAAATGCCCCCACAAGAAGATTCCACTCCAACGCTGTCTGCGTCTACATGGTGTAGAGGTCCTTAAGACAGAGTACAGAGTATTACCGTTCAGCATTGTGTACTCTTGAGGAGACCGTGCGCCGGCCGAAGTGGCCGCGCGGTTCTGGCGCTGCAGTCTGGAACCGCGAGACCGCTACGGTCGCAGGTTCGAATCCTGCCTCGGGCATGGATGTGTGTGATGTCCTTAGGTTAGTTAGGTTTAACTAGTTCTAAGTTCTAGGGGACTAATGACCTCAGCAGTTGAGTCCCATAGTGCTCAGAGCCATTTGAACCATTTTTGAGGAGACCGTGCGAACTTGCCCTCTTCACCAATTTGATTCATGTTTGCGGGCTGTGCGGGGCACGACTAGGACTTCAAAATATGCGAACAGGAAGACCCGACTCTAAACACTTTTCGAGAACATCGAGGCTGTAAGTTTTAGATGTGCTTGTATATCTTGTATGGTCACCATTAACCAAGGAGTCCGCACCCGAGCGCGATCTAATCTGACTACTGGTGCATCTTTTTCTTTATTCTCCCGTTATTCCAACAACAGGTTTGTTATGAGTGTGCAAAGTATCAATATTTAATTATGTATTTATTATTTTCATAATCTGTCTTGTAAAAAGGAGGAAAAGTTTTTTCCTAAAGATAATGGATGTAAAAACGGGATCCACAAAAACTTTCAATCACAGAATGAGATTTTCACTCTGCAGCGGAGAGTGCGCTGATATGAAACTTCCTGGCAGATTAAAACTGTGTGCGGACCGAGACTCTAACTCGGGACCTTTGCCTTTCGCGGGCAAGTGCTCTACCAACTTCTTTTTTTTTTTGTTTTAATCTCATTTTATTCGTCTTCGTTCTTTGTATCTGCTCGGGGCGGACATCGCAAGACACCCGTTTCAGTTCACAGAGACACTTGCCGTGTGTGGACGAACATTGTCCTGTTGAAAATTGGGGCAACAATACCGTCTCAGGATGTCCGTGATGTAGCGTATTGCCGTCAGTTTTTCCTCATTCACTACCGGCCATGACCTGAAGTCATACCATTGGCCCCCCCACACCATAACACCAGTAGTATCATTACTGCCGGGTTCCCGGGTTCGATTCCCGGCGGGGTCAGGGTTTTCTCTGCCTCGTGATGACTGAGTGTTGTGTGATGTGCTTGGGTTAGTTAGGTTTAAGTAGTTCTAAGTTCTAGGGGACTGATGACCATAGATGTTAAGTCCCATAGTGCTCAGAGCCATTTGAACCATTTTACCATAACTGCGCCTTTCCAATATAAGGGAAGAATGGAGTCTTTCCCCAGATCACTCGCGGCAGAAGCGCAGAACCGCAGTTTATTGCTGAACAGAATGTGACGCCAATCATCAACAGTGCCTCACGATCACGGCATCACTGCAAAAGCAGCCTTGTGTGCAGTGGTGTTAACGGCAGCTTACGCATGGGCCGGTAATTCCCTGGTCCATCTGCTGCTAGTCTGCGACAAATGGTGAGGGATGACTCGTGATGTTGCACGAAGTCCATTACATGTTCTCGGTTGTCAGGTGCAGATGTGAAGTGGGTTACGATGTGCATCGCCCACTGTGATGGTCAGTCGAGGTCGACCGGAAACTTGAGGTCGAGTTTTCCTGACCTCAGCTTCCCTTGTAGTCCAAGGTACGGCTAATCTTACATACTAATGTGCTACAAATCTGGATATTGCACAATTCGACAAAGTCGGTTAAATGGAGATCCACAGTGAGATGCCTTTCGAAGTCAGTCATGTTCTGATAACGCTGTCTGACAGCAGTACTCGGCATCTCCGCGTGCATCTGACTCTCTTCATATACCGTACGAAACCTGGAAACAATAATAATATGACAGCATTAACGCACTCTGGTGGCCAGTCTATGTGTCACAGGTAATTGAAACTCTAGACAGTCACTTAGTTGCCAATGAGCACGTGTACAAAATTACCTTGACAGTCGATCATGTCTTCTGCGTGACATTTTTTTTCCTTTGATATTAGTTTGTTTGTCATTGCATTCGTGGCATGGCGAAGAGGAGAACCGACGATACGCTTCCTTACAAGTTACGATTAATCTTAATTTTAGGAGTAATTGAATACATGAAATTAATTGTTGTTACGAAATACCAGTCGAGCCGGAATATCACACACTGTCATTTGATGCGAGGTGATGGTGATGGTGTACGGTTGAGGACAGGGAGAGTTTGGGGGGGAGGGGTCTGTGAAGAGAGGTATTTGATAGGACTGAGGCCGTGAGAGTGCGAGCACAGTGGAACTGGAATCGTCCGTGCCGAAAATACGTGCAAATTTCAGCGGTGCCCTATAATACGTAAATGAGGAGAGACGGACAGCGTTTAATTACTGCGCCCCAGGAATGAGAATGCGATGTCTAACCAGTCCGGGTTCGTTGGGCTGTAAATTCGGTATGTGGGCTTAAAATTAATGCTGCAAAAATGATAATTGTTTTCTCAGATGTGTACTTACTTCTAGAAGGAAATAGTTAATTTTTTTATTTTTCGTTAGTGAGTTTAGAAGACAGTTGGGTGTGACAGTATTGCTTGTTTATCAAAACTAGACATGATTGTCTAATTGGAATTGCTGCGCTCGTTCTTTGAATAAAAATATGACATTTCAGTCTTTGATCGCTATTTTTTATTTTCAATGGCCGGTTTCAGGCTAGCTGCCCATCTTCAGATCATATATTGCAGTTACAGAGTAACCTGTCAGTACAGAACTACTGGTTCGCTCAGTCTGGGGGACGGATGGCCTCAGATGTTAAGTCCCATAGTGCTTAGAGCCATTTGAACCATTTGGTTATTTGAGGAGGAAAGTGTAATGACTTCAACGAATCCCTAGCTGGCATTGTTAACTGGAAAAATTCATGGAAAAGCTATAAAGATTCTGTCGCAACTTTTTTCTGTTATATTGTCGTTAGGAGTAGCCATCTACACTAGAGGCCTTAACATTGCTAAAAATTGACATCCCATTTCTCGTAATAGCTCTTCTTACGAGACTATGTTGTAAAGACAATTTCTTCTCCCGTTACTAAAGAGCGAGAGCGTACTTTCGAATCATTTCGACAAGTCCCCTACCAGTCACCTGCAGTCAAAGTTCAGATAAAGATGACGAGAAGAGAAAGTGACTACACTTTGCTCCTAGACGATGGTTCTACCCGGCTGGTAACCTGAAAAGACTTCTGCAGTATGTGATGCTCTGTTGCGTGCTGGGACTTTGATTATCCTGCTTTGTGGCTGTTACTACAACTTTTTTTTCAGTCATGAGTCGTTTGACAGGTTTGATGCGACCCGCCACGACTTCCTCTTCTGTGCCAACCTCTTCATCTCAGCGTAGCACTTGCAACCTACGTGCACAACTACGTGCTGGATGTATTCCAATCTCTATCTTCCTCTACAGCTTCCTCTAGTACCATGGAAGTCAGTCCCTGATGTCTTAACAGATGTCCTACCACCCTGTCCCTCCTGCTTGTCAGCTTTTCCCACATATTCCTTCCCTCTCTGATTCTGCCGAGAACCTCCTCATTCCTTACCTTAACAGTCCACCTAATTTTCAACATTCGTCTGTAACACCACACCTCATATGCTTCGGTTCTCATTTGTTCCCGTTTATCCACAGTCCATGTTTCACTACCATACACTGCTGTGCTCCAAATGTATATTCTCAGAAATTTCTTCTTCAAATTAAGATCTATGTTCGATACTAGTAGACTTCTCTTGGACAGGAATGCCCTGTCTGCCAGGGCTAGTCTGCTTTTGACGTCCTCCTTGATCCGTCCGTCATTGGTTATTTTGCTGCCCAGGTAGCAGGATTCCTTAGCTACATCTACTTCGTGACCATCAATCCTGATGTTAAGTTTCTCGCTGTTCTCATTTCTGCTACTTCTCATTACTTTCGTCTTTCTTCGATTTACTCTCAATCATCTACATGTACGTGATTACTCTGCTATTCACAATGAAGTGCCTGGCAGAGGGTTCAATGAACCACCTTCATGCAGTCTCTCTACCGTTCCACTCTCGAACGGCACCCAGGAAAAACGAGCATTTAAATTTTTCTGTGCGAACCGTCATTTCTCTTATTTTATCGCGATGATCATTTCTCCCTATGTAGGTGGGTGCCAACAGAATGCAATCGGAGGAGAAAACTGGTGATTTAAATTTCATGAGAAGATCCCGTCACAACGTAAAACGCCTTTGTTTTAATGATTGCCACTCCAATTCACTTATCATGTCTATGACACTATCTCCCCTATTTCGCGATAATATAATACGAGCTGCCCTTGTTTGTACTTTTTCGATGTCATCCGTCAGTCCCACCTGATGCGGATCACACACCGCACAGCAGTACTCCAGAATAGGGCAGACAAGCGTGGTGTAAGCAGTCACTTTGGTAGACCTGTTGCAACTTCCAAGTGTTCTGCCAATGAATCGCAGTCTTTGGTTTGCTCTACCCACAATATTATCTACGTGATCGTTCCAATTTAGGTTATTTGTAATTGAAATCCCTAAGTATTTAGTTGAATTTACAGCCGTCAGATTTGTGTGACTTATCGCGTAATTTAGCTGATTTCTTTTAGTACTGATGTGTGTAACTTCCCACTTTTCTTTATTCAGGGTCAATTTGCACTTTCCGCACCATACAGATACCTTATCTAAATCACTTTGCAAGTCGTTTTGATCTTCTGATGACTTTACAAGACGGTAAATGACAGCATCATCTGCAAACAATGAAACGTCCCCTTTGAAAAATTGTACAAGACTGTGCTTAACCTAACACACAATATTTTTAGCGCAACGCAATCTGACTTTCAAAATTCCCTACAAAAGAATGGCCCTGACTAACATTAAACTATACCTTTCACAAATCACTTACCTCACAAAAATCTTCGCTGCTCAAGCTACTGCAATACAGCGAGCGCCACTACTGCCAGCTAAATAAAAGATTCAAACTATGGAAGGCACTAACTACTGATAGGGATAGTTAGCAAATGAAAGATATTAATAGAGAACAAACAATGTATTTACCTTGATATCATCATATATAAATACAGCAGTTCATGACAAATTTCAAAACTCTGCCATCTCTCTCCCCACATCCACCACTGCTGGCGGCTCACCTCCAACTGCCCAACGCTACGCGCTGTTCACATCCAGCTGCCGCTGCCCAACACTACAATGGCGAGTATTACAACAATGCAAAGCAGCCACAGACTGCACACAGCACAGCCAGTGATTTTCATACAGAGGTGGCGTTACCAATAAAAAAACCTAAACAGCCTACTTACAACAATCTAAGACGGCTACTCAGATTGTCTCCTATATCGTTAATATAGATCTGGAACAATAAAGTGCCTGTAACACTTCCTTGGGGAACGCCGGATGTTATTTCTGTTTTACTCGGTTACTTTCCGTCTATTACTACGAACTGTGACCTTTCTGACAGGAAATCACGAATCCAGTCGCACAATTGAGGCGATACTCCGTAGGCACGCAGTTTGGTTGGAAGACGCTTGTGAGGAACGGTGTCGCAAGCCTTCTGAAAATCTAAAAATATGGAATCAATTTGACATCCTCTGTCGATAGCACTTACTACTTCATGAGCATAAAGATGGTTCAAATGGCTCTGAGCACTATGGGACTTAACATCTGTGGCCATCAGTCCCCTAGAACTTAGAACTACTTAAACCTACCTAACCTAAGGACACCACACACATCCATGCCCGAGGCAGGATTCGAACCTGCGACCGTAGCAGTCGCGCGGTTCCGGACTGAGCGCCTAGAACCGCTAGACCACAGCGGCCGGCTGAGTATAAAGAGCTATTTGTGTTTCACAAGAGCGATATTTTCTCAAACTGTGCTGACTATATGTCAATGAATCGTTTTCTTCGAGGTATTTCATAATGTTCGAATACATATATGTTATAAAACTACTGCAAATCGACGTTAGTGATATAGGTCTGCAATTCAGCTGATTGCTCCTACTTCCCTTTTTGGGTATTGGTGTGGCTTGAGCAATTTTCCAGTCTTTAGGTACGGATCTTTCTGTGAGATAGTGGTTCTATATAATTGCTAAATATGGAGCTATTTTATCAGCATCCTCTGAATGTAACCTAACTGGTATACAATCTGGACTGGAGACCTTGCCTTTATTAAGTGATTTAAGGGGCTTCGTTACACGTAGGATATCTACGTTTCTCATCTTGGTAGTAGTTCTTGATTGGAATTCAGGAATATTTACTTCGTCTTCTTTGGTGAAGGAGTTTCAGGAAACCGTGTTTAGTAACTCTGCTTTAGTGGCACTGTCATCACTGACTTCACCTTTGTTATCGCGTAGTGAGGGTATCGATTGGGTCTTGCCATACTCAATCCATAGTCTGTCCATTCTGTAATTCGTCTTCAGTTTCACTCGACAAAGGAATGACATCAGCGAATTGTATCATTGATACCCTCTCACCTTGAATTTTGATTTCACTCCTGAACCTATGGTTTACGTATTTGCACTTATTCGTCCCAGTTCGTTACCTACCGGCAATCAGTGTTCAGTGAAGGGCTTATGAGAGTGACGCACTGAAGAAAGGCGTGGAGAGCGAGACGTGCGGTGTGTACGTGGGCTGCGAGCAGTGTGGGCGGTGAGCTGGGTCAGTGCGCGCCGCCTTGACTCACCCGTCTCACGTGGCAGCGCCGAGCGCCGCCTGCTGACGCCGCGTAGCCGGCCTGGCTGCCCTGGCCTGCTGTGCCGTCAGCCGGACCCGCCGTCACCGCAGCGCGGCTCCACGCCGCTGGTATCCCCTGCCACACGCGCCTAGTCGAGCGATCACACCCTACATCTACGTCGATACTCCGCAAGCTGCCTCACGACATGCGGCCGATCTCGATTCGCCCCCTCTCTTCCCAGCTCTACATCTACCTCTACTCTGCTTACCGCATGCTCTGCATGCCGAGTGTACTCGTATTGTCTCGGTCTCGGAAATTTAGTTCGGGTAGAGACCTCCCAGGTTAGTAGTATACCTCAGGGTGTCCGGCCACAGAAGTTGTAAAGAGCATTAGACAGAAGATTCCGAGAAAAAGGGCTTTAAACTTTTACGCTTAGCTCATATACTGGTCACTTCACACGCTATCACAACATAACGAAATGGCTGTGCCTGTAGCGGGCTCTTGCCACGCGGGCGGTACAGGTTCGATCCTACCTTCGGATAACTTTTTGTTTTCTTTTTAATTCTTTTAAAAATTATAACAACTTTTCAACAAACTTCATATCTAAAATATTATAAGTTAACTCACAAAGAATTTTATTTCACCTATGAAATGACTGTTGCACCTAATTAACATAGAATGTGAATTACAGTTAATACTTTCTTTTTTAAAAATTTGAATAATTTCAGATGCATTTTATTGAAGGTAGCACTGTACAACCATTTCGGATAGGGTTTTATTTACACTACTGGCCATTAAAATTGCTACACCACGAAGATGACGTGCTACAGACGCGAAATTTAACCGACAGGATGAAGATGCTGTGATATGCAAATGACTAGTTTTTTCAGAGCATTCACACAAGGTTGGCGCCGGTGGCGACACCTACAACGTGCTCACATGTGGATAGTTTCCAACCGATTTCTCATACACACACAGCAGTTGACCGGCGTTGCCTGGTGAAACGTTGTTGTGATGCCTCGTCTAAGGAGGAGAGATGCGTACCATCACTTTTCCGACTTTGATAAAAGTCGGATTGTAGCCTACCGCGATTGCGCTTATGGTATCACTAGCAGTCGAGATGACAGGCATCTTATCCACATGGCTGTAACGGATCGTGCAGCCACGTCTCGATCCCTGACTCAACAGATGGGGACGTTTGCAGGACAACAACCATCTGCACGAACAGTTCGACGACGTTTGCAGCATCATGGACTACCAACTCGAAGGCCATAGCTGCGGTTACCCTTGACGCTGCATCACAGACAGGAGCGCCTGCGATAGTGTACTCAACGACGAACCTGGGTGCACGAATGGCAAAACGTCATTTTTTCGGGTGAATCCAGGTTCTGTTTACAGCATCATGATGGTCGCATCCGTGTTTCGCGACATCGCGGTGAACGCACATTGGAAGCATGTATTCGTCATCACCATACTGGCGTATCACCCGGCGTGATGGTATGGGGTGCCATTGGTTACACATCTCCGTCACCTCTTGTTCGCACTGACGGCACTTTGAACAGTTGACTATACATTTCAGATGTGTTACGACCCGTGGCTCTACCCTTCATTCGATCCCTGCGAAACCCTACATTTCAGCAGGATAATGCACGGCCGCATGTTGCAGGTCTGGTACGGGCCTTTCTGGATACAGAAAATGTTCGACTACTGCCGTGGCCAGCACATTCTCCAGATCTCTCACCAATTGAAAACGTCTGGTCAATGGTGGCCGAGCAACTGGCTCGTCACAATACGCCAGTCACTACTCTTGGTGAACTGTGGTATCTTTTTGAAGCTGCATGGGCAGCTGTACCTGCACACGCCATTCAAGCTCTGTTTGACTCAATGCCCAGGCGTATCAAGGCTGTTATTACGGCCAGAGGTGGTGGTTCTGGGTACTGATGATCTGTGCATCCAAATGGCGTGAAAATGTAATCACATGTCAGTTATAGCATAATATATTTATCCAATGAATACCTGTTTATAATCTGCATTTCTTCTTGGTGTAGCAATTTTAATGGCCAGTAGTGTATATAAAACTGTTTACACTACCGTCTTTGTCAATTTGTGTTTTTATACAACCACCAGAATGATAATTATCATAACGTTGAAACCAAAAAATATTTTGACATCTTGCTCAGTTTATGAAGGACGTTTGCTTCCACGGATAACCTTATTCTAAAATCTGTTGGAAGACATACCCCGCTAACATTCATAACAACTTCTGTTTTGTCAGAAAGCCTGGAAGCGTAGCAGGCGGATCATTTCATTAAAAATTGGCGATGACAGCTGATGATGCACTATTCATTGTATTGTTATACAGGCTTCACGGGAATTTATTTCTCTATCAATTTCAATCAGATAAGCGCAATTTTGTATACGGTTTTAGATTTTTATTTGTCTATAAAAATAAACGTCACGACGTTTTTGGAGGGATCATTTTCATTGTACATATCGGTGATTTCTCGTCATCCCAAAAGATTTTGTCATATAATTTAGGCCTTGTTTGTCCTCCACAAGCGCCAATAATTAATAGAAACTGTTCTTTTCGCACATAAGACTTCAAACAGCAGTTGAGAATTCAGCACACAGTCCTGTCGCTAGTACCGCATATTTTTTAGATATATTTATTAAGTTTATTAAAAGTTGCGACTTTTTAAAGCAAGTGAAAAACAATATAAAAAGTTACCCGATGGCAGTAGCGAAGCTGGGTCGCCGGCGTGGCAGGTGAGTTCGCTACAATCTTTGCCATTTCGCTGTGCTGCCATGGCGTCTAGATTGATAGGTATATCAGTAGTGCGTTAAAATTCCTTTTCCTCAGAATCTTCTGGCTAGTGCGGTTTTATAACGTTGGATAGACATACATGGGGTATACTGCTAGCCCACGAAGTCTGATCCCGATCTGAATTTCCGAGACCGTTGTTAGTCTCTTCCCATGGCCTTAGTCAAAGCGTGAAAAACGACCGTTTAAATGTGTCTCTGCTCGATGTACTTAATCTAGTTCACACGATCCATATGGCTGCGAGAGGTACGGAGTTTAGAATATCCCTAGATTCATCATTTAAAGCTGGTTGTTGAAACTTTGTAAGTAGGCTGTCTCTGTAAAAAAAAAATAAAAAAAATGGCTCTGAGCACTATGGGACTTAACATCTATGGTCATCAGTCCCCTAGAACTTAGAACTACTTACACCTAACTAACCTAAGGACATCACACACATCCATGCCCGAGGCAGGATTCGAACCTGCGACCGTAGCAGTCGCGCGGCTCCGGACTGAGCGCCTAGAACCGCTAGACCACCGCGGCCGGCGCTGCCTCTGTATACACACATACTACGTGCAAGTGTCTGCCACTTCAGGTTCGTCACCATCATCTCTGTGACTCGCTCTCAAGGGTCAAACAAACCCGTGACCATTCGTGCTATCCTTCTCTGTATACGTTCATTATCCCCTGTTAATTCCATTTCATACGGGTCCCACACACTTAAACAATTTCCACAAGAGGCCGCACGTATGATTTGCAGACTGAAAGCGCTTTCCTACTATGCTATCATTTAACTGTATTCTACAAACTGCTTTGGCTACAAATGAGCCTTTGTGCTCGTTCCATCACATATCCCTATAAAAAGCTACTCCCAGATATTTCTATGACCAATTCCAGTTGCGATTCGTTGACGCTGCAGCCATAGGATACTATCTGTTTAAGTTCTGTGAAGTGCATAATTTTACATTTCTGAACGTTTAAGCAAGTCAACAATCTTTGTAGCACTTTCATACCTTATCAAGCTCTGACTGAATATTTATGCAACTTGATTCAGACAGTACTTCATTATAGATAACTGCACATCCGCGAAAAGCCTGCAATGTCATTAATATGAAACATGAATAGCAAGGGTCCCAATAAACTTGCCTCCGGCACACTTGAAGTTACATCTGCACCTGTGGATGACTCTCCATCCTAGGCAACATGCAGCGTCCTCCCTACCAAAAACGATAAATCTAGAGCTCGTAAAGAACGATTGTTGGTAAAACTCCGTATGATCTCGAATGTCTCTGATTTTTGCCTTCATGCTCTTCTGGGTATAGGTGGTTTCCACTAGGAAAGTACGCTCTCGGAATTTTAACAGTAAACCATACCGTCATGCACTGTTCCAATCTTGCATCGTCTCTCATTGCAATTGGATTAGCATTTCGTGGCGCTTTCTCGATTTTAATCCAACCAGTACGAAGAGCGATGCTCGTGTGTGCATTTCGTGGCGCTTTCTCGATTTTAATCCAACCAGTACGAAGAGCGATGCTCGTGTGTGTGTGTGTGTGTGTGTGTGTGTGTGTGTGTGTGTGTGTGTGTGTGTGTGTGTGTCCTACCAGAATCAAGTGTTATCTAAGTTTCGTACGTTGTGAGTGGACAACACATCCTGAGAATGCTTCTTCTAGTGAGTCTGCCATCTTGCTTATGATTCTTTGTGATCGCTGCCGCGAGGGGTAGCCATGCGCCTCGGGCGCCTTGACACCGATCGCGCGGCTCCCCCCCCCCCCCTCCCCCCCCCCCCCCCCATCGGACATGGGTGTGTATGTGTTTTGTCCTTAGCGTAAGTTAGATCACGTAGTGTGTAAGCCTAGGGAGCGATGACCTCAGCAGTTTGGTCACATAGGAACTCTCCACTTTAGGTCGCTCCGTACGTATAATCTCACATATTCAATGACTGTACCCCACTATTCGGCAATAGTGACGAAAGTTTTTCGACAGTGTAGAACTGCACCGAACACCTTCCGCAAGTCGAGGTACATGGCATCACCTTGGCGCCTGCTTTTCTCTTTTCATAGTTGTTACCTTTTCAAAAAAATTTTTGTAGCAGTATTGTAGGGGAACTAGGAAGCAAGAACAACTTGTTCAAATTCGGGTGGTTCAGGAAATCGTCTTTTCACGTTAAGAGAGGCGAAGCGGACTGACGAAAGTTCCAAATTGTACACCAAATTCTTCTTTTAATCTACAGATGCCTAGGCAGTATATCGTGGAGTGGGATACTAAGTATGCCGTGATCGAGGAAAGTAAGTTACGTTCTGAAACTGAGCGTCATTCTCCGCATTCCTTCTGTCCTATGTTCTGTTCCAACGGCATGTACAAAAAAATGGCTCTGAGCACTATGGGACTCAACTGCTGTGGTCATCAGTCCCCTAGAACTTAGAACTAATTAAATCTAAGTAATCTAAGGACATCACACACACCGATGCCCGAGACAGGATTCGAACCTGCGACCGTAGCAGCAGCGCGGCTCCCGACTGAAGCGCCTAGAATCGCACGGCCACCGCGGCCGGCGGCATGTACATTCTCCATTTTGAATGGATGTAACCGTACGTACACTGTCAACATTATCAGTCACTGAGAGCATGATCTCACTTTAACTTGGCGTCAGTATACTACGAGCGCACTTCAAAAAGTAAGTTACACATTATTATGGCCAGTCAAGTAACTTTCATTAAATGCTACACTACACTTCATAGTGACACACATACGTGACACTATTTTTCAAAGATAGTGATCAAGTCTCTGTAAACAGTACAGTTCAACTCCTAGACAATAGAAATCCGCTCCTTCGCCACCGTCCCATTCTATAACGGTTGTGTGAACATCCTCATCGTTGGAATATCTCTTCCGTCCCAGATGTGTTCTCTCTCGATCGTCTGAACATCGTCCTCCGTGGTCGTTGAAGTTTCTTCTCGATCAAAATCACCCACGACTGTGCGGCCTTGGTGATCTTATTGGCACAAATTCACCACGGCGGCACACGACATTGCATTTGTTCCACTTATAGCTAGAATTTTACAATGACCCAATGTGCAATTTAAACGACCTAACCACAACTATCGTATTGTCCCGCGTTCTTTAACTCTGGAGCACTTTCAAAGTTGTCGTGTCATTTCACTCCCACACTGTGATGCCCCTGTTAAACGTATCGCATCAGAACTACGTATGGAGGAAACCCGGAACATATACTCTCTTCTGACAACGTGGCACTTGCGCTGCACATTGGTCTTAGCGTGGGACAACATGTATAACTTACTCTCTGAACTCACTACGTGTAATTCTTCTAGTTGAGGACAATCTAATAAAAGTAAACAGTTGAGGCATTTCCATGTACAAACCCTTGATGAACTAGGTAATCAGTCCGAACTGAACTTTAAACATAGTGAAACATCGCATTAACTCGTAGCTAGTGTCTCTTGCATTCTACACTACCAGCGGATAACCCAGTCGGTAGGACCTGCTGTGCTGCTGACTTCGCGTCTGCGACGAGCTGTTTCAGCAGCCTAATTGGAAAATTTTCTCTCTTCGTGCACAGTTCGTGTACTTCCTTACCGAGGTTTTATCGTCGTGCTTCAGTTTTAACTTTTTAGTCTGAGTTTCTCTGATTAGTGCGTGTCACGTGAAGTGTCGTGGTTCTGTTGGCTTTAGCGACTGAAGACAAGGTGTCCCGCCGACACACAGCCTACTTTCCTCGCAAAACTGCTACGAAGCCTCCGGCCTTAACGTCCTCGTCCGAAGGACGGACTATCATGTATCCACACCCGTACTCTCGAACACACGGAAAAAGTTTGGCATCTAAGGCAAGAGAATGGCGAACAGCGTAATTATAACTATACGATACCGCATTTCCTTCCACCGTAAAACAGTATCCAAACGGTTCCTCACAATCTATACATCATGCTGTTACCAGTTACCGATTACGACTCCTTTGGCTGGCTCAGTTCTGGTGATGAAAATTTCTTCCATAACCTGCACTTGAAGGCGGATTGCTTCATCCTAAGAAAATATGTCCTAAGGGAGTGGTACTGCGTTCCATTCCCCCACCAGCGCGATTCACAACTGATACATCATCATTGGTGCATATCGAGTGCTGCAGTGCGTCTCCCGAACGCATCCCACACCTGCCCTGAGCGATTTAAATCAGGGGAACGCGAACGGCAGTCCATTCGCCGACTATCATCTCGATCAAAAAGCCTATCCAACTGCACTGTCCGATACGGTCGCGCACTATCACCCACAAAAATGAAGTCAGCGCCGAACCCATCTCTGAACAGATGTACATGGTGAAGGAGTACGGGATCACGTCAGCGTTGATCGGTGAGAGTACCTTACTGAAAGATTTGGACGTCAGTACGCCCATGCAGCATTATGCCACCCTCCACGTAACACCTTGACCACCAAAACGGTTACGTTCGACAGTGCAGTGTTCCTGGGTGCATTATGTGCTCCCACCTCTCACCACATGAGGGGACGTCCACCATTGTCGAACATTATCGCTTTGAAGGTTCGGGTACTAGCATGAGACCACGTCGCAGAGCTTGCATTGCCGCCTGCGGTGACCGCACACTCTATAATGAACCATGTTCCCCCCTTTTGTAATGTAGGGGACCAACATGAATGGCGTTTAATTATTATAATCATTGCTTTAAATACAAGTAACCTTTCTATTCGTCACATTGCGTATTTATTTCAGTTAACTTCTTTACAGTACCGTAGTAATAGCGCTCTCTCTCTCTCTCTCTCTCTCTCTCTCTCTCTCTCTCTCTCTCTCTCTGTGTGTGTGTGTGTGTGTGTGTGTGTGTGTGTGTGTGTGTGTGTGTGTGTGTGTGTGTGTGCGTGTAAGTAGGTATGAATATTGGCAAAATGGCTCTGAGCACTATGGGACTTATCTTCTGAGGTCATCAGCCGCCTAGAACTTAGAACTACTTAAACCTAACTAACCTAAGGACATCAAACACATCCATGCCCGAGGCAGGATTCGAACCTGCGACCGTAGCGGTCGCGCGGTTCCACACTGTAGCGCCTAGAACTACTCGGACACCCCGGCCGGCTATGAATATTTGGAAGCCTTTTACAAATATTGTGAGATGACGCTGCTCTTCTCTAGAATATCATATTGCGCGCCAAGTGAGATACGAGTACACGTAAGGCATACCGGGATCGTATCTGTTGTTGTTGTTGTTGTTGTGGTCTTCAGTCCTGAGACTGGTTTGATGCAGCTCTCCATGCTACTCTATCCTGTGCAAGCTTCTTCATCTCCCAGTACCTACTGCAACCTACATCCTTCTGAATCTGCTTAGTGTATTCATCTCTTGGTCTCCCTCTACGATTTTTACCCTCCACGCTGCCCTCCAATGCTAAATTTGTGATCCCTTGATGCCTCAAAACATGTCCTACCAACCGATCCCTTCTTCCAGTCAAGTTGTGCCACAAACTTCTCTTCTCCCCAATCCTATTAAATACCTCCTCATTAGTTACGTGATCTACCCACCTTATCTTCAGCATTCTTCTGTAGCACCACATTTCGAAAGCTTCTATTCTCTTCTTGTCCAAACTAGTTATCGTCCATGTTTCATTTCCATACATGGCTACACTCCATACAAATACTTTCAGAAACGACTTCCTGACACTTAAATCTATACTCGATGTTAACAAATTTCTATCGTATCTACGAAACAGTAAAACAATTTTTCATTGCTTGGTCTCTGTAATCATATACTGTGAAGCCGCCTCTTTGGAAATACTTCGAAGCGAGCATGCAGACAGTAAAATACTCAAGAAACCATAGAGGTATGTTCCGTCTTGGCAAATAAATGAAAGCCAGTTTGTTTCTTACAAACGCGTTTCACTTTTCTAATTTATGAACTCCGATAATCAGCCATCTGGAGTGTAGAGACCGAATGAATACACCTTCAGGACCACACACACCGACTGCAACATTGGAAATCGTCATTTCTTAAATAAAAGAAGCGAAACGCGTTTGACAAGAAACAATCTTCCTTTCATATAGTCTCAAATACGGAACATACCTCCACGAATTTTGACCTAAACAAGGGACGACGCAAAATAGAAAAGACGACAATCCAAGAAACCATTTGAGTCGGTGCAGGTATGGATGTGAAGGACTGCAACTGCTCTTTGTAGTTGTGGCTTTAAACACTTGATGCGTCGTCTCTCTCTCTCTCTCTCTCTCTCTCTCTCTCTCTCTCTCTCTCTCATTCAGATTCCATTTGACCTAAGTGAAACAGTAGTAATCAAGTAATCATACACTTATCCGTTCTTTTAAAACACGATATGTTACAATCACCTTCGTATGGGTAAAGTAAGACCATTTCGCGTGCTTTCGCTTTACTTTCTGCCATAGAATTTTACGGAGGGTCTTTCGATAGGAAGGACAGAGACACAACTCACAACGCCATCCAGCTGACCTCGTCTCTTCTTTTCCGATTTCACTCCGAGGCAGGTAGTGTTGTTAAAATGTCTTTCTCCTCGCAGCGAGCGCCTGCATTCTAGGTACTTGTCCAAAGCCACTAAGATAGCACATGTATGTTGTTGCTGCTGCTGCTTCTGTCCACCTACCTCGAAGTCGCCTTACTCTTGACATGTCCAAAACGTGCGTACTGCGATGAATGTGGAGAAGCGGCAGGCGTACGATCACGTTTTTACACGATAAAGACGTGATTATGCGACCGTGAGTCATAATGAAGCTCCCGCGCAGCCTTGGGGCTCTAGTCGCACGTAGAACGGGCGTGCCTGTACTCTACAACTTGGCCAGCCGGGCGTGCCGCGGCTGACGAAACACACCGCTCAAGACGGCGTCCCGTCCTTCAGCCGCTCCGCCCCGCCGCCAGCCTCCGTCAACTGCGCCTATGCCAGCCATCTGATACGGATATCTTCGTCTCCAATTAGGGTAAAGACACGAAGGAATTAAAGATATTGGCTGCCAGTGGCCATTGGTTTATATCAACTTCGCAAGTTGAAAATTTGTGCCGGACCGGGATGCGAACCCGGGTCTCCTGCTCACTTTTTTCTTTTTTTTTCATTTTGTTCGATATATTTCGTTGCGTTTGGTCTGGGCGGACGCCACAAGACATCCGTTAAAGTTGATCGTTGATTCTTCTACTCAGTTTTTTTGTTATTGCAGAGAGCACGCAGCCCTCTGACCGAACACGCTGAGCTATCCTGCTTGCAGTTCAGTAGGCAGATGCGTTGACCACTGCGCCATCCGGACACAGAAGTCGCCACAGCCGCGCCGACTACTCTAACAGGCCCCGTGTTAGATCCAAATTCTCAACTTAGTGCCCCTGATCATTAGCCTCATTACTCGCGGCATCTCGCCGATTCCCGTAAGGGTCCGAACTTGGTGTGCATCTGCACAGAAGGAATCACTGGTCGTCATCGTCTTAATTGTACACGTGGCGTCCGTTTTTTAGGACACTATTTTGATTCCGCAGCCACTATGAATCAAGACAGGAAGGAATTAAAGACATTGACTGTGAGTGGTCATTAATTTATATCAATCAGAGTATTTGCTGATGACGTGTAACGAGCGGGAACTGTAACCTAAGGACTTCATCTGTTACCACTGCATCTTGCGAAAGAGTAGATTAATGAAACTTGCTGCATAAGCTCTCATAAATGTAACTGCTAACCGCTTGCAAGGAGAACGCTCACAGCCCAGTATTTCACGTAGAAAATGCTGTATTTCATTTAGAGCTGGCATAATTATTGGTGAATCGCAAAAATGGGTTCTGGATGCATTTTCTAATATTTTAGGTAGTACACGTTGCCCTTTCCTAAACTAAGTCTTGCAAAAATTAGACTCTCGGAGTACAAGTAACTGATTCAGATGTTATCGATAACGAGAGTGTCATTACTGGAATTTCTCGGAGAGAGAAAGAGAATAGCTTTCACGAAAGTCTAGATTATCACGTTTTGTATTAGTGTCTTGGACTGAAGGCGAAACTATTTTGCAATGTCTCATGATGTGAGGATGCAGAAACGTGCTGGTGATCAGTCTGTGTTTAGAGGTAGTTAAACCTCACGACCACGTAAGTCTTCCTCGAAAACAAAAGTATGTCGATAACTATACTTATTTTACGTACCAAAGCTCACATACACAGCAGCAACACAGTAATGTACGTAATCTTTACCCATTATGGCCAACTTCTCATTGCCGTTACACAATTAATTATAGTATTCTGACAGGTAAAAAGGCGCGTAGGTCGACGCTGTTGGTTTTGTGCATTGTACCCGCCACTGGTTGTCCTTAATAGAACCTTGCTTTAAATTGTATTATATGGGAAGTTATGCACCATTTACTAATTTTTAGAGCTGCTCATTTCTTGCTAATTCAGTATCTCGTACTCTACGAAAATTTGTCATTCGTATAGATTCAACCTGTTTAAGTATTTTCTGACAGAAAATACCGAATTTTCACCTTATTGGCTGCATTGAAAAATTTTGGAAATTTGTGGTAAGATCTTATGGGACCAAACTGCTGAGGTCATCGGTCCCTAGGCTTACACACTACTTAATCTAACGCTAAGGACAACACCCACACCCACACCCACACCCGAGGGAGGACTCGAACCTCCGACGGGAGGAGCCGCGCGGACGGTAACAGGCCGGCCGAGACCGCGCGGCTACCCCGCGCGGCGCTGCATTGAAAGTGACCTCCTCTGCCTTTCAGTTATCAACCAGTTCATTCTACCTATTACTGGGGAAGGTGTGTTAGATACGGGGTGTATTCAGAGTTCGCTTACTGTGGCATTTCTTCCGTCGATTAAACGCCTGTCACCTCCATCCTTCTTTTTTCGGGAAGACGACAGCGTTCTTGCTTTGTTACCCATTCGGCAGTAGTTTTTATCATTGTAAGCAACTGCCTCCGAACATCGTATGATAACCCTACCTGTCCACATGTAGCGGCCACATCTAAGAGAAAAGTGCAATGTCCATTATGTCTGATCAGAGGCCGGCAGCTGGGCTGATCCAAAATTCGTAGAGAAGTTTTTGGCCAGTCAGATCAAGCGAGAGTATGGAAGAACTGGATTTACATATCGATATAAAAACTGTCTCAAATTTTTCGAGCTGATTCGCATAGCCCAGCACAAGAGACTGTTTTCGTCAATACTTCTGTGGACTCAATACTTTGGTCACTGATTTTTTATCCGGTCATAGTTCATCGGGTCGGACATATTGTTTACCGGCCGTTGCACTTTCGGATTTGCATTCATCTTGTCGACACCGAATGGTACTAGAACATCTAAATATACGTTTTCCCTTTTTTCGGATTCCAGAATTATATTTGAGAGGTCTTTCTCAGTTACCGAGCATTTGTTCAATGAGTCATAGGTGCGTGAAAGCTTCTGTAGTGCAAGATAGAAGCAATGAGTTCAGCAGTGGATGTAACAATTCGTTGGCTGGTCTTGAAAGAGTGGGGATGCCGGAGAAATTCTTACACGGAGGTATGTGGGCAGTAGAGTTTGCCGGAGATCTGTGGACACCTCCTGTGCCAGGTAGTTAGTGCATCGATCCGTCGAGACAAGGGGAGGCTTTCTGGAGGTATCGATGTCTGCAAATTTCTGCTTTCAAGCCGTCGTGTATGCATCTTTTTCTACTTCCCAAGTGCATGAGGGGCCTCCACATGTTTGATATTTATTAATAACTAGCTTCGACGCGCAGTGTTACCCGTGGTTAAACAGTTATTTATAAAGAAAACTGACGCCGAAACTCACTATCCACGCGTGTGCGCCATCACAAAGGTTATCTCTTGGAGGTATTGCGGCGCAGGCTACTAGCGGCCGAGTAAACCGCGGGACAGAAACACCAAATTATGAAGCAAATGGGAAAGCTGATATAATACATACAGCTCACAACTCACTCGTTTACCTAAGGAAAAAACTAAACTCTACCGCTAACTTAATGCAGTCATTTGATAGCTGATTTTCACGGATGGCTTTTTAATCAAGTTACACATCGCACGGGAACAGTAGGAACGTTGACAATCCCAAGAGAACAATCATTTTTTTCGGCAGGAAAGGTACATTGCTTGTTAATTCAGAGTACAGGGTATCTCCATGTCAAAGTTCATCGAAATCCGTCCAGCCGATTCAACGTGAATGTATAACAAACATACTAACTCGACGGAGATAGAAAATAATCAATTTCTAGTTCGGTGCAATGTAAATTTTATAATACTCGTATTTGTACGTGCAACACGTCATCTGCCCTCACGTGTGTGTGCGTCTTATTAACGCTGGCATATCATAATTAAATTCAGCCTCAATAAAAGCTTACCACGTTCTACATGTAAAAGGCCCGAAGCCTCTCTCTCGTACAACATTTGAATGACACTGTCGTTGTGACTCTTCAGGAGTCCCAAAAACTATGGTACGCCTGACGCTCAGAGACTAAAATGCAACGGGTTTGTATGGAAATACGGATTAACACTTTAAGGGCTGCGCAAGGATTGAATTAATTAAATTCATCGTATCTTGTATGAAATATTAGACGGCATTTTACAAACACGATACGGTTCAAAATTCAAAGAATAATTCGGTTTCTGTAAGAGTAATTATTGTTCCACATTTCACACTTTATTCTTCAAATCAATAAATATCTTGTACTATACAACTTCAAAAGTAGCCTGTGTGTTAATGGAGGACGTAAGATCTCCCCATGTCAAATTTCATCAATTTGTGTCAAGCCGTTTTAGCACGGTGCAGCAACATACAAACTTTCGCATTTACTGCCAGTGCTTCAATATAACGAAGCCACGATTACGCCGTCAATAGTTACATTAGCATTTCCGTTGCCTACGCGATTTCGAGAGTCCGAAGTGTCGCAGAAGGATTAGGCATTGGTAGGTGTTTTATTTTTTATACGTCCTTTGGAACTTAAATAGTGGCAACTGTTTATTCACAACCGATACATAAGAGTTACGTGTTTGCACCTATTACTGTCCTTCAAAGTAGTCACCAGCGTTGTCTAGAACTCTGTTACCAGTGATGTGGAAGTAGTAGTATACCGTTACCAGATCCTGTTCTGTTGATTTCTTGATGCAATAATTTTTAATGGTACGAATGGAGCGGTCTACTGTCTTTCGAATCTCTGGAACAGTTCTGAAGCGAATGCCACGAAGTGGTTCCTTCATCTTTGGAATCAAATCACGTCCGGGGAATATGGTGGATGGTACAGTACTTCCCAGTTCCATTGACCATACAGAGCAGCCACACTTTGCGCTGTATGCGCCCGCGCATTGTCGTGCAAAATGGTGGGTGGGTTTCGCAGAAAGTGTCGCCGCTTCTTTCGCAAAGCTGGTCGAAGGTGATACTCCAGAAGTCGTCCTGGAGTCTGCAAATATTATCCGAAAAAGAAAACAACAACAAAAACGAACAATTTTCTTAATCTGTAGCATATTACGCATGGAGTAATAACAGTTTTTTGAAATTTTGAAAGAAACAATGAATAAAGTGGCCGACGTTTGAAACAAAGATGTAGTCTTGACATGTGTTTCTGGTCACATTCCTTACAATAACTAATAAATAAATTAAAATACATTATCTTATTACTCCTTGCGGACATGCTCGTGAAGTAATTCAGGCAAATTTCAGAAAGATATTTTTATTAACGTGACCGCAAGCCATTGCGTCAGCTGGAGATACATTCTATCATGAAAATCTCTCGTTGTGTGGCTGGCTGAGGAGAACGGACCCTCGAGAACCTAGCGGAGAGCGACAAAATGATTTTTAAAACTGAGTGTTGGACGACGACCCGGTGGCGGCGTCGGTGGCTCCTGCATGTGGCAGTAAGTGATGCGCAGCGACAGTGTGTGGCTCGCGTGGGAGTGAGTGTGTGTTGTGGTGGGCGCGCTGCGCGGTCGGCATTCCGGCCAGGCAGCAAGTGCGCAGTCGCGGCCTCTGCCTCTGCCTCTGCCGCCTCTCTACCTCTAGGCGTGCCGGCGGCGCCGTCAGCACTTCGTCGGCATCTCCAGGCTGCGTTGCGAGCGCCGGTACTGCGTAGTCGCCGTCTTGCCTCAAGTTGACAGCTCTAGAGGCCGAGAGCTGAGAATCAGACACAAATGGACGGAGAAATTGATCACTACAAATGGCTGTCAAGATTTCTTCCGTACACAAATTTGAACCACCAACTATAATTAGGAATGTGGTTCAAGAAAAGGATGAGCCGTACTTAAATCTCACGGCAACGGCCTTGCCGCAGTGGATACACCGGTTCCCGGGAGATCGTCGAAGTCGAGAGCTGTCGGGCGTGGTCGGCACTTGGATGGGTGACCATCCAGGCCGCCATGCTCTGTTGCCATTTTTCGGGGTGCACTCAGCCTCCTGATGCCAATTGAGGAGCTACTCGACCGAATAGTAGCGGCTTCTCTCAAGAATACCATCATAACGACCGGGAGAGCGGTGTGCTGACCCCACACCCCTCTTATCCGCATCCTCCAATGAGGATGACACGGCGGTCGATGGTCCCGGTAGGCCACTCGTGGCCTGATAACGGAATGAGGATGACACGGTGGTCGGATGGTCCTGGTAGGCCACGCGTGGCCTGATAACGGAATAAGTGCTTGCTTAAAGCTGATCCTGTCGGAGTAATTTATTCTGAAGTCAGCAACATCAAGACTGGAAGATAAATGAATGGAACAATAGATTTTGGCAAGACACTCGTTACCAGGGAAAACTGTTTTCTACCGGTAATCCAAGTCGTACATGCACGATATTTCGATTGCGTAAATCGCACTGGTCGACAGGTGGCCCCTGGACCTCAGGGAGCACCTGATGAACATTGCGAATTACGCAATCGAAATATCGTGCAAATACGACGCGGATTACCGGCAGGAAATCCGATTTTCCAAGATGACAACGCCTTGCCAGGAAAGTCTGAAGACCTACATAATACTCGGACTTTCGAAAGCAGTGCTATCACAGCTCGTAATTACAAGTATCTGATGAAATGTATCCAGATGCCTGTATGCAATGCGGAATACATTGCTAGAGGTCAAGAAAGGCGGACTGGAAACCATAAAAATGACGAGGGGAGCATTGTTGGTAGAGAACCACAAACAGCACCGTTGGTCGGTCAGGGGAGGTCAGTGACTTTGATCGTGGACTAGTCGTTGGATGTCACCTGAGTCATAAATCCATCGCGGAAATTTCAGTCCTCCTAAAGCTGCGCAGATCTTCTGTTGATGTGATTCTGAGGTGGAAACGCGAAGGAGCAACCATGGCTAAACAGAAAGGGATAGTCGTGCATTGCGGTGGATGGGTATAAAAATTCGCATGAAACCAACGGAAGGATTTATTCTAATGCTACAAAATTCTGCCAGCAGTCCAGTTACCTCAATGACTGTGCGTAGAGAGTTACCAAGAGTGGAGTCCAGCAGTCTATCAGCTCCTTACAAGCCACACCTGTCAGTAGGAAACGCTAAGCGATGCTTGAGATGGTGTAAAGACAGACATCGCTGGACAGTAGATTACTGGAACCGACTGATTTGGAGTGATGAATCACACTGTACTCTGCGAGTTCTTGGAGAATGTTAACTGTAAATACGTATGGTGCCAGAAGTGAAGTACGGAGAAGGTCGCGTTACGGTAGGGGGTGTTTTGCATGGTGGGAGATGGGGATTCCTTATTACACTTAAGGAAACGCTATTGCAGGCTATAAACACATTTTACAGGATTGTGTACTGTGTACAGAAGAGGGATAGTTGGAGACGACGCACCAGCATGACGACTCGCACTGTCATAAAGCTGTGGCAAGTGAGGCAATGTTCTGTGGACAATAACATTCCCCAAATGGACTGCTCTGCCCAGAGCCTCAACGTGAATCCAGTGGTGCACAGTTGGGATGACTTAAAATGCCGATTTCGAGCCAAACCCAGCCTCAAATGTCACTGTCTACTCAGTTTTTAGCTCTTGAAGGAAAATGGCCTCCGATTCCTCCTTAGACATTCAGACACATAATTGATATTGCCCCCAGACGAGTTCAAACCGTCATAAGGGCGAAGGGTGGACAGTCCCCACTAACAGGTCCAAATACTCATGGTCAGATAAAGTGTCTGGAAAAGGTCATATTGCAGTCGCCAAGAGCTGGTGGTAAATAGCTCTTTATTTACAACTGGCTCGATCTCCAGGCGATCAACAGGTATCTTAAAATTATTTTCAACAACTTGCATGACGAATAACTTAAATACATAGGCTATTACATGGGGTGCCTCTACACGAAAAGGTGGAACTTGACTGTAACATGTAGACAAGATTAACAGTGTGGCTGCACCGAACTGTTGACTAGGTAATGTAATTGACGGCAGTGACGTAGGATGGATATTATGCCATTTGACGCTACAGTTTTAATACAGCCCTCTCAGCTGATATGTAATGAAGAGCCAAAGAAACTGGTAAACCTGCCTAATATCGTGTAGGACGCCGTAAGCGCGCAGGAGTTACCGCAACACGACGTGACATGGGCTCGACTAATGTCTGAGGTAGTGCTGGTAGGAACTGACACCATGAATGCTGCATGGCTCTCCATAATCCGTAAGAGTCCGAGGGGGTGGAGATCTCTTCTGAACAGCATGTGCTGCGGAGCTTAGTGGCCAGCGAAAGTGTTTAAACTCGGAAGATTGTTTCTGGGGCCACTCTGTAGCAATTCTGGACGTGTGAGGCGTCGCATTGCTGGAATTGCCCAGGTGCGTCGGAATGCACAATGAACATTAATGGATGCACATGATCAGACAGGATGCTTACTTACGTGTCACCTATCAGAGTCGTATCTAGACATATCAGGGATGCCATATCACTCCAACTGCACACGCCCCACGCCATCACAGAGCGTCCACCAGCTTGAATATGCATGGTCCATCGATTCTTGAGGTTGCCTCCAGACCTGTATACGTCCATCCGCTCGACACAATTCGAAACGACTTAATCGAGCAGGTAACACGTTCCGAGTTATCAACAGTCCAATTTCGGTGTCGACGGGACCAGACGAAGCGTAAAGTTTTTTGTTGTACAGTCATCAAGGGTACACGATTGGGCCTTCGGCTCCGAAAGCCCATGTCGATGATGTTACGTCGAATTGTTGGCACGCTGACACTTGTTGAAATCTGCAGCAATTTAAGGAAGGGTTGCACTTCCGTCACGTTGAACGATTCTCTTCTGCCGTCGTCGGTCCCGTTCTTGCAGTATCTTTTTCCGACCGCAGCGGTGTCGAAGATTTGATGTTTTGCCGGATTCGTGGTATTAGCGTTATACTAGTAAAATGATCGTACGGGAAATCCCCATTTCGTCGCTACCTCGGATATGCTGCGTCCCATCGCTCGTGCGCGGACTAAACCCATCTAACAAGTGCGCCAGACACTTGTTGTCTTATATAGGCATTGCCGACCTTAGCGCCGCATTCTACCTGTTTACATATCTCTGCATCTCTGCATGCGTGCCTATACCAGTTTCTTTGGCGCTTTAGTGTAAATAACCTTAAGATACCTGAAAGTTGTCTGGAGATCGAAAGCAGTTGTAAATAAAGATTTATGTATCAGGAGTCCCTGGCGGTTGAAGTACGACATTTGCGAACTTCTTCATAGCTGAATCTCGTTTATCTACGAAATGCCTAGGTTTCATTCTTATTGCTTGGGATTCAACGGTGGGAAACATTTCTTATCAGAGTCCGGAGCTTCACTTTTTCGGTGGAATCTGTTGACGCCTGTAAATCAGATTTGCGATAATGCTATCACGTATGATACCAGTTTCACGATGAGGTTGGTCGCGACTACTGATTCATTGGCAGTCAAGCTTCCGTGGAGGAAGACCTTCTGACAGATGAAGTCGTCCACCACAGGGGCTGACCAGGGAGATCTCTCACGCTGTGTCGTATAGAGGAATAGTTTCCTTTTCCAGCCTGGGGGTACTTCATCGTCCCGGCAGAGGTTCGAGTCCTCCCTGGTACATGGGTGTGTGTGTTTGTCCGTAGGATAATTTAGGTTAAGTAGTGTGTAAGCTTAGGGATTGATGACCTTAGCAGTCAAGTCCCATAAGATTTCACACATATTTGGACCTTTTTTTTGTGTACTTAATCACCCGAGAGGGACGGGAGGGGGGAGGAGATTCTTAAATGATATTTCATGAGGCGATAAAAATAAAAATTGTCCAATTAAGAAAGTAAATTATTTTAGAAAAATCGTCTTTGTAATTACCATTTCGCTATACTCTAACGCATTTTACACAAGCAGACAAATATTACCCAAAATTATCCAGTATAATTATATGAACTGGTGCGACAGAACCCACATTTTATGAAACAAATATATGCACAGCTGTGTTTGAAATCCTCAAGCAGTCATCATTTACCACTGCTTGAGGCAACCAGTCATTTGCTGCATGGGGTGTTCAATGGTTCAACTAAGGTTTTTATTCACCGCGTCGCTGCTCAAGTGCTTGCTCACCGACCAAGCCAGAATAATATATTTCCAAACTGAGATACCTTGCGGATTTCTGTGGAGTAATAAATTCGCTTAACTACAGCTTGCAAGGAAACGTGGTGATTATTGTGACAGAAAAAATTATATTTCTTTGCGAATCAGCGCCTTACCAAGACACTGGTGGACGTTTAGCTCGTCACAGAACTGACTAGTCCACGCGTGCAAAGAAAAAAGAATGTTCATCCGCGTATGGAATTAGTCTACATCTACCGTAAGTAATGAATTCTGTAATCAGATATTTTCCTGATACGCAAATCATCTAGGAAATGCCTGGGGTCTAAGACAGTTTGTGTAAAAAAAAGAAATATCTTCGTATACTGAGGATGTGCCGAAGTACATCTTCTTATTATATATTTATATGCACTGGCTGAGACCAAACCGAATACAAACAACTACCAACCGTCTCAATGACACATCATTATTTTCTTTAAAAACGAATGTTCATTGGTTTCGTTGAGTCAGGGACCATATTTATCACAACTAAATATATTTGTTTCGGTGTTCTCTACCTCCTGCATTAATTTGAAGGAACAGTTTCGGAACACCCTGTATAATTGTAAAACAGCAGTGCGCAACAGTACAATTTCTTTTTTCTGTAATATCTAAGAACACTCACAGGCATTTTTCGGACTCCCCCCTTAGTAAAAAAAAAAAATTCAAATGTGTGTTAAATCTTATAGGACTTAACTGCTAAGGTCACCAGTCCCTAAACTTACACACTACTCAACCTAAATCATCCTAAGGGCTAACACACACATCCATGCCCGAGGGAGGACTCGAACCTCCGCCGGGACCAGCCGCACAGTCCATGACTGCACCGCCTTAGATCGCTCGGCTAATCCCTCCCCCCCCTCTTAATACTGTGTAATCATACGCGTTGGCGGCAAAATGGGAAGCGTTAACGAATAGCGAAAATTACGAAGGACTCCCTTGTAATGCTCAACGCTGTAAAGAGCAGGCGCTGAAATCTTGTTAATTGGAGACGTGATACAATTGCCAGCTCTTATGGATAAGGCATTTCATCATGCATTATTGGTACTGTAGTTCTTTTTACTTTGTTTTTGCAGGATTTGTGAGACAGCAGGGAAGGACTACAACAAAAGCGGAAAATTGTGGAATAGAACACTAATCGGATTGTGAGCTGGGTAGAATAATGGATTTCCAGCTCACGGTGCATTTATTAAAGAAGTTAAAGAAAATTGTAAAATCAACAAATTTCCCTTAGTGACAGTTGGTGCTGTTAACGAAGTGGACATCATTATGTTAAACGTCTGTTAAAAGTTCCTGCCGTAGCTCAGAAACGAAGTTTGCTTGTCGTTAGTTTGTTGAGTTAAACAGCGGCGCTCAGTATTCTCGTGTGATGGAAGACACGCCTTGAATGCGAAACACATTTGTAACATAGTGCCTAGCACGGTGGCGTAATTGAAAATGTCTACACATTTATCATACTGTTAGAAGAAGTAGTGACAAAATAAGTGAGCGTTCAGTTCTACTACAGCGTAATTACAAGAGTTAAAGTCCGCAGTAATTTATACAATTGGACGGTCGTATAACACTGTAAAATTACCATTTTCGATATAAGTGGGCTGGATTGTTTCAAGTAACTTATGCTGTAATTGGCTAAACGAGAGTTTTAACGGAATTGACTTCTAGACTTCTTAAACTATTTCACCATGGCACTGAAACAAATAGAAATTCTCGTTTTTCCTGTGGATTGCTTCGTGTACTGTGAGTGGTAATGACGGATCTCTAAACACTTCCGCACTGTTTAACTGCAGCGTTGGGAAGTGTATAAGCAGGCGGCCGGAAGCTCCGCCACTCCGGCTTGGCGTGGTACGTGCGACGGCCGCAAGTTCGCTAATAGCAGTTCGCTGTCAGCTGACAGTTACCTCTTCCGCCGCACAGGTGGCAGCACGTGCACAACTGTGCTGCTTGCGCTCCTTCAAGTGTAGCTTAGCACGAGGAAAGAGTTTTATTTCATCTCACATCTGTGATGTAATATTATTTGAAGTAAAGAGAATGTCAACTATTAACAGGTCAGAAAAGATTAACTCTGTCCACATGCTAAAATCAAGGAAAGCTTTGAAAACAAATTTGCGCAAAGCTTCGCGTATCATACTAGAATGTTCTTTCCGTCCTTATCTCGGAGCTTCTGTGGCATCGCGCAGTCACACTCGCCTTCGCGGTCAGAATCCACTTTTGCGTCGTTCTGCTCCACCGATTTGATTCCAAACATTTATTGGCGGACTCAGGCTAATTCTCTACTCTGTTACACTATGAACTGAGTCTGAGCAAGGTTCGCTAGCCACGTTTTGACTAGCGAGACAGAGTTTAGTTTTTCACCACTCAAAGTCATTTGTTAAAATCCCTGTAGCAATCCAGTTACTTTCACGATTGCGAGATCCAAGCGCTGGACGGGAAAATATTGATCCTGTAACAGCTGGTACATAGCCTCCAACTGTCCCTAACACTTCCCGAGGCTCTGCACAAGAAAATAGCGATGCACTTTATTGTCAGTAAAGGAGAGAGTATCACAGAAACACAACACTCAAATTTCCAAGGAAGGAAATGGAATTTAATTCTTTCAATGAAACCTCGCCACGTCGGCCTGGTTCACTAACCCGCCACCGTCCAGCTAGCTAATTGGCTCCAGAACCTGGTGTCCAATTTTGCCTTGTAACAGAAAAGATACTTGTGCTGTTCACAAGGCTCTTCTAACATTCTGTAAGTTACTAGTCTGTAGGTAACTAGTCTTCAATTTAGATGGTCCGTAGCTCCACGGATATTGAGAGCAGGCGCTTAAGGGAAGATCAGAGAGATGTACAAAATTTGCAGCTTGAAAATGTAGGAAATAGAGAGAAATACTGACACGGTTACAATTATTCACTCATGTTTGTCAAACTATCACTAACTAATTGCAGACGATTGATGCGGCAACTTTCCTTACGAACCTAAGTGGGCAGGTTGGGTTGTATGGATTACTCGTTTCTTCCCATAACAATCCCTAAGAAATGCAAGTCGGACGAAGAGGAAATTAGCTGCAAATGTTTGGGAGGGGACACTCCTTTCTGGAAGAAGCCTAATAACAAAGGAAATCTCACAGTGACCGTGGGCAATCGTAGCTATTGTTAATTTTTTTTTTTTTTTTTCGCAGACAGACAGCAAGTGGACTATATTTTAACATCGTTTCAGAGTTGGAGAACCTGTAATTGTTTCAATATTCGTTTCATCATTAAAAACTGGATGAGAGAAATGAAAGCACTAAGGTCGTCTTTAGCAGAGCCTTGTTTCGTGCGGTTCTGCAGACGTATTGTCGAAAATCACAAATGACTAAAAGAGTAAAAAAATTATTTATCGAATGAAAAGCTAAAAATCAGAACTTCATTAAATAAAATAAGTGTGAAATTAATATCTGATCGTTTTGAGCTTCTAAAATCCTGACAAGAGCCATTTGTCGATGGCCAGTTTTAAGGTATTTCCCGATTTTTGCGAATCAGTGTGTCCTCTGTCGAAATACACGTCTCAGAACCCAAAGTTTTAAATACTGAACTATATCACACTACATGTAAAACTACATCTACACGTGTCTGCTGCAGGCTCTGACTTGTGTGAATGCTTCTTAACTCTCTCTCTCTCTCTCTCTCTCTCTCTCTCTCTCTCTCTCACACACACACACACGCACACGCACACGCACACACACACACACACACACACACACACGCACACTCATTCTCTCTCTCACTCGATATCAAGTTATTTGCTTTTATTGGTATGATTTGGCTGAATACTGTGTATATTGCATTGCCCCATTGCTAAATAGTTTTCACTCCAGATACATTCGTGTTGTCCCATTCTGTAAGAGTGAGTTACACCGTGCGAATCTGTATCGGAGTATCCTATCGTAAGATTTTCAGAAGTCGAGAAACTCGCGATGAACTTCGGTTCCGTTATCTACTGCGTAAAACGTTATCGTGGTAGAAATACATAATGATCAATCATCTGGATGTTCAAAAATGGTTCAAATGGCTCTGAGTACTATGGAACTTAACATATGAGGTCATCAGTCCCCTAGAACTTAGAACTACTTAAACCTAACTAACCTAAGGACACCACACACATCCATGCCCCCATGCCCGAGGCAGGATTCGAACCTGCGACCGTAGCGGTCGCGCGGTTTCAGACTGTAGCGCCTAGAACCGCTCGGCCACCTCGGCCGGCCATCTGGATGTTAGGTGGAATGCAAATGACACATGGGAATACGCTTTGCAATGGCGACTATTATCCATGACACGCGCAGTTTACTCGGAGCTGACGTCAAAATGACCTGTACGCGTCCAGCAGAAAATTTAAGAGTATACCGAAGTTGACACGGACACCAGCTTCTTCCATGTGTGAGTCGACCCTCAGAAATCGCAACACATTGGCAGAAAAACAGATAAATATTTGATGTGTATATGCAAACTGAAGTGACGCATGGAAATTTGTACCAACTCCGGGATTCGAACTCGTGTTTCGTTATCCTTTGTAGAAATTTTGATTCGTCGCTTCATTCAGCATGTTTACATCATAGATGTTTGAGACTTGAAAAGGTTACTGGAACCATATGGTTTCATCTGGTAAATATTTGTGACAAGGAAAACATGAATGTTACTGCTGCTCGTTCCACTTGCAGCAATTTACACTGTACTCTTTGGTCCCTGCTAAACCACAGCCTCGTAAATCGGTACATCTTCGGAAGAAACCGGCAAGATATTTTTGACAAGCAAGAATACAAATGCCACTGTTGGTAGTTGCACTAAAAGCAATGTCGTTCTTCGTTTTTTAGTCAGACAGAAGTCAAAAAACGGAAGGAACTTATTCCGGAGTGTGTGCACTCTTGTCTGTAAATAACATCGAGTATAGCAGATGATACTTTTATTTCATTAACAAGGTCGTAGAATCTGTTACAAAAGCGAAAATGAAAAAAAAAGCATGGTTTTCTTAAAGTATATAGGAGATTGGGAATCTGTTTCCTGCAACTCGTTCACTCAGCGTCCTTAACCACAACACCAGTACAAATATACAGGGTGTTACAAAAAGGTACGGCCAAACTTTCAGGAAACATTCCTCGCACACAAATAAAGAAAAGGTGTTATGTGGACATTTGTCCGGAAACGCTTAATTTCCATATTAGAGCTCATTTTAGTTTCGTCACTATGTACTGTACTTCCTCGACTCACCGCCATGATTTCATACGGGATACTCTACCTGTGCTGCTAGAACATGTGTCTTTACAAGTACGACACAACATGTGGTTCATGCACGATGGAGCTCCTGCACATTTCAGTCGAAGTGTTCGTACGCTTCTCAACAACACATTCGGTGACCGATGGATTGGTAGAGACGGACCAATTCCATGGCCTCCACGCTCTCCTGACCTCAACCCTCTTGACTTTCATTTATGGGGGCATTTGAAAGCTCTCGTCCACGCAACCCCGGTACCAAGTGTAGACACTCTTCGTGCTCGTATTGTGGACGGCTGTGATACAATACGCCATTCTCCAGGGCTGCATCAGCGCATCAGTGATTCCATGCGACGGAGGGTGGATGTATGTATCCTCGCTAACGGAGGACATTTTGAACTTTTCCTGTAATAAAGTGTTTGAAGTCACGCTGGTACGTTCTGTTGCTGTGTGTTTCCATTCCATGATTAAGGTGATTTGAAGAGAAGTAATAAAATGAGCTCTAACATGGAAGGTAAGCGTTTCCGGACACATGTCCACATAACATATTTTCTTTCTTTGTGTGTGAGGAATGTTTCCTGAAAGTTTGGCCGTACCTTTTTGTAACACCCTGTATACCGTTTTCAACAAAATTATCCATTCTTTGTAGGTTCTCCTGAATGCCATTGCCGTCAATGCATCATTAACTGACTTTTAATTATAAAAAGTCGTACCAAGGGTGACATGTTTATCCTAAATCTTTGTCATTGCCTTCAAATGGCATACTGCCATAACACGTAAGTTTAAGTACAAGAGCAATCAAGTAATACGAAATCAATACGGCGTCTCCAAAGTCGCCGACTGCAGCCGTCGCATCAAGTGACACGTCGTTTTGACGTCAGATGCGAGTAAGCTAAGCGTGTCACGAACGCGACCTATGCGGTGGCTGGTGGACCCTGAGTGCGGCGAGAGCAGAGCAGAGCAGAGGGCACGGGCGTCGCCCCTGTGTGGCACCTGCGCCCCAGCAGGTGGAGCACAAAGGCGCCATTCAGGCCGGCGACCGTGCCTGCCCGGCCCGTCCCTTCCCTACCCTTCCCTTTGCTGCCTGCAGGGCGCCGGCGCTGCTGTCAGCACAACAGACGCCGCGCCCGCCGCAGTAGCCTCTGCGACAGGCGTCAGTCCGTGCTCGGAGCAGTCCTCGCCCGCTGCCTACATCACTGAGTGCAAAGGGCTCATTTCCTTACCTAATACGTGCTTGCGCTCCGTCTCTCTTCCGCCGACGAGACGCTAAACTCCGACTTTTCTCCCTACCGCCTGTAACAACTTTTTTTAAAAATGCTCTCTAGACAAAAAAGAGACACATCACGAAAGGATTATCCGAATGGGACGGCAACCGGTAAATGTGATCCACGTGTACAGACAAACAAACGATTACGTTATCAGAATAAATTGGATGATTTATCAAGATAAGCAGCTTCACAAATTGAGTGCCCATGTCTGCTATTATGCAAGCAATTAATTAGTCAACTTGGAGCTAACTTAGAGTCGCTGGATGCCTTCATGAGGCATATGGTGCCAAACACTGTCCAATTCGCGCATCAGGTCGTCAAAATACTGAGACGGTTGGAGGGTCCTGCCCACGATGCTCCGAACGTTCTCAGCTGGGGAGAGATCCGGTGACCTTGCTGGCCAAGGTAGAATTTGGCATGCAAGAAGACAAGCAGTGTATGGGCGGACATTATCTTGCTGAAATGTAAGGCCATGGATAGCTTACCATGAAGGTCAACAAAAAGGTGCGTACAATGTAGTTGGCGAACCGCTGTGCTGCAAGGGTGCCGCGGGTGACAACCACATGGGTCCCGCTATGAAAACAAATGGCACCTCAGACCATCCCTCACGGTTGTCGAGCCGTATGGCGTGCGACGCTCAGGTTGGTATCCCACCGCAGTCTCTGGCATCTCCAGATATGCCTTCGCCGGTCATCAGGGCTCAGTTCGAAGCTTTACTCATCACTGAAGCCATTCCAGGCCGAAGACGTAACTGGAGACGCCACAGACAGCGCTGCGATGCCACTCTTACTGCACCCCGCCACACGGTCCGACAACCAGTAGTGATGGTCTGAGATGCCACTTGTTTTCAGCCGTCCAGGGTGGCCGAGCAGTTCTAGGCGCTACAGTCTGGAACCGCGCGACCGCTAAGGTCGCAGGTTCGAATCCTGCCTCTGGCATGGATGTGTGTGATGTCCTTAGGTTAGTTAGATTTACGTAGTTCTAAGTTCTAGGGGACTGATGACCTTAGAAATCAAGTCCCATAGTGCTCAGAGCCATTTGAACCATTTTGCACTTGTTTTCATAGCAGGACTCCTTTGGTGTCACTCGCGCCATCCTTACAGCACAGAGTACGTCGACGACATTCTACGCCCCGTTTTGTTGCCCTTCATGGCAAGCCATCCTCAATCCAACCATTTCGAGATTTCCACGATCTAACGCGACCAATTGGACAGAATTTGGCACGAAACCTCATCGAGCAGCTCTGTCCATCACTTCCAAAACGAATAACTGCTTGCTTAAGGACCAGAGGTGGACAACGCGTTATTTACTCGCTTAATTTGATAAGATCTATTTTTCTCGAATATATTATCCATTTTTTCTGAACTTATCATTTGTATATGTACATCACATGTAACGATTTCGACCAGTTCGGATAATTTCTTCATGATGGGACGTTACTTTTTTCCTTTTCTTAATGTGTTAAAGATATAATCATGAGCTACCTATCTACACTTTCCTGCGACATTAGAACAATTCTCGTAGCGAAGAGCGGGCTTCTGTATATACTCGCGTCGTGGAATTCCTTAGCCAGAGGCCTTAACTACGATTCGTTTGCGCCTCGAAGCTGCTCGCCATTTGCGAAACGCTATGATAATAGCTGTATTTTCATACTGAGGAATGACGCTTCAGAGGGGTCAATTGTATCCGACATACATCTGGATTCATCTATAGACACTTGTAACTTTTGTTGTGGTTTTAATTTCGGCGTATTATTACAATCAACAATTAAATACCGAATAATTTGATTAAAAGGTACTGATCTGGGCGAAGTCTTTCAGCAGGAAGTGGAAATAATAGACCAATCTGATTCTTGGTATTCAAAATAAATGCGATTTTTATAGTAAATTTATCCAACGAAACACCATACCTCGATTTAGTGTTTTGAATTAATGACCTTTAGAATCGAAAATGGTGTAGAGTACTACTTAACATGCAAGGATACTACTGACAAACCTTTAGTTTTAGAGTTGCAGTGGTGAAATTTAAGGAAGACAGGTTCGTGCTGGCGGCAGACTGACGACGAGAAAACCTCCCTCAAATGCAGTGAAACTGACTGTCCCATACTTTTCAGCAGTAGCATAGATATTCAGTTTCAGAACTTAATTTGGGATCTAGTATACAGACTTCAAGTGGCGCGTAGTATCTCTTTGATGGCCAACTAGGCTCTCTACGGAGAGGTGGCAGCCTGAAAGTCTGTGATCAGCACTCAAGGCGCTGCGGTGTCAGTAGCGCTGGATCAGACATGTAGAGGACGCCCAGCTGGTGTCGCAACCGGCTCTTGCTGACGTCATGTTAACGCACTTGCTTCGGCAGCAATGCTTGTGTTTACTTCTCTGCACCTCCACGTTACGGCTGCCAATAGTGGAGGGAGTACTGTTGAAACAGCGCTTTCTGGCCGCATCGTCGTCATTGCTGCTGCCGCTGCTCTCGTCGATGTCGTCGTCATCGTCGTCGTCGTCGCCATCGTCGTCGTCGTCGACGACGACGAGCCACCATAGCCATCATTAATGTGTAGCCTCTATCACTCGCGATATCATTTTACACAAAGCCACAGGACAGACTTGCAGGAACAAAGAAACAAATCAGCCGTAGCCATAGTGAGGCGATAGTCCGACATTTGTGTTACTGGATGGTATTCTAGTTTCTATAGCACCTGATTCTGGTAAAATGACTCGTTCCGAATGTATAGTTCCTCAGTTTTATTAGTAATAGTATTTCTCTTTCACAGTTTCTTTCTTGCTCTATTTATTCGAGAACACGGAATTGTTTGGTTCCCGGTGGGCTGATTGTACCTCCTTCCAGACATCTTTCTGACAACTGAAATCGCGGCAACCGGTCTGATACCCAAAAATTACAAGAAAAGTTTAGAATTTTTGGATCGTGCCTTAAAGCGAAACCTGTAAATCGCGATTTAGGTTTCAAAACTCGAACCATATAGTTGCTACTCTTCTTGTGGATATATTCTATTACAAGATCTTATTTTGCAGCTGAAAATTAGTGTCCACAATGAGCTTTCGCTCTGCAGCGAATTGTACGCTGATGTGAAACTTCCTGGCTCTCTAAATTCGTGGTTTGGGCTAGAGTCCCAATCTGGCGCGCACACACACACAGTTTTAATCTGCCGGGACATCGAAAATTTGTTGTTCTTGTGGACAAAAGAGTGTTTCGCCTGGCCACAACATCCATCTTCGTTACGTTATGAAATGAGGAAATACAAAAATGAGCATTTTAAATATATGTAGATATGTTTGTACGCATGATCTAGTTGCCATTGTTGAACCCGCCAGCAGTTATCTTGTAAGGTCTTCGGATTAAATAAAGCGTTTCTAAAATAAATACTCGTTCTCTCACAATTACTACGTTAATTGTCTAAGTCTGATGTCCGTGATAGTTCGCGCAGAGGGTTTCATTCCATCGTATATTCTACCAATGTGGACTGCAGACAGTCACAATACATAATTTATGAAAACAGAACACAATTTACGAAAACATGTCAGATGCATTTCAAGGTACCAAGTTGTTACCTGTCTCTAGTCAGCGTAAACTATATTGATCTGGGTCAGAGAGCATTGACATAATTACATGTGTTTGAGTTAAACACACTGTACAGCTTTTCGTCGTCGAGGAGAGAAGGCGGAAGGTTTCGCAAAAAGGAAAAATCCCTGTACCTTTGAAAGCTATTTAAACTCCAAGAAGGAATTTGAGAATCTTACTATGCTGGTACCTAATGAAAACCAAGACTAAACAATTCACTTAAAATGAGAAAAGAGGAAAGGTTTCTCTTAGCAAGCTAATGCTCTGAACTGTCAGCATGGTCTCGTCCTTCGTGATTAGTCTCTTGAAATCCATTCAGACGTCGACTGATATCGTCTCGTCGGCAACATGCACAGACTCTATGTTATATTTCTTTTGAAAATGCTCCACATTTCCTATGTTCTTTCCATACCTTTTTAAGACTGCAAGGGTGACGACTTTATACACTGCTGAATTCTCCCTGTATTGTATATGCGTAACTATTGCAATAAGCGATTCTAATTAAAAAGAAATACCACCAGCAATGTTTATCTGATAGTACGAAAGACAATGTTATATTTGAATAAATGGAACATACAAATATTCACTAGGTACGCTCGTCCTTCTTAATCTTTAGAGGCGGTCCTCCGCCTGATTCAAGTGATCTGGTCCGGATTTCTGTTGCAGAAAGCAGGAGCAACAAACCCTCCTCTCCAAACCAATTAAAGTAATACACGACGCATGAACATGCTATCAGACTGAAACTCCCTGGCAGATTAAAACTGTCTGCCGGACCGAGACTCGAACTCGGGACCTTTGCCTTTCGCGGGCAAGTGCTAGTTCTGCAAGGTCCGCAGGAGAGGTTCTGTAAAGTTTGGAAGGTAGGAGACGAGGTACTGGCAGAAGTAAAGCTGTGAGGACGGGGCGTGAGTCGTGCTTGGGTAGCTCAGTTGGTAGACCAATTGCCCGCGAAAGGCAAAGGTCCCGAGTTCGAGTCTCGGTCCTGCACACAGTTTTCCAGGAAGTTTCATATCAGCGCAATCTCCGCTGAAGAGTGAAAATCTCATTCTGAATGCTATCAGATTGTCTGATGCGTCACTGAAGGTCCATTACGTTATTCCCATTTCACAACAACGCCCCGTAAGGACATTCATACCTTCTCCCGTTTGGGTGTCGAACTGGCTGCTTTTATTGATTCAAAGAAACAAATGTGAATGACAATTTTTAAATTAAGTTGGTAGTAGAAGTATTTGAAACTCTCAATTTTTACTATCGATCTGTGTCCGTTACGAGTGCTCTACAAGACTGTCACACGAACAGGGTGATATCGTACTTTACCTTCGTTTATTTCGTGTTGTGTTAGCGCTAAGTGAAAATAATACATTTTGTTCAGGTAAGCGCCTAATCGGCTGCAACTAGGGCTGTCAGGACCGAAAATAGACAAGCAGAACTCTGCGTTACATTTACCCGGACATAGCCGGACATTTTACCCTAAAAGCTGGAATAACTTTTTCAAATAAAAATAGTAGTTCGGTATTTTCAATCGTTTATTAATGATAAGTCATAGCTTTTTTGCGAATTCAACCTCAATAATGCTTAATCTAACAAAAGTCAGTAAAAGGCCCTATAATTTGGCAAATATGATAGCTGAGCAGCTCAAACTAACTCTCGTCCGCACTCGCGCGTCTCAACATGGGTAGGAGCGACGCATTCCGTGGTGGGTTGGCCTCGGCTGATCGTCACATTCTACTTTTCCTCGCTCGCTCTGGGTGTAGCGTGGCAGTGACACTGTGTGAACACAGGGGACACAGACACAGGAAAAATCCTGTGTAGTATATCTATATATCGTCATGGTATACATCTCTACCTACATTATTAAACCGCTACCCCGATATCAGTTGCTTGCCAATCTGACGGCGTACAGGTTCAACAAAATTTTGATTTTCAAAATTTCGCGTGATTGACAGAATTTAAAAATTTGATGTTAGCATAATCTACTCATGAAGGAGTATAATTTTATCTTAAAACTTTGTGCAGTAAGACAGCTATTAAAGTTAGAAACTACATGAACGTCTCGAGACAGCGTAACTCACCGCACGTATAAATACCCAGACTATAGTCATCCAATGCTTGAGAATTAGAGCAATTAATAACTTGCAATTAACTTTACACATAATTTCAAATCTTTATGAAACTTTTCGTCTCAGATCCCTCCCATAAAATGATGAAAGAAAAGTAGTTAATCGGTTGCTACGTTTTCTCTGTACATGCAGTAAAACTGCTGCGTCGGGCTCGACGCTGTAATTTATTATTTTTTTATTGCACTTTCTATTTGCAGCACACTTTTCAGACACTATGTGCGTCTATCACTTAATGTACTTGCAAAAATTACATCACTGTACAATACGTAATTCAGGAGATAAGACGTCATCAACATTGACATGCGTGTAAAAACTAGGTTGTGCTTAAAATGGAACAGAAATTACCCGGGCTGTAATATTCACTGTTCCATAGAAGAGCACTGAGCGATTTCTAACAAAATTTAAGCATAATTTTAAGCTTTTCCTAAACGTATTTTGTGTACGCCTACAAGACTAAAGTCAAATATTTTACACATGAACTCACTTGTAAAGTAATCAGACATTGAAGCTGTTTTATCCAGGGGAGCTCGATTCCTTAGAGAATCGGGGATTTGACTGGTTCCTTCACCTTGCAATAGGGCTCACAAGGGAAACTCCTCATCGCACCCCCTCCCCCCCCCCCCCACCTCGGATTTAGTGGTAAGTTGGCCCATTGGATAGCGCATCAGAAACTGAGCACGGATCGAGCAGGTAAAGAGAAAGAAGGTGTACTGGATTGTGGAAAAGAGAAGAAAAACAGAATCATTCAATATTGAGGAGCATCGATTACTTTCGTGTCGTGATAGTGTCGTCACGGTGTTGGATTGCGAAGGGAGAGATCCGGGTTCAAGACTCGCACAGGCCAATTTTTTATTTCACAAAATTACGAACTTTTCGTCTGGTCATTTCGTGTCGGTTCGCTGTATTAAAATTTGTGTATGTGCCGTGGTGTAATGTCAGTCTACAACAGCGACGTGTAACGAAGGGACCTCCAGACGTACGTACCTCCTATTTGTTCTACCCAAGAACCACATGTGTTATGATTGCGTTCCATGTTCGAAGTTTTGACTCTTGAATTCCATCGTTGTAACACAGTCCATACCCGTTTATTTGTTTTTCTCATTTCTGTGAAAGGTCTATGCGGCATACAAAGAGACAAAAGGAACGTCAGGCGGCACGAAGAGTAAAGAACAGGACTGATGGAGAGGAGGGGGAGGGGGAGAGGGAGGAGGAGGAGGAGGAGGAGGAGGAGGAGGAGGAGGATGAGTGACAGCACGGGGCGCCCCAGAGGCGTTGCGCTCAATGGGGTGCCAGCACAGTCGCCGTCACATTTGGATCCGTCCCACGATCACAACACAACTGGGACAACACAAGAGGAAGATGACACAAGAAGAGGATAAACAAAGTGGCAAAAAAGACAAGACAAAACGTAGGGAATAAGTGGGCACCCTTAGCCACCATCTAACCAACCTACTTTGAGCAATGTGGAAATTACGATCCTCCTACTTCTCACTATCCCTTCAGAATACAATAAATAAAATGTCTTTTGCAGTACAACAGCCAGAAAAACAATTTGGTGAGAGGAATGTCGTTTCATTGTTAATTCCAGTATTTTAGCACGTAGAGTTAAGAGTTTCAGGCAGGTCTCGGAACACGGAAGGGAGTCACCACGAGCAGCGACCGGGCAGCTGTGTGTGTGTCTACTTTGTCTTGTGTGTACTTGTGTTGCGCCGTGGCTGAGCGTCGGCATGCGCTGCAGTGGACGCGGCCGACTTCATGACGGAGGGCCGCGAGTGCGTCAACTGCGGCGCCATCTCGACTCCGCTGTGGCGGCGCGACGGCACGGGCCACTACCTGTGCAACGCGTGCGGCCTCTACCACAAGATGAACGGCATGAACCGGCCGCTGGTGAAGCAGCCGCGCCGCCTGGTAAGGCCGGGGTCCCACAGGCACTCGAGCACCGGCAGCAGCGCACGGCCCTCCTCTGCCCTCCTCCTCTCCTCCTCCTACCGCCCTCTCACACCCCTCCCTTGTCCGCTTCCTCTCCCTCCTCATCCGGAGGAGCCTGCCGGAGGAACCGCGCCAGCAGTGATCTCGCAGGTACACACGCGAGTATGCCGGGTCTGGCGTTAGCTTCAGCCTTTCTATGCGTCCGAGGTAGCTTCGTGGCCAGCACCTTAGGTTCCAGCCGGGGTTGTTTTATAAAAGGCTCCATCGTTTCACTCTTTCTTGTGGTCTTCGTCAGGAATGCCATTGACGTACAAGGTGTACCGTTAACATGTTAAAATTCATACTTCACTAGGTAGACTAGTAAAAACTGACACAATTGCTTCAAACCACATGGAGTTTTACTGAAACTGAAAAAAGTGCACAAAATGACAGAAAGATGGCGCTTCATATAATACAAAAGCAAAAATTACCAAAACACTTGATTTTTTAAAAACGACGGTGTTCTTAAGAACAAATGTTGAAATGTAGGCCGTCATCATTACTGTGGTCACTGGACAATTTTGTGAATAGCAGTGTAAAGTATATCAGCAAGTATGATAAGTTACCGTCGGATGTTATCTCTTAGCATTTCTAATGAGGTCGAACGATCGCTTAGATTTACGACTTGAGGTAACTCTAAATCTCCATCTATACTCCGCAAGCCAACTGACGGTGTGTGGCGGAGGGTACCTTGAGTACCTCCATCGGTTCTCCAGTCTATTCCAGTCTCATATTTTTCGTGGAAAGAAAGATTGTCGGTATGCCTCTGTGTGGGCTCTAATCTCCCTGATTTTATCCTCATGGTCTCTTCGCGAGATATACGTAGGAAGGGGCAATATACTGCTTGACTCCTCGGTGAAGCTATGTTCTCGAAACAAAAGCCCGTACCGAGCTACTGAGCGTCTCTCTTGCAGAGTTTTCCACTGGAGTCAATCTATCATTTCCGTAACGCTTTCGCGATTACTAAATGATCCTGTAACGAAGCGCGCTGCTCTCCGTTGGATCTTCTGTATATCTTCTATCAACCCTATCTGGTACGGATCCCACACTGCTGAGCAGTATTCAAGCAGTGGGCGAACAAGCGTACTGTAACCTACTTCCTTTGTTTTCGGATTGCATTTCCTTAGGATTCTTCCAATGAATCTCAGTCTGGTATCTACTTTACCCACAATTTTATATATAGTCATTCCATTTTAAATCATTCCTGATGCGTACTCCCAGGTAATTTATGGAATTAACAGCTTCCAGTTGATGACCTGCTATATTGTAGCTAAAAGATAAAGGATCTTTCTTTCTATGAATTCGCAGCACATTACACTTGTCTACATTGAGATTCAATTGCCGTTCCCTCACCATGCGTCAATTCGCTGCAGATTCTCTTGCATTTCAGTACAATTTCCCGTTGTTACAACCTCTCGATATATTACTGCATCATCCGCAAAAAGCCTCAGTGAACTTCCGACGTTATTCACAACAAGGTCATTTATATATATTGTGAATAGCAACAATCCTACGACACTCCTCTGCGGCACACCTGAAATCACTCTTACTTCGGAAGACTTCTCGCCATTAAGAATGACATGCTGCGTTCTCTGTTATCTAGGAAACTCTTCAATCCAATCACACAATTGGTCTGACAGTCCATATGCTCTTACTTTGTCCATTAAACGACTGTGGGGGAACTGTATCGAACGCCTTCCGGAAGTCAAGAAACACGGCATCTACCTGGGAACCGGTGCCCATGGCCCTCTGAGTCTCTCTCCACAACCAGATCACACGGATTGTCGTTTGACGACTGGGAGGCCAAGCATGACGGGAGTGGCGCCTCAGCATGCGATCATCACCAAACTATGTGCGCAAGTCATGTTTCACACGTGTATCAAAATTGGGTGGAGCTCTATCCTGCATAAAAGTTGTACCTTCCGGCAGGTTTCTATTGACCAGGCTAGAGGTGATAGGATTGTGTAACATATTGGCGTACCTCGCACCCGTCACGCTGACACTTTAAAAAGTAGCACTCCGCATTCCATCGAAGAAACGGGACTGACACAATTGATGTGATAAATCCACATCACACCGTGACTTTTTTGTCATTTAGTGGGGCTTCTACGGTAGATCTACGATTTTCGGTAGTCCAAAGTCTGCAGTTGTGGGTGTTTCCATGTAGCGTCCCTGATGTGTTGCTATCCAGCGCCATCTGTTGGCCGGTTTTTACGGCCGTTTTTAGTATGAATGAAATCCCATTTCATTTCGCGCCTGTCTCTCAAGTTTTATCTCTCTACCCACATTATTCCGTGGATTAGGAATTTTCCAACTTTAACAGATTTTTGGGTCGCCCTCTATATTGCAAGCAGTAGCGAGAGATGCAACGATTGCACGTTACGGAGCCTGTTTTTTAATTTAACCTGTTTCGCGTCCTCATTAGGTATCTTCTGTTATCACGTAGTACAAAGTCTTGCAAAGTGTCCTGAGCTATCAATCACTGTCTTTGTGATCGTTGTGGAATTGTGATCATCACCCGTCATACGGGACGTCACAGACTTCCAACGACGACAAATTGTCGCTGCCTGCTTGATTGGTCCATGAGTGACAACAGTCACAAATCTACTCGATATATCTAGAGACATCGATATTCAAGTTCCACCGCTTCGATCCAGTGCATGTAATTGTCATGTATGTCCTTTGTGTAGGGTAAACCATTTTCTTCCACTGATTCCAATAGAGCAGAGGTGAATTAATAAATACTCCATGGGAGCATTTCTTGTGGTGTTCGGATATCATAGGTGGAAAGAAGCATCAATGGCAATGAAAATTTAAGTCAAACGCGGAAACGCGCTCGGAAGCCTGAATGGTGAAGACGACATATTTCTCACAGAAAGTGACAGGATATGGTTCCATCAGAAGACCACTATGCTGAAAGTGTGCATTGGACTTAACATATTTCTATGGCCAACTATATTGGGAAAGGAGGAATACATTTAGCGATCTGTTCTCGCTAAACTTGCATAAATAGACCACCGTGCTTTCAAAAATTTCCGAGACGCATGCTACGCCTGGCGTATAAGCGACGTCAACGCAGAAACTACGGAATTAGTGTGAACCCACAACTGTAAACAACAGATGTGCATTCTTAATGAAAGAAAACATGATCCGTTGTAGGTTATAATGTAAACGTTCTTTACTTAAATCGTGCGATTAGGTAATTTTGACAAGAAGTCATTTTCAAGCACATTCTGATGTCACGTATTACGACATGTAATTATCAGATTCTTTCTCCTTACCCATACAAAACCTGACCTTATATGCCATAACTACGTTAGGACTGAATCGCTATCAAAAGCGTTACGTCATCGCATGTCACAAGTTGCTAACTATACTCCATGTCCACTGCATAACACTCAGAGTACAGTTATGAATATGTGACATGTGATGATGTAACGCTTTTGATATCGATTCAGTCCTAATGTAATTAAGGAATATGAGTCTGGTTCTGAATCGATAAGGAGAAAGAACCTGATAATTACACTCCGTAACAAGTGACATGACACATGTGCTTGAAATTAACTTACTGTCGAAATTAGTTAATCGCACGTTTACACTATAGCCTACAGTGGACCATGTTTTCTTTTTATAAAGTATTTAGAGGTTATAGATCCTCACAGAAACAGAATTTGTCGTGAGTAAGCAGCGTTAAGTAGTGGACGTGAGACAGTAGTGTGTCAATGTTGTAGGTTTTTGTTGCTGTCGCCATAAGTCGCGATGGAACACCATCTCTGTATCAGGCGTTCAAAAAATTATCTACAATGTCTTGAAGCAGAGAAGAAATGTGCAAAGTTTGTTTCGCACACCTTGACTCCAGAAAATAAACCACGACGCATGGACGCCTACAGCGACTTGACTGAAATGAGGAACGCGGACAGTTCTTGTTTCGAAAATTTATCACGAGTGAGGAGACTTGCTGTTATCAATACGCAGCTTACCACAAAACGACGAAGTGCAGAAAGTCACACGAAGAGTCAGTGCTTTGGCGGCATAACCGACATTCGAGTCAGTGTGACGTGCAAGTTGAAAACGTCCCGAAGAAGGACTTACCTGAATGATTGTATCCGAATGATTATGTGAACATTCTGCGCGTTGCACTCAAGTGAATGGAGACTATGTACAGCCCTTGAAGTACTAAAACCACAATGTTTTTCTATAACTTATTAATTCAGTCTGGAAACTTTGTGGACTGACGGTGTAGAATACCACAGCAGGACCACAGATAAATTGGGGCTCCATAACGGGTTTAGACTACTGTCCTTGTAGGTTTACCTATAGCAAGACATGATCTACATGTGGAAAACATTAGGGGAAGCGTAGAATTTTTACCAACTATGAGAAACACAGTATGTTTCGTAATGGTTTTATGGGTCAAATCTTGGTTTCCAGCGGTTCGTATAGTCAAACCGGGAGGAGAGGTGATTATTAATATCAACGAAACCAGTGCAGATGGTCGTGTTATTCAAATAGCGTTAATATTGTTTCCAGTTAGGGGAATGAATTTTCGATAGTCATCACCCATCCACTGGACTGTAAATGCCAAAGACTGATTTTTTGAGCATGATCACGAAATACTGCACTATCCCGTTCTCCACAATTTTCAGAAATGAATATTGTAGAGCCATTACAGTTTGCATTTGAAAAGCAATTACAGGACCGCTACCATGCTCCTGCATATTTCAAGGAACTGGAAAAGTATCTTCACAAGGAATGGAGTAAAATGCCTTTGAATGCAATTCAAAACTTATACGAATATCTTCAAGATTGTTAAATGTGGCTCCGTAGCTCGTTGGGTAGTTATTAATGTTTGTTTTGAGCATCCACTATCAACTGTCTCGCTTCAAATCAGAAATGATTTGCCATTATTGGCAATTATCTGTTGCCTGAAATACTGAAATGTGCACCATCTCATCATGGTACGATGCTGTTTGTCTCATTTGATAGTGTGTGTAGAGACAGAAATGTCGATTATCAGTGGTAAGTTTTCGGATTCGTCGTTGGATTCGCAGACTGGCAACACGTCTTCAGTAATGTTGTTCTTAGATTCCGCAGGTCTTGTGGGAAGTGACCCAGTCTTCACAACCTCGGAAAACCATAAAATTCTTCCTACGTCGTTGAAAAGTTGAATAAAATGCTTTTTCTAAATGTTGTTGAGTTTTCATCTAAAGCTTCTAATTTCGATAACACAAAAGTGAATTATAAGATCATCTGTAAAAGATGGCTGTGGATCATCTGTAAATGATAGCTATGAAGGACTTTGTAAATTTTTTAGTTAATATTACTGTCTCACATTCTGTTTAATTCAAAGAATAGCCCCCAAAACATAAAGATATAGTACAAAACCCAAAGCTGATTCTCCAAACAGAAATATTTCCTGTTTACTGTTAGGACAACCGATATGTTGGGTGTGATAGGTCCAAAATACATTCTGTGGATGTAGATAGCCCCCCCTGACTAGGTAACGGTCAGTAACACAGACATTTTTAATTTCGTTATTCGTTTTCACATTGACATGCGATGGAAAATATGTGGTGGAAAATGAATATTCAGTTAAGAAATAAGTGTTATATGCTGCAGTTAGTCAAATTTCATAGCTGGCTCTATAGCTAGCATTCGTTTCGTCTGCTACGTGCAAGATGACATCGAAGAGACGATATTTCTAGCGCTGTCTTGGGGGCGTCACTAGACGTACTGAGTACCTGCGTCGGACCTGTACTTCGTACGCCACAGTAGCCGACGACCGAATGGTGTAAGTCCTAAAGTTTGTACCTCAATCTACTGCTGTTGAATAAATGGGTACTTCAGATTATTGGCGATTCCGTTACAGGCTTCACAGATCAATGTCAAGTTTACGGCTGCATATTAATAACTTTTCGTTGTAGTTATACTTGGAAGTCTAACGTTGCTGGTCACGAATGCCAAGTATCTGCACAACAGACAAACAAATTAATCAACAAAATAATTTGTAGCAGATCCTTGTAAACTCTAACCTCATACCACACCTCCTTGTCACCTCCCAGGCTAGACCGGACTGAATGTTCACTCGAAATACCTCCCCATTCGGGTCCGGTGATCTCTTAATGGAGCTGCATATGACACGTAGTTTCGTATTTTCCGCTTCGAAGGTTCGCAGTCGATTAAAGAGCTGCATGTTCCTACCGAAAGTGGTGACCAGCTCGCTGCATTGAGCACCAGGAAGGTAACGTAGAGATGTAGTGTAGTGGTGCCTTGTGGGAATCCCCCGGCTCTGCCAAGGGCTCAACCCCCCCGCCCCCAACCCCTGTTCCCGCAGCGCCTGCTCCTCTTCTAACTGGTTCGTTGTTGTGTCTTTCAGTGAACGATGCGGGGGATTTCTACAAAGGCTTCTGTTCCCTAAACGGGGTCCCGCGGCACGCGTCTTTGGAAGAAAAGCCCGGCCGGCGCTTGGTAGGTGTTCTCTCCAGGCTTCTCTTAGATCTCTCCCTTTCTCTCTCTGTCTCTGCATCTCTCATTGTCTGCCTGCTCGTCGTAGTCGTAGTCGTAGCTTAGTGTAGTGTAGTGTAGTGTAGTGTTTCGTAGTGTAGCGTAGAAACTGCTGAGTAGCTTCTTCTCTCGTGTATGTGCTTGTAATTTGCTTATCTTATAACTAAGCAGATATTTCTGCATATTTCTACAATCTTTTAAACTGCCTTGCTTCATAAATTAGCTATAACACAACGTAATTTTGTATCAGCCTTAATTCATGTAATGCATGTAATGATTAGAAAGATATTAAACAATTAAAAATTAAATGGTAATTTTATGTGATAGAGTAAGAGAACAGGAAGAATTTTTATGTTTTATTGGTGTATGTTAGTAATGCAAATAAAGTTTCTAATTGATCTGCGAAATATTTTCCCTTACGCAACTTTTTAAAATAGTCGTCTTGTGTACTTTTCGTTCAAATGAATCTCGTGAAATGCTGAGCTTTCATAGAAATTCTTTTCTGACGGTTAATTACCACCCAAAGTCGGTGAATGCTACTGGTAATATCCTCCTTAATTTTCAACCCTTAAGAAATGTGTGGTTGAATTCGTATATTTATTAATGATGGTCCATCTAAAGGACGTACACAGCAGTAGCACACCCGAAAACTTCGAGAAAATGCACAATGTGCTGTTCGACAACTGTCGATTAAAGGTGTATGAAATAGCCCACATCATAGACATATCAGAACAAAGAATATGTTACGTTTTACGTGAAGAATTCTCTATGAGAAACGTTTTTGTAAGATGGATGCAGCATTTGTTCAATACTGATCAAAAGCGAACGCGAAAATGAACTATCAGCAATGTTCTAAGAATAATCCTACTGTCTTATTTTCATCGGACTTGCTACTGTAGATGTGCCGCTTCAGCGAGAAAGGAAACAAAGTCAAGTCTTATGTGACAGTATCATTGTTTTCTGGATACAGAAGAGATTATTCTTACTGATTGCCTTGCAAAGAGTAAATTAATAGCTGAACCAGCTAGATGAAAAAATACCTGACAAGCTCAAATCACACGAGCTTCAACATTAGTGATACTCTTTCCCCGTCAGATAAATTTACACTGCAAATCTAACAATTGTGTCGGTGCCGAACACAACCAAATTACATCAGCCGACTCAGAGAATATGGAATGACAAACCCTACTAGACAACGTGCTGTTGGACATAACTCACTGTTAAAATAGGCATCATTTTATTTGGGAGCTTGGCACTACGTCGGTATTGACCAACTTGCCAGTGCTGCGTCCTTTCAGACCCGCCGTACTTCATTCACCTGTCAGACCTACGTGATTTTACCTCCAGTGCTGTTCTCAGAACTGTGTTTTCCAAAATGTGAATTCTGTCCAGTGGAAATAAAATGATTGTGTGCCATTGTTGGCCGGGAAGTCCCGCACCGGAAAGTTCGGCCGCCGGGTTGCAAGTCTTATTTCAGGCGAAGTCACGTTGGGCTGCTTCCGCGTCAGTGGTGGTGGTGATGATGATAACATAACACCAAGTCCACAGGCGGAGAAAATCTCCAACACGGCCGGGAATAGAACCCGGGGTCACTGCATGGTAGACAAGGACGTTACCGCTCAGCTAAGCAGGTGAACTCTGTCTAATTAATGTTTCGAGACAACCACTCTTGGGGAATTTTAATAAAACAACCAATAAAGAGAGACTAATTCTGGTAGAAGGGGAAAAAAGACGCCTTACCAAGGAATTATCAGAATGGAATGGAAATCGATAGTTGTAATGTATATACACAGACAAACAAATTATTACAATTACAGAAAAAAGTTGATTGTTTATTCAACAGAAAGAGCTTCATAAATTGAGCAAGTCAGTAACGCGTTGGTTGACCTGTGATCCTTATGCGAGCAGTTACGCGGCTTGGTATTGACTAATGGAGTTGGTGAATGTCCTCCTAAGGCTTTGCAAAAACAGACATAATGTCTTATGGGATAACAGCAATCAGTGATTTTATAATGTTACTTTAAATCCGTCTTGATTGCAAATTTATTATTATTCATATGACCGGTTTCGGTTCATTCAGAACCATCTTCAGATCTGATATTTAAGTTACAGGAGTAACCCGTCCAATTCAGCAACTTTCACATGCTACGTCACATGTGACGTAGCATGTGAAAGTTGCTGAATTGGACGGGTTACTCCTGTAACTTAAATATCAGATCTGAAGATGGTTCTGAATGAACCGAAACCGGTCATATGAATAATAAAAAATTTGCAATCAAGACGGATTTAAAGTCCTCCTAAGGGATATTGTGCCGAATTCTGTCCAATTGGCGCGTTAGATCGTCAGAATCCCGGACTGGTTAGACGGCCCGGCTCATAATGCCCCAAACGTTGTCAAGTGGGGAGAGATCCTGCGATCTTGCTGACTAAGGTAGCGTTTAGCAAACACGAAGACAAGCAGCAGAAACTCTCGCCGTGTGCGTGAGGGTATTATCTTGCTGAAATGTAAGTCCAGAAATACTTGTCATGAAGGGTAACAAAGCAGGACTGAGAATATCGTCGACGAAGCGCTGTACTGTGGGGGTGCCGCGGATGGCAACCAAAGGGGTTGTAGACACGAGGAATAAAGAAGTAGAATGTTAATAACGTTTGTTTTACTTAAAAAGCTTTAAGAGCTCATATACAAAATTCGGAGGTATTACTTCTCAGTACACCCCTCTAATGCGCGGTCCACCTTGTCGTTAGACGAAATTAGTGGATGTCAAAGAAGCAACAGGACGTAATAGTAGGTGACACTGGAATAACTCTAGGTCAGAGTTATAAAGAAAATTCAAGAAGGCAAGTGAAATTCGCATTCACCATTTCTGATATGGTTGCTACTGTAGAGTGGTGGTGGTGGTGGTGGTGGGGGTGGTGGTGGTGTGTGTGTGTGTGTGTGTGTGTGTGTGTGTGTGTGTGTGTGTGTGTGTGTTAGTGTTAGTGTTAGTGCAGCCTCCTCCTGTGCCCACAGTCTGCATCGCGGCGTGTGGGGCTGTCGTGTTCCAACTGCCAGACGTCGACGACGTCGTTGTGGCGGCGTAACGCTACCGGGGAACCCGTCTGCAACGCTTGCGGCCTCTACTTCAAGCTGCACGGAGTGAACCGGCCGCTCGCCATGAAGAAGGACAGCATACAGGTGCGTGATGGCCACCTTACGCTTACAAACATTAAATGCCCGACGCTGTGTGTGTTCCGTCTGTCTGTACCCTACTGACTCGACAGCGTCGGGGAGACAGTGAAGGTAGATCACACTATGAACTGCGTGTCTACGGCTCTTCGCGCTATTTGTACGTCGTGAACAGCCTACCTTGACGAACTGCTACTGGCTTAGCCGAGTTGTCAGTCTGGGTAAGTTGAACAGCTGATAAGAAAGCGATAGCTGTCGAGCGTGAGACCAGAGAACTGCGCTGACGTGCTTCGAAAACGAAACACACTATCATTTCTTGCTTTCTACTAAGTAAATCGTAATTTCTTCTCGCCCTACTAGCTTCTCTAAGAGTCCGACACCTATTTCAAGATGACTCCTTATCTCGCGGGCATTCGGCTGCCAAAATAGATTTTTCAAAATTACTGGGGGTGCCCGGGATCGAATCTGAGTCCTACGCCACTAACATCTTTGTCTTTATTCATTGAGGTATGAAGGTTGAAACCAGCTAAAAAGATAGAACTGTGTGTGACAAAGCCTATCGCTAGAAACGTAAAAGTTGAGTACCTTTAAATTCCTATTTCAGTGTTTGATCTAGAATCGCCTTTGCTACCCGACTTTTAAACACGAGTATAACTGTGCAGATTACTTTTAATGTGTTTGATATCAAGTAATCTAAACTGTATCTGACTATTTGTAAACGAGATTCAGTGTAAAGAATTTTTATCAATAATAATCAGAATGGCTTTGTCATGAGAAAATCACACACCTGGCTGTATGTTATGTTGCGTAATGAAAATATGCCGTGTCATAAAGACACGTCTATTGAATTTATGTCAATTTTTTAAAAATGAATACTGCTTCTGATTTTCTCCCAGAAGGTTCGTTTAGGCTCCACAATTGTTTCTTAACTTACAAAGGGTAACTCATCTCTACTCTGTCTGCATACTGCAAGTATATGAAGTGCTTAACTGCAAGTATCTGAAATAAATCACTGCGCGGCAAACAGCCTTATCTTACTTACTTTAATTTATCCAGCTGCATTACCGGGTTAAATTTCCGTTCTTTCTCTAAAAGCGGTTCTAGGCGCTTCAGTCTGGAAACGCACGACCGCTACGGTCGCAGGTTTGAATCCTGCCTCGGGCATGGATGTGTGTGATGTCTTTAGGTTAGTTAGGTTTAAGTAGTTCTAAGTTCTAGGGGACTGATGACCGCCGATGTTAAGTCCCATAGTGCTCAGAGCCATTTGAGCCATTTTTCTCTAAAAATACTGTTCAGCGTCCGCGCAGCAGCTTAAGGCGTGACAGTGCAAGTTTTACCAAATCTTTCTTTCATCTAATAATGGGCATAAGTTTCATGAGATATTTATAAATGAATGGAAAAATATTTTGAAATTATACTGAATCTTTTTCAAAAACAGGAATAACTCGCACTAACGTAAATTATGACCATTCCTTAACATTACCAGACACCGTAAAATTTTAATTTTGTGTACAATCTTTAAATTGCATGAGATTCACTCTTTGTCTTTCTTAATGAAATGTTTTAACTAACAGTGAACACTTGACTGGTAATTCACGCAGGTACTGTTAGATAAAATGAAATATTTACACAACAATACTTCGCGACTACCTTGTTCCAAAAGCGTCGTCTCGCTATGAAATCCTGTCAGAACAATTTTATATCATCAGCCACATCAGGGAGTATCTCAAATAAAGTTCCTTTGTGTGCGGCTCCTCCGCCATCTAAGCTCCTCACTCTGGCACGACACAACACATTCTCTCCGTCTCTGGCCGACAACTGCTCCCGGCTGCTCCTCTCGCCCGAACTCTGCTCAGTAATACAGCCTCTGGTAGCCAAAGAATACATGTCACTCATGTGTCCAGCCCTACAAAGATGCTCATAGCAGTACATATTCCAAATAAACAAATAAACCAAATAAACTGACATTTCTCATGATATGCGCATCGTAACTGACCATTTCCCCTTATGTGTACACTTTTGAAGGTGATAAAGTTTTTAAGGTTGGTATCGTTAGACGTGTAGCCTTACTCTGTTTACTTCGAATTCTTGAAGAAGTGCTGACTAGTTTGTGACAGGTCAATAGTTACATCAACTATACACAAAAATGGAGGACAAATACGTGCTCGAGGCTGTCCAGTGAGAGAGACAAAGAGTATAGCCACTGCTGTCTCTTTAATTATTTGCAGTATTTTATGGAACAGCGCTCCATCTATTCTGACTGTATGTTTTTGTCAGCTTGACTCAAAAAAATTATTGTAAACAGACGTTTATAGACAAAGCAACTGCTTTATCCTTGTCACGTGTCTAAATGATCTAAAGACGCTAACGTTTTTGCATTAATGAGTATATTCCAAGTCATAAATATCTGGTAGTTGACTGAAAACAAAAAAGTAACACCAGTTCTATTTACGGGTAAATCTTTCAATTTACAGCACCGTCCCCCATAACTGAATCCTGGATCCCCAGTTGCTTCTGGTTCATTAAACGCTCCTAATAGACAATAAAATCGGTGCTGAACCGTAGCTCTACATCTCCAACAGCGCATGTTTAAAATTCACTGTACACTAAAATATATATAGAGTTAAGAAATTTTTACGAATTTCTCTACTGAATGATGCTAAAACTTCTAAGTTGTATTGCAGTCGTAAAGAGCAGTTAATTTCCCACATTTCTACGTTTGGAACTAGAAAATCATTATTGTCTCAGTAAGTTGGAAAATAATGAAAATACTTGTAAGTAACTTTTCGGATGACGATTTCATGATAAAACAGGTATGCTCTGAAAATTTTCAGTTTGTTGCCATTGTTTACAGCGACTCGAAGAAATATAAAAATGGTAGAGTGCCTGGAAACGTACTTAGTGAAACTATCCAGCTTGCTGTTCTTTAAGCATACACAGATCTGCATCCAAAGAGGTGAAACTGTACAAGGCTTATACAGCGTCTCATCACAAGTCCCCGAACTCCCCTATGGAGCACGGAACTAACCACTAGGTATAATGAAAGACAGAGCCGCCATTATCAGACTTAGTGCAATTACTCCGCTTAGGAAGTTATAAAAGAGTGGGATGGAATGGCGGAGCAACTCCTCCGAAGCCACGCATTTCTGTAATCAGTGCTAAGCGATGCTTGAGGTGCTGTCCAGAGCAATGCTGTTGGACAATAGATGACTGGAAATAAGTGTTTTTGAGTGATGAATCAGGCTATATCCTGTGGCAGTCCGATAGAAGTGTTAGGATTTGGCGAATACCTGGAAAACGTTACCTGACTTCATGTATAGTGCTAACAGTGAAGTATTGAGGATGTGGTTTTAGGGTTCTAAGGTGTTTTTCGTCGTTAGGGTGTGGTGCGATTATTGTGCTAAAGAAAACGCCAATTGCGGAAGAATCTGAACACGTTTCAGCGTATAGGAACATTTAGGACACGATGATTGTTCGTTTCAGCCTGACAATACACCCTATAATAAAGCAGCATCTGTGAGGCGTTAGTTTGTCGACAGTAGCGTTCCTGAAATGGATTGTCCTTCAGAGTGTCTACCTGAACCAAGTGGACCATATTTGGGGTTACAACGTCCACTTCGCGCCAGACCCCAGTGTCCACAGTAACACCTTCCCTGGTTTCGGCTGTTGAGGAGGAATTGGTTTCAGTTCTCCCACAGAGATTCATATACCTCATTGAAAGTGTGTCCAGCAGGAGTCAAACCGTAACAAAGGCAAATGGTGGACACACTCCTTATTAATGTACGCTGATAGATGTCTAATAGATTTCCGGTTACGTAGTATCATATAGTGTACACGTGTCACTCTGATGATCTGTAAGCATGCGACAGAATGCGCTATCTAATGTGTTGCAAAAGGCCGCGCATAACAACGAGACTTTTTCAGTTCTCATACTTAGCGTTCTGTTGGTGACACAAAGGTTGGGTCAAGCGTTTCGGAAAGCCCTGGGGCTACGAACCCAGCACCGGTTCGACCTACTGTAACCATTCTACGATACTGGGTCAAAGTTTGAATATTACACACTTCGTCCATCACAGGCAAATGGAGCAAATCGGCTGGTTCTTTTTACATTACATGTAAATTCAACTAAATGCCTAGGTATTATAATGACCAACTTAAATTGGAAAGAACACATAGAAAATGTTGTGGGGAAGGCTAACCAAAGGCTGCGTTTTAGGGCAGGACACTTAGAAAACAGACCCCTCTATGGTGCACCTTAAGGGGCTTACGGAGGTACCATTTTGTTCCTCGGCGGTTGCTGCGAACCCGAAAAATATGGTTATTGGGTATCAAAACCGAGCCGCGGATTCCAAGACAGCTGTACACAGGAAATGGCTGAAATTTTTGAGATATATTTCTAAGGTCCCGATCTATAACAGCATTGAAAATTTTCTTGATACCTCTATCCGTTTACGAGATACAGAGATTCAAATTTACGCTCCTTGTAAACATTAAATACGCACGTAATATCTGGTGCGAGGCGAAAACGTAGTTTATGAAGTGACATAACATTGAGAAATATGCTATAAAGTATTTCCTTTATCATCAGAATCCAATGTTGTAGTACATAAGCACACGAAAAGTTTTTTTGTAGGTAAAATACGGTCTCAGGAGAAAATTAGTTTTGCGTGGTTTCAGTTTTCACGTATGTATATTACCAAAATTTTAGTGACCCATAAAGTTGTTTTCAGATGAGTGACATGCTTTGCTGTAGCAGGGAAAAGAAGGGAACCAGCGAAAAACTGCTCCTATCGACCACAAAAAAGGTTAATATGCTCCTGATTTAAAAGACTCTGACTAAAAGGTGGGGTACCAGCCGTCTCATTCTGCCTTCATCGTCTTAAAAAAATTTCCCAGCAATTTTGTTATGCGAACATATTCGCGGGTTTTTATGCTGAGAGACGGATATAGTGGCGGTCGAAATGAGACCGAAGAGCAATGAATACAAGGAGACAGTAGACAGTGGTTGTCATAGAAAGAGCGAAGAAGACAATGGCAGTGTGGGAGAAAGGGAGAGAGACATTGGCAGTGGAACACAGTAGGCGGTGAGAGAACACTGATAGGAAAAGAGTGAAGGAGACAGTGCCGGTGGGAAAGAATAAAGAGAAGGAGAAAGTGGTAGCAGGCGAGAGCCAGTGATAATGAGACAGTCCACGAGAATGACAATGAGGAAGATGTAGTGGCAGTCAGAAGACAGAAACAAGGAATGAATGAGATAGTAGCAATAAGACAGAGCAGAAGGTAGACAGTGACAATGAGATGATACAGTAATAGTAGAACAGAAGGAAGGAAACTGTGGCTATGAGATACGAGACAGTGACAGACACACACAAAGAGGTGATGATAATGAGTTGGGCTGAATGAGTGAGAGAGAATGGGTGTGTGCGGGTGGGTATGAGCGAGTTACAGTGATGGAATAGTGTGCGTGAGCGAGTTATAACTAGGGGAGCTTGTGGGAGACAGATGTGAGTTGCATGTTAAAAAAACTGCGAATATGTTCGCACGCTAAAATTTTAGTGAAAATATTTGAAGGCGCTGATGAAGGAAGAATGGAGGCAGCTGGTACCGGACACTTCAGTCAATCTTTTAAAGCAGGAACATACTAGCCTTTTTTGTGCTCCGATATGAACATTTTTTTCAGCTGCTATGTTACTGCACGATCAATTACATCAAGCACTCATGGTGTGTGCTGGCTACTGCACTCTATGGTTGCCCATATTGTCGCGACGCAAGAAAATGGTGGGTGGTAGACCAGCAGTGCTCGGTGTAACTGGCAGGATCGAATATGTCGTGCTTGAGCTGCGGGTCTGCCGGGCGCCACACGCTGTCGGTGTCAGGAGCGCCGATGACGGCTGGCAGGCCTTTCTGTTACTGACGAGGTGCATTCAAGTTCTAAGGCCTCCGATTTTTTTTCTCCGGGCTGGAAAGAGATAGAAACATGCGCATTGTTTTAAAATGAGGCCGTAGAGCGCGAACAGGGCAGACTCGCCTGGCTTGTCGGCACGTGTGTGGCGGACGTGCCCGCCGCCGGCTTCGTGACTGCCGCGGAAACACGCGGCGCAGCACTGCACGGCTGCTCGCGACAGCCATGCCGCCAACTGCCCAAGGATCCCCTGGCTTCTCTAGCACGCCGCTTCGTTCTGCCTAAAAATACTAAAACAAGGAAATATTGAAAATGACCGGAAGGTAAATACAGTACTGGCCATTAAAATTGCTACACCAAGAAGAAATGCAGATGATAAACGGGTATTCATTGGACAAGTATATTATACTACAACTGACATGTGATTACATTTTCACGCAATTTGGTTACATAGATCCTGAGAAATCAGTACCCAGAACAACCACCTCTGGCCGTAATAACGGCCTTGATATGCCTGGGCATTGAGTCAAACAGAGCTTGGATGGCGTGTACAGTTACAGCTGCTCATGCACCTTCAACACGATACCACAGTTCATCAAGAGTAGTGACTGGCGTATTGTGACGAGCCAGTTGCTCGGCCACCATTCACCAGACGTTTTCAATTGACGAGAGATCTGGGGAATGTGCTGGCCAGGGTAGCAGTCGAACGTTTTCTGTACCCAGAAAGGCCCGTACAGGACCTGCAACATCCGGTAGTGCATTATCCTGCTGAAATGTAGGGTTTCGAAGGGATCGAATGAAGGGTAGAGCCACGGGTCGGAACACATCTGAAATGTAACGTACACTGTTCAAAGTGCCGTCAATGCGAACAAGAGGTGGCTGCACGAGCCGTTACAGCCATGCGGATAAGATGCCTGTCATCTTGACTGCTAGTGATACGAGGCCGTTGGGATCCAGCACGGCGTTCCGTATTACCCTCCTGAACCCACAGATTCCATATTCTGCTAACAGTCATTGGATTTCGACCAACGCGAGCAGCAATGTCGTGATAAGATAAACCGCATTCGCGATAGGCTACAATCCGACCTTTATCGAAGTTGGAAACGTGATGGTACGCATTTCTCTCCTTACACGAGGCATCACAACAGCGTTTCACCAGCCGCCGCCGGTCAACTGCTGTTTGTGTATTGAAATCGGTCGGAAACTTTCCTCATGTCAGCACGTTGTAGATGTCGCCACCGGCGCCAACCTTGTGTGAATGCTCCGAAAAGCTAATTATTTGCATATCACAACATCATCTTCCTGTCGGTTAAATTTCGCGTCTATAGCACGCCTTCTTCGTGGTGTAGCAATTTTAATGGCCAGTAGTGTAAATAAAACCCTATCCGAAATGGTGTACTATGGTGTAGTGTGACACGCTCCGTTAACAAGCAGCTCCTGTATTCTATTAAGAATGAAGTGCAAATCGCGAGTATGGTTATGCGTCTCCTGGAGAATTTTTTGGAACAAATGAAAATTTGCGCCGGACCGGGACTCGAAGAATAATTTCCCGCTTACCGAGACCGGTCGCCTTAACCACTTCGGCTATGCGAGTACGCCTCCAGGTACGGAACCAATCTCACTCTGTCAATAGTATTTTCCCTCCCTTATGCTCTCAACACACTGAAGGGAAAAAAGTCATGGCATAGCGATCTGCACACATACAGATGGCGCGTACGCAAGGTATGAAAGGACTGTATATTGGCGGAACTGCCATTTGCACACTGGTGATTCTGACCGCTCGACGGGAATTACCAAACTCTGAACACGGAATGGCAGTTGGAGCTAGACGCACGGGACATGCGATTTCCGAAGTCGTATGGAACTGAATATACGGTCGAGAGTGTGCCGAGGATACGAAATTTCAAGCATTGCCTCTCTCCTCTGGCGTGCAGCTTCCACTTAATGACCGGCGGCGTTTCAATGGAGTTGTCAGTGCTAACAGACAAGGAACACTACGTGAAATTACCGCGGAAATCAATATGGACGTACGACGACCGTATCCGTCATGATGGTGCGGCCAAATTTGGCGTTAATGGGCTGTGGCAGCAGACGACCGACGCGAGTGTCTTTGCTAACACCACGACATCCCCTGCAGCACCTCTCCTGGGCTCGTGACTATCGATTCGGCCCTACACTACCGGAAAACAGTGGCCTGGTCAAATGAGTCCCGACTACTGTTGGTAAGAGCTGATAGTAGGGTTAGTGTGTGGAGCAGGCCCCGGGAAGCCGTGGACCCAAATTGTCAACAAGGCACTGGTGGTGACTCCATATTAGTGCGGCCTGTGTTTACATGGAATGGACTGGGTCCTGTGGTCCAGCACACGGATAACTGACTGAAGGCCGGCCGCAGTGGCCGTGCGGTTCTAGGCGCTACAGTCAGGAGGCGAGCGACCGCTGCGGTCGCAGGTTCGAATCCTGCCTCGGGCATGGATGTGTGTGATGTCCTTAGGTTAGTTAGGTTTAATCAGTTCTAGTTTAGTTCGGCTACTTGGAGACCATTTGCAGCCATTCATGGACACCATGTTATGGACGGCAATGCGGCTTCTCACGGGGCCACAATTTTTAGCGATTGGTTTGAAGAACATTCTGGACAATTGGAGCGAATGATTTGGCCACCCAGATCGCCCGACATCGAAAATTTATGGGACTTAATCGAGAGGTCAGGTGTTGCACAAAGTCTTGTACCGGCATCACTTTCGCAATAATGGTCGGCTATAGAGGCAGCATGCTCAGTATTTCTGCAGGTGAGTTCCAACGACTTGTTGAGCCTATTTCATGTCGAATTGCTGCATTACGCCTGGAAAAAGGAGGTTCCACACGACAATAGGAGGTATCCCACGATTTTGTCACCTCAGTGTATTACTGTGATTCTTGGAAGGGGTTATATAGTGCCAGCACAAGTGAGTAATGACACTGTTGGCAAATGGAGGTTTGGGCCTCTCCTGAAGGCGCGCTCAGATAGCGGAAGTGGTTAAGGCGATCGCCCGCGACAAGCGGGCAATCCAGACTCGAGTCCGGTCAGGCGCAAATTTTCATTTGGTCTGAAATATTCTACACGTGATGCGGAAACATAATAGCAAGTTCAATCTGAAAAGAAGGTAAATGGTGTTAGCATCACAAGTAAACTCCAATTAAAAACTCGGAGGTGGATACCCAGCAGAGTCAATCGGATAATGTTGATAAAGACCGACGAGTTTGCTCTCTCCTCTTGGAAATCAGGGATAGGTTGAAAATGCACCATGGCTGTCGCAGTCAAGGCTTGGCGCATCTTTCAACTCGTTTTTGTCCTTACTCTAGTCATCCTGAAGGATTCAAGCTCAGTCACAGGGGCGTCTGCAAGTGCGGAGACGAATACGAAGGAATTGCAGAATACTTTGACCTGCACTCGGCATCATTTAACACCTTCAGGTATAAAATTCTGTTAGGATCCCGAAAATGACAAATAACTACCTATCTAGTAAATGAAATCTCAGAGCTTTAATAGAATACAAGGAAAGTGAGATTCAAGAGTGCAAAACAGAGAGGATCCCATAGAGACTGTGAGTAAAGTGGAGTGTAAGGTGGCACAAGGGAACTGACCATTGACGACGTTATGCGTGTGTTTCTTCTACCCTCATGATCAGGCTTCCATATCGTTGGTGGCACTCACATTTGTATACTGCGTGAAGGAAATAAACAAAGAAGTGTTGATATCACATCTGCCTTAGTTCAGAATCTTAGGCCGGCCGCGGTGGTCTCGCGGTTCTAGGCGCGCAGTCCGGAACCGCGCGACTGCTACGGTCGCAGGTTCGAATCCTGCCTCGGGCATGGATGTGTGTGATGTCCTTAGGTTAGTTAGGTTTAAGTAGTTATAAGTTCTAGGGGACTGATGAACTCAGATGCTAAGTCCCATAGTGCTCAGAGCCATTCTTAGGTTTAGCTAACTGTAGATTTGTGCTATATTTGCATAGCAGTAGTTACAATACATTTTCTGTGAAAAAATCAGTTGTAACTTTACAGTGCTGTATAATGTTGCTTAGTGAGTACTAACAACAGCTCTGTAAGGGAAATAATGATCTTCAGAGCCTGAGCCACAGTCGCAAGGTCGCATGCCAGTGGAAACAGTAATACAATGCAGGCAAGTGGCTGTGAGGTGTAGACTCGACATATATTCCAAGACAATAACCGCCAGCTGCTACGATGAGTACTTCCCGATATCTATTCCTTCGTTCTTTCTTTCCTCTTACTATCTTGCAGTCTTTAGCTCTCCTGAATGCTTTATATTTTTTAGCTTAATACTAACAAGTTGTACAAAAAGGTCATTTTTTTCAATTATCATTGTGTTGCCAAAGAACATATACACAAACTGTGAATGCCTGCGATAATCGTGATTATGATTGTTGCTTTGTAGTTATGGACCTACGTAGTATCTGACGGCGGCAATAAAGCTCACGCATTAAACAAAAAAATAAGCTCTCTAGTGAAACTTGTAATGCAATTTGAGTCCGACTGAATGTCTTACAGCCTCGTACAACAATGTCACTGCTGTTACGGTAATTCAGAAATAATGTTTCTGCACGAATGTAGATTTGGGGCATATTTGAAGAGGGACAGCATGTTCTATCTAGGCAGTCGTCTTAATGGAGTATGATAAAGAACTTTTGACGCCTAAGCTAAACCGATTATACAGATTTACCTGTCGAACAACGGTATTCTCAACATCTGCGGTGAATAAGTTTGTTCCATTCCTCTACCTTCTTCCCCTTAGCCCGAGACTCCTAGCCACCTTCATTCTCGTCGTGATGCGGGTTCTCAAGACTGTCCTCCATAACGACTCCCATTTATTTTCTCATCAGACATGCCATTTCCCTCGTAAATGTCATAAATGTACTCTATCCACCTATCCGCTGTCTCTTCTACGTCTGACAATGGAATTGCCATTGCTTTTTTAAGGTACCGAGCTTGATATTAATTTCACGCAAAATTGTTTTCACTTTCCTATGTACTGAATCAGACACTCGGGCAACAATTTCTTTTTAGGTTTTCTCACATTTTTCATACTACCATTTTCCCTTGGCTTCCTTGTCCTTCCTGTTTGTTTCATTCCTAGGTGTTATTGCTGTATTCTTGTCTTCTCCTAAACATTTTTGTACGTACTTCTCCCGCCGGTTACTTGAAGTATTTCTTCTGTACGCAAGGTTTCTTCGCAGTTACCTTCCTTGCACCTGTGTCTGACAGAGTAAAGATTGTGACTGCTCTTTTTAGAGATGTCAAGTGCTCTTGTACCCACCTCCCTAGCAAACGTCGAACGTGTGACATTACTCAGTGGTTCAGTATCCCATTCTCTACCACATTGACTCTGCTAGACGATTCTCTTGAACTTCAGTGTACTCATCACCATTACTAAATTGTGATTAGAATCTGTATCTGCTCCTGAGTATGTATTTTAATCCAGTATTTGATTTCGGAATCACTGCCTGACCATGACGTACTCTAACTGAAATCTTTCCGTATGTCCCGGCCTTTTCAAAGTTTACCGCCTCCTCTTGAACAGAGTTATCGCTATTACCAACTGAAATTTATTGCACAACTCAATTAGTTCTACTACTAAACCCATATTCACCCGTAACTCTTTTTTCTCTTCCTTCCCCTGCCACCGTGATATAGGTTCCCCACGATTATTAAATTATCATCTTTCACGTGCTGAATATCCTCGTGTAGCTTCTCCATCTCTTCATCTTCTACTTGCGGCGTTGGCATGTGTATCTGAACTATCATTGTCGATGTTGGTTTGCTGTCGATTCTGTCGACAACAACCCTATCACTGAACTGTTCGCGGTAGGTGTCTCTCTCCCCTACTTTCCTATTCATAATGAATCCTACTCCCGTTATGCGATTTTCTGCTGCTGTTGCTATTATTCCATATTCGTCCGACCAGAAATTCCTGTCTTCCCATTTCACTTCACTGATCCAAACTATATTCTACCTTAGCATTTCCGTTTTTAGATCTTCTAACTTTCCTACTATGTTCAAACTTGTAACATGCCATGCTTTGACTCGTAGAATGCTGTCGCTAAATTGGTCATTCAAAGTTTCTCTCATGGTCACCTTCCCCTCGGCAGTCCCCTCCCGGGAGTCCTAATAGGTAACTAGTCTGGAATCGGAATGAAATTTTCGCTCTGCAGCGGAGTGTGAGCTGATATGAAACTTCCAGGCAGATTAAAACTGTGCGGTGGACCGAGACTCGAACTCGGGACCTTTGCCTTTCGCGGGCAAGTGCTCTACCGGTTTTAGTCTGGAATCTTTTGTGAATGGAGATATCATGACACTTCCTTAGTTATAAGCCACATGTCATGTGGATACACCTGATGTGTCTTTAATGCAGTGGTTTTCTTGCCATCTATATCATCATCCCGTTGATCGTTGCAGATTGTCCCGCTTTTTGGGGGTTGTTTTCATCTCGTAAGAGTAAAAGGTTGCCCTGAAACGCTGTCCTACACCGTCTTGGAAGAGACGCTTGGCAAGATGAGCGTGACTTTATGCAGCAAGTCTGAGGCCATCTTTGCTAATGGTTTCTTTTTTATTCTGTATTTAAACAGTGACTGCGGTAGTGTCTGGGACATAGGACTTTTGATTACTACCTCTACACCAGCGAGGCGTTCACTAACAATCTTAAGACGAAAAATAGGGTAAATATTAGTTACGGAGAATATTTGGTCTGCTAAGTGATCACATTTCATGAATTCTGACCTACTGTTGTAGACATGTGGATTTGCTTGTACCTGTAACAGAACACAGAAAGAAAGAACATCTTAATATTTTTCAGGATTATTGTAATGAATTCATCTTGAGAGTTGTTGTGTGCATTTTAAAGCAAGAAATGATTGAGGATAATTATGTTTGTACTATGAAGAGAAAGCAGCGCACGTGACTCATTGGTGTTCTTGTGGTTACAGACTCGGAAGCGGAAACCAAAGAGCTCCAGTTCCAAGGGCGACGGCGCTGGCGGGGGCGGTAACGGAGGCGGGGGCGGTAGCAGCACTCCGAGCGTCCTGTCCGCAGCATCCGGCATCGTGAAGATGGAGCACCCAGGTACCCGCCTGCCTAGCTGCCTGCCTGCCTGCCTGCCTGCCTGCCTGTCTGTCTGTCTGTCTCAGCGGCACAGCCTCTCAAGCGTTCCTCAAAGGCGATGCGAATATTCCTTAAACAGTCATGTAGTGGCGGACAGGGATAGCAAGAACTTAGTTGAAGGAATCAGTTGAGATTTACGAAGTGCTACCAGCAATTAGGATAGCACAGTGATTCTGCGCAGGGAGTTAGAAAACGGCGTACAATGGTCGAAGAGCTCTTCATATGCCACACATTTCTGTGGTCAATATTAAGCGACGCTTGACGCCCAGCGATTACGCCGAACAGTGAATGATTGGAAACCAGTTGAGTGATGAATCCCTCTCTATCCTGTGGCAGTCCGATGTAGGGGTTTGTGTTTGGCGAATGCCTAGAGAACATTGCAGTGCAGTGCCAACAGTGGAGTGCGGAGGAAGTGGTGGTACGGTGTGCGGCTGTTTTTCGTGGTTGTGGTGTGGTCCCTTTGTCGAGAGTAAAATGTTAAATTCGAAAGGACATTTTAGAGCATTGTTCACTGCGTACAGTAGAGGAACAATTCGGAGACGATATCAGTATGACAATATACTCTCTTATAAAACTTCACATGTGGGACCATTGTTTGTGGACAATAACGTTCCTGAAAGGGGCTAGCCGGCCCTTAGTACCTACCGGTATCCAATGGAACTCAAGACCTTACGTCCAGCAGTACTAGCTGCTCTGGTTTCGGCTCTTGAAGATGAAGAAGAAAAAATGCTGCCATTTCTTGACAGACGTTCAGAGGCGTCACTGAAATTGTCTACAGGAGAATTCAAGCCGTCAAAAGGAGAATTGTGGAGACACTGCATATTATTAAGTACATGAATGTATGTCCGGATACTTTTGAGCAGGTAGAGTACGTGTATTCACTGTGTGGTAATCGCTACACTAAATACCTCCCCGAAAGACGTAAAATATGAAGTCAAGTTGTAAGACTTTTGTGGTGTGCGTACACACACCATCAGATTATTTGACTTGTCGCTCTAACGAAGTAGGCGAGTGTCAGCAATATGTCTCGTGGTCTTATCGTGGCGTGTTTATCTTCTGCCGTTAGGTCAGACGATAGAAATGCCACTTGCACGCTTAGAGTAGCAGATTGACGGTGACCAACTTTTAACAGAACTTGATTAATTTTCACACACATTTATTAAAATAATAACAAACATAAAAATAACTTAACTTGGTTCTGGATGCTATTTACAATTGACAATCTGAAGTTCCTTTGGTCTTGGTACGTTAATCTTATTCTCACATATCTCTGATACTTGACAAAGTGTCTATTCATTTATCTTCATGACTATGTACAGGAATATGATAATCTTATTAGGCGCAGACTGAAGCTTGACTACAGACTAATGCAGACTGGTACAGACTGATGCAGACTGACTAATCGGAGGTCTGTACACTCGTTATAATACCTCGTGCGTTCAGGTATCACTGCGCGAGTGTGATCCGCGAGGAGAAAAGGTTCTATGTTAGCAGCAATCTCATTGGCTGCGTTACATATTAATACGCGGATCGGCGGAAGCAGAATTTGGTCCGTCTCTAAGACAGCGCCATCTCGTAGTGCGGAGACGGACGAGCGCTGCGCCTGCGCTGTTGTGCTTAGCGGGGCGCGCTCTAGTGGGAACGTTGTGTACGCACTGACTACGCGGAACTATGTACACAACAGCTTTATTAGTTGATGACCAAAAGGTATAATTTTAAGTTAAATAAATGCACGCCGTATCGCTTCCAGCCTAGTGCAAGTCTTTCGATTGGGCTGCTTGTCTACTAATTTCGCTGCATATTTACTCCAGTAACTTGTCAACTTTCCTCGTGAGAGCTTTTCGTCCCACGGAAATCTGAAACGGTCTTCAGGAAACGAAACGCAGATCTTCGCGTCAGTAGCACGGCATGGAATTGGTCACCTCTGAGATGTTATCCCCTAGTAAAGTTATTTTTATGAAGAATTTGAGTAACAACTATCCTGTAGCTAGTAGAATATGCATTCGTGCAATAAACGTACTGATATATTACGGCAGTACAAATGAATGAGAAGATTTCGTTTACTGGGTGAATGCGCGTGCAGCAGCTGGAAAGCACTGGAACGCTTTTGGATCAGATTTTGGAAATGGGTCATCCCTAGCAAGAGGGCTGATGTCCTGACTCTCGAATCAGGGTCTACTATTTTGAAGTGAAGGCACGTAAGTGATTCGAGTAATGTGCAGCAATGCGTTGTAAGGGTCGCGTAGCCGGCCGCGGTGGTCTAGCGGTTCTAGGCGCTCAGTCCGGAACCGCGCGACTGCTACGGTCGCAGGTTCGAATCCTGCCTCGGGCATGGATGTGTGTGTTGTCCTTAGGTTAGTTAGGTTTAAGTAGTTCTAAGTTCTAGGGGACTGATGACCACAGATGTTAAGTCCCATAGTGCTCATAGCCATTTGAACCATTTTTTAAGGGTCGCGTAACTGAATTTTACGACTGTCTGCGAGAAAACTAGTGTGTCCTCTAAACAGGGACTTGGTCTTCCAGCGGTTGTTGCCATTAGTGTTTAGCATATCGCCGGCGTAAATTTTTTTTAAAAAAAAGAACGAACTTGACGTCCTCTGCGAAAGAAATACTGCAAAGTCGGTGTTATCGCGGGGCTTACCTGCAGAAACCCGCTCCGAGGCTGTGCAGCAGGTTTCATATCGGCGACCGGTTGGCTATCAGCGAAAGCCAGCTAGGCCACACACGCCATGACGCACGACAGCCGCTAACCAGGCCCTGCTCTGCGAGGCAACGCGGCTTTCATAATTTAAAGCACGACTTACCACACGCAGAAAACGCAGAAACTCGCCGAATGTAAACGACAGATTAAAACAATTATCTGTGTCCATCCCTTTTCTTCCGGGACGTGAATCGAAGGCATACACCCTCATTTTCAAGTGGATCAGTGCATTACATTAGAACTTATTTCTCTTGATGTACCAATTGTCTGTCTTAGCCTTCATTTCAGTACAAATAAGTTGCGAGAGGATTTCAAAACTTAAGCTACACATGTTGTTCCACGCTGCGACCATTGCCCAACAAGATTTGTGCACTGTCGGAAGACAGTACATGTCCCGCTTTCCCTGCAGACACATAACAGGTGCGTCCGAGCGTGCGAGTAATAGGTCGCGGCAATTCTAAATGTACTACAAAGTTGGAATACGTGGGACATTGCGATTCTGGTGGGCAATTCGTCTAAATTGCAAACAGACTCACCATGAAATTATGGTAGTATATGGACAATACGCAGTGTCATGACCTTTCGTAGTGAAATGGTGCGAACAATTCTACCAAGTCTGCACAGACGTGGGTAGACGTCCACACAGCGGTTATCGAATGGTTCTCAGACTAAGAAATGGATTTCTATCGTCGAGGAATTGAAGGATTGGCAGAATGTTCCCACCATTATTTATATCGCGACTTAGTGGCTTTGTGATAAAGTAGTATGATCTATATGCGTAACTTTGAATTGTAGTCAGCATTCAATATTGAAGTTACTTCGCTTGCCATAATACTGTATAACTTACTCTTGGAAGTCCTTTCTCATTATGTGTCACTAATAATCATAATGAAGCACTGAAGTCATAAGTTGCGAACACTAATCAAGCTGCGTATGAGATATTCCAGCAGAAAGAACATTCAAAGTCGTTCTTTTTGCTGAAGTATCTCGTCAGTAACTTTGTTATTGTCCATAACGTAGGGCTCCAGTGCCCTGTTTTGATAACAAGTCTTATGTAATTATTGGTTTGTAGCGAAAATAAATTATAAAGTAATCCACACAACATCTGAAAATCAGAATGTTAGCTCACGATACACGTATTGGAAGAAACGACGTCTGACAACAGCTTAGTGTTTTAATAGGTCTTCGATACCATAAGCAGCCAAAGTTTCCAAATGACTATCCAACATGGGCGACATAGAGGTTAACTCATCGAATGTATCCACTGGACGCTTGAAAGCAAAGAACACAGTTCTTTCATTGATCATTTACAATTTGTAGTTATCTTCTAAGTCTGGCTCTCTTACTAAGTAGTAAGTTTAAAACTAGATTCACCTATGCACATTGATATTGGATGTGCCCACACTCCGCCTTTATGACGATTTCATCTGTGCTGGGGGACAAATTCAAATGAAGTGTGTCAATGTCTGTGGTGGAATGGCATCCCACTCTTCCTCAGGATCCGAAACCAGAGAGGGAAATAATGTTGGACACTAGGATCTGGAGCAAAGTCGACGTTATAACTAATCGTAAAGGTGTTCCTGTGGATATCTTTCGGGACACTGGGCAGACCAGTCCACTTCAGGAGTGTTATTGTCCACAGATCATTGCCTCACAGATGCTCCATTTTGACGGGTTGCATTGCCATATTGATACAATCAATTACCGCCTCCGAAGGAAGAAGATAAGGGTCAAACATCTTGCATCGTCTCCGAACCCTTCCTCTTCTGTACACACTACCCAATTTTATAAAATTTAATATTTTCCGCATTTAGCGTTCCCTTAAGCACAATAAGGGGACCACACCCTAACCACGTAAAACACCATCTTCCCCATGCTTCACTGCTGGTACTACACTTGATGGCATGGAATACTCTCCAGGCATTTACCAAACCCAAACTCCCTCATCCGACGGCCACAGGGCACAGCGTGATTCATCACTCCCAATCATTCGTTTCCAGTGCCCATTGGCCAATGGCGTCGCCCTTTACACCACCTCAAGCATTGCTTAGCGTTGACTACAGAAATGTGTGGTTTGAGGAGCTACTCGACAATTATACCTCATTCTTTTTATCTCCGTGCTCATAGTCATTGTGTTTGCTGCGGTGCTGGTGGCGCTTTGGAACTCACGAATGATGCCTTCCACTGTTTCCGTGCGATTTTTTATAACCACACTCGATGGTTGTTGCTTGTCAATAGTTGAGATCTGCCTGGGTCTCGTTTAGCTGATAGTTATGGTTGTTCCTTCGCGTTTACACTTCACAAGCACATCACCAGCGGTCGACCTGGAGACCTTTAGAAGGGTTAAAATTTCCCCGATGGATTTGTTAGGTAACCTCCCATTTCGAAGTCACTGAGTCCTCCTGGCCGATCCACGTTGCTGTTATTGCTTCTCTACTCATTACAGAATACTCCATGCCTCATTTCCTGTAGGTGTGTCCGTTTCTAGTGATGTTTAGTGTTCAATTCCGCGTTACACATCGGTCTCTGTATACTTCCAATTACACAGTGGACCTGACGTTTATGGATCAACCCTCTGCTTAGGCCTAGAATTTTTCAGCTTATATACCAACCGTAGTTGGTGCCAGTAATAGCAGCTTGTTTAAAAGATTCGTAATTTGAAAAATGCAATCAGATTTGTGCTCGTAAAAGGTTATTTTCAAGTAAGAACATGTACATGATTCTTAGAACTGCATTCTCTGTGTAGTTGACGTTGTTGAACATGTACTCGATTACTTGGTGACTTTTGGAAGTGACCTGATGGTGATGTCGTTCGAATATTGTACTGGTTCAGGCGTGCTCGTGTGACTTTCATGGGGAAACATTTGTTTGTAGGCGGTTCGGTGCCATCTACATTAGTTTTGATAAAATTGTTACTCAGTAAACTGTGTTTTTAAGTGTTTTACTGTTTCGTGAACTCAGTTTAAAGAACGAGGGAGATAAAACTGGATGTTCCTTCGTGACTTTATAGATGTGGAACGCCCTCTCCACCCTCCCAGTTAAAATTTTTACTCCTCTCAGAGTTTTGGTGAGACACTAGCATAAAAAATGCAGATTGATTTCTGGATACCTTTCACTTATTAACCTCTAAACGTATAAGACATATAGACGCTTCACCGAGAATATTTGTTGTTATTGTGCTGCAGGCTAGGAAGCTCGTAAGTTAAGGGCAGTGGACGACATTTTGGGAGTGCCAATCGGAACATACTTGCGGGGGACCACAGAAATATATAATTAAATTTTTTTGTGCTATAGACATTCTCCATTCAAAAATTATAGTTCTTACTAGCTGTCGTTAGTAGCAAATAAGGAAGTGTGCGTATCAGATAATTTCTTTGAGAAGAAAATATGGACACTATGTCTCGAGATAAAATTTTCGTAGTTAAAATAGCTAGGAGTCGCCTCCGTCACGAAATAAAGGAGGTGGAATCGTGAACTTTATTTAAAATACTGCACGCACAGTTCTGGGAAGAGACAAACAATCGACAGCGTTATGATCGCTTCTTACTAAATCCTGTGACTTAAGCGCGATAAACAAAAATACTGAACAATATTAAGCTGTATTATATAACTAATTTATTAATAATTGTCTCACGATTGTTGTTCTCTCAACAGTGGTGTTACTAATATCTGCTGATGAGGTTAATTTTTTGCTCCTTTTCGGAAGAAAAAAAAGAGAAAAAACCGCGACATTAATTACTTCATCCTGCCCAGGATAGTATTTATTTAGGAATCTCACTACCATTTTATATTTTCCATATATGTATGGTATTATTTTAATTAAATCCGGTGGAAATGAGTCGTTGGTTTATGAAGTTTCTGTAGAAAGCTTGTGTTGCTGCTATTTCAATCAGTATACCCCGCGACGTGTAGGCAACAGAAGTTTCTTCTTTGTCGTGCTGGTTGCGTAAGCAGCAAGGGGCATATTGCTGTCTCCATACCTTCACGTTAAACAGCGGCCATGTGACTGAGATTGTGTTTCGATCACCACACTCATCTGTTAATTGTTAGTTTCATACTAATTACACACTCAACGGAAATGAATGAAATGTAGCATTAGAGAAAGTTTGTCTCATCAAGTCAGTCATTTCGTAATAATTTCAGGCGGCAGAAGTCGGGTACGGGAATTGCCGTAGGATTTCTTAGAGATTCGGACAGACGTATTCTTTCTCAAATGAAGATTATTTACAATCATTTAGAATGAATTTAATGTTGTAAGATGTATATGCCACCTGGGAAAAGTGTGGTTTTTATAAAAGGAGTTCTAAATTCTTCAGAGAAAATATTTGCCTACCGATATAGTTAATATCGCTTTTCTGGCTATATATGGAAACAAACTTTGTACTTTTATTGCTGCCTGTATTTTTAATGTTTGTCCAATGTTGCTGGGGACAGATAATATATTATGAGATCAAATTATTGTGATCACGGGGTAATAGACAGATTATAACTAATAACCTATCGAGGGAGTGCCAACGTACAAGATCGTATTTTTACGTATTGCATGTCACAGACGCGCTTGCAATCTGTTAGACAGAGCACGGAGCAGGCTGTTGGAACCCCATCACTCATACTGAGTAGCAAATTTTTCCATTACCGTTGGTGACTGCTGTATAGGCATCATTCGCGTGCTTCGTATTCACGTACACATCGTGATTCGTGGAACACTATCGTAGACTCGAATTTGTTTGCCAACAAGATTATTTGGAGGAGTACCTGTTTCACTGTGCTTTTTCACTGTGCATCTGGGTGGTCGGCAGTCAAATCACACAGCGATTGCACGTGCAGATCCACATTTTTCTCAATAGCTGTCCATAAGTGAATTAAATTCACTGGAATGAAATGAATGGATAGATCGGAAAGAAGTATCCATTCGAAAACGCGAATCCTACTACACAAAGAAAATAAATAAATAAGTAAATAAATTGTAAATGAAGAACACTAAATTTAGGATGTTCTACAGTAGTAATTTATTTCGTTAACCGATTTTCGGCTTAAATGGCCATCATCAGACCTTGGGAGCCAAAAATTGGTTAACGAAATAAATTAGCACTTAGAACATACACGAATGTTTGCTTCTCATTTATAATCACGCAGTGCTCACGAAAAAAATTGTCATTTGTAACGACATACTCATTACATTGCAGATTCAGCGCTTCTGAACAGTCCTCAGTGATTTATAGTTTCATTTCATCTTGACTGATTTCATCCTCATGGCCCATTTTATTGCAATGAATTTAATGCACTTTGCATGTATATGTGCTATAGCAAGTCATGATTCTCCACAAAACCGTTTGCACTGCGGCACTATTCACACATGCCCCTTGAGAACTCAGACAGTCTAGTGGGTAAGACGATTACTGGCGAAAAGCAGGCAAAACTTATTCGAATACGAGTCTGACAAAAATTTCCACCTGTCACAACCCATTCCTAACAGAAAAACACAGTAATTACTTTCATCTAAGCAGAAGACCAGCGTACGATGGGAGTCAGTGGTGGGCTTAAAATACCCCTTTAGCGTACGATAACAATAAAAATCATTGGGTAGGAAACAGCATAAACAAGGAAGTGAAATTAGGGATTCCGCTCGTAATCATAATGTAAATCTAATGCTTGGACGGAAAAACTGGATTACCAATTAATGGAAACACACAAACTGATCTAACTGATGTAGTTTCACAGTTCCTTGTCGCAAGCCATGATTTATCAATATATCAATATAAAACAGGAGAATCTTGCAATCCAGAAGGGTCATCTTCCTACAGGGTAATGGCTTGGGTAGTTATATTGTATATTGAAGTAATTACTTTCGTCAAACTAGGAATAAAAGTTTTTTTTATCAAGGTCCAGAAAAGCAGTGTAGGTGGTTATTTTATATCAATGACGCGCACAGCGCTCCCAGAAGCGAACTGCATCTTCCAGGGTGATGCCCACTCACGTGCCTGTAAATGTCAAAAATATGAGTATGAAGATTGAAGACTGCATTATTCCTCTCCTCTATATCTCCAGAAATGAATATTAAGGGACATTCGTTACCATACTCCAGCATCTTCCAAGACACTGGATCAGTTTCTTAACGAGGAATGGAGTAAAATTTCACTGAACGCTGTTCATAAATTTATAGACACGTTTAGTGTAACATCAGGTAGTTCTTCGTTGGACATCCTGTTCTTCCTCTCATTCTGCGAACATGTTATCGCACTTGGGCTGGTGCAGCTTGCAGCTGATGTGTGTGTTCTGTGGCTGTTGCAGACTCGTTCGTGTCCGGCGACGTGAGGTCCGTGGTGGGCGTCGGCGTCGGTGTGGGCGTGGGTGGACTGAACGGGGGCGGCGCGGGGGCGCTGTCTGGCTACTCCCTGTACGGCTCGCCGGCCGCCTACCACGCGACCCCTTCTGCCACCGCTGCTTTCTACGACACGTTCGCGCAACAACAGCAGCAGCAGCAACAACAGCAACAGCAACAACAACAACAACAGCAGCAGCAGCAACATCAGCAGCAGCAGCAGCACCACCACCACCATCACCAACACCAACAGCAGCAGCAGCAGCATCATCACCACCACCATCACCAACAGCACCACCACCAACAGCACCAACCGCCCCCGCAGTCACCACGCCTCGAATCCCCGGAGCGCTCGCCGCTGCTGGCGCCTGCGCAGTCGCCCGTCTCCGTCGCGCCGCACATCGTCTCCCTACACAACAATAACAATAATAATAACAACGGTGGCGCCAGCGGCGCAACCAAGATATCTCAGGAAAACATGGACCGCCCATCGGTAGTTTCCATGACTTCATAGGCCTGCTGGTACAGCTGTGGTGATGGAAACTGTAATTTCGCCAGTGTGTGTTCTTTTGCGGCGGGCACGGTTGCAGGCTTCTGCCTTAAAAAGTTTCACTTATCGTGACGTGTTAGACTGCTCCCTGTGCCTGCATTTGTGCGACTTTGTTACGCTCTGTTGTATCCTTGACACTTGGCAGTGAGCCCTCTCTCTTTTGTGTAGTTTTTATGGCTGTCGTAAGGAAGTTAATTCCCATTCTTGCCTGTTTCCCGGTGGGCTGTGGACAAATACGAGCGACGGTCTCATGTCGTGATCGAGGTACTTGGTAACATTCCCCTCGTGAAACGCTCTTGATTTGCATGATCTCGTAGTCGCTGTACTGTGATGTTGTATGCAGAGCTTGTCACATAGTCGACAGGCGTTCCGTGGGACTTGTCAGCAGGATGCAACGTGTTGTTGCCCTCAAAGGAGCTAGTTTCACACTTACTTGCGGCACCTGTAAAATGTTTCACTTGGTCCTTAATTTTAAAAGAAGCACGTCAAATGGTTGCCCCAACGAGACAAGTCCTTACCAATTTCTTTTTATCTTGTTATAATAACTAACCAGTTACACCAATTACCTGTAAAAATGATTCCCAAAAAGTTTCAGTAATGTGTGTAGCTATAATTTTCTAGTCAATTTCCATTACGAGAGGTGGTTTAACGGCAGAGAGACTGACGTTTTTTGAGTTCAGTACATTTAACGGCATGCCACTTGGTCGTTACCAGAATTTATAAAGTGCTGCTCTTCTCCAGTACTATGTAATTTCGCCAAAATACAATCATTTTAAGTAAACGTGGATGGAAACCGAGATACTAACGAGGAGATGTCAACTACTAATGTGTTACTGCGGTAGCAGGAATCTTGTTTTGACTGAAGATTAACGTTAACTTGCGTAACAACAGTGGGCTGCAATATTTTCTCAGTTAAACGTCATCGCCTGCAAATTTTCAATGGGCAATGGCCCCTTTTCACTCTGAATGTATTTCTAGTGTGAATGAGTCAGAGAAATCAAAACGATACATCTCCCTTTCCTTCTTCACCCATCTCAGTAGCAAGACCTACTCATACTACACACAAATACTAACAACGCCACATCCTGTGTATGCGTGTGCGTGCCTCTTTGTGCTCATCACTGACTAGGTGTGCCTCTCTTTGTTTCCACTTCTATTTGTGTGTCTCCCTCTTTGTACTTCTTTCTATTGATATGTGTGTCCTCCTTTGTACTCTATTGTGCTTATATATATATATATATCTGTCTCCCCTTCATTGTACTCATGTGTGCTCTTCTTTCTAACTCACTTCACAGCAGCTTCTGTTTCCTTTTATCGATATCGGCAACATCAAATATGTAATGGAAGTATGGATAAAGAAAGGTTAACTCCATTCTTTACTCAAGGGGAAGGGCATCTATGATTTCTTCACTCACTTGGTTTGCAGGTAGTCAGTGAACGTTCTTCTGAATAAGAACGTACAAGAATTAAATAGATGTCATCGGAGCATTGTTTATGTAGTGCAGTTTCACCCATAATTTCTTTTTGTAGATAGATTCCATGATACAGAATTAAAATGAAGGCAACAGTACTTTTAGAGACATTATTATTTCATTCTGGTTTGTACTCCACATTGAAGGTTATTGTGTTTCTGTACTTGACATACTGTGTTTTTCATTTCAGCTAGATATTTCTTTTTCTTCTCAGTTTCTAGCAATTTCGTGAAGTGCTTTGTATTGTAATGCCAGCTGCAACTTAATAGATAGCAATGACACAACATTCTGGGAAACATTGGAATACAAAATTTGAGTTTATTGAAAAAGATGTCTCATTTTATAAATGGAAATTAAGGTGTTGTTTGTGGGCAGGTTTTCAAGCGTCATACAACATCACAGTGAAAATACAGAAATAGAAACTGATTTATGGATGACTTCAATTACCACAAAAGGAATTAGTTATTTCATTAAATCAGTTAATAAGTTTTGGTCCTAAGATGCACTCTTGGTTTGAGCATGTAGTATCCTTAGTAACAGATGAGGAACAAAATCTAACATTAAATAAAATTTGAGAAAATATTTTGCAAACTTCTTTCACTGAAGTTATGCACCACATATGTACACTACATGGCCATACCAGAAACAAAGGCAATGGTTTGTTGCAGAAATTATGGACATTGTGACGGTTTTGCAGTTGTCTGGAATGGTATCATGAGTGGAACATTAATACACTGACCTGGCACGAACATTAATGGCCAGCAACGTAGACTGTCTCCTAGAAAATGATCTAAGAATTGATGAATATTGCAACAAGCAGGGAAATTTAACAGACATTTAATATTTGTCCTATTCTTGATCTGTTGTTCACATTATTCATTTTTTGTTGTTATTGTTATGATGATTTTAGAGTAAAACATAAAACAGACTGTAAAATAGTGATAAATTTTTTGCGTTGTTATTACTGATTGTGTAATAAGAAAGATGAACAAGACATGTTCTAGGGGGATCGTTGGTTGATAGATAAGTGATCTGATTTTACTGTTGTTTGTCTGTGGCAAACCTGCAGCAAAAACTTTTTAAAAATAGTGTTAAGTTGCTCATTCTGTCTATTTGTAATTTTTTTTGTAGATTAGAACCATTTTTGCACACGTCACAGTTTACTGCATTGGCAACTCATATGTTACTGTCATTATTCTTATAACTTTACAGCTGAGTGATTTATTCTAGTTTTTTTTCTTTTTATGTGGTGATAAAATTTTAGTCTGGATCATGAATTATCTACTATGCAGACTGTATCTCACAATAAAAAATAAAACCTGTTTCCTGATGATGTTTTCAAAATTTTGCTTATAATCTTAGACCAGGTAATTGACTGAACAAATGTCTCCCAGGTGGTCTTTCTTTTAAGTACTTCAGTAACTACAATATCTCTCTCTCTCTCTCTCTCTCTCTCTCTCTCTCACACACACACACACACACACACACACACACACACACACACACACACACACACACACACACTGGTGATCAATCTATCTTGCCTCGAAATCAACAGGGTGTAAAACTAATACCAAGAAATAATATGAGGATAAGAAAGTAAGTTTCTCGTCAAAAATAACACCTGTATCACAGTATCCTCCAGTAAGCCAATGGAAGAACAACAGATGGGTAAGAAGAAACTGAATTTTGTCTTAGTTCTGTATTTTGGCTACCTTCATAAATTCAGTTTATTCAATATCGATTATCTGTGAGAAGATTAGATTAGATAAGTACTTGTTCCATAGATCATGAATACAACACTGCGTAATGATGTGGAACGTGTCGGGTTAATAAAAGGTGTCTATACAAGATATTACATTACACAAAATATTACATGACACTTAATATTTTTAATTTTTTGTGGAGGGTGGGGAAATTACCCACTTACTATATCCAAAAATTCATCTAATGAGTAGAAGGAGTTGCCATTCAGAAATTCTTTTGATTTCTTTTTAAGTGCTATATGGCTATCTGTCAGACTTTTGATGCTATTAGGTAGGGGACCAAAGACTTTTGTGGCAGCATAATTTTTCCCCCTTCTGAGCCAAAGTTAGATTTAATGAGTAGTGAAGATGATCCTTTCTGCTAGTGTTGTAGCCATGTACACTGCTATTACTTTTGAATTCGTTCGGATTATTAATAACAAATTTCATAATCGAATACATATATTGTGAGGCTACAGTGAAGATCTCTAACTCTTTAAATAAGTATCTGCAGGATGATCTTGGATGAGCTCCAGCTTTTGCTTTTATCTATGAACCCTCTGATCGACTTTCGCTGTAGTGTCTGCTATGATATTGCCTATGTTTCTGCTGAACTTTTCTGATGCTTGTGCGGCCTAAGCAAGACTGAGAAGACACACTTTGACGAAGACGAGTTTCGAAGGTGAACTTTGTCCCAGTGTGAAATGGTGTCTTACTGATAGTGACTGCATATGTACATGACGGGAAAGAGAGAGAGAGAGAGAGAGAGAGAGAGAGAGAGAGAGAGAGAGAGCAATACACGAAAGCGGCAGTGGGTTTATATGTGTGAATTGAATTGCTCGGTTAAATATAAAGTTCCTCTGAAAGAGTATTCTGGATCGAAAGTAATCTTTTTCTATCACTAAGTGTGTGACGATCCATGTTTATTTCCCGTGATTCATCTTCCAAAAACAGTGATAGTTACGGCAGTGTGGCCTACTTCATTATGCTTCAGTGGATCAGATTTCTTTTTGTTTACAAATTGTATTTAACAAATTAGCGATGCGTTTCACCTAGTCGATATTTCATTTACCAAGTACATTTTCCTGTTTCAATTCCTTTTCAAAAGTACGTTAATGAACTGGTCTTTGAATGACTGCGCTTAGAGCAGCAGGCGTTTTGAGCAATCTTAATCAGTTTGAACTACGTAAGACTTTGTAATTTTGAACCAGAATAATAATTACAGAGCTAATACAAATCTCATTTCGGCATTTCAGATTCACACGTTTCGTAAATTTATTTAACTGAGGTGACACTTTTATCAGATAGAAGAGAGTAAGCATGAGGTGCAGCATACTGCCTATTCTCGTGACTAAGTAAAGTTAACTTTTTAAAGAAAAGCCATTTCAACTCCTAGTAGATGTTCACAAAGAACCACTCTTTAGATTAATAAATTATTTTCAGTTCACAGACGGATTGACAAACTATTTTCAATTAAGAGAGAGAAAGTTACCTCGAGAGCTTCAAGGTGGCGGCTACTCTACATTTTATTTACTGAATTAGCGACACTGTGGTGTTGCATGTTGGCTTTAACGAAATATAACACCTTCATATATGAAAGCATAAATCTGGGTTTCTGTCTGGCTTATTAGGATGATTCATGTTGGATTCAGGAAAAGGAAGATTAACCAAAAGCAATAATAAACTATTACAGATATTAAATAAAATGTTACATTGCGTTATACAAGTATGGGTGTCGGTAGAACCGAAACTGAGAATAATTGTATTTTGTTAATTTGGTTTTTTTAAAGAAGGCTAACCTTTATGTGGCAAATAATGACCACAAAGTGTTACAGTTGAGATCATAAGTGATATCCATTCACTTCACAGGCATCATAGAAACTAGATTTCTACCGTACAATTTACAGGCTGGAAACGGATTGCCTGTCTGACATTACCACTTGCATATGAAAGATCTAGCGGGCACCGAGTTAGGTGGCGCAGTGACAAGACAGAATCTGGACCATATTCTGGAGGACGGCCATTCAAATCCCCATCCAGCCATCCAGGTATGGATTTTCCGTGACTTCTCTATGCCGGTAATGCTGGTCTGGTTCCTATATAGGGGCATGGCCGATTTTCTTCCGTAGCCATTCCCAATAAGAGATTGTCCTCCGTTTCTGATGACCTCGTTGTTAAATTCCAGTTTCCTTCATTTGCCTCACATGTTTACGGATACAGAGTTCACTCATAAAACTTGAGCTTCTCCCGGCATACCGACTGTTCAAGTAACTTAACGAGTAACGTACTCGAGGTGTATATATTCTGTAAATACAGATGTTTTGAAGCCAAAACGCTCTGCAGCCTTGATACTTTTGAAGTTAGTTACAGTTTGGATAGATCATTTGAAACATTCTTTCATCGAAATGAAGTGGAACTAGTAAGTTGACAGTATATGTATACATGATTAGCCTTAACATTAATGAACACATCTTTTAGTTCTACTCTTGAAATTACACTTACAAGCTAGGTTATATCTCTCTCTTTTTTATTTTCTTACATACTACCAGTTTTTAAATAAAAATATCCAGCAGAAATGATATTTGGATAGATTTGTACTTGCTTTACTAGCTGTCAGACATTTTATTTTTTTACAGCATATAATCAAAAATTATTGATACTGCATATTGAATCCTTTCCTGAGCCACTGGCAGCTTTACTTGTAATAATGGTTATTGTTTTTCCTCTGTTGTTGTAGGTATGGAAATCACTATTCTTTTTAAATTGTAATGGATTATTTACGACAAGTTTCATTAGAGAATATATTTATTATGGTGCAGTTAAATGCCTAACAGTTCAAGAAGTATCTGCTTGACGACCGTGGGTGAACACACATTCTTACAGTTCGATATTGTGCAATCAATATTTTCTTTCTAACTGCAAGTAATGACCTACGCAATAAAAGTTTTGCAGAAGACATCATTGAGAGGAAATACGAAAAATATTTCAAAAGGCTAATTTGCTTGTTTCCAAGATTAGCAATTATACGAAGGGCAGAAGTTTTTGAACTAAATTACTTCTTCCAATTCAAGTTTTTTTTTTTCAATACGGTCACCCAAACCTTAGACTGTGATGTGACTAACGGCGACATCTACGCAAGTTGAAGGTGGAAACAAGTTTTATAATTTATATGAATATGTTATGTGTTCTTTCCAAAAGAACAGGTATCAATGGTGATTTTGCAGCTCTAGAAGAATGAAATTACAACGAAATCCAGACCATTAGCTGCTAACAGGCGTTGAGAAGTATCAACGGGGACAGTTCGGACATGTCCGAAAGAACAGATACCATCTTCATGTAGATAAGGCTTACTGGGCAATGATCGTCTTCAGCGCGGATACACTCGCATTGCTCAAACTCTTAGGGGAATCGGTAGATTGACTGCTGCGAGTAATGAGTATAGTGGGCGGGGGCACTACGAATGTAGTGTGTGGACAGTAAGTTGGAAGTGTGGGTCTCACGGTGAGCGTGCCAGAGGTAAGTCCCTGCAGTCGCACTATCCTCTGTGTCCTCGGTGGCTCAGTTGATCGCCGGCACGGTAGCTCGGCGCGTGCGACCGGAGTGTTAGCTGCCCTCTGTAATAAGAAAACTGAGTTAATGTATCAACGATGAACTTCAACAAGTGTCATAGGACGTCCGCCCCGAACAAATACAAAGATCAGTTACGCAAAAAATGAGATTAACAAAAAAAAAGAAAGATAGATGGTTCGCCATGTAAGCAGGAGATCCGGGGTTCGAGTCCCGGTCAGGGCGCACATTTTCAACTGTCCGCGTTGATATTTCTCAACGCCTGTAAGCAGCTAATGGTCTGGATTTCATTGTAATTTCAGTCTTATAATTGTTCTGTAACGCTGTCTGAATATTTTGGCTTTGCCGTTGACAGACGGAACGCCACAGTCTAGTGCAGTGGAACGGAGAACTTAAACAACCCTTTCCCCACTGCCTACACTACAAAGAATTTCATTTATGGGACGAAGATTACTGAGATGAAACAACACATATGGCTTCAACTAGCTGATCCGTTCATCCACTGTCTTCACATTATGGGTCTCACCAGTTTAAATAGACTATATACTGAGGTAAGTCGTGGAATAGCGACATCCACATATACACATCTCGGTAATACAGCGTACACAATGCATAAAAAGGCAGTACATTGGCGGAGCTGTCATTTGTACTCAGATGATTCATGTGAAAAGATGTTAGATGTGATTATGAGCGTAAGACGAGAATTAACATACTCTATCGCGGAATGGTAGTTGGAGCTAGACGCATGGGACATTTCATTTCAGAAATCGTTAGGGAATTCAATATTCTGAGGCCCACAGTGTCAAATTGTGGCGAGAATACCAAATTACAGATATTACCTCTCACAGTAGCGGACGGCCTTCACTTGGCGATTGAAAGCAGCGGCGTTTGTGCAGAGTTGTCAATGCTAACAGACAAGCAACACCGCTTGAAATAACCGCAGAAATCAATGTGGGGCGCATGACGAACGTATCCGTTCGGACACTGCAGCGAAACTTCTCATTAATAGTCTATGGCAGCAGACGACCGACGCGAGTGTCTTTGCTAACAGCCAACAGTTGCCTGTGGCTGCTCTTTCTAACAGCAGCCCATACGAGCAAACCAGCTGCGACTTTGCCTGATACTGCTCGTACATTAGCTTATTGGTATATGTACGGCTTTGTTTTCGAAAGAATAGCGCGACGCAGTCATAGGGTCGAGCCGCGCACGTCTGCTTTCATGCCTCAAAAGTAATTCGCTGTAAATAATAACCTTTAGCTGTGATCCTGCAGACAAATAGTCTATGCACAGGCTACCATTGCCAATTAATAAAATACAAAAAAATACAAAATAAAAGTTAAATGAATAATTTAATAACAAGGGCTCTATTTTAACATCTGCAATTGATGTAGGCGACAGAGAATTATGTTGAAGAATGTTTATTCAAGAAAAGGACATCTTAAATAAATGGGGAGTGGTTCTACGATATGCAGTTAAAATACAGAAAACAGTACCCTCATCTTATGCAGTAAAGTTAGGTTGAGACTGTTATGAGAATGTTAGCAAAAATCCAAATTCGCGAAAAATAAGTCCATTTCGTGATCAAAATACAGGAAATGTTCACCACCTCAAATCAGTTCAGATTACAACATGATGATTCACAAATTATCAGACATGATACTATTCTTTGCATCTCATACTCTGTCTATTCTTAGTTCTGTAAATCAAGCGGCAAAGGCTAGAATACTTCACTGGAGCATATTCAGACCCCTCGAAATATAAAAGTCACTTGAGAAATTTAAGTTTGGTAGCGGCCGTTTACCGCCAAGAATCTATCACCTCCATGTCCGAATCACGCGCATTTCCTCGGGAAGGTCTGCCTTCTTCAAGAACTCGATATAAAGGTATCCTTAAAGTATCGTAGCAGCTGTCATCACTCAGAATCTATCAGCCACAAGACTGAATGAAGCACAATATGACAGGCAGGTCTGCCTTCTTCAAGAACGAATGTAAAACTGTTCACAATCACCCTAAAGCTCTTCACTCGAAAAGTCACAGTCTCCACTTCACACCCTTAGTATTCTTCTACTGTCTGCTTTTCCGTTGGCTGAAGGTCATCCCCATCAAGAATACATCGTTTTTAGACACGATCTGACTCATCTTGACGACTTTCTGGAATAAAATAATATAGTGCAATAACATTCAAATAAACAAATGTCAGAAATATTAAATAATATTATAAAATTATTTATGCATTCCTGAGAGAAGTGTGTTTTGGTCCTCTTTTGAACTGTGGTGCTTGCCAACACATGCGATTGACCAATTTTAAATTAGCACAATTTTTAATAGTACTTGCAACCAACATTTAAAGAAAGTTATTGGCAAAATAGTAAACTGTTCATTCAATAAAAACACAAGCATGACAAAATATGAGGTATTGATGGTGTGTTCATTTTCTATGTGTGTATGTGGAGAAAACGATGTTCTGACAAAATTTTTCGTACTAAAAAAGATACGAAAGACGTCGTGGATCAATAAATAAAATAGATACAATTAAGTAGCTTTTAGGAATGATAGCTATAGTGCAATCCTATCATCTGAGATAACGTTCGTTGAAATCACATGAAGCTGTTAAAAGTTGTTTATACAGAGGTTCATTGCATAAAGGTTTATTGACTGTAAATTATTAACTTTCGTGGTTTTAAAGATACTGAAATCACTGTTGCGTCAATGGATGCGCCGTATTTTCTGTCATCACCATTGTACTCAGATTTGCATTAATACTTTATGTGAGTTATTGTCAAATCTCAAAGCGTTGTTACTTAGGCATCTTTAAGATAGTCTGACACTCCGCCATTTCTTGGAGTATCTCCTGTACAGGGTCCAAATTATCAGCTTAGGGATCTTCCCTGTTTCCGGCCACGCGCTCCTCGTCACCCCATTTGCGCTAGCCTGGTGCGGTAGCGCAATATCCTCGTCTCTCCTATTAGTACCCAGCCCAGTAAGCAAAGTAAACTCCCAGACATAGGTGGCAGAATTAATCGTCTACGTAGTCGTAACATTACAATGACATTGCCTGCAGGGTCTCTCTGGGCTCGTGGATCGACTGAAAAACCGCGGCCCGGCCAGATGACTCCCAATCCCAGTTGGTCTGTCAACAAGGCACTGCGAAAGCTGATGGTGACTCCATAGCGGTGTGGGCTGTGTTTACATGGAATGGACTGGGTCCTCTAGTGCAACTGACCCAATCATCAACTGAAAATGGTTATTTCGGCTAATGGGAGACCATTTGAAACCATTAACCGATGGAATTTGTATGGATGACAACGGGACAGCCATTGTTCGCGACTCGTTCGAAGAACGTTCGGGACAATGTGACGGAATGAGTTTGGCAACCCATATCATCCAACATGAATCCCATCCAATATTTATGGAGCATAATCGAGGTATCAGTTCGTGCACAAAATCCTGCACATGCAACAGTTTCGCAATTACGGACGGCTGTGGGGGCAGTTCGGCTCAGTACTTATGCAGGGGCTTGCAGTGACTTGTTGAGTCCATGTCATGTCCAGTTGCTGCACTAGGCCAAGGAAAAGGAATTCTGACACGACATTAGGTGGTGTCCGATGACTTCTGTCACATCAGTGTATAATTTCTTTGATGTTTTGGGGATGTCTTCAGATATTTTAGTCACTGTTGGTTGGTTACTGAATGTAGATGACTATTAGAACAATTTGACCTGAAGGGTTTAGATTATGACAACCATTCTATAAATCTTTGACTAGGCATTTCCCTGTGGCCTTTAGATAGCCTGTGGAAAGACTGCAAGTTTGAATTACGCTCTTGAGGAACTGAATTACAGGAATCTATCCAGTAGCATGTACCATCGCCTTTCGCCCTCGCCACAGCGATGAGTACGCCTAGACAACTGGGGAGTAACACCATAAGCTGCTCACAAAATGTTTACTAGCCAAAGCGGTGTGTATACCTCATCGCCAGTGGCATATTATGTATCATCAGTGACATGAGTGTCAGTTATAAACTCTGCATGACGTTCAACTTGATGTGCAGTTCATGGTGTTTACAAGATGTCCTTTAACAATTTGCGGAGCACAAAGCATTCAGGATTCTTTATTAACCTGTAATGTGACATCTTTGTGTTCTTCAGTGATATAAAGTGTGTGTGGCATAAGCACGACTGGAAAAGGAGCTTTTGCCCACTCGAGGTATGTAGATTTATTTTACTGTCCATATTTGCAATCAAAGGACTCCACAAAACGTTTGAGCCAGGGCTAAAATAGTGTTTTGATTTTTGTCTTCTGATTCCAACCGCTACCAGAAGCTGCCAAAAACTGTTACACAGAATCCATACATGTTTTTCGACCTGACATAGATCCATCTGCCAATGGAGGTTTCAGCCTCTGAAAATAAAAATAAGCTGTGACTCGTTAAAGAGAATTTGTGGTTTCAGTTGTTACTGTCCGGTTTATTCAGATTGCGAGGTAGGTCGCTAATACACGTAGATTTCAATTCAAACAATTTGGTAGATTTTAAACGTGAATATCAATGGCGAGGATTTCTCAAACTAAACCGTCGCTCTAAAACCCATGATAAGAAATAAATCTCATCCTCTTACCTGAGGAAATGCTGTCAGTCAGTCTGAGAATACAAACGGTTGCGAATACCGCAGTAACTAGACTGTGTGTCTAGATTGAATACAAACACGGAAAATGTAGTAACAATCACTTACGACTGTAGTGAAGAGATATGCCTATAACAGCAGATTTTCTCTTGTCTGATCAAAACGTCTGTTTTGCGGCAAGGTTATCTGCTGGAAAGTTGCCAGACTAACAGGGTACTTCAAAACAAGATCCAGTATTATACTTCGTCTCGAAAGGACGCTATAATCCCCTACACAGAGGTGACCTGTCTTGGGATACCTCCTGATATACTGTTTGACCTCCTTTTGCCGGCCAGAGTGGCCGTGCGGTTCTAGACGCTACAGTCTGGAACCGAGCGATCGCTACGGTCGCAGGTTCGAATCCTGCCCCGGGCATGGATGTGTGTGATGTCCTTAGGTTAGTTAGGTATAATTAGTTCTAAGTTCTAGGCGACTGATGACCTCAGAAGTTAAGTCGCATGGTGCTCAGAGCCATTTGAACCATTTATTTGAACCTCCTTTTGCCCGGCGTAATGCAGCAGTAGACGTGGGGTGGACTCAAGAAGTCGTTGAAAATCTCCTGCATAAATATTGAGCCATGCTGCCTCTATAGCTGTCAATAATTGCAAAAGGTTGCCGGTCCAAGATTTTGTACACGACCTGACCTGTCGATTATGTCCCATAAATGGTTGATGGGATTCATGTTGGGAAATCTGGATGGCCTAATCATTCGCTCGAATTGTCCAGAATGTTCTTCAAATCAATTGCGGACAATTGTGGTCCCGTGACAGGGCGCATTGTCATCCATAAAAATTTCACCGTTCTTTGAGTACGTAAAGTCCCCGAATGGTTGCAAGCGGTCTCCAAGTAGCTGTGCATAACCATTTTCAGTCAATAGTCGGTTTCGGTGGATCAGAGGATTCAGTCCATTCCATGTGAACACTGCCCACGCCATTATGGAACCACCACCAGCTTACACATTGTCTTTTTGACATGTTGGGTCTATGGCTTCGTGGGATCTGCGCCACAATCGAACCCTACCGTTAGCTCTTACCAACTGAAATTGGGACTCATCTGACCAGACCATGGTTTTCCTGTCGTCTGGGGTCCAACCGATTTGGTCACGAGCCCGGGAAAGGCAATGCAGGCAATGTTGTGCTGCTAGCAAAGGCACTTACGTAGGGCGTCTGCTGTCGTAGCACATTAATGCCAGATTTTCAAATGGTTCAAATAGCTCTAAGCACTATGGGACTTAACATCTGAGGTCATCAGTCTCCTAGACTTAGAACTACTTAAACCTAACTAACCTAAGGACATCACACATCCATGCCCGAGGCAGGGTTCGAACCCGCGGTCGTAGCAGCTGCGCCGTTCCGGACTGAAGCGCCTAGAACCGCTCGGCCACAGGGGCCGGCTATGCCAGATCTTGCTGCCTGTCCTAATGGATAAGTTCGTCGCACGTCTCACATTGATTTGTGCGTTTATTTCGCCAAGTGTTGCTTGTCTGTTAGCACTGACAACTCGACGCAAACACCGCAGCTCTCGATCGTTAAGCGAAGTCCATCGCCCACTGCGTTATCGTTGGTGAGAGTTAGTCTCTGAAATTTGGTATTCTCCGTACAGTCTTGACATTGCTGATCTTGGATTATTGAATTCCCGAACAGTTTCCGAAATAGAATGTCGCAAGCGTCTAGCTCCAACTACCATTACGGGTTCAAAGTGTTCTAACTCCTGTCGTGCAGCCGTAATCACTTCAGAAAGCTTTTCACGTGAATCGCAAATCAAAATACAAGTGACACCTCCGCCAATGGATGCCCCTTTTATACCTTGTGTATGCGATCCTACCACCAGCTGTATAGGTGCATGTCGCTATACCATGATTTTTGTCATCTAATTGTCTGTGTGAATTCAACAGAAAGAAAGATAGGCCGTTGGAAAATGGACATGTCGAACCATGACGCTTTGGCTCTGAATGAGAGTAACCGCCTTTTTTCTGAGTGTCCATACTACAGCTATAAAAGGCGCTACATGTTCGCCCACGGTAAGAATATGTATCGGATTGCGTCGACCATTTGACGCGGCTTTGTTGATGGACAGCGTGTTGTTGCCTCGGATTCCATTATTCAGAAGCCAAAAACGGCTGAAAAGGCAAGGACGACTAAAACCCCGCCGATTGTGTGCTGAGTGTCAAACTGTCGCGATTTAGAACGTGCCTTGTATCAGTACAGCGTAACAATGATGAACCCGTGCAGGTAAGTTGGTAAGGTGGCGACATCAATGAGGCAAGCTCGAAGAGTGAGAGCGCTTGGGTGGCATTGGACACAACATGCATTTTCGACTACTGCGTACTGACGGCAATCTGAGTAGTGACAGCTACACTAGACAGATTTTAGAGTCCAATGAACTTGCAGGTAGATTCATTCAATGCAACTCAATGTCATTTTTCAGCAGGATTACTCCTGGATGCATGTGGCGAGAAATTTGAAATTCTTCATTGAAGCAAGACGGCTGCTGCCGCCTCCACGGTTTAAACGGTCGCCTGAACGTGTTAAGGAGATGATTGGTCGTCAACTGGCTCCTGTAATAATCAGTGACGTGTCTTTGTGGAATGACGTAAAACCGAACGTTGTGAGGGAGATTCCCCAGAAACATGTACAGGCTCTCTTCAGTTTTTTCGTCAAAACATCTCGACGCTCTGATAGCTGCACGTGGGGATTACAGCCATACTAAATGAGAAGGTCGGAGATCATGTACAATTCTGTAATGACTAGTGTGTGGTCATGTACATTGTCTTGGATTATTTGGTAAGTTTACATCGTTCATTTTTTTCACTATTTCGCACATATTTTCCGCGTTCGACTTACGAAATTTGTAACCTAACATCAAACCTTTTCGTGACAGGAATATGCATTTTATCTCATTCAAGAGAAAAAATAAAGCATGTATTAAGACAATTTACACCTGAAGATGGACCCACAGGATCAGAAATGTGTCGTGTACTGAATAGAACACGAAAAGCTGTGACTGAAGTCGTTTTTTATTCATAGCTCGAGTGATGGGAAATTTACCATCAAGATTGGTGATCATGAAGTTAAGGAATTCTGTTACCTTGGAAGCAAACTAACTCATGACGGACGGAGCAACGAGGACATAAAAAGCAGACTAGCACTGGCAGAAAGTGCATCCTGCCCAAAAAAAGTGTGTTAATATCAAACATTGACATCAATTTGAGGAAGAAATTTCGCAGGATGTACGTCTGGAGCACTAGTTGTGAATGATGGACAGTGGGAAAACCGTAATAGAAGAGAGTGAGATATGGCCCAGTAGAACATTGAAAATTACGTGGAATGAATAGGGAATGAAAAGGTTCTCTGCAGAACCAGCGAGGAAAGGAACATATGGGAAACAGTAACGAGAAGGATGTAAAAGTGATTGGACATGTGTTACGACATCATTGATTAACTTCCATGGTACAAGATGGAGCTGTACAGGATAAAAACTAAAGAGGAATACATCCAGCCGCGCGGGGTAGCCACGCGGTCTATGGCGTCTTGTCACAGTTCGCGCGACTCCTCCCGTCGGAGGTTCGAGTCCTCCCTCGGGCATGGGTCTGTGTTGTCCTTAGCGTAAGTTAGTTTAAGTTAGATTAGGAAGTGTGTAAGCTTAGGGCCCGATGACCTAAGCAGTTTGGTCCCATAAGATCTTACAACAACAACAAATGCAAACACATCCAGCAAATAAATAAGGACAAAGATAGCAAGTGTTACTCTTAGTTGAAAAAGTTGCCACATGAGAGGATCTTGGCGGGCCGGATCAAACTAGTCAGAAGACTGTTGACTTGAAAATAGTCGAGGTAACTAGTGATTATTATTGTCAGCTCTGTAATAATGAATAGTCCATAAATCTTAGTATTGACCATATCTAGCCAGTCGATTAGTTTCGGGGTGATTCTACTCCGTTCTTGAATCTCATAAGGGTTGTTGTCGCCCTGTATCTGCCAGCTGGGATGGTTCAGAAAATCACGTGTGAAATATTGCTGAGTCAAGGAGGTTTTCCGACATTTTCTACGGCCTCCAAGAGGTCAGTACACAATTCTACACAGACGGCACAATATTCCTTCTCCGGTTGGTGAATTACCTGGATATGCCGTCTCAAGCGTAAAAAGAAGAGTACGCCAAAAACTGGTTCATGGAATGTTCAACTTGCGGTTCGTCCAGCGAATGGAAGCCCTTGTGTCGCATTCAATGGCGCTGTGAAAACTCTGAACTACGTCGTCATATGTTGCTGGCCCGCTTGACTAATATTTCATCCATCTTGAGCAACTGTAGTTGTGTACATTGATATAATCAGCAACTGGCTGCGTAAAAGAAATTTAATTTTCATCACGGGTTTCAGGCACTTATTGCCCTTCTTCAGAAGGTTATACTCGTAACTATCGCATTATTTGCGACTGTCAACTTCAAGATCCATGCAGTATATTACTGTGGTCACGTAGTTCGTAGTACCTGTTATAACCTTCTGAAGAAGGACACTAAGTGCCTGAAGCCAGTTAAGGAAGTTAAATTTCTTGTATGCGACTGGCTGCTGATTATTTCGATATACACTGAAGAGCCAAGAAGCTGGTACACCGACATAATATCCTGTAGGACCCCCGAGAGCACGCAGAAGTGATGCAACACGGCGTAGCATGGACTCGACTATTGTCTGAAGCAGTGCTGGAGGGAATTGACACCATGAATTCTGCAGGGCTGTCCATAAATCCGTGATAGGGTGTGCAGATATCTTCAGAACAGCACATTGCAAAGCATCCCAGATATGCTCAATAGCTGCGAAGAGTGGCGGGGCGGTTAGAGGCGCCATGTCACAGATTGCGTGGCCCCTCCCGCAGGAGGTCCGAGTCCTCCCTCGGGCAGGGGTGCGTGTGTTTTTCTTAGCATAAGTTAGTTTAAGTAGTGTTTAAGTCTAGGGAATGGTGACGTCAGCAGTTTGGTCTCTTAGGGATTCACACACGTTTGAACATTTTTATGCACAATAATGTTCATGTATGGAGAGTTTGGTGGCCAGTGTTTAAAGCCAAAAAGTGTTCCCGGAGTCACTCTGTAGCAATTCTGGACGTGTGCGGTGTCGCATTGTCTTGCTGGAATTGCCCAAGTCCCTGGAATACACAATGGACAGGAATGGATGCAGGTGATCAGTCAGGATGCTTACGTATGTGTCACCTTTCAGAGTCGTATTTGGCGTATCAGGGGTCCCATGTCACTCCAACTGCACATGCCCCACACCATCACAGAGTCTCCAACTGCTTGAACTGTCCCCTGCTGACATGTAGGGTCCACGGGTTCATGATGTTGTCTCCGTACCCGTACACGTCCATCCACTCGATACTAACGAGACTCGTCCGACCAGGCAACATGTTTCCAGTCATCACCAATACAATGTCGGTAATGTCAGGTCCAGGCGAAGCGTTAAGCTTTGTGTCGTGCTGTCATCAAGGGTACACGAGTGGGCCTTCGGCTCCGAAAACCCATACCGATGACGTTCCGTTGAATGGTTCACACGCTGTCAGGTGTTGATGGCCCAACATCGAAATCTGGAGCAATTTACGGAAGGGTTGCACTTCTGCCACGTTGAACGATTCTCTTCAGTCGTCGTTGGTCCCGTTCTTGCAGGATTTTTTTCCGGCCGCAGCGATGTCCGAGATTCGATGTTTTGCCGGATTCTTGATATTCACAGTACACTCGTAAAATGGTCTTACGGGAAAATCACCACTTCATCACTACCCCCTGAGACGCTCTGTCCCATCGCTCGTGCTCCCACTATAACACCACGTTCATACTCAATCAGATCTTGATAACCTGCCATTGTAGCAGCAGTAACCGATATAACAACAGCGCCAAACGCTTGTTGTCTTATATAGGCGTTGCAGACAGCAGCACTGTATTCTGCCTGTTCACATTTTGCATTTGAATATGCATGCCTACACCAGTTTCTTTGCCGCTTGAGTGTATAAGAAGTCTGATATTGATCCTTATTGCTGGATCTTTTCATATCTTCGACGGTATTATTCATACATCTCCTAGGATATGTCAGCACCAAGTTTCCAGGGAACGACAACTATTCTTTCTTCCGCAGGGAGTATTTCAGAGACCTACGAAAGAAGAACTGATTACATTGTTACATTGAAAATGAATTTTTAGTTTTCGTGCACCCTTTATATTCATCATTTAAAATCGATGTTAAAATTTCAATGTTTCGCAGTCGATTATAATCGAGAATTGACAATCTCGATGTGAAATCTAAACCAAATCGGTAATCAGCCAATACTGTAGATCCCTAGCAGAGATAAAGAGACATACACATGATGGACTAGCTTTGAGAGAGGCTGATTAAACCAAATCCCGGATAAATACATAGTGCAGACGAGTATAAATGTGTGATCATTGCTTGGAGGCAAGAAAATCCTGACTCGACACAGAAGTGACGGCGAAAAATAGGTGCTGTTGGCGGAGCACATTACGTGAGTGGGCGCCGCGGCCTCGCTGTAAGCCGAGTTGCAATCCCCGTCGTGCGAGACGTCACGTGACGCGGGGCCGCTGCTGCCGGGCCAAAGCCAGCGGCAATTAAGGCGGCGGCCAGCGCGACGCCGACGCCTGGCAGCGCAGCGCGCCTTGTTTGCCGCCGGCCGTGGTAGCTGCCAGCGTGCCCCCCCCCCCCCCCCCCCCCCCCCCCCCCCACTGTGCACACAGGCGAGCGCGCGCGCGAGTGTTACAGTCGCACAGAGGGAAACTGCCACAAATACTGAGGCAGTTACACTCGCTTCCGTAATTCAGAGAGATACCTGCCAAACAGAAGAAACGTAAAGCACTCAAAGTGAAGAAGGAAATGAGTATATCCAGTCAGATTTGCGAAGAACTTGTCAGTATGAGCCAGTTTGGCATTGCACCCATTCCGACCTGGATGCCTACACTGATTCGGTTGGCAAGGATGTCACAAAGCCTTTGTATCCTGTCTTGAGGCAAGGTCGCCCACTGATGTCGTACCTGGGTCTTAATATCCCGGAACTGCCACTGGGACGAAGTTGACTCCCCATCTAGCCCCACACATGTTCCATCAGGGGACAGATCTGGGGATCTAGCTGAGCGCGAGAGAAACTAAATTTACGCGGAGTGTTGGTACACACACGTGCCGTGTGTGGGCGAGCATTATTCTGTTGAAAAATGGCACTACGATAATGTCGCATCGGACATAACATGTAGAACGGAGGATATCGGTGACGTTCCATTGCGTTATCAGTGTTTCCTCAGTCACTATCGGTCACAAGATCCCCATACCATGATGGTTGGAATAACATCGCTGTTCATCTCCAAAACATCGGAAGAATGAGATCACTACGCAGGTAGCCGCCATAATCGTCGACGATGGTTCAAAAAATGTTCAAATGTGTGTGAAATCTTGTGGGACTTAATTGCTAAGGTTATCAGTCCCTAGGCTTACACACTACTTAACCTAAATTACCCTAAGGACAAACACACACACACACACCCATGCCCGAGGGAGGACTCGAACCTCCGCCGGGACCAGCCGCACAGTCCATGGTCGACGATGGTCCTCCGGTGTGGTGCACAACCGCGGTTCATCGCTGAACGCAATGCGAAGCCATCCGACAACACTCCTTGCTTATGGTCTGCACACCCAGCAAAGGTTCAGAATGGAAGGGGCGGATATGGAGGGGTTGGGAAGATTTTGGTGTACAGTACGGCGATGTTTCCTTGAGGTGGCCGGACGTGGTTGACTGGAACCTTGAAAATAAGTATGCCTGCCGTCATGTTCCCATGCAGTCCAGCATCGGGCCACTGCCACATCCGAATGCTCCACAAACGTGTATACTTTACAATTCGACTAACCTGCCAAATGGGGGTCCACAACTAGTCCCCTTTCAATCTCATTCAGGTGCTGATAATGAAGACTCATACAAGTGTCCTTCACAGTGTTCACCATACACCTGATTCTGTAAACACCCCTTACATATAACAGGCCTGGTAACAACGCTAGCTACAAAAAGTACTAACGCGCTCTAGTGGCTCTTCTACCCGTGACTGAGAATTGCAACTCCAATAATTTACATACCATCCGACGTTGTGTGCTTGCGTGAAGTTACATTGACATCCGTCCATGTCTTCTGCGTCCTTATCGTTCTTTGGTGGACAGATAATCACGCACACAGCAGTAACTAGGGGATAGTCAAGAAAGGAAGGAAATGGAAAGCAGGCTGTGTAATCGACGTCGATGTAGATAGAACAGATTTGACTTTGAAGCTGACTGTGTGGTTACGAAACTAATGCTGCACAAAAGCAGCTCATGCAAAGTGGCGGTGCGGCGCTACGGTCCGCTTGCGTCATCTGTACATAGTAAACCACTGCGTGTTTGAGACTAGGGCGGCAGTTAGTGATGCCGGGGATTTGGGGCAGCGAACATGTGATACAGACGCTGTGACCCTTTTGCCTGACAAACGGCGATGGAGCACAGAATTACGGGATTGAAGAATTGGAGGCGAGTTTAACTCGGACTTAAGTTGGCGTCAACGTTCGTCCTGTCAATAATGGATTGTGATAAGAACGTTTAGCCATTGCTGCTGCGTGGGGTAGGGTCGGCCGAGGGCTGCATCCGGCATCGTGGTCGGATATTATTGTTATTCACAATAAACAAGACCGCAATCACGTCAGAACTATATTTGGCCAATGCTGCAACCACTGAAAGAGTGACCTAGTCGATTATTAAGCGCAGAAGACTAAGACACGGTAAAATGGGTGCGAGATGACCACTTATGTGCGTATTACTCTCCGTCTGCAATGAATTCACAGAAATGTATATCTCTATCCATTTCTATATGTACGTCTATATTCCGAAAACCACATTATATCGTCATCGTCTGCTGCAATGATTTATCCCTCTCTCGTGTTACATTCGAGAATGTTGCGTAGGAATAATGACTATCTGCCAGCCCAATATGAGATCCAATTTCTGATTGTTTGATCTTCATTTCGGTGTATGTACATGGAAAAATGTTAGAAATTAGGTTGATGGATACAGTACGACATGAAGAATTAGTAACAAAAAGAGATGAGCAAAGAAATGAATGACCTTTACCAGAAGA